>NC_136073.1:753457181-754057181 GCF_964261635.1 Lissotriton helveticus
ATTGAGGGGCCAGGAGAGAAAATCTAAGACCACTGTGTTTTTTCCGTTTAAAAGTGGGGATGGTGAGAAGGTTCAGGTGGGAGGATCGAGGTTCACGAGTGGGGACATAGCGATGGAACATGGAAGAGATGAATGCAGGGCCGTGACCGGCTAGGGCTTTGAAGATGGTACAGCCCTGTTTAAATGCATAGCGTTTAGCCACTGGGAGCCAGTGAAGGCTCTTCATCAAGGGACGGACGTGTTGGTGTCTGGGTTGATGGAAGATGAGCCTAGCTGCTTGGTTTTGAACCAATTGCAGATGGTGGAGCTGATAGGCCGGGATGCCAACATAGAGTGAGTTGGCATAGTCAATGCGAGAAATGACCAGGGCTGGAAGAACAATGGTCAGGGCCTCGGTGGTTAAGAATCTGCAGATCTTCTGGATTCTTCGTACGTGGAAAAAGCAGGATGATACCACTGCGCCAATGAGATTTCATAGACAGATCGTTGCTTATTATGACCCCTAAGCTTTTTACGGAGTATGCTGGATGAGGAGGGCTGCCTAGGAGAGGGGGCCACAAGTTAGAGTTCCAAGGGTTGGAGGTACCTCCGGTCAGAATCAGCTCAGTCTTTCCAGGGTTGAGTTTTAGTTGATTGGCATACATCAAGTCGCTGATGAGGCTCATGGTGGTTTGAAAGTTGGAGACTGAGATGTTAGAGGAATCTATTTTAAACACCAACTGGTCATCGGGTTAGTTAACCTATCCCATTGTTCACTGCAAGGACCTCCACATACAGATGTCTCTACAAGAATCTTGTCAAACCCACCAGGGGAGACTGAGAAATTCCTTTATGTTCCGGTGTTAGGTTATTTGCTGCCCCATCCCCTTGCCGAATTTGTGGCCAAAACATATGGAGGTTCACCAGCCTGCCGGGAGACACTGGCTTGGAGCCAGCTTTAAAAGAAGCAGCTGATTGGTTGCTTAGGAGGGTCTTTGGAGGTGCCCTTGCATGATGAAGATGCTGCTTAGAAGACGGGGAAGCAAAGGAGTTGAGAAAGCGATCAAGTGCGATGACCAATGATCAACCACAACCTTTGCAGAAACCCATGGCCATCACTCATGACAATGGATGCCTTCCGGGTGCCGGAGTATCCCAGAGGCTTATACCGTGGAGTGGAAGTACACATGATTGAGAGGTCTTTGTGACCAAAAGCTTGAGCATCCAGTGGTCACATCTCACTAACCTGTACCTAAGAGATAGAGATTCCCTGCCACCACTAAGGACATCGCCCGCTGCAGAATTTCACCAACTTGCTTGGTAGGGACTTGAGCTTGGGCCAGGCCAAGATACAGCAAAGCAAAAACCCACTGGATCCGAAGAAGTGCGACCAAAGTGCAGCTGCTCCTTCACCGAAGGTGGCGCTACAAAATGCAGCTGACCATTCGCATGCAGACACAAAGACCACAAGAACTTCAACTGGGCAGGAGCAACTAGCCTCAAAAGGTATAGGGATAGTGGGATGTATGTCATGACAACGCAGGCTTTACCCCATGCTGCCATTACGAAGCATCCTTTACAACGCAAGTCATTACAACGACTTGCGCTGTAGGTGCTGGATTGTGGAATAGTTGAATTTTCTATTCCAACTCCAGCCCACATTACAGTAGGGAAGGTGTTGGAATAGAAAATTAAACTATTCCTTTACCAACAGCGACCTCCAGCGCAAGTCGTTCTAACGACTTGCGTTGTAATAGCATCGTCGTAATGGCAGCGCGGGGTAAAGCCCGCATTGTCATGGCTGCTTACCGGGATAGTGTGATAGGAGCAGACTATCCCAGCTTCGCAGGGCATCAACGGAGCACACCACCTCAAAGAGAATTGTCCGGCCAATGGCTACCGCAGACAGACGCCTGACCTGCCCCACACAAACTATGCTAAAGGGTAGGTAAGGTGCTCCTGAAAGGTCCAAAAACCTTCCTTGTTGAACTTGAAACCACTCAGTCCCTGAGTAATGGGGTCAGCCAGATTAGGAGAAGAGAGGCACACCAGAGAATGTTTCCCCCAGGAGTTCTCCCCACAAGGGTGCACAGCCCATTTTCCACATTTACCAACTCAACTCTGCAGCTGCTCTCCAAACTGCAGAGTGTACCCTATGGTGATGGTTTCACATGTAAAGTACTTTTGTTTATAGGGAAAAGGCACTGGTTGAACACTGATTTACTGATTAGTGTTGGCCGATTTATTGAGTTTTGAATCTCCAACCCACACCACCTCCCTGAGTAAGCCTTGGATTGCTCTCCTGCACTGACAAGTGCTGAAGGGTTGTACTTTGTACACAGGTTTAGGCTGAATAGTAAGGGTAACCCAGGAGGGAACACCAGTGGGAAAGGACCCTGGTGGTCACAATCTGAGCCCAGTAACTCATAATTGCCCTATATTTATAATTATTATTTTTTTTTTAACAAACAGGAACTCTTTATTGAAAATGCTACGTAAAATACCATACTGCGTCCTTCGCTGGTGTAACGAAGTGGGAGAAAAATGGACAACAGAAGTTGTGGATTTTGTAAATCCACATTTTGCTTTGTTATAAGAATCACATTATGTATGCAGAAGTGAGAGATATGTGAAGCTTCTCTCTGCAACACAGAACTAACAATGGGCCCTGATTGCCTTTAAAATGTTCAGACCAATTATCTGGCCTCCAATTGATATGACAACATATCTGTGTTATTCTGATTTCATCCAATGATTTTTTTGACATTTATATTACATGAGAAACTATTCTACAAAGCTTTACCATAACCCTTAAAAAATAAGAATAATACCTATTTATTGAAAGGTAAATAACACTTGAACATTCGAATTGCAGTCACAGTCCCTTGTTAGCTGCACCTTGCAGGGTCAAAGTCTGTGACTCCTACAAACAGAATGTGTTTGTTAACATACCAAAACGTGTTCTTCTAAAACCCTACCTTCTTAACTACCAAATTACCAAACACTAGAATGCATGTTTTCACTTAATGATTTAAACCTTTCCATTTACAAAATACACTTGTACAATCACATAAAGATAACGTGTATTAGTAAAACACACGTTCGCCCAAGGGTATCTTGGCGTTTATTGATATCCAACTTAATGATACTCATTTTATCGACCTCAGAAGGATGAAAGGCTGAGTGACCCTGCCGGAATTTGAACCTGTGACTATGAGGTCGAACACAGGCACCTACAGTGGGTGCATTAGTCCACTGAGCCACCAGACCCGGCTGTGGGTCACTACCACTGTTGAGTGTGTGAATGGGACCTGGCTTAAAATCAGTGAACCCTCGAGTGGCCCACCCTCGAACAATGGTCATGACTGTACATTACTATTGGCGGGTTTGCATATGCAGGGTGTTTTTTATTTGTGGAGTTGTGAGCGAAGGAATTTAACAAGGCCTATAGCTGGTATAGGGCCTGTTGTAAAAGTGATTATAACCTGAAGTCAACCTGGCAGGGGATGTCCTGGCAGAGTAAGGGCACCATTGGTCCCAATGCCAGCAAGGACTATAGGATCCCATGACTTTACAGATAAAACTGGGTAGAAGATGGCTTCGTAGACCCCCTGGCCCTGGTGCCACTGCACCTGCTGCTCTATGGATAGCTTCACCCAATGAAGCTGGAACTAGGGGTGCAGTAGGTGCTGCGGTACACACAGCTAATCTACAAAGGTTTCTATGGGGAAGGAGCAGCAAGGTGAAGTTCCTTTTCTTTCTGCACTTGTTGGATGGCCAAAGTTTGAGTGGAATTAAGCAGGGAACAGCTGCCTGTTGCCAATTATGTTTACATTTCTTAGCACGTGGATCTATATTTACATTCGTCTTCCAGCGAATCAAAGGCATTTTCTTATAATTGGCCCATTCTATTGTCATATCCATTACCAAGAAGACTATATTTCAATTGAAGGAATGAATATTTTTTCGTTGTTGTTATTTAACTTCGGTGTACTTTATACTGGGCCTTCAGTAGGGTAGCAGCAGGGCTTTAGAATTATTGATTACATTTGGTGGTGATTTAGTAACAGTAACTAGAGTGAAACCGATATAGGGCCCAAAGGGGGGGTTTAAGATGGGTGCAGCTTCAAACAATGCCAACCCTCACAGATGTAAAGTGAATGTGCTGGCTAGCTCCCTTCTGTTTACAAATGTTTAAATTAAATTACCACTGATGGACGCACAAATCAGGCATACTGTCTTTTAACAACTAAGGGCCTTATTTACAAACTCCTTGCGCCGCCAGCACGTCACTTTTTCCCATATTAAAAGTGACGCACCGGCGGCTTGTAAATATGTAAAAGTCCAGTATTTGTAAAGCGCGAACAATTACCCGAAGGTGTCAAGGCGCTTGGGGCTGTCGGGAAGATTTAGCGAGCCATTGCCCAGAGTCACACGGTGCTGGGTAGACCCCTACCGCCGGAGCCGTGGATTGAACCGTGATCCCCAGCGTCCAGCGTCAGTCGCCCTGGCCACTGCGCCACACCTCTTCCACCACTCAATAAGCCCATAAGAGTGGTGACTGGAGCAGATTCTTTAAGAAGGGTCTAAAAACAAGTTAGGGGACACTAAAATATATTGTGTGATAAGCTCAATTCTAAATCTACTTCTCTACATTACCAAACCATATTGTGCCCCATTTAAACCATCTTTTTCTCTCAATCTTTAAGACATGCATATTTTTTAAAGAATGTTTCGCAAGAAATGACCCAGGCTGTGGAAGTGAGAGGGCTGGTTCATTCACTACACTCAGTAATTCAGGAAACAGGTATTTTTCAAAATTGTGATGATTCTTATGAGTGAGTGAACAGTGGTTTCTTCCAGGTAGGGTCCCTTCTGAGTCGTGGGAGTGATACACAGATGGTAAAACCTATACTTTAATAAGCAGCGGCTCTGTATATTACATGGCATACATCGCCATCTAGTGTTAGAAGTGAAAACTGAAAGGAAGAGGAAATTTGCTGTGTATGAATTGTCTTTTCAGATGGGAAGATATACAGGGGCATATTTAAAAGTCGCTGGCGCCACCGGTGCGTCACTTCTTGTAATGCACTGGGGGCCTTATTTATGAAAGCCTTGCGCCACCGGTGCGTCACTTTTTGCCATGTTAAAAGTGACGCACCGGCGGCGCAAGGCCTTCATAAATAAGGCCCCGGGGGCCCAGTGTGGTGCTCCATATTTACAAGGGCATGTAAAGCCACCCTGCGTGGCTTTTCTTGACCTTGTAAGTACGGCCTCTTTTCACGCAGCACTTTGCGTGAAAGGGGTGTTCCATGGGTGTTGCTGTGGGTGTTACCACACTACACCCATGGATTCTTCCGCATTCCCAGATTTACAACATTTCGTAAGTCTGGGAATGCGTCAGCAACACACCCTAGTATTCAACGCAAAGAAAAGCTATGCAAATTTAGTTGCAATAGCTTTGTTTGGCATCCTAGTGAAGCCTGCACTGTATGCTACACTATTTTCATTTGTGATACATATAATGTTCATGACTATTGCATATTAAGGCATCGTACGTGTGGAGGATGTATCTGTATATGCGGTAGAATGCAAACCTAGCCAATAGGCAGCTGTGTGCTGTACAGTGTCAAAGGCAAAGAAACAGCCGACAACTAATTGAGTAGTTGCTGCATTCTGGAAGCAGGAGTGACCTGGTACTGCATCGGGCTGCAGGAGTGAACTGTTACTGCATCGGGATGCAGGAGTGACTTGTTACTGCATCTGGATGCAGGCGTGAACTGTTAATGCATCGGGATGCAGGAGTGACCTGTTACTGCATCGGGATGCAGGAGTGACCTGTTACTGCATCGGGATGCAGGAGTGACCTGTTACTGCACCGGGATGCAGGAGTGACCTGTTACTGCATTGGGCTGCAGGAGTGACCTGTAACTGCATCGGGATGCAGGAGTGATCTGTTACTGCATCGGGATACAGGAGTGACCTGTTACTGCATCGGGCTGCAGGAGTGAACTGTTACTGCTTCGGGATGCAGGAGTGACCTGTTACTGCATCTGGAAGCAGGAGTGACCTTGTACAGCATCGGGCTGCAGGAGTGAACTGTTACTGCATCTGGATGCAGGCGTGAACTGTTAATGCATCGGGATGCAGGATTGAACTGTTACTGCATCGGGATGCATGAGTGACCTACTACTGCACCGGGCTGCAGGAGTGAACTGTTACTGCATCTGGATGCAGGTGTGAACTGTTAATGCATCGGGATGCAGGAGTGAACTGTTACTGCATCGGGATGCAGGAGTGACCTGTTACTGCATCGGGCTGCAGGAGTGAACTGTTACAGCATCGGGATGTTATGTTATGTTATTGTTATTTGTTGTGCGCACAGCTACTCCAGCTAAGGAGCGTCCTGGCGCATTTGACAAGGTAAGGCATAACACAACAGGTGCTAACAGAAAACTAAAGGGGGCAACTAAAACAGAAAGGTTTTTATGGCTTTCCGGAAAGCCGTGAGGTCCTCCAGCAGGCGAATTTCAACCGGAAGAGAGTTCCAAGTTATGGCAGCTTTAACGCTGAAGGAACGTCCCCCCACGCAGCAAAGCCTGTATCTAGGAACTACAGCAAAGGCCTGGCCTAGGGAACGGAGAGTGCGTGTTGGGACATAGAAAGAAAGAAAGCTGGACATAATTTCAGGGCCTATACCTCTCAGAATCTTAAAGGTCAAACAAAGGACCTTGAAAAGGATACGCTTCTTCACTGGAAGCCAGTGTAAGGAGCGAAGGACACTTGACACCGAGCAAAATCTGGGCAGGCCAACAATCGCTCTGGCCGCAGCATTTTGTACCCGTTGCAGGCGAGTAAGCTCAGCCTGATTAGCCCCGACCAGGAGAGAGCTAGCGTAATCCAGTCGAGAGATGATAGTGGCCTGGATTACCAGCTGCCTGGTTGGGGCATCAAAATATTTGAGGACTGGTCTTAAGCCTCTCAGCAGGCCAAAACAACAGGCAGCTGTTTTTTTGGTGTGTCCTACAAAGATAAGGCCAGCGTCCAGCCAGACTCCCAGATTTTTTAACTCTGACACCGGCGTCGGGGTTGGTCCCAACTCTGGTGGCCACCATTGGTCACCCCATAGTTCCACTCCCCTTCCGACAATCATAACTTCTGTCTTAGTGGCATTGAGCTGGAGACAGTTCCCCGTCAACCAGCTAGCCACCGCCTTCAGTCCATCCTGAAACCTGGGGGCATCTTGTTCCGCATCCCCGCTGAGAGTAACCGCCAGCTGAGTGTCGTCGGCATATGAGACCAAAGTTAGGCCCCACTGCCTGGCGACCACAGCCAGCTGTCTCACGTACAGATTGAACAACGTGGGACTCAGCGAGGATCCCTGCGGAACCCCCATGGCCAATGGCTGGAAATTGGACTTGAAGGGAGGGATGGCAACACAGAAGGAACGACTGCTGAGGAAGGAGCGGAACCACTGTAGCAGGGATGCAGGAGTGAACTGTTACTGCATCGGGATGCAGGAGTGACCTGTTACTGCATCTGGATGCAGGAGTGAACTGTTACTGCATCGGGATGCAGGAGTGACTTGTTACTGCATCTGGATGCAGGAGTGAACTGTTACTGCATCGGGATGCAGGAGTGAACTGTTACTGCATCGGGATGCAGGAGTGAACTGTTACTGCATCGGGATGCAGGAGTGAACTGTTACTGCATCGGGATGCATGAGTGACCTACTACTGCACCGGGCTGCAGGAGTGACCTGTAACTGCATCAGGATGCAGGAGTGACCTGTTACTGCATCGGGATGCAGGAGTGAACTGTTACTGCATCTGGATGCAGGAGTGAACTGTTACTGCATCGGGATGCAGGAGTGACTTGTTACTGCATCGGGATGCCGGAGTGAACTGTTACTGCATCTGGATGCAGGAGTGAACTGTTACTGCATCGGGATGCAGGAGTGAACTGTTACTGCATCTGGATGCAGGTGTGAACTGTTACTGCATCTGGATGCAGGAGTGAACTGTTACTGCATCGGGATGCAGGAGTGAACTGTTACTGCATCGGGATGCATGAGTGACCTACTACTGCACCGGGCTGCAGGAGTGACCTGTAACTGCATCAGGATGCAGGAGTGACCTGTTACTGCATCGGGATGCAGGAGTGAACTGTTACTACATCGGGATGCAGGAGTGAACTCTTACTGCATCTGGATGCAGGCGTGAACTGTTAATGCATCGGGATGCAGGAGTGAACTGTTATTGCATCGGGATGCAGGAGTGACCTGTTACTGCATCTGGATGCAGGAGTAAACTGTTACTGCATCGGGATGCAGGAGTGACTTGTTACTGCATCTGGATGCAGGAGTGAACTGTTACTGCATCCTGATGCAGGAGTGAACTGTTACTGCATCAGGATGCAGGAGTGACCTGTTACTGCATCGGGATGCAGGCGTGAACTGTTACTGCATCTGGATGCAGGAGTGAACTGTTACTGCATCTGGATGCAGGAGTGAACTGTTACTGCGTCTGGATGCAGGAGTGAACTGAAACTGCATCAGGATGCAGGAGTGACCTGTTACTGCATCGGGATGCAGGAGTGAACTGTTACTGCATCGGGATGCAGGAGTGAACTGTTACTGCATCTGGATGCAGGCGTGAACTGTTAATGCATCGGGATGCAGGAGTGAACTGTTACTGCATCGGGATGCAGGAGTGACCTGTTACTGCATCGGGATGCAGGAGTGAACTGTTACAGCATCGGGATGCAGGAGTGAACTGTTACTGCATCGGGATGCAGGAGTGACCTGTTACTGCATCGGTATGCAGGAGTGACCTGTTACTGCATCGGGCTGCAGGAGTGAACTGTTACTACATCGGAATGCAGGAATGACCTGTTACTGCATCTGGATGCAGGAGTGACCTGTTACTGCATCGGGATGCAGGAGTGACCTGTTACTGCATCGGGATGCAGGAGTGACTTGCTACTGCATCGGGTGCTGTGCTCTAGAAACAGGTTGGTCTTCAGCGTTTTCCCAAATTGGAGCAGGGTTGGGTAATATTGAAGGACACAAGGCTGCTTTTCCAAATCAAGGGCGGATACATTAGAGTGCCTGTTGCAATGGAGTTTTCCTTTTTCGTACTTCTGTGCCTCCCGTCTGGTGCTGTTCTGGCCGAGTCATCACAGAGAGGAAATTCATTGGGAGAACTTGTCATGCAGCTATGCAGCAAGCAGCGCCAGTGGCCTACCATCTATACAGGGGTGATGTGGTCATATTTCGTCAGGCCTAGGATGAGATGTGCTGCAGTGTGTAAAATGCGCTTAAGAGTACCAGCGTAGAGTCTGGGAGGCTGTGGAGCAGGGCATTGCAACATCCTGAAGAAGGGATACTGGGGGTTTAACAGCAGGTCTGATATTGCTTTATGGGAGGAATGGTTTCACTTTCTTGGTGGGCGCTGAGCTTCAGGTAGGTGTTGGATGCCAGGCTTGGATGAGCGGCAGGTAGTGTTTGAGGTGTTCAACGTCTTAACTTGAGTAGAGTTGGGTGCTGCCTGCGTATTGATGAATTTTGAAACTATTATCGAAGAGCAGAGCCCCAAAGGCTCCATTTAGAGGTTGAAGATGAGACCGTGGAGAACACAAAACTGGGCAGGATTCCATCGGGATATTCTGTGACCTTAAGGTGCCAATTTGAATGCACTAGATTTCATTGGATAGTAAGGAGGAGAACTAGTGAAGGACATTACCACTGAATCCCATTCATACTTGATGGTGTTAACGAGGATGCTTTGGTCAATGATGTTAAAGGTAGCTGAGAGGTCCAGCAATACTAGGAGGCAGGGATCACCTTTATCTGAGGTCAAGAAGGCGACTTCTTCGATTTACAAGATAGCTCTCCCTGTGCGGCAACATGATCTGTAGCCAAATTGGTAGTCAGGGAGGAGGTGACCGGCCTGTTGTGGTTTGGAGTTGAGCATACACTGCTTTTTCAATGATCCCGGAGATGAGGTAAGGTGAGGGATGCACCAGTAATTAGCGAAGCCATCAGGGTCTAGGGTGGGTTTCTTATGAAGTGGGATGATCTGGCCTTCCTGGAGATCATATGGGATGATGCGTGAGGGCAGAGATGTACACAGCGGTGAGTAGGGGTGAGAGTTCTTCTCCAGGGAGGCTTTTGGTGGAGAAATATGATAAGATGTCATCCTCCTATGAGGCAGGTTTGAGGAAGTTGAGCATGTCAGAAAGGCCAGCTCGAGTTAGGTCTTTGAAAAGTGGCCCTTGAGGGATGCCGTGAGAAATGGCGGGTTTAAGACAAAAAGTAAGCATTGCATATATACGAAGTTGTGCTGTCTTTATTTTTTTTACTGAAAAAAAGGCTCCTGGCATTGCCTGTCTGCCTCTGGGGTATTTGTTGTTGGCATGTTCTTTGGGCTGCAGAAAGTTTCAGCGTATATTGTATTAGACACAGAGAGTTCATATAGTGCTCACTGTAGGAGAGTAGGGTCTGCTTCCTATGGTCACCCCCACTTTTTGCTGTGATTCTCTGTTTTTTTTACTTTAGTGTGGCTGTGGGCCTGCTAATCAGACGGGAAACAACCTTTACGACGCAACTTTTACCACGCAGTGCCTTTACGACGCAACTTTTACAACGCAAGCCATTACAACGCATTGCGCTGGGGGGCGCTCTAGGATAGGGAATGTGTTTAATGTACTATCCAACACCTTAGGTCGATTAACTACAATTCCCATACATACCTTACGTTTTTATGCAAGATCACGTGCAATGAGACGCATGCGTGATAGGAGATTAATGGCGGCTTCCTGTCTGGTCGGGTACCTCCCACAGACAGCCTAGACGGATGTCCGGAGTACTGACGGACAGGTAAGCGCCGCTTTTGTACCCTTGCACTTTTGGGAGGGATCGAGAATCAAACCGGACTCAATTTGAGTCTTTATCTCGCCGCATATTGCAAGTAATATCTTGAGTGGTTTGTTATTCTGACCCTATGGCCTGGCACGAAATACGGAAACTACCTCGCTTGAGGTCTGACAAACTTGCGAGTTGAAAGAAAAAAAGATGGCGCAACATCCGTGGGCCGATTATGGCCGGCATCTCGGCGTCTTACCAACACGCTCGGTCATCTGGAGTTTAAACCGAGTATATAATATAGAATCGGCTCCTACTGACAAATGGCTGCTCTTGGTTTACCCTATGTATATTGATGGGACACGTGAGCAGTTTTGTATTAAGTGTATCGATGGAACACTTTAAGAACATATCACTAATTCTTCTAGTTGAGTTACAACATATGTATATTAAGCAGCGCTTAGTCCTTCCCCTATGTTTACTCCCATTTTCTTCCCTTTAATAGAGCGGTGCCCTGTTTTACCTGAGCTGTAGCCAGGTGAGGTGGAGTATACATTCCCTAACGATTAGGTGAGTGGCTATTACAAACTATTTGCTCGTGCCATAATAGAAATATGGCGTTCACAAGGTTACTGTGTGAGAACTTTTTTGACCAAGAAAATAGTTGGCAAATGTTAAATGATGCATATGTGGCAAATGTATATTCACTATCTAAGATATTCTGTGTGTATTCTTTTTTACATATTCGTTCACTGACATTGGGTGATCCTGAATCATCACAGCAGGCGAATCTCAGGTGATATTGTTTTCAATTTTTCTTATCACCATTCACTCTATACAGTAGCAAAAATCACGGTCCTGATGAAGCAATAGGAGACCAATTGGCTCCATATCTAATGCAGAAACATGTCGACCACAAACCAACTCTAGTAGTTATTTGTTAACACTACTATGCACTGTTTTTTAATCTCTGGGAGTGGGTAGGAACTAATAAAATTGTTCTTCCATTCCTACTACCCGATTTTAACACACTTAGCACTCATTATTCTTTTCACATTTTGCACTGTTACTCAGTTTACCTCTTGATACCAGCAATACACCCTACTGATCTTTGAGACACCAGATAGGACTTGGCTACAACCTGCCTAATCTACTGTGGGTAAAACCACTTCCCTTCATGGCGAAGGATCCCATATGATGTAGGGCGGTACAGGTTGGTAAACTGATGGGAATATTATTTCACCACGGTATACCTTCAGTAGATTTAGTGGTGGTACCTTGAACAAACACAGTCAGTTTTTTAGATAGTTAAAAAAAAATTGGACCCATTGCTATCCTTATTGTTGCTATCCAACACCTTCCCTACTATCCACGGGGACTGGAGTTGGAATAGTAAATTAAACAATTCACTATCCAGCGCCTAAAAGCACTATGCGTTGTAATGGTATGCGATGTAAAAACCGCGTTGTAAAAGCATGCGATGTAAAAGCATGCGTTGTAATGTCATACATCCAATCAGACCCACAGCCCAGCTGTTCTCTCTCTAAATTGATCCCATGTACTTTAGGTACATACCAGATTGGTTACTGGGTCACCCTTGTGAGCCCCTGTATAGTGTACCATAGGTACCCAGGGCATAGGGGCACCTCAGGCCTACCAGGGGCTGCAGCATGTATTGTGCCACCCCTGGTTTGCCTTCCAAACTGACACCATAGGTCTGTTCACACAGCCTGGGTAAGGTGGTGTAATCACCCCTTACTTAGATATAGTATCCCTAAATCTACCTTTATATATAGCACATATACACCTATAAGCCACTCCTATGGTAGACCTCGACAATCCTGGAGGCAGAGTGCTTGGTTTTATGTGAGAGGGTGCCCTAGCATGAGCTGAGCCCCTCTGCAGCTTTCGGAACCATCTCCTTATAGCTGTTCTATGATATAGCCATACCATATACTCTTAAGTGCATTATTATCCTCGCGGTTAATGCTAACTTTGGTTTGGCTTTATCAAAATATGTCGTGTAAGGTGTCAAACACTTTGGAATACTACCCCCCCACCAGTCCTGGCGGCGGAGGTAGCATTTCACCCTTCTAGAGGGAGAAGACATGTAGTTACTGCTTTACCTGGTTAAAGTTAAACAGAGCCTCAGCACCACAAAATGGATGCTGCTGCCACAGACACGAGTCTGACCTCCTGCTGCTGGACGCAACTCCGCCAGGGGAGGCTTGGACAATAGGTTTCCTGTCCAGGGAGGTGCCAGCACCTCCCCAGACAGGGTTTTGTGTATTGGGACAGGGAGGGCTGCATCAGCAGATGCTTTTCCAGACACTGCCTGGTGCTCCATGCATAGCCCGGTTCAAATCAGTTGCTAGGGCACTCAGCCCCAGATCTGGCGTGAAACTGGACAAAGGGAAAGGGGTGTAACCACCCCCTTCTCAGTTCTACCCATAGGAGGGATCTAGTCAGGTAATCCAGCCCCATTCTTAGTATAAGTATAGGAGCTGTGTCCCCAAGACTTTGAAAGACATATCGTGGACCTTCGACATTTCATTCTGACTGGAAGATGGAAGACATCTCCCTTGTGGTCAAGGAGTGACCACCCAGTGCAAACAGGCACCAACAGCAACTTTACCGGTCTACAGTTTCAAGGCTCCCGTCAGAACCCAAAGACTCTGCGACACAAGAACTAGACTTCCAGACTTCTCTGACCCCGACCTACAACCACAGCAAAGCTGAGACCTGTGGCGGACACGAGAGACGTGGGACCGGACATCTTGGACCTCCTGCATTTTGCTACCTGCACTCCTTTCCTTGAACTTCAGTAAGTTGTGCATTGGGGTACGAGAAGTCCCAGCCCCCAGCATCATTTGCACCAAAGCCCAGGCCCCCACACTCCGCGAGTGTCCCGTGGGCCCCGCCTTTGTATTTGAGCTTGACGCATCTTCCCGGTTCCTTGCCCATTAGCTAGTGAGCCCCCTGAAGACACCATTTGAATTTAACTTACTTTCCTGGTTGCTCTAGGCTTGCTCAAGCTTCCTTGAAAAGTAGAAGTGCCACAGACCTTGCTGGTCTGCAACAGAGCCAATCTTGACATCCTGCGTGGATTGTGGTTGCCAAGGCTTGTTGGGTCCAATCTGGATACCGACACTGCAGTCATCTAGATCCTTTGTGGGACAGCTTGAATCCAGTGCCTGGTCATCATCAATGTATCGTGGACCTCGTGGCTGAAGAGAAAAACTCACCTTAAGCACCCGACATCGCCTGGTTCCTTCCTGGTACCTTCCTGGTCACTGGCTAGTGACTCAGACTCTGTCCCCTTTGCTTTCAGGTTCTTCACATCTCCAATCCAACCTTGGATCCACCCGTACACTTTTCCTCTGGTCGCCTGCAGCACTTCTTTGCAGCTCTCCATAGAAAATGACGACGAAACCCAACACGAAAAGACACCTATGCACCCGGCTTCCCTGGGTGAGGTAACATGAGTACTCCGGTGCTCCCGTGGGTCTTGGCTCTTGAAGTGTCCTAGTTTAAAAGGGTTCCATCCTAGTCCATCCGGAAGTGTCCTTAAATTGCATATGTGTAACTTCTTCGTTTCCCATAGAAAGTCAATGGTAACCCACGTCTGTGTTTAGACACTGCACACCTCTCCCGTGGGCCTCCCACTTCCTAACCTTTGGTTGTTTAGTGTAGCCCCAGTGATTCCACAGGACCCAGGCCTGCTTTCTAACTCTCACGTGGTACTTATACCACTTTCTTAGTATATTGTTTGTGAGGCCCCTAGGGCATAACGTATACTGTGCAACTTATCGTATATTAACTGTGTGATTTGTATTGTATTTTGACCTCTGACCTCATAAAGAGTGCAGAGGGGTTGTGTTTAGATTAAATACATATATATTTGGTATATACTTTGTGTGGTGTCCTTTCATTTGGTACTCAAGGGATTATATATGGTAAAACAACTTGCTTAACTCGCCTCCTGAAGTCTTAGCCTGAATACTGCTGGTTCATGCTACCAATAGGATAGCTTTCTATAAGGTTGACTTTACAACCACCATCAATATCAATAAGGGTCGATTAGACTGGTGCAAGGTGCCCATTAGAACTAGTGGACATCATATGCCAGGCTAACTTCTCACACTCACCATTCTAAGATATTTATAAAAGGGTTACACCGTGTGAAGCCCCTTCCTACAGTATTTGCCGCATTTTGCGATGCAGTGCGCGCCACGAAATTTGTTTTATTAATTAAATAGTTTACTTACCTCCAATTATCCATACTCCGGTTTTTAGCATCCCCCACCCTGCCCCTCCCCGCCTTTCCCCCCACACCAACTCCCTCCACGGGCCGCGGCTGGGTGTGAGGGCAAGGAAGGGTGCCTCTGGGGGGCTTGAGTCACCTTTTTCCACCCTGGTATGAAATTCGAGCCCCACAATAGCTGAGAGGTCAGCCTCGCCATTTGACTCTCTTCAGGCACACTTCACACACAACTCAACGGTCATGGTTGATGATAAAAAGTGCCCAGAGGCTGCTCAGTAGAGCTAAGGGGCATATTTACGAGGAAGTGGCGGAGCTCTGCGTTAGCCACCCTGGCTTATCACCACGCTCCGCCACTTCCAAAATGCGGAGCTGCACCGTATTTACAAGGATATAGTGCAGTCCTGCGTTTCCCCCTGCACTTGCGCTAATTTTAACTGCATAGTGCCAACGCAGGCACCCTAGAGCAAGGGTGCCTGCATTTATGTGTAAACAATCTGAAATGGCATTTTGAAACTTCTATGTGTGTTGCTTAATGTTGCACACATAGAAGTGGCAAAACGCAATTCTTTTAATTGATTGTTTATGTGCATGAAGGGTCACCTTCCTGCACACAAACAAACAATGGCCTTTTGCTGTTTCTATGTGTGCAGCACATAGAAACAGCAAAAATGAGGAGAAATTAAACATTTCTCCTCATTGCTCCTGTTTAAGGCCAAATTTTCCCTGGTCTTAATTTTGGTGATGCCCCATATTTACGTCACCCTTGTAAATATGGTTTTCAAAAATAAAGGGGTTGGCCCTAATACTCCACCCGCATCTGGGCATAGAAACACTAGAAAATAGAAAATAATCTTTTATACTAAAGAACACTCAAAATAATCCTTCACCTGGAAAGTATATCCACAAAAAAATCTTCTTTATATATTCAAAAAAACACATACCAGTAAGTGTTTATGTTTATATTTATATCCATATATATTTTTTGAAAATAGTCAATATACAACATATATATATATATATATATATATATATATATATATATATATATATATATATATATATATATATACTCGGAAAGGAACACCATTTTTCGTTGATATATATACATATATATATATATATATATATATATATATCTCCGCAATAGTAGGAAGGGTAAATAAGAATTGTACATATTTATGAACCGATGTATTTGTGATTGTTTTTGTATATTTATTTATTTGTATAACCTCTGTTCCTCTCCTTAACCTCTCCTGAATCATTTTTAGTACCCACCATTTAGTATTAGTACAGATATAATAGAAAAGTATCCATACACAGATATCTATTTCTGTCCTGATACCCTGCCCCTTTCTTTCTAACTATTTTATTAGTTAAAATCATAACTCCCGGCTGGGAGTTTATTTTGCACTTTATCATTGGCACTTTAGCACATGCACTTTTATTGTGATCTTCTCACCAAGATGGCTAACGTAGACCAATCGATAGGTTAATGGTAACCAGACGTACTTCAAAGTCTAATGTATGATTCAAAAATGATACCAATGTATTAGAACAGTTATAAAGGATTAAATTCAGGCATTATGTATATATTTTAACTGAATATATATATATATAGGTATTTCAGAAAAAAGTTTGTCATTCATTACCTTGTGATAAGTACTTTTATATAACGAAATGTATATGATTTAATAGTCTGTCTTCCTATTTAACCATACCTTAAAGCAAATACAGTCTGACTTCTATGTTTATGTATAAACTCGACTGAGAAGACCACATGTGATTGTATTTAAATGTGAAGGGGTTTTTTAGCACAACTTACCAGCGAGCAAGGCGACAGGGATCGCCGAAACGCGTTTGGTGTCTACAGCAATGCACTTTCAAAATTGAAAAATAAATACCGGCAGTTGCAATTATTTGAAGAGTCCGTTTTTTCACTTGTTGCCGTCCAGCAGCGTGGATTGTGGAAACCTGATATATATATATTACCTACTGGCGGTCGCCAGTAGGTATATATAGTTAGGATTTTTTTCCTATGGGATTTTTGAAAATTCTATGTTGAATAACTTTGGCGTTTGAGGACGGAATTGGCTGAAATTTTCTGGAAAATGGAACATTTTGTTTCTGAGCAGCCCCTGAAAATTTGGGGGGGTTTCGTCAAGCGGGGGCCGAGAAAAAAGGGGGGTCCCAAAACGTGTTTTTAACATTGAGTTTTCCATAGGGCGGTTGGACTCACTTTTAGCTCGAACGGCTGAATGGATTTCCACGAAACTTGGCAAAATTGTAGGGACTGGTAGCCCGATGTGCCCTTGCTATGTCTCAAGATATATGCTCCAGTGGTTTTTACGAAAATTAACTTTGAAAAATATATATTGGGCTACATTGGGCTATATATATGTTGGAGCCCAAATGTAGCCCAATGTAGGGATTGGTGTCACTACAACGCATGCTTTTACATCGCATGCCTTTACAACGCGGTTTTTACATCGCATACCATTACAACGCATAATGCTTTTAGGCGCTGGATAGTGAATTATTTAATTTACTATTCCAACTCCAGTCCCCGTGGATAGCAGGGAAGGTGTTGGATAGTATATTAAATACATTCCCTATCCTAGAGCGCCCCCCAGCGCATTGCGTTGTAATGGTTTGCGTTGTAATGGTTGCGATGTAATGGTAGTGCGTTGTAAAAAATTCGTTGTAAGTGATGTTCCCCCAATGTAGCCCAATGAAGCCCAATGAAGCCCAATGTAGCCCAAAGATGGCCGCCAGAGACAAAAAAAAACAAATGTAGCCCAAATATCAGCCAGATGTAGCCCAACTATAGCCCAGTGACAGAATGTCCCAGAGTGTTTTAAAGAACAACTAGAACGCTAACAGTCTTACTTATGACAAAAGTATGGCACACCTGAAGTCATCTTGATTGGAATAAAGTGGTAACACTTAATACATTTAATTTGAAAAGGAACAAAGTAAGGGGTTTCATTTTGCCATAGAAATGTTATATATATATATATATATAATATATATATATATATATATTACCTACTGGCGGTCGCCAGTAGGTATATATAGTTAGGTTTTTTTTCCTATGGGATTTTTGAAAATTCTATGTTGAATAACTTTGGCGTTTGAGGACGGAATTGGCTGAAATTTTCTGGAAAATGGAACATTTTGTTTCTGAGCAGCCCCTGAAAATTTGGGGGCGTTTCGTCAAGCGGGGGCCGAGAAAAAAGGGGGGTCCCAAAACGTGTTTTTAACATTGAGTTTTCCATAGGGCGGTTGGACTCACTTTTAGCTCGAACGGCTGAATGGATTTCCACGAAACTTGGCAAAATTGTAGGGACTGGTAGCCCGATGTGCCTTTGCTATGTCTCAAGATATATGCTCCAGTGGTTTTTACGAAAATTAACTTTGAAAAATATATATTGGGCTACATTGGGCTATATATATGTTGGAGCCCAAATGTAGCCCAATGTAGCCCAATGAAGCCCAATGAAGCCCAATGTAGCCCAAAGATGGCCGCCAGAGACAAAAAAAAACAAATGTAGCCCAAATATCAGCCAGATGTAGCCCAACTATAGCCCAGTGACAGAATGTCCCAGAGTGTTTTAAAGAACAACTAGAACGCTAACAGTCTTACTTATGACAAAAGTATGGCACACCTGAAGTCATCTTGATTGGAATAAAGTGGTCACACTTAATACATTTAATTTGAAAAGGAACAAAATAAGGGGTTTCATTTTGCCATAGAAATGTTATATATATATATATATATATATAATATATATATATATATATATATATTCACTGAAAAAACCATAGGTTATAGACCATATATAGTTAGGAATTAGCATTTACAAAACCTTGAAAATTCACTGAAAAAAACATAGGTTATAGACCATATATAGTTAGGAATTAGCATTTACAAAACCTTGAAAATTCACTGCAAAAACCATAGGTTAGAGACCATATATAGTTAGCTGGATATTTTATTGACATAAAACCAATGAAATTCCATATATAGTTAGTTGCACTAACTATATATCGCGCACCCGCAATCCACTGCTGATGATGTCACATATTACATCATTCATGACATGGTCAGTGACATCACTGATGACATCACTGATGACATCTCAAATGACATCACTGATGACATCACTGATGACATCACTGATGACAACATCCAGTGACTGTATGTTTCTGTAAAGTTAAAATGTGTCTTACATATTGAAGAATGAGTGGAAGTATAAGTGTCTGGACAAAGGATTTAGTAGGTGCATGACTGAATGTATGAGTGAGTGATTAAATGTGTCTCACTGAGTGCATGGGTTAGTGACTAAACTGTCTTAATTTGTGCATCATTATGTCTGTTGTTCTGTAAACTGCTGCATGTGTTGATCAGTAGCTATATGATTAACTATATGGGTTACTGATTGATTGTCCAAGTATTTGTATGGGAGACTGAGTGTGTGTGTGGCTGGCTGGGAGGTGTGTGACTCTGTGCAGATCAATGTGTACTTGTATCAATGATTGTATAAGAAGGTAAGTATGTGTTAGTATATGTTTGAAAATGTAAGGTGCTCTATGTTTAACTGTATAGACAAGAAAATGGAAGTGTCATTGATTCTTTACAGGACTGACTAGGTGTGTGAGTAACTCCATGGATGAGTGGCAGACTGTGAGTGTCTGTATAGGTGTATGAGTGCATATGATAGTGTTGTAAAGATGTGTGATTGTATGTATGAATGATTGTATGGGTGAATGAGTGAATGTGTGTGTAGACATAGGAATCAGTGAGTGCGTATGTAGTAACTAGTATTGGTGTGTCAATGGTTTCAAAAATTATACTCTGTATTTAACACTGGGTGAAACAGAGGTTATATTAAAATGTGAGGAGATGCATTGTATTGTCACATGAATGATATCATCAGTGATGTGGTCATTGATGTCAAATGAGATGTCATCAGTGATGTCATCAGTGATGTCATTTGAGATGTCATCAGTGATGTCATCAGTGATGTCACTGACCATGTCATGAATGATGTAATATGTGACATCATCAGCAGTGGATTGCGGGTGCGCGATATATAGTTAGTGCAACTAACTATATATGGAATTTCATTGGTTTTATGTCAATAAAATATCCAGCTAACTATATATGGTCTCTAACCTATGGTTTTTGCAGTGAATTTTCAAGGTTTTGTAAATGCTAATTCCTAACTATATATGGTCTATAACCTATGGTTTTTTCAGTGAATATATATATATATATATATATACACATATACACACACAAATAAATTAATATACAAAAACAATCCTTTTCTAGCATAGACACAAGTGATAAATACACGTGCATTATACTAACTTTTGGTTGTTTGTTCGGTTTGATTAATTGGGTGATGTTTTCACTACACATTCATTGTCTTGATGTTGAGCTTTTGGTCACTGTTGGATGAATGATGGAGGTTCCTTTATCGATTATTCTTATTTTTATCTTTACTATTCTTTATTTTACACACATTTTGCTTACTGTTGCACCCGGATTACAATTGTTTTCAAATTTGTAGAATCTCCTTCTCTTGCCCGTGCAAATACCTTGAGTCTCCGTTTATCCATGTGTATATACCTTTTCTTTATAATTTATTCAAAACAGAAGAGACATTGAAGTCTATATGCAGACAATACTAATGTGCATGTGGTTCACAAAACATCAAGGGCCATATGTATCATTGAAATTCGCAGAATTTCCACCTTTGCGAATGCGAATTCGCAAAATGATATGCATGAAGGAAATCCCGATGCAAAATAAGGAATTGCAAAATTTGTGATTCCTTATTTTGCGATT
The DNA here is from genome assembly GCF_964261635.1 of Lissotriton helveticus. Taxonomy (NCBI): domain Eukaryota; kingdom Metazoa; phylum Chordata; class Amphibia; order Caudata; family Salamandridae; genus Lissotriton; species Lissotriton helveticus. The sequence goes on from NC_136073.1 coordinate 753,478,143, forward strand.
GCATTTAAGGAATCGCAAATTTTGCGATTCCTTAAATGCAATGTAAGAAGGCAAAAAAAATTGCTAAATGGCCTTAAGGAATCGCAATTTACCACCAACTTCTAGTTGGTGGTAAGTTGCGAATTCCTTGAAAAATTCACATTTTTGCATTTTTCAAAGTGCCATGTGACGCACATACATGCCCTTAGGGCATGTATGTGCACCACATGTGCACCTATGCTTATTTCAGGGGTGCAACAGGGTGTCCTTTGGACACCCCCGCACCCTTGAAATTATTCTCAATTTGCGATTAGCAAATTGCGAATCGCAAATTGAGAGAAAATTCCCATACCTTCCTATGGGCCTCCTGGCCCATAGAAATGAATGGAAAGTATTCCTTAATTGCGAATGCGCAATTTGCGAATTCGCAATTAAGGGATGTCAAGAAATTGCTAAACAATTGCATTTATCTTGATACATACCATTTTGCGATTCTGAAATAGCGATTTCTTAAAAATCGCTATTACAGAATCGCAAAATGGTTCTTTGATACATATGGCCCTAAACAACAAAAATAAGTACACAATATGAACATACATGAGTGAAAAAATCATAAACAATACATCCTTTAGTCTTAACCTTATGTGGCCTTTATCATCACAACCCAAATATTATTTCTAAACTACATATTATTTCGTAGACATTCAAAAGTTGTTACATGCTTAAACATTTCAATTAAGGAAGAATGAGGGAACACGGGGAAAACACTAATGTCCTGATACATGGACTTTTCCTCTGTATGTAAACAAAATCCAAATGTAGAATTCCTCTGTGTTCTTTGCATTATAGGAGTTGTAGTAGTTAGATTTTAGCCAATTCTGTCATATTGTTCAAGCTAAATGTTGCGTTATTAAATTTCAGAAATAAATATGCTTCTTTGCGCACGGTAGGTTTTCAATGTCTGTTATTGTTCTTGAGGGTTTGAAACTCACCAAAATTGTCCATTTGAATTGTGTTTCATTGTGGCATTTTTCTACAAAGTGTTTGACCATAGTTGCGGTCATTACTTTTTTCTTTATTCTGGACCGATGTTGGGTTATTCTTGTATTAACCTGTTGGTTGGTTTTCCCTATATACATTTCTCCACATGGACAAATTATTGCATAAATTGTGTTTTTTATCTTACTCACTCACTGTGTTTCCATTTAATACAGTCATGGACAAATTCTGTGCCTTCTATGGTGTTGGCGCAGGCGATGCAATTTCCGCAATTTGTGTGTCCTTCAACCAGCTTTAAATTCCACTTAGCTAGTAAGTCGATTTTCTGTTTAGGTAGGCAAGTTTCTGCTCTAATTATTTGTTGACCAATGCTTGGATTTTTCATCCTTGCAAAAAGGGGTTTGGAAAGGGGCATTCTAAATTTTCTAATAGATGCCAGTTCTTCAAAATGGTTTGTCTAAATCTGTTATTTTCTGGGCCACAAGTTGACACACACACCAGTCTTTCCAACGTCTTTTTTTCTTTTACTTAGAGGAGTCTTTGGGAAAGGGGCATTCTAAATTTTCTAATAGATGCCTGTTCTTCAAAATGGTTGAGCTTAAAAGAGAATCTCCCATAAGGGCAACTACTCAGAATTAAGAGAAATTGTTCCATGATGTCAGATTTTAAAAAACATGCGGCATCTTTCTGCAAAGATATGCAAAAGAGAGGATACTCAAAAAAGTTGCTTCAACATTCAACTAAAAGAGCTTGGTTCACGCCTCGAGAAAGTCTCCTCCAAGAAAAAGACAAAAAAGACGTTGGAAAGACTGGTGTGTGTGTCATGATGCACAGACAAACAAGCACTGTCTTCGGACAGCCAACCTATCTTCCAGGAGACACAAAGTTAGTGTGACTTTACATCTTGTACATTTGCAATTTTTTTCTGTGTGTATCTCTTATGTAACGCATGTAACCCTAAATCCTTATGTTTTGCAACTGGTTCTTATGTAAAGCGCTCTGACACCTTCGGGTAAAGTTCGCGCTATATAAAATCGCATTAAAAGAAAAACTCAGGTAACACGCAGCAGACGTGTCACTCAGGTGCCAAAGAACGAGCAGGTTTAAGTCTTACACAGCAGAGGCATCAAACATGTCACACGGATCTTACATCTATCTCACTAGATGGGTAGAAATGTTTCTTTGTAGTAACCATTTTGAGACAGATATACCACTGGGAAATGCAGGGCCCTCACCTATGTAAAATGGCCACCTATACCCTTGTTTTCTCTAATTCTTTCTTTACTCTTTTTTTGATGATTTGCTCATTGACAAGTTATTTTAATTTTGCTCTGAATAATCCAACTGTAAGTTACTTGATTAGAATTTACCCAATCTGAATTGATCAATTATTGCTGAATAAGTATTTGAACAAATCCCTTGTAAGCGCACTTACCAGCTCATACCAATCCAACCCTGGCAGGAGCAAACAAACCCAGACACATCGACTTTACCAATGCTTGTTATACTTCGGAATCACAAATTTGCTAGCATTCGCGACAAGAATTTGCAATTCTATTAAGGACACGGAGGCTAGGATTATGCTTCTCAATCTTTACTAGAAGCTCACAGCAGCCAATGAAAATGCTTGCTTTTCATTCAAAATAACGTTAAACACTACATATCCCATCATGTCTCACATATAGGCACGCCCCCCTAGTCCATAAGAGGCCTCTGCCTGCCGCCATCTTCCTCTTTCTTTCTGGCGAACAGCTCCAACAACAACTTGGAAAACTTTGTAACTCTTCCAACGGGAAGTATAAACATCTTCAGGCGGAATATCCTGGCATTCTCCGACCTTCAGTCGCTCTTTTTATCAGAACCTGGAAGAAAGGATATGAGACCGTAACCACCATAACCACTGGGTGGGCAAGCATTTATATATATATATATACATGCCGGGTGGGATAATCCTCGCCTCCGTGTCCTTAATAGAATTGCAAATTCTTGTCGCGAATGCTAGCAAATTTGTGATTCTATGGCAGGACCGGAGGCTTCTGATTATGCTTGTTTAACGCTTATTAAAAACTACAGAGGTAATATCCCCCACCGGCTTATAATAAAATGTCTTGAAGGTCGATTCTGACGACCAGTCTGCACTACGCATGATATCGTGAATGCTGGAACCCAACATGAATGACTTCGATGCCATGGCACCCCTGACAGAGTGCGCACCAAAAATGGTGATGTCAATGCCGGCTTCTTTCATAACATAACGAAGCCATCTGGCAATGGTGGCCGCAGCCACTGCTTTGAAAGGCTTTTGCAAGGCAATCAAAAGCTGCGAACAGCCCTGAGGCCTAATAGCCGCTGTACATTCCTCATAAGTCTTTAGACAATGAACAACACATAACTTTTCATTCTCCTGAAATGCATTATAAGAAACATGAGTAGATAATGTCTTAGTGCGTCTAACAATCTGAAAAGAAACTCCTTCCGGAGTAAATACTCTACCTGTTAACTCCAGCGCGCGTACATCCGACGACCTCCTGCAAGCCGAAAGGCAAAGCAACATGGCTAGTTTGGCTGACAATTGCTTTCTGGATAGAAGGGAATTCGCTGGCCATTTGTCAAAGAGGTCCAAAACCAGAGATACGTCCCACAATCCGGAGTATTTCGGTTTAGGAGGATTTTCCACCCTAATGCCTTTAAGTAATTTGCACACGACAGGGTGCATACCTATTGGCTTCCCATCCAGCTGGACATGGCCTGCTGAAATGGCAGATCTGAAGTTGTTGACCGATCTATAGGCCAAACCCTCTGATGCCTTATCCGTCAGGAAATTCAGCACATGGGGTAAGTCGGCCCCCACGGGATCCAGGTGTCGTTCCACGCACCAATCCACCCAACCTTTCCAGGCCGAGGAGTATCTTTTCCTAGTGGAAGGTGCCCAGGCCTGCTTGATGAAATCTGCAGCCCTGCTCAATATCCCTGGCACTTGCCACTGTTGCCTGAAAGCCTCCAGGCCATCAGCTGAAGTCTGCCTTCCAGTATCAGAGGGTGCCTCTCCTGATGAGGGCCCAGCAACAGCGTCGTCGACTCCGGGAGGAGTCTGGGTAGGTCGCAGCTCCACTGCATGAGCTTGGGGAACCAAGATTGCGACGTCCACCAAGGCGTCACCATGACCACCTCTGCCCTTTGCCTGATCACTTGTGACATCGCTCTGGGGATCAGCAAGAAGGGGGGGAAAGGCATGCTGCACCCCCTGCGACCAGTCCTGGAGAAACGCGTCCGTCGCTTGCGCCAACGGATCCGGCCTCCAACTGAAGAATCGAGGAATTTGGAACGTCAGTCTCGACGTGAACAAATCCGTCGCGAACGGACCCCAAATCTCCTCCAGCCACTGGAATATCATCGGGAGCAACTTCCAGTCGCTGTAGTCCCTGAGGTATCTCGAGTTCCAGTCCGCTACTTGATTGGACTGACCCGGAAGATATTCCGCAATTATCGATATCTGATTGCGAAGGCAGTAATGCCAAAAGTCTTTGGCTATCTGCACAAGCATGGACGACCTCGTGCCGCCCAACTTGTTGATGTATCTCACTGCCGACACATTGTCCAGACGCAGGAGGATACAACAGGATGTCTGCTTCGGGGACAACGTTCTCACAGCGAACGACCCCGCGAGCAGCTCCAGACAGTTGATATGAAGGGAAAGCTCCTCCGATGACCATCTCCCTCCCGTGGAGATGTCTCCACAACGCGCGCCCCAGCCCCATCGGCTGGCGTCGGACTCTATTGTGATTTCTGGGAGGGAGCCGAAGATCGCTCGGCCGTTCCAAGCGTCGACGTGTCCCAACCACCATTGCAACTCTGTCTTCACTTCGTGCGTGAGGGGAATGCTATCCGAATACGAGAGACCCTTCTGAAGATGCCTGATCTTCAACTGCTGCAGAGCCCTGTAATGTAGCGGGCCCGGGAATATCGCTTGGACTGAAGACGCCAGAATTCCTACCATTCTTGCCAGTGCCCTGAGGGAGACAGTCTGGCTGTTCAGCAACTTCCGGATCTCCCTCTTTAGATCCTTTAGCTTGTCCTTCGGGAGGCACAGCTGAGCTAACACGGAGTCCACTGTGAAACCTAGGAAATCTATCACGTGAGAGGGAACCATGACCGACTTCTTGGAGTTTATCACAAAACCCAGATCCTGCAAAATAGTCGTGGTCAACTGGAGGTGCCGCAATAGAGTCTGCTGGCACTGATCCACTATTAGGATATCGTCTAGGTATATGATGAGGCGTATGCCCCTCTCTCTGAGGTACGCCACTACGGGCTTCATCACTTTGGTGAAGCACCAAGGAGCCGAGGAGAGCCCGAAAGGCAGAACCAAATATTCGTACCATCGGTTTCTCCACCTGAACTGCAGAAATCTGCGATGCGGGGAGAATATCGGAATAGAGAGATACGCGTCCTTCAGGTCCAGCCGGACCATCCAATCTCCGACCTGCAGGAGATCCGTCAACAGATGGATGCCCTCCATCTTGAAATGATTGTACGTCAGAAGCTGATTGAAGTCCCTGAGATTCAACACCAGTCTGTTTCCGCCCCCTTTTTTCTGTATAACAAAAATATTGCTGCAGAAACCGTGAGGACCTTGAGGACTCGGTGCTATCGCGTGTTTCTGCAGCAAGGAAGCGATCTCCTCGTCTATAAAACTGGTCTCTAGTTGGGAAAAATGGAGAGTTGGCGGTACGCCTGACTGAACAGGACGCGAGTAAAACTCCAAGTGAAAACCCTGAACCGTCTGCAAGACCCAAGCGTCTTGTGTAAGTTCTTTCCACCGCCCCAGGCAGTGTTGTGTCCGACCCCCCATAGGAAGAAGAGAAATATCTGCAAGTCTCACCTGAGTTCTGCTGGTGCTTGAAGTTCCCCCTGCCATTGTTGGATTGGTACCGGTTCTTGCTGAACCTTCTACGGGAGGGATAGAAGGTTCCCCCACGGGTGGAGTCATAGTCACTTCTGCCTCTGCCGAAGTCGCCTCTATGGGAGCCTGGAGGACCTCCTCGGCCTGACGAGCGACCCCCGCCTCGTCCGGCCCTATTAAAAACACCCTGGTTCAATGCACGCTTGATGCCCGATTGGGCTTTGTCTAATGCCGTAAAGGTACCCACATATTTGGAGACGTCCTTGACGAACTTGTCACCAAACAATTGGCCCTCTGCAAGGGGCCCCGGCTCTCCGTCCGCAAGCTCCGTCAGGTTGGAATCCATCTTCCTTCTCTCCGCCGAGATAGCACAATTTGCGTTGCCCAACAAGCAGATGGCCCGTTGGGTCCATCCGGCCAACACATCAGGGTCTACAGGGGTAGAGGCCTCCTTGGCCGCTAAGGCCATTTCCAAAATTTTTGCCAAGGGGCCGATGGCATCCAGCATCTTGTCCTGACACCCCTTCCAAGCCCTATCTAAACCCCTTTTAGGATCTTTTGTAAACTTCTTTAAAAAGGTTAGAAGGCTAGGGTCTATCTCTGGCGTTTCCGCCACTCGATTAGGGATGTCGGGTCTGGGGCATTCTGACCGTAAACGGTTCCTCACTTCCCTCGGGAAACCCTTGCGTAAGTTCTCGTGAATGTAAGCCGTCACTGCCGTAGGCGGCACCCAATCTTGTGACCTGGGATGCATTATCTCCGACGGGTCAAAGGTAAAAGGGGTATGAGCAGGGGCCAGGCTCTTAGCCTGCGCCGACTTAGCCTTCTTTGGAGGATTGCGCTCTTCTGAAGTGTCCGTATCTATGTTGGTACTGGTGTCTGTGTCCGTGTCGGTATCATGGACCCTACGTTTAGCTGTGGCTTTGCCTCCTGCGTATGAACGGTCCGCCATGTCCGGCAGGGTAGCCAAGGCCTGAGTATGAGGCCAAGTGGCAGAGTCACCAGAAGGGTGACCCGAGGCCGAAGCCTCCGCTTTCTTTTTCTGTGGTTTGACGAAACCATCTCGCTTAGCGAAACCCTCAAGTTGTCGTCTTATAGGACGAAGGGCTGAAGCAAGGGCTTGCTGCACCGTCTGCGGGACCGTAGTCTCCATAGCCCTATTAACGGAGGACTGGACTGAAGCATCCAAGGCACTAACCAGGTTGTCCTCCAAGGCAGCCGTCTGCCTGGTCTCAAAATTCTCCTCCCCAGTATAATCCTCGTTATACTGTTCCCCTTCTGACATCATGGTATAATGGGGAAGAGTCCACTAGGGGGTCCTGACACCGAAGGTACAGGCACAAGGAGGGTCAAGGGGGGGGGTCAGCCCTCAGAGCACACTTAAACACTACAACCTTCAACCCCCTCAGCAAAGCTGTAATCAATAGGGGTCAGAGACCCAGGCCACCACCAATATCTCGAGCGTGTGCACACTCCACTAGGCCTTTTTCGTATTTTACAGCCTCACCAGGCGGTCCAAGAGGCAGAGGGACACCTTCTGAACACTTTGCAGCAAAAACCGCCAGTGAACTAGATTTGGGGATCGCGCCGCGACGTGCAGCCCAAACGCGACTGAATCCTACCAAAAAGGAGCCCAAATTCAGCGCGTTTGGGCGCCCGCCGCGGCCGAGAGCCACCCGGCCGCTACCAGCGTCAGCAGCCACAAGGGAACGCTACTGCGCATGCGCTGGACGCGCAACACCGAGGGGAATACACCGGGTCAAAGAAAAGGCTCAATAAGCATTAATAGTGTCCATCTGCCTCCGGTCAACGACCGAAGCTACCTTCGCGCCGCGAGGCGCGTCTCAGAGCCACACAGAGGAATTTCCAAGGCAATGAAGGTGGGGCCGCCGAGGCTCCCGTCGAAGCACCGCTACTCCCACAAACAATAAGGTAAACAGTGTTTAAGCAATCGCAACTGAGAACTCAGTAATACAATGTGAAATCAATACATGCTAAACAGCAGAGGGAGTAAACGAAGGTGCACTTAGCTCTGTGAGCAGCAAAGAAAGAGGAAGATGGCGGCAGGCAGAGGCCTCTTATGGACTAGGGGGGCGTGCCTATATGTGAGACATGATGGGATATGTAGTGTTTAACGTTATTTTGAATGAAAAGCAAGCATTTTCATTGGCTGCTGTGAGCTTCTAGTAAAGATTGAGAAGCATAATCAGAAGCCTCCGGTCCTGCCATAGAATCAATCGGCTCACAGATCTGGAAGTAGACTCGGTGCTTGCCCAAGGCGAGGTAAAGCAGCAGGCTTAGAGTGCCACCTAGCGGTGACACTGAATTACAATAAAACGTTTATCCTTGGGGGGCGCTCCAGCTTTCAAATTTCTATTTTACCTGAAACGCTTAAAATCCCCTGATACTGCCTGAAAGAAGTAGTTCTGGCAACTGTTTTCTGCTGCATAAGGTTTTTCCCATCCACAGTTGCTCAATAATGTCAAAAGCGACATCTCAGCGGATACGCCCCCTCGCCACGCTTACTGTAAATATTTTTTTTCTTTAACGTTACTTTAATTAAATTAGCAAAGGTATGCGCAGCTGTAAGGCTGCTGCTGCCTTATGCAAGGCTGGCTGCGGAATGCACAGCTTGTTGAAACGAGGGACAGCTCGGCTTTCAGGCTGCTAAAAATACACGCCTCGGCCAGGCGAATATCAGGCGAATGACATCTCGGGAAACTTGACAGCTCGGTCCAGGCAAAGATGAGAGGTCTCTCCCGACAGAAGAGGAACGCCCCTCTGGGGTTTTCCACCTGAAGAGTTCTCGCACCATCAACGGTTACTGTAACAGCAATCACTTTTATTTAGTTTAAAAATAGGAATTATTAGACTTCTCTATTAAGAAAGCATCAAACTTGCTCCGATACGAAGTGGAGCAGGACAATGCATTCCGATGTTTGAAATGCGTTGCCAAACCCGCAAGAAACTGCTGCCAAGTGACATGAAATACAGTTTAACTCACTCCAGGCGCGGGGGCGTCTCCAGGACCCGGATGTATGGGGCCAGGCGGCACTACATGCTGAAAGCTGTATTAAATTACATTATTCAAACAGGATTGGCCCGGTGCATGACGGGAAGGCCTGCTTTTACCAGTTGGACTAAAGCACCTCGCGCAGGCCCTGTGTAATTCTCGGTTTTGACTACAAACAGATTTCTGGCCTGATTGAGAATTACAAGGAGTTGAGGCATGCCAAATTCTCCTTACACCCTCCACCCTCCTGGACATTTCACTAGAGTGTTCTGGAATAGTGAGTGATGGGTAATTGGTCACTGAGAAGAGGAGGCGAGGAGGCTAATACGAAAGTAGTCATCAAGGCCGAGTGAATAGGAGGGTGAGGGATGTGAGGGGCATATTATCAAGGGGGTTTATCTCCGCTTTTTTGGCTTTGAAAGCCAAGAAAGCGGAGATAAAATTATCTCCCTATTACCTAGCTGTCGCTAACACCAGTTAGCGACAGCTAGTAGGAGATAGCGACCATCTTGGGCCCCGCTTTGCATGTCAGTGAAATTTATCACTAATGACATGCAAAGTGGGCGTTCCAAGATGTTAGCGACTGGAAACAGTCGCTAACATCGCTATCTCCTATTACCAACTATTGTAGATATTCGCGCTAAACACCTGCCCCTGAGCAGTTATTAGCCATGTTATCCAATGGTAGGTGGATAACATGGCTAAGAGCATTAGCTCGGTAATGCATGAATATCGCGGACTTTTCAGCGATATTCATGCATTTCGGCCGATTTTTATCGCTTAGGAGATAAACCTTGATAACAGAAAGGTTCCTAAGTGATAAAAATCGCCGCAGCACGGCGATAAAAATATTGGCGCTAATCCAACATAGCGATAATTATCGCTAGTTGTTGGTAATATGCCCCAATGATCGTTTGAAAAGTTGCCTCAAAATCACAGTAATGGCTAAAGCTTTGCTGACTTATTAACTTCCATCTTGTTTTCATATTGTGGCAATGCTATACACACGCCTGCTCAGCAGGGAAACAACTATTACAATGCACTACCTTTACAACACATCTGTTACACTGCCGCTGCCATTACATCGCATGCCATTACAACGCATGCGATTACAACGCATGTCACTACAACGCATGTCACTACGACGCATGCCATTACAATGCATAACATTACAACGCATGCCATTGAAACGTATTAGAAGGTAAGTAATGGTGATTTTTTTGTTTTAGGGTGGGTATGGGTCTTGGGGTACTTTGGGATAGTATTTCTACCCCTACACTAGCCAATATTTACCCTAATGTTGCACTCACTGGAGTGGGAATAGTAATTTTTACACCTACACTATCCAACACTTGCCCCACTATTGCCCCAAAAGTATTATGCATTGGAATGGTATGCATTGTAATGATATGCATTGTAATGGTATGTGTTGTAATGGTAGTTTCTAAAAATGTGTTGTAATGATCTGCGTTGAAAAATCATGCGTTGTAATGGTAGTTGTGATGTAAAACCTATGTTGCAAAGGCCTGCGTGGTAATTGTTTGTGTTGTAACATCATATATTCGCTCAAAAGCACTCTCGCCTCTGGCATATTCAGTGTCATTCTGGTGTTTGGAACAATAAGCAGGGGTACATGAAATGACTACCTCGGCGTCTGATAGTTTACGTTTAAAAAAAATCTTTTTCAAGGTCATTTTTCGTTCTTCTCATGAGGAAGCTGTGCAAATGCTAACCTAGGTTTTGGGTTCTGTCTTGTGTACCCTCATCATTTCAAGCAATGTATTTAGAAACCTATAAATGTCATGCAGATAGGTGTAGGGGAAGAATTAGATGTTTACTGCTACTGGGGGACATGCTAATGCTTTGCCTTGCAAAATTCCACTCTTAATTTGCAAAAATAAATGTATGCAGACTTTACATAGCTCTATGTGTCTTTCCTCTTGACTCTCCAACAGTGGGTTGCAAAGGAATAGTCAACTGTGTTGCAGGAAACAAATGTGGGATCACACTGCTTCACCTCCCAGCAGGTTCGCCCCTAGGCATCATGGCAAATGCAGTTCGCCAAGTGTGTGTATTTGCAAAGTCTCTCGAGTGTTTCATCAGGTAGGTGCAGATTAGTGCTGGCCATCTCTAGACACGTGTTTCTGGATTGTTATCCGTCATCAGTAGAGATTAGGCAATTCGAATGTATGGGGTTTCCAGTCATCTGTGTTGCTTTCATGTATGGATCGCACTATTTAAAAAGCTCTTGTGATGCACTGGCAGTAGGTTGAGTAGCGACTCAGCGAGTGCATCAGTGATTTAAGGCACTGCAATGATAGGTAAGTAATGTCCTGCTCCTATTTGAGAGTAACAATTCATGCCCCTATGTGTAAGCCTGTTTCATCAACTTGCAGTCATCAGCTCTTATGTGACAAACCGCACAAACTATATTACCAGACGCAGAAACCATTAGACGATTCACAACCTTATATTAAAACCTGCATGATCCATGTGTCAGACAATACTACCTGTGTAAAGACTTGCTTCCTCTTGTCACCCGTGTGGTGGCCCACAGTATCTCAAACCCGAAGGGTCTGTATTATAGACTCCCACTCATGAGTCTACCCACATAGCCCATGTGACATCACATACAGCCCTTATGATAATATGCCAAATTAACTAGCAATATGTCAATTTGCAAAGTTTTGCACAAACAAACTTCCTGTAATCCTCACAAATAACATAGTACCCTAGTTTGCAATGTTTTCGGCATGCAGGGTTTAGACATTAAAATTGGGACTTGCGTGTCCCTTTTGAGTTGTGTAGCGAAAAAAGGTCACAAATCTCCATACAGTTTCACATTCACCACTAAAAAGTTTTCAAGTTAATTCATAATGAAACATCCTTTTTCAGTGCCATCCAACACTTATAAGGAAATATTGAAAGTACAGGAGAAAAAACTGCACCTGTTCGTAAATGCAATAAATGCATAACACAGCACCAAAGTACAGTTTGGCTAATAATTAGGGGTGGGCGAAACATTCCCCTCCGTCGGTAGGGATTGCGGATGTTTGCCCACTCTGAGTTCTGCTTGGAGCACGGAGTTACGGCAAAACTCTGACATCCACAGCGTGGCAGAGTTTTTTATTGCCCGTAGCTCACCAGCATTAAGTTGGTGGATGAGAATTTGCATCCCCCTGCATGATTTTTGAACGATAGAGTGCCTTCCTGCGAGATATGTCTTTGTGGCTGTCGTGGGAGGTCATTACAATTCATGTGGAGAAAGTTGCAGTTCAAGTAAAACATCTTCTCAAGTGGCAGAAAGAAGTAGAGTCCTCTGGCACACTGCATGGTGCTGTTTGAACTGAATTTACAGCGCAGAACAAGCTCCAGGCGCTAAAAATTAGAGAGAGCGACACAACATGCCAAATTCCACCCGTGGAACTCCGTGGAATCACTCAGAGTTTTTATGTAACTCCATGGAATTCTACAAAGTAAAACTCCCTGAGTTCCGCCCAACCCTACTAAGAATCAGGATCTATGAGAGGCTTAATTTGTATAATGAACACTTTGCACATCCTTGGATATAGTATGAAGATATGTATTGAACATGAGATAGACCCAAAAAACTCAAGACTAAATGAGGTTAATAATTTAGCTGAACACAAATTGCCTTTGACGTTTTTTGATTTTATTTTTTCATCATTCAGTTATTCTTCACTGAATATTGTTTGTTTTTACAATAACAAAATCTGTTTTTCAATGATTTGCTGTCCAGAGACAGGACTGATTCATTCTAAAACTGGGCAACATATGTTTTGTGAACCTATAGATTAAGACTTCATCAAGGCAAACAAATTATTCTCAGTTCCAGTGTAACATGTTCTTCAATATACTAAAGGATATTTTCAAGTCAGTGTCCACTGTAATAGGTACTCTTGTTAGAAGGGATCTAAGTTGTAAGGATTTTCTTGATGGTGAAAGTTAGTCAGTGTACAGTGCAGTTCAGTGTCTGTTAAATGGAAGTTTTACGGTATAAGAGCCCTGTAAAACTCTAGTGGTGGTTCACTATATGGTGAACCCTATGCCACCCATGTGATGGGCCCTGCACTACCAACATGATGGAATCTGTGGTACCCATGTGCTGATTACCATATTCACATACAAGATAGCTGTGATAGCACAAGAGCTGTGAGTCAAACTAAGAATTTTCCATGAACAACCTTAATGAAAGCTTATCGAAACTTTCTTCTGCGATAAAGTGTCTACTCAGGTTGATTCAGCTTCTTTGAAAGTTTCTTGTGCTTGCCCCCATTGTCTAGAATATGATATGGTCCTTTCTTATACATTCACATCTGGACTAGACCTAGGCAAAATGTTAACTCCACTTGCTAAATTTGCAAATTCACAGATAGACATTTTCTATTCTAACTTGTCTCCTGCCCATAACTTCTGTGACATTCTACACAAGCTATGATCAGACATAAAGAGGGGATGGATGACTGGGAACTCAATTATATTTGGCGGATCCGGAACCCGGGTAAAAGAGAGGGCACTTATATATCGACAGCACACAATATGTGGTCATGATTAGACTACTGGCTAGTAACCCAGGAAGTAAATAATTGGACACAAACTTTGAGACACCTGCCCAGAACGTTATAGGATCCCTCCCAGTGCTACTAATGCTGGCATTGCCAACTGCCTGTTGTTTCCAATGGAGACTCCAGGCGTCGTCATTAACGGACACGGTTTCAAAAATGGAGTGAAGACAGCGATCATGCACTATTTTAATGAAAATAAGGGCCCTGTAGACACAGCAGGTGCATTTTGGGAGGCCTTCAAGGCCATGATCCGAGGTACATGAATAGGAATTAGTGCTGGGGTCCTACAATCTTTGCGATCTCGATTATCTCAACTTGCAAAAAAACTCTACAAATGCTTGCGAGAACATATGAAGCTAACCCAAGACTTCAGACATTGGCGGATATTAGGACACACCTTAATGAATACACTGAGACCGCAGACCAAGAGATCCATTATTTGTCAGAAAGATGGGTGGCAACAGCATATGGCGAGGGAGACCTGCGTGCACCTTGGCTTCCAAATTAAGAGATATACCACAGGTACTAACTCTCACCACACAGGAGGGAACACGATACCATGCCTCCAGAGTGATCCTCAAATGCTTTTTGGATTTTTACGCTGAGCTCTACGTCAGGCATCAATCTGCAACACCGCATGAAACAGACGTATACCTAAGCTATCGGTTCAACCAATAACAGAAGAAGAGGTGGGCGACGCTATCTGCTCCTTACCTAATGGGAAATCACCTGGAAGCGACAGTATTCCAAGCAAATTCTATAAAGCCTTCTCAGACCTATTAACACCCCACTTACTAAAAATGTATTAGGAGGCTTATTACAACCAATCTCTCCACCCTACACTCCAGGAGGCACTATTAATTACACTGCTAAAACTCGGAAAATCACCTGAGCAGGTAGACTCATACCGCCATTATCGCTAATCAATACTGACGTTAGGATTTTGGCGAAGACCATTGCCTCTTGGCTTCAACTTCTATTGCAGGCCCTGGTGGTAAACAGAGATAATATTGATTCCAAAATATCGACTGGACATAATATCGAGTTAAAAATATAGACTAGACAAAATATCGACCAGACATAATATAGACTACAAAAATATCGAGTTATATCGATATTAATAGCCAAAATATCGAATCAAAAATATAGACTAGATATAATATCGACTATATAGAATATAGACAAAAAAAAATCAAAAATAAGGTACGTTTTTAATAATTTGTAATAATTGTGTAATATAAATCTGTAGCGGGTTGTGGGTTTATAGGGGAATAGGGTGGGAAGTAATTTAAATATAATAAATTAATTATGTAAATTAATAATAATTGTTAATTAATTATTAATTGGTAATTAATTAAAATATAATTGGTAATTAATAATAATTGATTAATTGATAAATAATTAATTTTTAGTAAATTATTTTCTGTAGCGGGTTGCGGGTTTATAGGGGAATAGGGTGGGAAGTAATTTAAATAAAATTAATTAATTATGTAAATTAATAAGAATTGTTAATTAATTATTAATTGGTAATTAATTAAAATATAATTGGTAATTAATAATAATTGATTAATTGATAAAGAATTAATTTTTAGTAAATTATTTTCTGTAGCGGGTTGCAGGTTTATAGGGGAATAGGGTGGGAAGTAATTTAAATAAAATTAATTAATTATGTATATTAATAAGAATTGTTAATTAATTATTAATTGGTAATTAATTAAAATATAATTGGTAATTAATAATTGATTAATTGATAAATAATTAATTTTTAGTAAATTATTTTCTGTAGTGGGTTGTGGGTTTCTAGGGGAATAGGGTGGGAAGTAATTTAATTATAATTAATTAATTATGTAAATTAATAATAATTGTTAATTATTTAATAATTGTCCATTAATTAAATTTTAATTGGTAAATACAAGTAATTGGTATAGGAAATTAAATTTACTTGGTAATAATATTTCTATTAATTATATTTATTTATGAAGTTTTTACTTTTTCTACTGTTGCACTCACTGGAGTGGGAATAGTAATTTTTACCTCTACGCTATCCAACGCTTTCCCTACTGTTGCACCCACTGGAGTGGGAATAGTAATTTTAACCCCTACGCTATCCAACGCTTTCCCTACTATTGCACCGACTGGAGTGGGAATAGTAATCTTTACCGCTACGCTATCCAGCGCTTTCCCTACTGTTGCACCCACTGGAGTGGGAATAGTAATTGTAACCCCTACGCTATCCAGCGCTTTCCCTACTGTTGCACCCACTGGAGTGGGAATAGTAATTTTAACCCCTACGCTATCCAGGGCTTTCCCTACTGTGGCACCCACTGGAGTGGGAATAGTAATTTTAACCCCTGCGCTATCCAGCACTTTCCCTACTGTTGCACTCTTTGGAGTGGGAATAGTAATTTTTACCCCTACGCTATCCAACGCTTTCCCTACTGTTGCACCCACTGGAGTGGGAATAGTAATCTTTACCCCTACGCTATCCAGCGCTTTCCCTACTGTTGCACCCACTGGAGTGGGAATAGTAATTTTTACCCCTACGCTATCCAGCGCTTTCCCTACTGTTGCACTCTTTGGAGTGGGAATAGTAATTTTTACCCCTACGCTATCCAACGCTTTCCCTACTGTTGCACCCACTGGAGTGGGAATAGTAATTTTAACCCCTACGCTATCCAACGCTTTCCCTACTGTTGCACCCACTGGAGTGGGAATAGCAATTTTTACCCCTACGCTATCCAGCGCTTTCCCTACTGTTGCACCCACTGGAGTGGGAATAGTAATTTTAACCCCTACGCTATCCAGCGCTTTCCCTTCTGTTGCACCCACTGTAGTGGGAATAGTAATTTTAACCCCTACGCTATCCAGCGCTTTCCCTACTGTTGCACCCACTGGAGTGGGAATAGTAATTTTAACCCCTACGCTATCCAGCGCTTTCCCTACTGTTGCACCCACTGGAGTGGGAATAGTAATTTTAACCCCTACGCTATCCAGCGCTTTCCCTACTGTTGCACCCACTGGAGTGGGAATAGTAATTTTAACCCCTACGCTATCCAGCGCTTTCCCTACTGTTGCACCCACTGGAGTGGGAATAGTAATTTTTACCCCTACGCTATCCAACGCTTTCCCTACTGTTGCACCCACTGGAGTGGGAATAGTAAATTTTACCCCTACGCTATCCAACGCTTTTGCTACTGTTGAACTCACTAGAGTTGTTACAATACATTTTAACCATTTTGCTATGCTACGGTAAACATATTATATATGTTTATTTAATAATATGTTTATATATATATATATATTATTTTTGTTATATTTTTTTTAATTTACATTAATTATTTATTTATATTACATTTATTTAATAATTTTAACTAATAAAGTTAATAAATATATTTATTATTATATTAGTTTTAACTTAATTTAAAGACATTTAAAAAAACGATATTTTGACAGTCTATATTTTTGTAACTCGATATTTTTGAGTCGATATTTTAGTACTTACCTGTTTGAAGATAGCCAGTCGATATTTTGTCCCTCTATATTTTATCATCGATATTATTGTATCTCGATATTTATGTGGTCGATATATTTTCAGTGATCCGGCCCTGGTACCACCAGACCAAGCAGGTTTTATCCCTTCAAGGTCTACCACACACAACCTCCGTACTATATTCGCTGTCACTCACCAGCTGAACCCTTAGCTGCCTGCGGCGGCAGTATTCCTAGATGCTGCTAAGGCATTTGATTCTATACAATGGCCTTATAAGTTCACGGTTCTGGACCTGATGTGAATGCCGCCGGCTTTCTTGAGATGGCTCCGCCTGGTATACACGGACCCGGTTGCCCGCGTACAGGTAAATGGCACAATATCAGAACCAGTGAGAATATGCAGGGGAACGAGACAGGGCTGTCCGCGCTCTCCGATTTTATTTGCCCTCGCATTGGAACCTCTGGCCTGTATTATAAGACAAAAGCATGCATCCGCAGCTTTAAGATTTCTGCAGCGGCCCCTTGTGATATCGCTTTATGCGAACGACATGGTGGTGTATATCAGAGAACCTAGAACAAACCTAGAACCCACGGTGAGGGAATATATCAAATTGAATGGTACTCTGGACTAAGAATAACCTGGAATAAGTCAATGATATTTCCATTAACACCAGACACTATGCCCCACACAGTAGAATACCCACAGAGCCACTAAAATACCTGGGTATCTGGGTATGTCGAGACCCAGAAGTGGTCATACGCCACAATTACGGTACTACTATTACAAAAAGTCTTGACCAAATAACAGGCTGGATCTGGCTCCCTCTTTCACTTCCCGAAAGACTAGTGATAATAAAGATGGTTATCCTGCCTGAATTCTTGTATCTGTACACAGGAACATTTTAAGACATTACAATCTTGCTTGACAACCCTTGCCTGGGCAGGCAAACAGCCCAGAATCAGTTGGCAGACACTCACACGTCCCTATACAATGGGTGGATTTAATGCCCCAGATCTTTACCTCTACTATCTGTGCACTCAAGCTCACTTTGCCCACTACTGGTATCACCCTCAAAGGTACACAGCACACACTGCCATTGAGCACGATGAAGCACACCCCCTACCTTTCAATGTGGTGCTTCCAGGGCTGGACTGGGAACCAAAACCGGCCCTGGCAAAGTGCTCGGCTGGCCCCCAATACCCCCCCTATGCTACAAAACAGGCCCTGTAACAAAAACGACCCCTATCCGTGCTGCACACCGGGGGATTGCCCGGTGCCCGCTACGGCCAGTCCCGCCCTGGGTGCTTCCATATGAGAGCCCGATGACCAACCTCAAATCTGCCAGTCCATTCAACAGCACAAACAGAGCATGGAAATTACTCGCTGCGCGAGCGAATAAGGCCCCACTATATGCTACTAAACTGCCTTTACTGCATCACCCCTCTCTGTCCGTCACAAGAGAAAGGGGAGCAATGATGATACTACAGGAGGCAGGGCTGAGAACCAATGGAGACGCCTTCTCCGTGGCATTCTTTTTCTCGCTCACTCTAATGCAGAGATTGGTATATCACAGATTAAGAACGGCAATGAAGGCGCTGCACCCCTGATTCGCCTAGGAACCACCTGAACTGCTGTCCTTGCAGGCCCTACTAATGTGCACTGAGAGGAAAAAACTGGTCACTAAATTATATAATACTTCACAGAGGGTTCGTAGTGACCCAATAGACGTAACCAGGGAGCGTTAGAATGCAACCCCGGATACACCTCAAACATTAGCGGACTGGGAGTTCTGCTGCAGGTTACAAGACGGACTCACATCTAATAGCAACCTCAAAACCATTCACTTTGAATATCTGCAAGAAGCTTAATACTCCCCCAGCAACTTCACAAATATGGCCTGCGGTCATATTCGACGTGTACGAGATGTGGGGCAACTGACGCAGACTTCCTACATTTAGCATGGACTTGCAATTCAATGGCACACTACTGGGCACAGATACCACAGACCATATCCAAAATGGTGGCGATACGAATAGAATGATCTCCCGCTGTGTGGCTATTGGGCCTTATCAAGGCCATACCACACACACAATGCAAATTATTAGCTGTAGCACTACTGTTAGCCAAGCGTAGAGTGTCTATATGCTGGATTGGGAAGAAGATACCGAGGCAGACAGGATGGATGCGAGATATAGCATACTGTAAAACTCAGCTGGAGACATATGCAGAAGAACTGCCTGCACCATTGAGACCAAAAGACTTTTGGGCCCTGTACGTGACATATTTGATATCCACAACCAGGGTAAGCGATAATTGATAGGAAATACTGGAAACTAGCGTGAGAAGAGATCCGAATATGGTAGGAGATAATATGTCGATATGCATACCATGACTTATAACACGAACGGGACTACTATGTTGGAGGCTTCTGTTGTTCTGAATGTTTTTTCTTTACGTATTCTGTTATTTACAATTTAACTGCTTCTGCTTAATTTCTTACGTGAGCATTCAGTGAAACATTGTACAGGCAAACGCCTATGCTATGATAAAAACCATAGTAAAAAATGTTTTTTGTTTAAAAAGGTATGCTCTGACATAAAAATTGAATGCAAGATACCACTATATCATATTTAACGATATTCACATCATTTGATATAATTTTCATTACATTTTGCAACACTTTGCAGAAAATGTCAATGGTGAGGATGGGGGTACTCAACCTGCTGTCCAAACCCAAGTGAAGTTGGCCTATACACCGAAAAAATGATGGCAGTGGATTTTCAATGGTAGCCAGCACCTCTATTATGTTTGCACGTAGGTTAAGCAATTGAAATCTTTTTAAGGCGTGCTCTATGTCTTTGCACCGTGCCATCCACAGTGCTAAAAAATATATACAGAATCCTCCATATATATAAACAATACAAAACAGTGACAGAGCACAGCACAAACAAGTGTACAACTGACTATTCACAGTCAGAAAAAATGATTTCTCCAACCTAAAGTAAAACACTCGTCTTTTATGTTGGGTTGGAGACCTTCCGTCTGAGCTATCATACTTGTTAACTACGATGGGAAAACAGCAGGTGCAGCTGTAGTTGTTCTTCTTACCTATACTGACTTTGGAAACCGCACACACGCTGCAACCCCTCCGTCTGAGCTACTATACTCGTGAAAACACGACGGGGACAGCAACCACGCGCAGCTGTAGCTGTTCACTTTATTCATTCCTACTTGGGGAACTAAGAACATGAGACTATTAATGCCGGTCTACAATTGGACGTCGTAACAGGGATCTGGACAATCGTCATCCATATCCCATATGGTTTTAGAACAAATTGAACAATCGTGGTTTTTAAGATAAGACCATTTGCTACATTTAAAGAAGCCTTAAAAAAGTCGCAAATGGCAACGAAACACGTGTCAGCTGTGACATTGCTGTAAAAATCTAGCAACAGTGGTGAAGATCAATGTGCTGAACAAAGTGTTACATTTTTTCTTATTTCCTTGTATTAAATATTTTTTTCTGACTGTGAATAATCAGTTGTACACTTGTTTGTGCTGTGCTCTGTCACTGTTTTGAAGTTGGCCTATGTTTGGACTGTCTCTGTCTTTGTGCTACACGGACCTGTTACTGCCTTTCCTGTGTGTTGTTGGGCTCATGTGCTGGAATGGAGCCTCAGTGTACTTTGTTACTGGCCCTTGCAAAGTTATTCTTCTATGAATAACTGGATAGTAGTAAACTGGCCCATCGTCTAGCCTGGTACTCCAACCCTTCCTCGGTCCTGGTCGGTACCCCACCTGCCCTATTTACCTTTTATGGTACATGCAAAAACAAGCATTAGAAATGCAATAGGTCTCGGATTTCTTTGAGTTAGAGGTAATGGCATTGTAAATGGCAATGTGTTTTATCCATGTGTTCACCCTGCACACACATACACTGCAGTCACTGTCACTCCGCAGTCACTATCACTCTGCAGTCACTCTGCACTCACAGTCACTCTGGCACTCACTCTGCACTCACAGTCACTCTCACACTCACAGTCACTCTTGCACTCACTCTGCACTCACAGTCACTCTCACACTCACTCTACACTCACAGTCACTCTCACACTCACTCTGCACTCACTCTGCACTCACTCTGCACTCACTCTGCACTCACAGTCACTCTCACACTCACTCTGCACTCACTCTGCACTCACAGTCACTCTGGCACTCACTCTGCACTCACTCTGCACTCACAGTCACTCTGGCACTCACTCTGCACTACCTCTGCACTAACAGTCACTCTCGCACTCACTCTGCACTCACTCTCCACTCACTCTGCACTCACTCTGCACTCACAGTCACTCTCGCACTCACTCTGCACTCACTGTCACTCTCGCACTCACTCTGCACTCACGGTCACTCTCGCACTCACTCTGCACTCACTCTGCACTCACAGTCACTTTCGCACTCACTCTGCACTCACTCTGCACTCACAGTCACTCTCGCACTCACTCTGCACTCACTCTACACACACTCTGCACTCACAGTCACTCTGGCACTCACTCTGCACTCACAGTCACTCGGCACTCACTCTGCACTCACAGTCACTCTGCACTCACTCTGCACTCACTGTCACTCTGCACTCACTCTGCACTCACTGTCACTCTGCACTCACTGTCACTCTGGCACTCCCTCTGCACTCACTGTCACTCTGGCACTCACTCTGCACTCTGTCACTCTCACACTCACTCTGCACTCACAGTCACTCTCGCACTCACTCTGCACTCACTCTGCACTCACTGTCACTTTAGCACTCACTCTGCACTCACTGTCACTCTCGCACTCACGCAGCACTCACTGTCACTCTCGCACTCACGATGCACTCACTCTGTACTCAAATTACAACGTATCAAAGCGAGATTTACCTCGGCGAATCTATTCATAGAGTAATATTTCTGTTCTCCTGCACAGTCAAGCGCCCAAGTTTCCCATGGGAGACCCAGACAGTCACTGTAACTTACCAGTGTTCAAGACAGTCACTGTAACTTACCAGTGTTCAAGATAATGCAATATTGTATTTTGTCCAACAGAGAAGTCCCTATCAAAGTTTATACGTTTGGATAGAATCCGGGAGGTAAGGTGTCAGTAAAAGACTGCAGGCCCACTAAATGGGCAGCCACCCAGTAGCCTGTGCAGAAAACAGGCACCAGAATGCAACAAACAGCCTCAAAAATACCCTTGCAGCTAGGGGGAACTGAATGCCTACACTTCAAAACAACACTTGTGCAGGGATGAGGAGGTCTCTAGAACATGAGGTGATGGTCTAGCCTATATTTTGTAAATTTTGTAAGCTCCTCCCTCACAAGAAGTAGTTTATTTGTTTCTTATATTCAACCAATAAAATCATCGGGAGGTACCTATGTTCTCTTACAATTAATTTATATAGTATGGTTTTAATTGATCCGAGGTGTGTCATTTTACATTGCTGATAAGAATGTGGTTCATTCTGCCGCATAATTGTAAAGCTGGTGTTTTACTAACTATGGAATAAAATTGATTAAAACAAGCCAAGTAAAAAGATGTTCCACGAATACAGAAAATACAACCAGACCAGCACTGAGCATCATTTAATGTGCACGAGGCATCCTCCCGGCAGGTGAAAAGGGTGACGAGGCCAGGGTAACATTTGTAGTGAAAATAATCATTATAACAACAGTCCGAAAATAAAACACATTGCGTTTATTGCCATACTTGTACCGTTTCTAAGAACAGTAAAGAGCAAATACTACTATTGCCCAGTATAAAGGTGCCCGTTATGAGTGTGACGTGCCCATCTCACGTAAAATACTCTGCGTGTCATTTATACCTCGCAGAATAAATGGCACGTAGAGTGTGTTGCACTTGATGGTATGTTTAGTCAGTTTCTCATCATTCCCGATTTCGCTAAATAAAGAACCCGGAGAAGATTTTTTTTTTGCCCAGGATCACACAGTTCAGCCAAGCGTCGGAGCCAGGAGTGGAACCCCGTTTTCTTGACTTCACTCAATACTCAAACAAATCGTCCCCATTCATGGAGATAAAAGAAGAGGAGCCGGTGGGCTGGAAGCATCGGCAATGCAGTTAGCCGAAACTCGGAGGAGACGCCGGGGCACAAATCGATTTTTATACAAATAAACGGTAAATGATTTAGGGCCCGATGTAGGTAATTCTTATTTACCACTTCTTAAATACCGAATTTTACCGATTCGGTATTTAAGAAGTGGTAAATATGAAGGGGGGAGATGTAGGTATTTCCAGATGTGTAAATACCTAATCTTTAAGATTCGGTATTTACCGAATCTGGAAATACCGAATCGGTATTTCCTATTGATTCCTATGGGCTGTGAAGCCCATAGGAATCAATGGGCAATACCGATTCTGTAGTAAATACCGACTTTAGCAAGGGTGCAGGGGGTGTCAGTTTGACACCCTCTGGCACCCCAAAAATAGGCATGTGCGCCATGTGGCACACAGACATGCCCTAAGGGCATGTCTGTCTGTCACATGGCTAGGTGTGCATGCACACATGTGCATGCACACCTGAATTCAGTATTTTAACACCCAATTGGATTGGGTGTTAAAATACAGAATTTGTAGGGCCTTTGGGACTCTGAAGAGTCCCACCTACATCTGAGATTTACCGAATCGGTAAAAATACCGATTCGGTATTTTACAGAATCGGTAAATTTACCGAATCGGTAAATTTACCGATTCTGTAAAATTGTGCTCCTACATGCCAAATCTGTAATACCGGTCGGTAACGGCCGAAAATACCGATTTTCGGCCGTTACCGACCGACCTACATCTGGCCCTTAGCTCGGTGCGACAGTCTGCGCTGTGTACCTGAAGGCCGGCACTTTTGTTTAGAAAAAAACAAACTTTTCTCACCAGTTACGAAGTGAGTGCCAGACTTCTGCAAGTGCCATTCTATAAAAGTTTATAAACTTTCTGATCTTTGACAAACTTCCCTGCGTTGGCATGTTTGTCCGACTTTCAGATAAGAAGGCAGCTCTTCGGGACGGGCTGCATGGTTTAAAGATTTAAAGGGTGTGCTCGAAATGCAAATAACACACACCACCACAGCTCATAATCGAACGCACGTGTGCAAACCGCATCTAGCCCTCTCTGCCTATACATGATATCCAGTTAACGCCTTTGCTAGCTTCTCAGGGCACCACTACGCATACGCAAGAAACCTTCGCATGCTTCATTCGCTGCCCCAATACTCTTTATTTCAGTTTTATTTTATAGCAAAAAAAAGAATGAAATTGACGTGCTATATATGTAACGCAATGATTGTATACATCTGTACCAAGTTACTCGCAGAAAGTATTTTGTACACATATCAGGATTAAGGATGTATATTTAAAGAGCCGCTGACAGGGAGAGCTCTGTGAAATGGATTACAAAAAAAAAAAAAACTTGCGCCCAGCATCTGTTTTCAATTACCGCGGCCCCTGACAGCCGCTATAATTGACGAAATATGGCCTTCTCGTGCGCGTGACCGCACACAATATGCAATAGGCGGAGCTACTCTACCGCCTATAGCCTATTGCGGGCTCTCTTCTAAAAAAACACGCATGCGAGGCCCAATTGCCATGCAGCTGGCAAAAAGGACGAAAAATCACGAGCAGCCAAGAATCTTTTAGGTAGCTTTTCGGAGATGCTAACTACAGGACTCTTGGGCTCCACCCACACTGCTACGTAGTGTGACGTAGGTCCGAGCCCTAAAAAAGAGAGGATTTCGTTTTAGGTCGGGCAAGAAACCGCTATAGCCAGCTGATCAATCACCTCAAAATCACAGAGAGGGGTTGTGGGTCAGTTCTCATTAGACCATGCTTGCTTTGAGTCATCCTCTTCAGACATTGCATATTTGAAGTGACATCACATTTTGCATCACTACACACCAGAGAAATTGGGAGAAGGGATTGTTAGTGATGACCTAAGCATTTAGCAGATCTTAATATTGTTCAGTAATAATGGGAAAAATGTCATCCCTAGCATCATACAAAACTCGTGTGAGTGCTACCGGTGGGTCACGAAACCAGAGCAGACTGATGATACAGGATTTCAGCCTGTGCTCGGGTTTAGCCATTTACTTCTGCATGTGGGAAGCTGTGAGTCAAGTAAAGTATGAGTGATGCAAAAAAAATATTGGAGCACTGATCATTGAAATGGCTCAGCCGGCAAACACTATATAAAAGTGAATGGATCCCACCTATGTTAGATGGACGCCTAAAGGAGGCAATGGCACTGCCGCCATCTTAAAAGAGGAGATTCCCCTCCTGATCGCATAGACGTTACCACCTGGGCCATTTCACGTTCTTTTGCTGGCTTCTGTGTTCAGCAAAAGGGAAATGTTGCAAGGAGTGACTGCAACCAGAGTGGAGTGACATGAGATATATGCGAGGGTCTTCTCTATTCTTAATCTTTGTATCCTTGGAGTAAGGGACACCATTTTTAGGTTTCAACTGGGGACAACCAGGGGCCCTCTGGTTGTCACTTGAAGCACTGCTGGCAGCTACACTAAGGACTTCTGACTCCAAACGAACATCTAGCAACCATTTAGACACATCATGTAGCGGATTGTAGTAATGCGCCTTTGCGAAGTAATTTAACAAAGGGATAACCTTGTGAAAATATTATCAATCTAAAAATGAGCAAATATTCAACACTTTCCCCAAGTAAATATTAGGAAGTTGTTATTTACTATATTTATGTTTTTGGATTTATAGAGCGCATAGCTGCCCAAGGGCTTCCCAGTGCTGAGGAGAGGTGGCGATGTGAGGGAAATAAGAGTTATCAAGGGAAGAGCCATGTTTTTAATTGTTTCCGAAAAATTAGTTCATCTATCTCGTAACAGTCGCATTTCTTTGGGCAAGGATTTCCACAGCCTGGGAACCAGATGTGACAAAGATCCTCCTCCCTATCCAGATCTTTTTATCCTTTTCGTCTTCACGGACAGATCTGAGGAGGATTTCAGAGACCTTCCAGACTATCCGAAAAGTCTAACGGCTACTGCTATCTCTCTAACTACTGTAGAGCCGAAACATGAAAAGTTGTGGTCCTTTAAAGGAGAACAACCTTCAATATAAATAGATTTAAAAAATAGTTTGATGCACAGAATAAAGGCACCATCTAAGCACCAGTATACATATTAGGGTGCCATTCACAGCTACCATCGTTGGCATAACCGAAACCTGGCATATTTACATAGACCAAATCAAACAAGAGAAGGGGGGGACCAGGAGCTGTTATGGTCCAGTGCCCGTACTCCAAATCAAACGTTATAATCAAATAAGGGGATCACTGTTCCATCGGTGAATGTGCAGTGGAGTCACATACACACCCCGAAAAAAGGAGAAGGAAGAGGTTGGAGATCCTATAGAAGGAGAGAAACTAGGTTCGGTCTAGGGCCCTCTCAATGTGAACAACAGGGGGGGAGGGGAAGGCCACTCTTTGTCTCTTGTTGCCCTCACACACCCCGAAGGATGTCATGCTTCATCATCGGGCGGTGCTCCTCGTCGGGCCAGCGCTGCAATGCCCTATGGGTCCCCCGAAGGGTCGCTTTGGCAGGGATCTTTTAAGAGAACAGTCGTAAGATGAGTGCGGGTATGTGGAGAGCGTCCTACTTAGTGCTGGTGCAAGTGAAAAAGTGGGTTAAAATGGCTAGGGGATACCAGAACGCAATCATTTTAATAGTGAAATATGGGTTCCCCTGTCATGATAAAAAACCTGTTACGGTTGGGTGTTACAATGTGGGTATTAATGTACCGTAGGTAATATAACGTGTGGTCAGGTCGACATGTTTCGTGCTAGCGTGGTCAGGTTGATCGAGTGCGCTTCATCAGGACCAGTAATTACCTAATGGAGCAACAGTAATTTTAGCAGTTATCTCCAGGCTTCTGGCACACCTTCAGATCATTTTTGGAAATGTGTCTGGCAGCCTTTCGCTGTTGGGAGAGACTTGTGCCTATGACTAAGCCTGGGTGGAGTTCGTGGAGTTCTGCTATGAAGTGCAAAAAAACCTCTGCCACGCTACGTGGTGCTCCGCAAGCCGTGGAGTGAGTTAGAAAAAATGCTGTACACAGTAATTTTCAGCGCCGGGTGTTTGTCTGCGCTGTGAAATGAATGTGAATGGCACCATGCACAGCGCAAGCGGGCGCTGCTTCCTTTCTGCCGCCCGAGTAGATTTTCTACTCAAGTGGCAGCTTTCTCAACTCGAACGGACGGTTTCTCAATGCGAGCGGTAGTGAGCATACGGGGCCACTCGCATTGAGAAATCCGTGCGTCCGCGTTGCGAAATCTCGCAGTGAGGTTGATATCCCTCGCTCGCACACGCCAACTTGACGTCGGTGAGCGTGAATGAGGAAAATATTGCTGGGAGTTGGATTTTCTGCGCTTGCACTCTCCAACTTGATGTTAATGAGCGCGAGCGAGGAAACAAAATGGAGCAGTGTTTTTTGGAACTCCGCGAGTGGAGTGCGGAAAACTCTGCAACTCCGCGAGTGGAGTTCTTCGCCCAGACTTACCTACGACCAATGAATCAGTGCTTCCACTGACCCTACCCCAAAATCTCGAGGCTTTTTCAGATGTTACAGAAAATAGCTGCCACTAAAGTTTGAAAACACCAAGCCATTTTGTGTTATTTTACTGACATGTTGTATGGTCGAATCAAGAAGTAAGCGAGACACTGAAGCTTCAAGCCTTACTCCCGTCCAGTCTTTATATCTACGATTAATCTGGCTACTTATTAGGCCTATGCTGATGTTTGAACAATTAATACATCAGAACCACACAGGTGTGCCCTGTAATTTTGTATTATGCACCAGATGATTGAAACGAAGTAAAGGAAATTATTAAAGCTATTCTTCTCTGGTTATCTTTACTCTACTTTACCGCTGGTCTCTTTTTGGTGATTAGTTAGTTCATGTTTTATTTTTATGAACTTGATGTAGAAATAAAATGTATTCTTCTTTCCGCTGTGCACTTGTTTGAATTTTTTTATCCAGACATTCCATTGCCACCCAAAACCTAAGTTTTAGGCTTGACACGCTGCCCTTGTCAGAAACTTGGATGGCTTTGGTGGTACCTTCCTACCAAGAGAGTTGTGAGAGCTCAGCACATTTTCCTGTCTACTCTTTTTCCTTACAAGGCCATGAGGCTCACTTACAGCTACATATAACCTGCATATTACAGGAGTTGGCTGTAGCAACACAATTACCCCTCAGTGACTGAGAGAACTCTGCATGGAGGGCAGTACGCAGAATGCTGCCTCTATCCGCTGCCCACCTCCGGCCAGCCTATAGCCAGCATGGCACAGCATTGCCTCCCTTCCTCGAAGCAATACATTAGGCTTGGTCTCATCTGCCCCTTGTTACTATAGCCTTATAGCGGGCTATACCCAAGAGACCGGGACTTTAATAGCCGGTATAGCCTTGCCACGAAGGGCTATAAGGCTATTAGAACATTCTGCCACTAGAGGGCAGAATGTTCTAACAAATAAAACAAAGGCCTCTCGAAGTTCGAGGGGATGTAAATCCCCTTGAGCTCCGAGAGGCCCTTGTAAAACATTGGAATGTTGCTCTGCAGACCTTTACCGGCCCGTTGTAGCATGGAGCACTCCATTGTCTGCAATGGGGCGCCCAACATTCCAATGTTCTAATTATGATTACATGGAACAACATCAGGGGTGGTGGAGAAATAGCTCCTTCGGCACATATCAGTGGGTTCATGGGAAATGGGAGCATGTGAAACTTGGCATGTGCACACGCCAACTTGGAAAGAGCAGCCTGACAATATCTCAAATGGGGAATGTTGTAAATAACAATACATGTAAATGGAGACATGAAGAGGCCTTTGACATACTTGTGAGTGGTATCTGAGGAGCTGGGCATTTTTAGGCTGCAAGTACCTATAACTAGAGATGTTGGAGAAGCTGGCACCTGAGACTGGGCCTACAGACCCTTATAATATTGCTATTTTATTTATTTATTTATTTTATTTAAAAGGTTTTATATAGCGCTGCTGGACCCAAGAGTATCAGAGCGCTTTACATAGTAAATAAACATGCTAAAATACAGAATACAATAGTCAATGAGCAGAAAAATTAAAACAAGATAAAAACATTGCGTTAAATGGGTGAGGGGGCAAAGGAACAGAGGGATAGTAGAAGGGACAAGGGGAGTTAAAAATTAGGGAGAGAGCGGGGGTGAAGTGAGGGAGAGTGAGTGGAAAAGGGGGAGAGGGGTTAGGTAATAATAGCAAATCAGAGCAAAGAGGTAGAGAGCGGGGACAAAAGTCAGTAACATTAAGAACCCCAATATTTATTGAGGAGGAGAACTTTGAGTCTTGTTTTGAAGAGAGGGTAAGAGGGGTTCCAGATCGTAGGAGCGTTACCAGAGAATGCACGAGATTGGGTCTTATTGCATTTTAATCTGGGAGGGATAAGGACAAGGGCGTTTGTGCTCCTCAGGGACCTGGAGCACCCTGCCTTTTGTAGTTTGCTTGAAAGGAAGGAAGGGGTGTTTTGGTGAAGAGCTTTGTGCGTGATGCAGGCAATCTTGTAGGTGGATCGACCTTCAATTGGGAGCCAGTTTAGGTTTTTAAGGACAGGAGAGATATGGTCAAACTTTTTACAGGCAGAAATAAGTCTGGCCGCTAGGTTGAGAACAGATTTATTCGGTGCTAGATGGACTTTAGGGGTGCCAGCAAGAGTGGCGTTACCATAGTCAATCCTGGAAAGGACAAGAGATTGGACCACGATTTTGAAATCATCTGCTGGAATGAAGGGTTTGATTTTTTTGAGGTGGTGAAGAGAGAAAAGAGCACTTTTTGCTGCATTTTTAATGTGGGGAGATGAGAGAGGATGTCATTGTGGGATTTGATCCTATAGTATAGTTGAGTATCGTCGGCATAGAGGTGGTAACTGATTTTGGCTTCTTTGAGAATGAGGGTGAGTGGTTCCATAAAAAGATTGAATAGGGTTGGTGAAAGGATAGACCCTTGCGGGACACCGAGTGAAACAGGTTGAGGTTTGGAGAGGCAATGACTGAGCTTAATTTGTTGTGATCTATTTTGAAGGAACGAGGAGAACCATTTGAGTACAGTGCCTTCAAAGCCAAAGCGATCTTTGAGGGTGTTAAGATGGGTGAGATGGTGGACAGTATCGAAAGCAGCTGAGAGATCGAGGAGGATTAGTAGTGAGGATTCGCCTTTGTCTAAAGAGCGATGAATGTCATCTGTAATATTGAGCATAGCAGTTTCGGTGCTGCACCCTAAAACCAGATTGGAAAACATCAAGGAGATTGAAGAAGATGATATGGTCATCTAATTGAGATAGAACACATTTTTCAAGGGCTTTAGAGAGGAGAGGAAGGTTTGAGATAGATTGTTCAAGTCGTTAGGGTCAGCGGTGGGGTTTTTAAGAATGAGGGAGATTTGACCTAGCTGAAGGGAGGCAGGAACACAGCCAGTGGACAGTGAGGAGTTGATGATATCGGTCCATAATGGGGCAATGATGTATTTGAGTTCTTGAACTAAATGGGCGGGGAGGGGGTCATTGGAGTGAGAGGATGGTTTGAGTTTGGAGATGATGTTAATGATGGTGGTTTCTGATATTGGACTAAATTCGTTCCATAAGGCCTAGTTTTTGGAAAGGAGATCAGTCCGAGATGAGTCAGGATGGGGTATAGCAGGGAGGGTATGAGATGAGTCGAGATGGGGGGGGGAGAGGAGGCCAAAAGTGGATTAGGAATGTTCGGGAGGGGGTTTTGGTTGAGGGGAGGTTGGAGACAGAGAGGGGGGGAAGAGAAAGATAGTTCGATGTTGTTGACTTTATTCGAAAAGAAGGTGGCAATTTCTTCGCACCTTTCCACAGAGGCTGCTAATTTAGGAGGGCCAGAGGAAGTTTGTTTTTTAACGATGTTAAACAATTCTCTGGGGCGGTTTCTGGCCTGGTCAAGTTGTGAGCGGAGAAAGGAGACCTTTTCGTTGAAGATATGTTTTTTGTAATGGGCTCTGGTGGTTCTCAGGAGAGCCAGGTTGTCAGCGGAGGGATGACTCCTCCAAGCACATTCTGATTGTCTGAGGGCCTGTCTTTCATTATTGAGTTCGGCGTTGAACCAGGACTTGGGAGGGATGTTTTTTAGTTTTTTTTATTTAATTGGGGCAATTAGGGCAAGGGCACTAAGAATAGAATTGTTGTAATGGTCAGTAAGGTCGTTGGTGCTATGAGAGGGAGGGGGGAGAAGTAAGCGAGTTTTAATTGCGGATTCCAATTTGCCAGGTGGGATAAGGTGAAGATTGCGAGTGGGTTTCATAGGTAAAGTACTAACGGGGGCGGGGCGAGTGATGGGGAGACTGTACCTGGGCATGTGGGCACTACTAGCCTTATTTGCACCTGAACAATTCATACTGTACTTTTATTTCAGGCGGTAGTAACTGAGGTCTGCAAAATTAGGAAAGCCTCTAAATATATCCTGCAAGAACTATATTGTCATGATCTGTGGGACTTCCCTGAGGATTTGAAAATAACGAATGCTATGCATGCCTACGTGTCTTAACGAGAGAGATGATGGCTGAGAAATGGCGAGAAAGCTGCTGCTAGATCTGAAGCTATTCCTTATTTTCAGCCTAAGGTGGTGGAGGGAATGAGATGTGGAGACCCATGACCCATCAATGAGGAGTTATTACGCAAAATTTCGATCTTTTTCTTTCCGATCCTTTTAAGAGACCTTATGCCTCACCCAGGAGATTCGCCACATTTCCTATTATGTTGCTGTTTGTGCTAAAAAAGTGCAGATGTTTTCGCTCTGGAGAGTCCTTTACGCACGGAGTCCTGTACGCTGATTCCTGGGATGTGCTTGTGACAGGAGATCAAGGGGACCATGTTATCAGCCACGGTCCGTGCAGGTAACAGCGGTGGGGCCGCGTTGGGGGATTTCGAGGGACGATGCAGAGGGAAAATTAATGAATGCAACACTTTTGATAAATGAGGCCCGAGTGTATCGATGATGTCGGGAAAGCAAGGGGAGTCAATAGTCGGGGAACGTAATGGGGAGTAGGTGGTGGACATCTTATATGACTGAGTGGCTGATTCATGTATACTGGGCTGGAACAGTGACTGGGAAGCCCACGGAGAACCTGTCGCAAGCAGGGGTGCAACGCAGGCCCCTGCAATCCCTGTGGTGCACGTTGGTCCCCAAGAATGACACGCATTTATGGAACTTTCATAAGTCCATACTAACGCTTTAAGCAGCAGCATCTGCTTATCTCCTCTGCCCTTTCTATTTAAATAGTTTAAGTCGGTTATCTTATGTCGGTTGCTGATGTCTGTTGGCTTATAGCGAAACAAAACACAATTAATAATGTACAAGACATTGCAGAAAAGCACCCCCCCTGCCCTGTCCACTTTCACACATCTTCTTTCCCTGTGGTTCACAACAAAGACACCTTAATCTTTGAAGCACACAAGTGTCTCTTTGCAGCACAGACACACTGCCAAGTTATTCCCCATTGCCAAAACAAGCATTTGCTGAACGGTAGGTACAGGAACAATACCATAAAAATAGAACATTCCAAAATGGCTGCAGTCTATGGATCTTCCCCACCCACTGTATCGCAGCAGAAGCTGCGACGCTAAATCAGGCCCTTCATGAGTTTCCATACAGATAACTGGGATACTGACTTCAACCTTCAATTGACGGCTTTTAGTAAACCTTTACTAACTCATTTAGTCTCAGCCGTGCACAGCAGGGGTTCCATGAGGGGGTCTTCTCCTGGGCCTGTGGTCATGGCTGCAAGGCCTGGGCTTCAGAATACCCTGAAATCAACCAAATCTATCTCAATCTCGCTATGCTTTTGTTTAATCATTCTCTTCGGTAGGGGCAGTGATGTCATCAGTGATGTCAGTGGTGTTGTCATAAGTGGTGCCATCAATTATGTTTCTTGTGATGTTACCATGATGGCACGTGTGATGCAGTATGCAATTATGCGACACGGGCAGGGGGGGTAATGCAAATTCTGGTTTGTACCATAGGTGGTAAATTTGAGTGGTTTTACGCATTCTAAGCAGAACCGTAACTCACTTTCTATCTGTGGTTTTTTTCCTAGTAAAATACTGGATTTTTTTAAATTATACATTTAATCAGCTTTCCCTCAGTATGTACGGCCTCCGGAAAAAAATTCTCCTGCCATTGCCCGTACAGTAAGGATTTGAGCCAACCCTTATTGAACTTCAATTTAATGGTGTTTTACAAACATATCACATAATTTCCAGAGAGGAGGAAGCAATAGCTATTTCTAAAATAGTAAAACAAACATATCAGTACCTATGGAAACTTTCAAAAAAGTTCTGTTCCTTTCTGTTCCTGGACCTCAGCCATGGTGCTCCAAAGCTGAGGACAGATCAGGTCTTGTGGTCCAGCCCGTGTGTCTCTGTACTCCCCAGTAGGCCTTCCTGTCCAGGCCCTGTCCCAAGAGCCACTTGCTCACTGTCTTGTGGAAGCAATTTTCCAAGCAGAGCACACATGAGGTAAAATGAGGAGGCGTGAGCAAGAGAATGGAAAGAAGAGCAGTGAGCACCATAAGAGCCATTGCTGGCAGAGCACAGGAGCGCAACAGAATGCAGATCACCACCACATTAAAAGAAAGAAAAACTGAAGACATGCTACAGCTGGAGCGCGGGTCCTGGTGCTGCGAAAACACACTTCTGTTCTCCCTTCATGATGGGCATGTGCAACTAAGGTGAGTTATATAGGTTTGTGGCAATTAGTCCAAAGCAGGTTACACTAAAACTTACAACACATAAGTTATCCATGTAAATTAAGAACAGGGTTCGCTGATGACTAAATGACACACGAGCACAAGGAATCAAAATGTCACTCTTGTGAAGTCTAGCCTTCTATAGTTGATGTTTGTGCTATCCATCATTCTTGGTCATTTCCAAATGATATTACCCACTTAATGGAATGCATGAATTAATCTAAGCCACTGGGCCAATGCCCCGTTCTGGACAAAAATCATCAACTCCTCCCTCGCCTCAGGCTCTGTACCTGATTCCCTCCAACTACGACAAATCACTCCCATATTGACAAAACCAGGGGCTGACTCTATGATCTCAACAAACTCAGACTTATCTCGAACCTCCCGCTCCTGGCCAAAACCATGGAGAAGGATGTTCTACAACAACTTAACCAACATATAGAAGATTATAACTTCCTCAGTCCCTTCCAATCAGGATTCAGACAAGGCTGTAGCACAGAAACGGCCATGCTCAATATCTCTGATGACATCATTAGAACCTTAGACGAAGGTGAAGCATGCTTACTCATCCTGCTTTACCTAGCAGCGGCTTTTGCCACTGTCAATCACTCAGCTCTCCTTGAGACCCTCAAGATCCATTTTTGTATTAATGGCACTGTACGTAAATGGTTCTCATCTTTCCTCCAACACCGTTTACAACCAATTAAAATCAACTCCTGCCTCTCCAAACCCACATGTTTGCCTTGGTGTTCCCCAACGCTCAATACTATCCCTTTCCCTCAACAATCTCTTCATAGAACCCCTTACAACCATTCTGAAGCAAGTAGGGGTCAAGTACAACCTATATGCTGATGACACGTAACTCTACTACAAAATCAAATCACCTAGTGGCATCCTACACCTCAAACGCCACACTAACCAAAATTCAAACTTGGTTTAATTTGAATCACTTAAAGTTGAATCCAAACAAAACTGAATTAAAATGGTTCACCCTGAAGAGTGACCTCCAACCAATCCAGGAGTGGCTTGAGAACCTGAATGCCCTAAATTACTCCCTCACCCTGTCCAACTCAGTAAAGTCCTTAGGCATCGCCCTTGACCGGAACTTGACAGTGAAGAATCACATCAAACACTCAGCCAAAGGAGCACTATTCTCATTGAAACACCTCAAGAAAATTAAACCTTTCATTCCCCCGACGACTTCCAGACAGTTGTAAAATCTTTAGTTCTCTCTAATATTGACTATGGAAATGCCATCTTCACAGGGACGCCGAAAATTCAACTAGCTTCCCTAAGATCAGTTCTGAACAGCCCGACTCGTAACTGGTGTTAAACGATTTGAACACATAACTCCAGCCCTCAAGTCCCTTAACTGGCTGCCCATTGAAGGAAGATGTATTTACAAGACTGCCTGCATCACACACAAAACCCTCCACATTCCCGAACTATCTAGATAACAAACGTACGATAGCTGAAAGAACCAGAGCTCTGAGAAGCTCCACATCACTCTTTCATGTTCCTCTGAAACTGACAAGGAAAGCCAACCAGGCTCGCTCCTTCTCTGGAAATTCACCCAGGATATGGAATGCGCTACCTAGAGAACTCCGTTGCAACCCCCTCCTTCTCCTGCTTCAAAAGAGACCTGAAACTCCTTCTCATCAACAAATATCTTACCACTCACGCCAACCGACCTATGCTCCAATAGCTCACTCTCACCAAGACCCGACAGCATGTCAGTTGGTTTCTGACTGGTTTAGCTGCTTAATAAGTTTGCCATCAATGAAAGGATCAGTTCACTGGTCACCTATTTGTTGGTTATTACTATGTTTGGGCGTTAAACTGATACTATTGATGGGGGTGTTAACAAGTGTAAAATGAGAAAATAATGTAGTAATACTATGACAAAATGTACTGCATTACACTACATTCTTTTTTTACCTCATCACGTTTTCAACCCTGCTACATAATGGGGCTGTCCTCTGCTGCATAATTACAGTGGCCCTGTGTATAGCCTCTGCACCAAGCAGAAGTGTATAGCAGTCTTGGCTCTGCTAATTTAATCAACTGGCAAATAATAATCTCCCTGTGCCTCGTTCTGTGATTTAACATTTTGACCGCACTTTGAAATAAACTTGCAGGGCATACCCTCACTACAGGTCATGAGAATAGGTTTCAATCACTCATACAAGGCTGCTTGCATCTCAGCAGCAGAAGGCTCTAATGGAGCAGCTTTGTGCCGTTATTAGCCTAGGAGAGGCCCTTTGTTTCGTGAGCATCACACTTATGGTGTAGAGCTGCGAGGCCCAGTGGACGAGGAGTCCCTTCCCAGTGCCTGGCAGTCATGGCACAGTGTGGCGAGGCCTTGGGAACCGCACCCCTTCATTTATAATTTCCAGAGCTATACATGATTGCGAAGCATTGGGCCTTGCAGCGCTACATCACATTTGTGAGGTCCAAGGCAGCGGGCCTTCGAGGTGAGGGTCGTATGTTGGTCGGCTGGGCGGGAGGCTCTGGGCAGCTGCCCACACTGTCCATGTCTAGCGCGACTCTGATGTGCGGTACAAAAGGGAGTGGTGATGGACGGAGCATCTGAACCAATCAAACACTCACACCCAGTCAACAGATCTGGGTGTAATCCATCACCGTTCTTTAGCCCACTCTGCCATCCCAGTTCAGACGTGGCCATATGCAAATCAGTCTGACCCACCCCCTTATGTACGACTCTGATGTGCAGCAGAAGGAACGCTTCTTGCCACTGCGGGTGCTCCAATTCATCTGCATGCAGCATTCTACCTCTTCTACAAAGCTGCCCGCTCAGCAGGGGAAGCGAAGTATGGAGCTCATTGGGCAGTGATTATTATGTGTTTTTTTTGTCATTTTATTTATTACGTTTTCCAAAGGGCGGTGATTATTGTGTTAAAAATGTCAGAAGTTGACAGATATTAGTGCTTAAAATATCAGATCTCTGGAATATTTGCTGTTTTTTGACCACGGTCAGTTCATCTTCGTGGCCCACCCATCCTTGTTTATGGACCTCCCAGAGCAAGAATCCTAAAGCCAGGCTTGTCTGCAACCGGTGCCTTTCTTAAAATGCGGACTCCAATCCCAATTTCTGCCCCATTTATCCTCTTTGCTAATTTCTTAGCAGCAGAGTTTTCAAAAAATAAATGAATACTTTGACAGTTTTCATGAGTCTGCCACTTGTGACTCCAACCCTTTCTGCTGATACACCTTGACCCATGATGTATGGGTTACCAGAGTTAACTTTCTGGTTCAACCATATTCCTATAGTGCAATTATGCCATTGTTTAAACAGACCACCCCAGGATATTACGGCATGAATTCACAACTTTTGCAGCACAAATATGGGGATTTTGTGGCACAAATATGGGAATTTTGCTGCATTTTTCCCCACTTTATTTAGCAAATACATTTTTTTAAATGCCCCCCTGGGCCAACCATGTGCTCTGATGTGGCAGGTCCAAATAAACAAAATTAAATACCGCCCTGCAGAGCCTGGGCAGAAATAAATTTGGCGCCCTTGCTGATGGTAGTGAATTAAATAATGCAGCAGGGGGTCCCTTTTGTGGTCACTGGTCAGTACCTGAATGATGAGGGACTGGCCCCTGGACACAAACATCCCCCTACCCCCCCAGCTCACCTAAAATGCTGATAACTAATCTGCCTCAAGCAGATGATGGCTTGGTTGATGTGTGCCAGCAGGGGTCAGAGGGTGAGGGGAGGGCACGGAAGTGGCATTACAAACATCACCTGCCGTATGATAATGAAGGGCTAAACCCACTTCAACCTGGCAAATCAGAAAGGAACAGGCATGGATAAGTACAAGGCTGGAGCAAGATGAGAAGGGTGCTGCTGTTGGCATAACTTTAATGCACACGGCGCCCATACGCCCTGCAGAAAATTGGCACCCTGGGCCTGGGCCCAGCTCACCCATGCTAAAGGCTGGCCCTGCTCACCTGGGCCCACGGCACACGGGGCATGCAACTGGCCACAACATTCAAAAAATTAATGCCACCCTGGGCCCACCTCGCAGGTGTGCGGTGGGCCCAAATTTAAAAAAAATGTAATGCCCCCCAGGACCACCACACATGGGGCACACACAGGTCGAAAACATTAAAAAAAAAAAGAATGCTACCCTCGACTCGCTGTATGGCCCATGTGCGGTGGGCCCAAATTAAAGAGAATTAAATGCACCCCTGGGCCCGCCGCATGCGGGGCACAGGTCTGGCCCAAAACATAAAAAAATGAATACCACCCTGGGCCCGTCACGTGCCCCATGTGCGCCGGACCCAAATAAAAAAAAAATGAAATGCCCCCTGGGCCCGCCACACACAGAATACTTGTCAAACCCAAAACATTAAAAAAATAATGCCACCCTAGGGCTTGCCACATGCCTCGTGTGCGGTGGACCCAAAGCATTAAAGAATAAATGTACCCCATGGCTAGCTGCACACGGGGTACTCCGTGGGCCAAAAACATATTTAAAAAATGAATGTCACCCTCAGACCACAGCGTGTCCTGTGTGCGGCCAGCCGAAAACATAAAAAAATAGAAAGGCCCCCAGGAGGCCGGGAATGAGATAACTACCTACCTGGTGTCCCCCAGGTCTCCTAGGTGGGTGAGGTCAGGTGCAGCAGG
The DNA here is from genome assembly GCF_964261635.1 of Lissotriton helveticus. NCBI lineage: Eukaryota > Metazoa > Chordata > Amphibia > Caudata > Salamandridae > Lissotriton > Lissotriton helveticus. The sequence goes on from NC_136073.1 coordinate 753,516,560, forward strand.
GTCGTTGTCGACAAAGGAATGAACAGCAGGGCAGGTGAGGAGTAAATAAACGACACCTCGCCTGCCTGCTGTGAGAACCCTGCTTCTATTGGCCCAGTGGAAAGCCACTGTACCAATACAAGGGAGGGCTCGCATTCCTTTAAATTTCGCTGGCACTTTTGCAAAAAGTGCTGCCTTTTTACAAAAGTGACGATTTCAAGATTTTATTGCAAATCCCAAAATCTGTTGGAAAGAGTAAGCAGAAAAGGGTTCGCTGTTGATCTATTCAACAACAATAAACAGAGCTTGCTCAATATCCAATACGTAAGGCAGTTCTACGCCATTTATGGTGAGAATAACGTCACTGGTCATGGGAGAAAGCGATGAAGAGATGATAGGAGGCATCACTCATTAGGTCATGGATAATTCTGGGCGAGGGGGCCTTTGTTAGTAGATCCTGTATTTTGTGAGCGAGTGCAGTAGAGCGAAAGAAAGGAGGGCCAGATGTACGAGCATTGGAATTTGCGACTCGCAAACTGCGACATATAGTGAGTCGCAAATTGAGAGTCGCGTAATCCAATGTACAACAGTGTCTGAGACACTGTTTGTGATTCCCAATGGGGTCGCAAATTGCATGCCTCATGCATATTAATGAGGCTGTCGCAATTTGCGACCCCATTTGGAATGGCTGGCACACCCAGGGATGGTGGTCTGCTGGGGTCACCAGACCTCCATGTCAGGGACTGCTGTTGAATAAAGCAGTTTTATTTTTAAGTGCAGCCCGTTTTCCTTAAAGGAAAACGGAAGGGATTAAAAAAATTAAAATTAAACTTTTTCATTTTTTAAGGGCAGACAGTGGTCCCTGGGACCACTGCCTCCCCTTAAAAAATATTTGTGCATGCATTCCCAAAGGGGAAGGGGTCCCCTGGGGCCCACTTCCCATTTGCGAATGCTTTACCACCCTTCTGGGAAGGGTAGTAAACTACGAGTGTTTTGCCACCGCAATTGCGGTCACAAAACATTCTTTCATAGGTGTTGGAGTCGCTATTAGGCAGGGACGCCCTTGGCACGCCCCTACCTAATAGCGAGTCGCTAACTGATTAGCGACACACAAAATAGGGTTAGTACATTGGCCTGACATATTTTGCAGTCGCAAAGGGGCTAAAGTCCCCTTTGCGTCCGCAACATTTGGTCGCACATGTGGCCCAAAAGTGCGCTGCAATACAATTAACAAAATTACAATTAACAATATTAGAAATAATATCAAAGACTCTGAAATAATAATTAATTATAAAAGGTCAAACACCGACGCGAACCCCAAAAGGATTACACGTTTCACACGTGAAGTTGATCGTGCACCGAAAGGAGAACCCCTGAGCTAAACCTGGCCCGTGGGAGTTAGGTGTCTATTTTATATACCAGGTCTACTACCCCAGTAGGGGCGGTTTCTGCTTTTCTCCAAGGCAGGTCAGGGCAGGCCTCAGACTCGCCTTGTTTTCTTTCATTTTCATAGCTGCAGGACAGAGAGACAGGCGGTTTGACACCACAGGCCTAATGGTAGCTGTCACCCGAAGCTTCTGGTCCAGTCCAACTCGAATGAGTCGGTAGAACTCTGAAAGCTCCATTCAGGCTCGAGCAAGAATCTTGGCTCCTGGCCATAATGTGCTGAATTTCCATGTGGTTTCTTTTGGCCAACCTCGCTCTTCTATTATACACTAAGAGGTGAAAACAAAGAGTTAGGATTTGAGGTAAAACGTAGAGAAAAATAGATACCCATTGAGTGGACGGTTTGTACAAAAGTGAAACCAGAAATACTGGATTAATCCCAGCTTCCACACTTACCCAAACTGTGTAATCTTAGGCAAATATTTAATTTCATCAATTCTCATTTTCTGTCATTATCGCATAAGAAAGCATGCTGAAATGTGTAATTTCAGAATAACAGCTGTACAAAAAAACTATTGTTTTTAATCTGATAGACTATAATGTTGCTTTATAAATATAAATAAAATCTATCTATAAGAATCTGGGCCACATAAAGGCTTTACATGACAACGAACATCAGTCACCAGAGGGGATGGGGCAGGAATGGTTCTAAGTATCACTTGTAATAAGTTCCTTTCGATGTAGTGCTATAATGTGGCATACTACATGTCCCTGCTATAATGTGGCATACTACATGTCCCTGCCTTCCACATGTCAAAGAAACACTTTTTAAAAAAAATTTGAAGAGACATTCTTATATTTTATGTGATGTTTGTTGCAAGATTTACATGGCAAACATTTTCAGTGCTTGGCTTGTGCACTGTCTTTAAGCACCAAGTTAGACCTTTGACTCAGCTCACCTTTTTTTATTTTTTGGCTCGCTCTCCTATATTAATTTCCACAGCAAAAGCAACACACGTTTTTAGCCAACAACAATCCAAGCAAACATTTGCAATATATTCTTAATATGGCTTTGTTAGCCAATTGAGTGCTTTTTGCCCGGGGGTGTCGGCGTTATATAAATTCTACAATGTGATACGACGAAAACACATTGAAATAGTTCAGTGCTATCCATACATTTTATGTTTATGAAATAAAGTTATCAATGGGATTTGATATCAATATCAAAAAGAGTAAAACACAACAACAAAATTATACATATAACACCTGTTACCTGAGATGGTGTTGTTGTATACCTTTTTGTAAATCACTTAGGGCCAGATGTAGGTCGGTCGGTAACGGGCGAAAATCTGTATTTTCGGCCGTTACCAACCGGTATTGAAGAATTGGTATGTAGGGGCATATTTTTACAGAATCGGTAAATTTACCGATTCTGTAAAATACCGATTCGGTATTTGTGTAAATCCCAGTTGTAGGAGGGACTCTTCTGAGTCCCAAAGGCCCTACAAAATCGGTATTTGAACACACAATCCAATTGGGTGTTAAAATACCGAAATCAGGTGTGCATGCACACCTAGCCATGTGACAGACAGACATGCCCTTAGGCCATGTCTGTGTGCCACATGGCGCACATGCCTATTTTTGGGGTGCCAGAGGGTGTCAAAGTGACACCCCCTGTACCCTTGCAGAATTCGGTATTTACCGATTCGGTAATTACCGAATCGGTATTTCCCATTGATTCCTATGGGCTTCACAGCCCATAGGAATCAATAGGGAATACCGATTCGGTATTTACCGAATCGGTAAATACCGAATTCTAAAGATTCGGTATTTCAACATCTGGAAATACCTACATCTCCCCCCTTCATATTTACCGACTCTTAAATACCGAATCGGTAAAATTCGGTATTTAAGAGTCGGTAAATATGGATTACCTACATCTGGCCCTGGCAATGACAATGACGTAGAAAATAAACTGTGAGGTACTATTTCTAATGTCATAATCAAGGGGAAGACCGAAAAGGATCAATCTAGGACTACAAATGATTGGTGATAATACAACCTCCTCTAAGAACCCACACACCTGTCTCCAGTAGCTAGTGATTTCAGGGCAGTCGACAAACATGTGTCTGTCGTCTGCAGCTGGAAACCTGCATCTTGGACAAAAATATACTTCTGCTGAGATCTTAGAAAGTTTCGCTGGAGTCCAATAAACCCTATATACCGTGAACAGATGGTTTCTTCTAAGGTTAGATGGTTTTATGATTTTTTGAGAAAGTGTAAATGAGTCCGTCCAAACCTTCAGCATCTCCCCTGGGTTCTGGACTGGGAAATTCTCCCATAGCTTGATGGTTTCAGCTCCTAGATTGTCATTCGCTCCCACCAATGTGTTGTACCAGAGTGCAACCTCCGCCTTCCATCCTCTCCCCCTATTAATAGATTCCAAAATTGGGATTTCCACTTCATTAGCCTAACACTGCCTCCCCCACCAGGAAGACAACTGATAAAATTTGAATCTTGTTATGGAGCCCTCTGTTAGGTTCGATAGGGATTCCCAACTTAATAGTACCGAGTTGTTACACAGGTCCCCCCATTTCATAAGGCCTGCCGCTCTCAGTGGGGGAGCCAGCCGATCTAATAAGCAGTCTGGTGTGCCTGGGGAATCCCATATTGGGGCCTGAGAGTGGTAGTAGGGTATATCCAAAATTCTACGCATTGATTGCCAAATATTAAGTGCTGTCCTTAGGAGCTTCAGACGAACCTTTTTAAAAAAGTTCTGATCCCCAAATTTATAGAGAAAGAAATCTAAGCCATGAGACAGGTCTGATAGCATAGCCTGAAAAAGTCTACCATGAGAAGAAGAGTCCAACTTATTTGCCAAAAGTCTGAAGTTCTTAAACTGAAAAGCATAACAATAAAAAAGTAAATCAGGGAGAGCCAGCCCGCCTAATTTCAGTCCCCTTCTCAATTTCCTCCAGGAAATCCTTGGGGACTTAGTGGCCCAAATGAAAGAACCAATCCTCCCTTGAAGGTTGGAGATATCCTTTTTATTAAAGTTTAGGGGGATCGAATCGAATAAGAAGGTAATTTTTGGCAAAATTATCATCTTGACTAGGTTCACTCTACCATAGATGTTAAGAGGTAGAGTGTTCCATCTAGTCAACAGCTTCCTTACTTCCTTTACCACCGTCTGCCAGCTAATTTTCGAGACGTCCTCTAGGTTGTGAGTAAGGTAACATCCCAGGTATCTGATTTTTAATTTAGCTTCTGGTATTGGGGTTAAGTTGTTCCAGCTCATTATGTCTGTTTTATCTTTATTAATTCTGTACCCCAACACTGTGCCAAAATCTTCAGCCAATTCAAATAACATGGGGATGGCCTCGACGGGGTTAGACGTGTAAAGGAGAAGGTCGTCAGCATATAATGCCGTCTTAAGCACCAAGTCCCCCATTTTAAACGGTGTGATTACTGGATCTGATCTTAAGGAGCAGACAAAAGGCTCGATATAAATATCAAAAAGGAGAGGAGACAGGGGGCAGCCCTGCCAGTTAACTTGATCGAAAGCTTTTGCTGCATCGATCGCAACAATGGCAAGCGGCAGTCCTCTCTCTGTTGCTATGTCTATTGCTCCTACAACTTGGAACGTGAGTTCGTTAAGTTGACGGCCTGGTATAAACCCCCTCTGGTCAGGGTAGATTATGGACTTAATTATTTTCGCCAGTCTAGATGTAAGAATACCGGAGTAAATTTTCAAATCTGAATTAAGAAGAGAAATAGGTCTATATGACTCTATTTTTTGGGGGTCTTTATTAGGCTTTGCTATCAAAGTAATGGTGGCTTCTGACCGAGAGGCTGGGGTGTGCTCCCCCTGCAAAACAAATGTGTTAAAGAGTGCCATTAATGGGGCTAGGACTTCATCCAAATTATCCTTATACACCTCCGTCGGCAGTCCTTCCGGACCAGAGGCCTTGTTCCTGGACATCTTTTTCAACTGGGCCCGTATCTCCCCCTCCGTAATCTCAGTAACTAAAAAGGCTTTATCGGATTCACTCAACTGGGGTAACTCTCTCAAAGCCCACCATTTTTCCAGCTCTTCCAGCCCCCATCTATTCTCCTCTTGATATAAATCCTCCATGAATCCTCTAGCCTCTCTCCTGATCTCAACATCTTCTGTTAGGAGCAGCCCCGAATCTCTCTGGATTAACAAACTAATGTTGTTCCTGGTCCTCTCCGTCCTAGCCTTCCAGGCCAGGAGAGAGCCACACTTCTCTCCATATTCGAAGTTACGGAGCTTACTCACTTCCCGCTTGTCCTTATTTAACTTATCAGCTCGTGCTTTGAAGCCTGTCTGTAACTCTAGAAGCTCTTTTTCGAGAGCCGAAATCCTGCCTCTATCTTCCATAACTGCTAACTGTAATTGTTGTTCCTTCTTTTTAATCAAATCAAGATCATTAATATCTTCTTCCTTCCTAAGTTTTCTTTTTAATGCCATATGTGAACCAAGAATACCCCTTAAATAGGACTTCAGCGTGTCCCAAACTGTTTGTTCTGAAGCTGTACCATCATTAAATAGAAAAAACTCCGACAGACTCCCCCTGATTTTAATTTTAGTCTCATCGTCTAGAAGGCTAGTTCTATCTAGGGTCCACCTACTGTACTCTGAAGGGCTAGCCTTAAAGTTAATTTTTAGCTCAACCACAGAGTGATCCGACAGACCTACAGGGATATATGAAATTGAAACAATATCAGGCAAAAAAGCTCGGTCTAAAAGAAAAAGATCTATTCTGGAGTATTGTTTATACTTTTTGCTATAAAAAGAGTATTCCCTGAGGTTACCATGCTTGACTCTCCAGGCATCCTGTAAAGTAAAGTCCTTCATGATATTCCTCAAGGCTAAGAGGGATTTATTTGGGGAATTATATTTGGCTTTAGAAGTACGATCTAATTGGGAGTCCAATATAAGGTTGAAATCGCCTCCTAATATAACTGGAGCTGTGTGCTGTATCATATACTCCTCTAGCTTTTGAAGAAAGCCGGAGTTGTCTTCATTAGGACCGTAATAAACAGCACATGAGAAAATAGAGCTGCCAATAGAGAGGACTGCCACCAACCATCGCCCAGACTGATCAGTTCCCCAGTTGTGAACCCTAATTCCCTTATTTGCACGCACAATTATAGCTACTCCTCTAGTGGAACCCTTTTGCTTGGAACAAAGAACTTCCTGAACCCAGCTGAGTTTTGCAAATACTTGACCACACACCTCTGCTTCAAGATGGGTCTCTTGTAGAAGGTATACATGAGCCTCAATATTTTGTAAGAATTCACACACTCTTTGTTGTTTCTTCCGGCTCCCTATACCATTTAAATTCCAGGAAAGGAATTTATTACTAGATGCCATACTAAGAGCCATTACCTAATATAACCGCACCTATAGCTAGTAGTGGCCTATATTCACATTCTGACTTTGCAACATAAGGACTTATGGCATATGAGGAAATTTTTATGTATTTTTTACCCTCTCCCCTGTGACCCCTCCCCTCCCTCCCCCCGAGGAACCCTCCCATCCTGTCCGGCGTGAACACGCCTTAGGGGGCCCCGCACCCTTGAAACACCACCCAAAATAAAACGAAAAAAGATTTTCCCCCCTACTCAGTGTTAAAGCCTCTCCTTTTACATTCCCATTTTGCATTCCCTACCGTTATTATTAATATAATTTATTGTTATCCACCTGCTAGTTATGGGTATATAGTACGTGCAACCTGTGTGCGTTAAATTAACTGCCTCAGTTACATGGAGTTACAGTGTACAGTTCATCTGTCATTTTACTCCTTACATTTTTATAGCCTTGCAACTAATTGTAACATGGAACTGACTATTTACTCATTTTTAATAACAGTTCGTCAACTTCCTCTGGGTAGTTGCAGTCGAACATCTTATTGTTCCACATAATCTTAAGTAGAGCGAGGAATTTCATTTGGACTTGAGCTCCCAAGGAACGAAGTTCTGGCATCCTAGAGCCCAACTCCCACTGCCTTTGAGCCGTCTTCCCCCCTATATCGGATCTAATTTGATAGGGGTTGGCACGATAGTGGAGAGAAGAACGTGCAAGACATCTGCTAAGAATAAGCTCCTTGACCCTGTATGTTTGAAAGTAAACCAAAATCTTCCTTGGTGCCTTACGGTCCGGATGCAACCTAAAGGGGTCTCTGTGCACCCGCTGAATCTCGGCTTCTAGGTCGATATCTAACCGATCCTTTAGTATATCCTCTCGTAGTAGCCTGCACACAAATCCCTTAATGTCCTCAACTTCCGCCCCTTCTGGTATTTTGAGAATTCTGAGGTTATTCCGCCGACTTTGCATTTCCAGTCTCTCCATGTCCATCATAAGACTTCGATTTTGTGCCTTAAGAGCGCCAATGTCCTTGGAGTTCCCTATCCATGTTTCTGAGAGCGTGGTAACTTTACTCTCCAGCACGCTGGTTCGGGTCGCTATTCCCTCCAGCTTAGCCTCTAATGCATCAAATCTGTCATGCAACCCCCTTTGGTTGCTCTCGGAGATCTCAAACTTCTCCAGCAAGCCCTCTCTCAGTGTTTGGAACAGGAAGCCAAGTCTATCCCCCTCAATCTCAACCTCAACAGGCGTGCCGCTGATATGTGGGGAAGGACTATGTGTAGCACTAGTAGAAGGAGGAAAAGACTGGGATGGAGGCTCAGTTAGAGCTATGTGAGGAATTTGGGAGGTGGAACGGGCCACTGAGCTCAGTGAGTCCTAGGCTATAGATAGGCAGGAGTTAAGCTCACTGAGGCTGTTGGAGCGTTTAGGGCAGGAGGCCCCTGTGCTTCTAGCGATGGAGAGCTAACAATAAGGTCACGTTCCGGATCAGAGTGAGCCATAACCTCTGAACCCTCCTCATTGGGGGGCGGCTCCAGTACTGTGTACCTATTCTTCAGGGGTAAAGTGGGGGGGGTAGGCACATTATCTGGTTGGAAAATAGCCCCAGCCCCAGCTTCTACTACCTCTACCACTACCTCTACCTCTTCTATCTCCTTACCCCTTTTTCTGCGGCCTCGCCTTCAGCTACTTTTACTCCTAGCTTTACTCCTGGTTTATCTCATGGGCCTTCCTTGGAATTTACCGCTTGCTCCATTATCTTGAAATAGCTTTTAGGCGAGGGAGTGCTTTTCTGTGCCTGGAATTGCTTGACTACCTTAGCTGTACCTCCTTTCCTTACACCCCCCTTCTTATTCTGTTTATAGGGAGACAAAGGTGTTGGGCCCCCTCTCTCAGCTGTCTCTGCTAGGTCCCAGACTCCCTGCCTCCTCAGGTCCTGCTTGGACCTAAGCTGATATCTGTTCCTTGTCTCTCCTACTCTTCCTTTGGGTACAGGGCCCTCGGATTGGTGAGAATCAGCAGTGGGAGCCCACTGATTTGATGAGACCCCCGCCTCTTCACTACAGCCCTTGGTAACACTAGTTGCTTTTCTGATACCACTCTGACAAAATACAGTTGGAACTGTCCTCGATGTATCTGCCTCCATGCAGGCCTCCCCTCTTAGAACCTCCTTACCGCTGCTTCTTACTGTCCAAGCTGAAGAAAGACCCCAGCACACCGGGCCTCTAATGCGGGAAATAAGCGCTCCCCTGGAGCGATGCCAGAGACTCCTTCGGCTGTCTCGAGTCTTTCCTTGTTCGCGTCTGTCGTCCACAGTCCCCGTGCGCGCTGCAACGACCTTCCACGACCCGCAGCTTCCAACGTGACTCGGCTCTCTCGTCTCCCACTTCCTGGCGTAGCACCGCTCGAGCATTCCGCTGGGTCCTAGTGCCCTAGAGCGCTCGCCGCCCGACCTCAGAAAAAGGAAAAACACGGGGGGGGAACTTCAGCGATGCCCAAATAATTCAAAGAAAGATGCCCTCCAATCCTCACCGCATAATCTCAGGGCATTCAGCTCCTTAACGGGGAAAATTCCATCCGGTAGATTGCCTGTGGTGTTTCAGAGCGAGCAGCTCCGCAGCAGCCGTCAGCCTGCCGCCGCCATGTTCCTCCCTGCAACCCGAAAGGTAAAATGTCTGATAATCTATCTTTTAGTAAAAAATGTCTTTAAATTGTTAAAAACATGACTGCAATAACATGATGGCGCAACAGTAAATTGAGAAGTGTAACCAGCCATAAGCCACACATCCTGGTAATTATTGGAAATGAGTATGGAAGCCTTTCTCTGTTGGGAGAGACATGTTCCTACGACTAATGAATCCGTGTTTCTGCTGAACGTATCCCAAAATCTCCAGGCATCTTTCACATTTTGAAGAAAATAGCTGTCACTGATTGAAACGAACAAGCTATTTTGCATTATTTTACTGACATGTTATGGGGTGCCTGGTAGAGGTAGGCAAGTCCCTGAAGGTTGAAACGGTAATCAAATTAATGATTAATCTTGCTGTTTGTTAGGGCTATAAAGCTTCTGTTTCAACAATTAATGCATCAGAACCACACATGTTGCCGTGTAATTCTGCATTATGCACCAGATGATGGACACCTAGGGGCACATCACGATCGCAGACAGACTTGCGTCCGTCCGCGAGCCCGAGTAGGAGGGAACGTCCGCATGTGCTGCGGCGTTCCCTCCTGTGCAATTAGGATGTGACCGCCACCCTGGCGGTCACATCCTCTATATTTAACATTGCGGCGGGTGCGGCTTCAAGCTGCACCCGCCGCAATGTTAAAAATGCATGCATTGCATTTACATGCACAAAGCGGCAGGCACCGCGCGGTACCTGCCGCTTTCTGCATGTAAATGCAGGGGGGTACCATAGGTACCCCCCATGTGCACCCCCACCCCCCTTCACCCAGGGGGCCCGCAACGGGCCCCCGAAGTGAAGATCCGAATACTTTTCCACGGCGGAGAACCCGCCGCGGAAAAGCATGTCTGGGAAGCCATCCTAATATGTTTGGCGGTGTCTGAGAGACACCGCCACCATATTAGAGCTTTTCCGCCACGGTTGTAAGCCGACCGCGGCGGAAAAGCGGCGGACTGAAACCAAGACCCACCAGCAATCCTAATGTGGCGGTGGGTCTTTGGTGTGTCCGCAGCGGATTTTCCGCATCCTCCGGGCCGGCGGTGGCTTTCGCCGGCCCGGAGGATGCGGAAAATCCGCGATCCTAATCCTAATGGACATTATTAAACTTTTTTTCTCGGGTCATCTTTAGTCTTCTTTTCCCAAATTTCTTTATATTTAGCTAGTGCTTGTTTATTTTTAGGTCTCGTGACCTATCAATGCGCGCAAGCGCATTGAGGGAGCGAGAATTCAAGTGCTGAAAACAATCGTGAAACCAAGGGTTTCGTTCGTGCGGTTTTCTTTAAGTTCACGTGAATCACGTGAGCAAACAAGCACGCGCATTCACGGCCGCACAGCACATCAAAGGGCTTCGCCCAGCGTGCGCTCTGCGGCTTCTCCTCCCCTATCACGCTGGCATTCACGGCCGCACAGCACATCAAAGGGCTTCGCCCAGCGTGCGCTCTGCGGCTTCTCCTCCCCTAACACGCTATCTCAGCTCTCCTGCCCCCATCCGGCTTCCCTCCGGCCACTCACTGCATTCTACGAGACCTACTGGCAACGCCAGTGCTTGTTATGAAATTGGTGTAAACCTTACATTAATACTTTTCGCTGTGCACTTCTTTGACTAGTTAATCCAGACATCCCATCACTACCGAAAGTTAAGCTTTGAGCTTGACGAGCTGCACTTTACGGAACCTTTGGATGGCTTTTGTGGTCCGCTGCTAGCAAGGGTGTTGTGGGAGCTCAGCTACATTTCCTACTTACTCTTTTTTAGGTCAAGCCTGGGCAGCGAATGCGCTTGCATGCTGTATTAAGTTATTGACGTGAAGCTCCGTCCACTCTCCGCCTAGTTTTTTCATTGACTTGTGTAATTGTCCATTGTAAACTGTGGCTTTTCATCAGTCAATAGGCTTAGTAGTCTATCCTTAATACCACCTGTTCCCATTTTGTAGTCACATAATGTGTTTTTATGCGATAACCTGAGATCTAAAACATTTTCTAGACTTCCATTGCGTACACTATGAGTGAATGATCAGTAGTTCTGTGAGAGTGTCAGGTATATCAGCCTGTATGTGTATGTGTGCGAGTACACTCACGCGACCCACTTATACTACACGTCCCCGCTCACACAGCACCCAAAACACCCACATCTTTGATCACTTAACAATAAGTACTTAATAATGCCCAAGGGGATCAATTTTTATTAATCAGAATGGAAAGCAAATTGCATTCAATACAGCAAGTTTTAAAATGTGTGTCTTACAGGCTACAAGCTGCTGCTGTTTGAAGCAGGTGCATTACTCATTCAGCTATTTTACCAGAATTGTAACTTCAGTCATACATGTAACACAATGATCTCTGATAAGATTGTTAACTCTCTAAGCTTTCTTACATGTAGAAAAATGTTGTTCATACATCCCACCCTGTGCTTTGAGGTAGGCACATAAACACTCTGTGCCGGGCTATGTTATGATGCTTAAAAAATGTGACAAATGATGGAACACATAACTGATGCTCAAATGATGGCACACATCATTGATGCTCAAATGATGGCACACATAACCTATGCTAAAGGCCCTTGCAGTAGAGCTACCTTACCACCATTGTATCCTAAACACGACTCATAGAGTGCAGCAAGCAGTAGCCCTGCTTGTAGAGGATGGGTCCTGACTGTGCTGAGAAACAACAATGAAATAATATACCTATTTTGATTGGTCCCTACTTTGCACTCTTTTTCTTTTATCGCAGCCTCCAGGCAAAAACAATCTGGAAGTGCTTAAAAAATGAAATTCGCAAACCTCATTGACAGGCTTTAAAGCAGTATCTGGCTGACCTGGGGAGGAGGAAACCAGTAGATCAGCATCACCTGGAGGACCAGGACCACCAGTGGAGCAGGAGGACTAGGGCCAGTCGACCAGGAGAACAAGCCAGACCAGTGGCACTGGGACAAAAAATGCCTGTGCAAGTAAGACGTGGACCAGGTCAACCAGGATTCATTGGATCAGGGCCAAAAGGGCAAAAAACAGGAACACCAAAGGGAACAGCACCAGTAGGGCAAGAAAAAGGGACAGGATAGGGAAGACTAGACCTACAAGAGCCTGGTAAAGCATGACCAGGAGAAGAAGCACCAGGAGTAACCCTGGATGGTGTACTCCGCTCCGGTTTAGGAGTTTGCAGAGTTTTCAGCACTCCACGGAGTATGTGGAGTTCTAGAAAACTCCACTCAACATAGCATTGTTTTTTCCCACGCTTGCGCTCGTCAATGTTAATGTTTTTACTTGCTCGTGCTTACCCAGGTCCAGTTGGCGAGAGCGAGCGAGGAAAATAAACCTCCTGGCGAGACTTCTCAACGTGGGTGGTTGGATTTCTCAATGCGAGTGGTCGCAGCAGGTTGTGACCACTCGTATTGAGAAACCTTCCGCTCACGATGAGAAAGCTACCGCTCAAGTACAAAATCTACTTGAGCAGCATAAAGTAAGCTGCGCCCTCTTGCGCTGCACATGGTGCTGTTCGTGCTGATTTGACAGCGCGGGACAAACACCCACGGAACCAGGAAAATGAGGACCAGGAGGAGGCTAGGAGGAGCACCAAGAAGTAATTCTGGAGCAGAAGGAGGATGATCAGGAGAAGGAATAAGATGAGGAAGAGGGGACTAGGAGGAAAAGAACAAGGAAGAGGAGGACCAGGAAGGGCTGATGAGGATGACAAAAAGGACCAGGAGGAAGAGGGAGAAAACTAGTAGATACAGACTAGGGTCAGTCTAGACCACAGGTATAAGGACTTGTATTTAGTTACGGAGGCCACACCTCTTATAACATATTCTTAATGACTGTTCTTGTGCCAAAACACATTTACAGACCTCACCTTTTTTTCATCTCACATATTACACCACTTCAGTGCCCCAACATTGTCAAAATGCATTCTGTGACCACAAAACTGGAACCACATTTTTAGCAATTTTTGCTTGTTGCCAATTTCTCTAGGGGCATAGTTTGTCAACCATATTGCATAGTCTGACAGTCTTTGACTCCACTCTTCATGACATCAGTCTCCTATACTGCCCTTCAGGACCCCTCCCTCTCTCCTTCTCCCACATTATGGGTCCAGGAGTCTCATTCCCAGCAGTGTTCATCAGCTTAGCAGATATTCCAACAGTAAATCCATTTACATTTTCGAATAGAACATTTAAAGAGCCGTGTTGACCATATATGGAAAGAATAAAAACCTTATTTCTTGATCTACGTTTGTATTTAATAATGCACTGTGCGCGGCAAAAGTATGCTTCCGGACGCTTGTGGGCATAGTACATTGTTGACAACTTCACCGATTTAGGTGGTAGGCTACAACTTTCATGGTGATCCTCCATCGTTTTTCTCAAAGCCAAAGATCAGGCCACTCGGTTTACTGTGATGGTGCAATGAGCTAAAAAACGGTGTTGGATCTAGCCCTGATCTCTTGACTGGGTGAGAGTACTCTGCTTAATTCAGAGACTCTGTCCATCACCACCCCTTGTTGTAAATAATTTTGTCCACCCTAAGTGTGGAAGGGTATACTCAGATGTGAGTCCCTTGCTCATTGCACCATCAGGATTCAAGCAAGCCGGGCCGAAGACGGCTGTAATGCCAGAAACCGGTCCCCGGAAGCTTGTTTCCTTCCCAGTGTAAGAATTGGCTTTTGTAGTCTGGTCTGCCCTGTTCCCATGATGCACTGGGCCAGGGACAGACTAATTTGCATACAGCCAGGTTCTGAAACTGGGATGGTGCAATGAGCTAAAAAACGGTGTTGGATCTAGCCCTGATCTCTTGACTGGGTGAGAGTACTCTGCTTAATTCAGAGACTCTGTCCATCACCACCCCTTGTTGTAAATAACTCGGTTTACTGTGGCAGTCTGCTCTTGGAATTTACTGAGAGGTCAAGCGATGAACAAGGCCTCATTGAGCAGATATGTGGGCTCACTCTCCCTGTGGAGCTAGGGCTGTCGATAGATTTTGTCTTCAATCTTCAAACAACAGCTGATATATCTAGCATTAAGTAGGAAAGAAACACATTTCATGATGTTTTAATGGAGTTTCTTTTTAAGAGGAGAGATAAGATGGTGCAGAGAACTTGCAGGAGGAAATCTGAATCAGATCCTGGTACAGGGAGGAGATCTCTTTCTGACCGAATGACATCATCTGAAAGAGCTCTTAAAGGAGCAGACATAGTTAACATGCTGCCTACAGGCATGGCACTTTCAAAGACAACATAAACAGGAGCAATGTCAGGTTATTGTAGCTGCCTATCAAAGACCCTGATTTTGAATGTGTCGGAGAAGTTTTAGAGTATGTACCATTTATCGCACCCAAAAATATCAGACTTCCAAATCAGACTTCCCTGGGGTCGGAATTTATCAGGTGCCATAATTAGCACATATTGCGAGTTATGGAATAAAAGGCAGATTTTTTGCTTAACGCACAAAAAAATCCACCTGTCACAGTAAACACTGCCCTGTTTTCCTCTGTTAAATTACAGCAGGTGTGACCTGCCAAAATGTAAAGAAGAGTGAGATGCTTAACGGAGAAGCTAATTACTGGGCATGGTAAATACAACACAACTCAAAATTCCAACCCCTGCGAGAACAGGAATCTATACACAAAAAACACCAACTCACTCATGATTAGGTAAATAGTGGTATATTGGACAGATGTACAAACCAGCATTGGCAAATGCAACTGGTTTTGCCTATGCAGTATCTATTGGCTTTGTCAATGTGCTTTTAGACATTTTGCATTGCAGCGCGAGGTGCTATGCAACATGGCTTAAAATCTAGCTTAAAAAATGTTGTGATGCGGCCCACATTGGCCGTGCCATTGCACATTTTTTCTTCACTTTAAGCCATGTTCAAAAGCAGTGCAAGTTATTTTTTACATCTATGTTGCACAGCAGCCTCCGCTGCTGTGCAATATGTTAAGAATAAGTGCAAGGGGGGGCAAAACACACAAGGGACATGCAGGGGAGGAGGGAGCATAAACAACAGGAGGGGAGAAAAGCAACATGAGGCAGGTATGCAGGTGGGGGGAGGGAGCAGCAATAATGGACATCCAATGAGAGGGGGTATGGGGAAAGCCAAACGAGGAGGTTGCAGGGAAAAGGAGGGGATCTCTGAGAACAGACGCTGGGAGCAGGGTAGCAGGGGAGAAGCAACATGAAGTTGGTGTGGAGGAGGGCGGAAGGAGCAGCATCACAACGACAAGCAGGAGTAAGGCATGGGGTGATAGGCAAGAGGAGGGGAGGGACTGCATTCTTAGAGAGTGCATGTAAAAATGTTTTTTTTAAGTACCTACAGGAGCCTGCAGCCAGAGGAAGGATACTGGCTGCAGATAGGAAGCTGTGCACGATCTATGCTCCATGGCAGGGACACATACGGGAAGCGGCTGGAGGAAGCAGAAAGGAGCAAGAGGCGCTGGCCAATCAGAAGCACACAGTAGCACAGAAGCACACAGCACACAAATGAGTGTGCTGTGGAAGCCAACCAGTGGTAAATAATGATAAATAATCATCAGGCCCAAAGACCATTTTACGCTTTTTTTAACAATAGATTTCGCTGAAAGCACTTGCGCGCTGTTCAGTTGAAACCTAAAAATGACTCCAGGAACTAACAAATGCGGGGAAACATAATTCCACTACACACCACATATATCCAATTCACAACACAGAATTCCACATTGTGTTACAAAATTCAACACCACATAAATCCACTCCACAACACACAATACCACTCCAAATATGTACACTGCATAACACACATTTCTACTCCACATAATTCCACTGCACACCATGCCACATAATTCCATCACACATAACTCCACTCAACGCCACACAATTACACGCCACACAATTACACAACAAACAAATCCAATCCAACCCTTATAATTCCGATCCATACCACATACATCCACTCCACTCCATAACACATGGCTAAAACACATTGACAATGCCACTAGCTCTATAAAAAGCAAAGCTATCCACAAAGTTCCAGGCCACACAATTCAACTCCACACATTTCCAATCCACACCACATAATTCGACACCAAACCACATAATACAACTCAACAACACAATTATACAACACACCACATACAGCCAATCCACAACACACAATTCCACATCGTGCCACAAAATTCAACAGCACACCACATAAGTACACTCCACTGCATTTCAGTCCACAACACAAAATACCATTCCACATAATTACACTCAATAACACACAATCCCACTCCACATAATTCCAGTACCCTCAATACCACATAATTACTATCCACATAATTCCACAGCACTCCATGCCACATAACCCCACAACACAATTCCACTCCACCCCACACTACACAATTCCATGCCACACAATTACACAACTAATTCAATCCTATCCAAACCACATAATTCCACTACACACCACATACACAGTGCTTTAAATGGAAAAATATAAGTGCAGGTACTCATTAAATTGGACTAGGGGTGTGGCTAGTGGGCGGGGTTAGAGGCGGGGCGAGACATGAGAATATGGACACTTCTATTGAGCATTTATTTAGACACGGAACTGACCTTGATAGTAGTCTCAAAAGTTCCATGTGTGCAGATTACCAGCTACGTATGCTAATAAAGGGTGGCGTTAAGACTTGCTGGGAACAAGCCCTAAATCATAATGGAAGGAGTTTCTAAACTCTGATTGCAACTAAGCCATCTACAGTACTCTAACCACTTTCAGGCTAAAAAATCTGTGTGCCCCAGGATGAAAGAGAGTCTAGAGCAGCATCATTAATAATGAGTATTTTTAACTGAGTTCTACACCAGTTGTCGGAAATACCAAATAATATAAACAAAACGTGTTAACTCAGTGTATACAATGAAGGGCAAACACAAAACTTTAATGTTTCTTTGTTTTGTAATATTTGCAGCTTCTTAATGTCATACTCTTCACTACTTGCTTGCCTTAAGTGAAATCCTTATATCTTTTAGAATGCACACACAAACAAACAGAAACAAGGATTTCACACATTTCTTTTCAAATATCCCCTGAGTGTTCGGATTCCCTTTCTCTCTGATCTGGTTTCGCTCTTAAACCCAAACATACACACAATCAAGCAAACACACACACACACACAAGCAGAGAAATGCTCACACAAAAGGATCACTTTGGATTATTCCTGAGTTACTGAGCAGCCACAGTGCAAATGTGATTGACAGAGCAGGGTCTGTATGGAACCCAAGATGTCACACAGCAGGACGGTGAAATTCCAAACACCCGGACATCCCTTGCATAATGCAAATGAGCCGCCGATGAATGGTTCAGTAGTAGCTCAGCTAAGAGTCAGAGAAGCGCTTTGGCAGTCACAGTGCCGTACGGGTCCACTCTGACAGCCTCGAGCTCAGCAGCACCAGCAGCAATGAGCTTAGATTTCGTGAGTACCGGTACTCTCCTTAGCAGTGGAGAAGTGCCGGTACTCAGCTCGATAAAAATGGAAAGTGCCGGTACTCAGTACCGGTGAGTACCGGTCCATTTAAAGCACTGCACATACATATACTTCATAACACATAGGTTAAAGACTTTCAGGTAGATTCATCATGGTCCCGATTTGCGAGTCCTTAATAGCGATTATTAAGGAATCGCTATTAAAGACTCTCAAATCGGGATTCATGTAGAAATTGCAAATTAAATTGCGATTCCTACAGCCTCCTTATTTGCGATTAGCAATTTGCTAATCGCAAATAAGGAATAACTCCCCATTCATTCCTATGGGCCTAAAGGCCCATAGGAATGAATGGGGAGTCAATCCTTATTTGCGATTAGCAATTTGCTAATCGCAAATAAGAATGCGATTTCAAGGGTGCCAGGGGTGTCCAAAGGACACCCTGTAGCACCCCTGAAATGGAAATGTAGCCTGATGTTGCGCACACACATGTCCAAAGGACATGTGTGTGTGTAACATACCACTTAGAAAAATGCACTAAAGTGCATTTTTCTAAGTTTTCGCTATTTACCACGAAGTCAGACTTCCCGAAAAATAGCGGCCGGAAATTGCGAATTCGCATATTTTAAAAGTTTCATGAATTGCATTTAAGGAATCTCAAATAGAGATTCCTTAAATGCTATTCCTCGCTAAAATGCGAATTCTGTAATAGCGAATTTTGCATTTGGGATGATGAATCCCAAATGCAAAAATTGCGCTCGCAAAGGGCCAGATTCTCAGAATCTGGCCCTTTGCGAGCGCAATTTCCCTTGATGAATCTGGCTGATGCCATTTACAATGCCACTAGCTCTAATTCAAACAAATGCCAGACGAACTGCCTTTCCAATCCTTGTTTTCTTTGCACTCATAATCTTGTACTCTTGCCCGTATACATCTGAACTAAAAGTTCCAGAATGCAAAGAAACTACCTGGACTGGAGCAGATAGTCACGGAGTGAACTCGGAAACATGGCAGCTACGGTCCCAGAGTTGAACACAGTGCAAGATAACCCCCAAAAGTGTCTAAAATGTGCCCGGTAACTATCCTGCAGCCACCTTGGGCCTAAAGATACAAATTGTTTTTCCTGCAACCGATAACAATGAGTTAGTTGCCATTGCCGCCCTCCCAAGACACCCGCCGCGAGGGGGCAGCAGAAGGCAGGCCCGCGCGCACAGCAGCACGCAGAGCGCTGGTGATGAGATCATAGCCGTTCGGTAAAGCGTGATGTCAGCGTCAGCCAATCAGGCGTCTTGTGGCCGGCGCGGCACACGGGCCCGACGCTGCGTAATCCCGCTGGCGCTCGAGCGGGAGGAAGCAGGGGAGGCAGGAGCCTCGCGCACCTGCTGCACTGGTGCCGGGAGCGCTGCTTACCTGCCTGGCTTCCTCCCCACTCGACATCCGAGCACCGCCACCGCAGGCCCAACCGCTGGGTAGCGGAAGGCCCGAAGACAGCGCAGGCTCCACTGCACGCGCCACCCACCCGTTGGAAATCAATAGGCTGGCTTGTGCGATTTTTAGGTGATTTATAATGTTAATGTACCGAGGAGGAAACGGAGACCACTTGTGCTCAAGAGAAGGAAACGCAGTAGAGCCGCCTCATAAATCCACATCTGGAGAGGACAGGCAGAGAAGAGGTCTTTAAGTCACCCTCATCGATGAATGAATGTAGTATTTCAGGAATTTCAAAACGACGCTACTGTTGTTACAATATTAGTACTACTGTAACTCACAACATTTCCTCAAATGCATCAGGCAGCGTTTAGATGTTTGATACGAAAGTGTTATCACTTAACAGGTGCGCAGTCTCTCGAATTACACGAGTTTCAGCAAAAGGTGCGTTCACCCGCTCAACTATCATATTGTCACAACCACGATGGAAATTCAGAGTAATTTCCTAGCATCACCAGAGTTTTATTCGCCAATTACATATAGTTATTTTATAAGATTTCATGTGGCTCACTTCACCTGCCGTTTTTATCTGTTTCAGAGCTCGACTTCACACCTGCTGCTAAATTGTTTCTGTTTTTAAAGTTATGAGTTTGTTAAACTATTAAGAATTAATGTCTCATCGGTTCTTCTCGGAATAACAATCTTTGATTTAAAACTTTTGCAGAGCTGTCTACAGCCAATGTTTGCATTGTTCATCTGTCATAGAGTTAGAAACCTGGGCGTGCACGTGATGGCCGCTCCTCTTCAGGTTTTTTTCATCTCCACCTTTTAAACTTGACAGACTGAATACTGCTGTCCTCAGGACTCAGCCTGGGTGATTCTGCAGCAACGGGTGGCCTGAAAGAGATATCATTCCCTTCCCTTCAAAGCCACAATTGCCTTTGTACCGGTACCAGCGCCAATTGACCTTGCAACCACGAGGTCTTGGCTGTGGAAGTCTCTGTAAGTCTCTGTTCGGTCCATGTTCAACTCCTTCCCTCTCCTCTGCAGACGTCCAATTCAACAGCAGAAAGTGTGGTGAGGTACATCTTCTGTTGTTTCAAAGAGTATTCTCTTTTTAAATCACACCTGGGCTTTGGCTGGGCTTAGCCCTTGAGTACCTTCTCAGTAGGCTAAATACTTGTCCCAATCACCCATTACTATCCTTCATCTGGATATTGAAGTAAGTGTCAGTGCACCAGGCCAGAGAGAAATGTACCATGGACCAGGCTCTCTTTGTTACTGTTTATTCCTCAATTTCCCAGATTAGAAAAACTCTGATGTTACACCCATCCATTGGAAAAGGAGGAAGAACTATAGTTAGGGGGAGGCCAAATAGCAAGGCTTTGCTGATTAAGACCTATGATAATGTTAATTAATGGGCTACCTATGAGACACAAGGACGTTTTAGCCTAATAACCAGGATTTGTTAAAGACCATCTTGTGTAATGAGGGGGCCAAAGACTTGCAGAGAGCATTTCTGAATGGCGATTGAGGTGAACCTGACATACTCCCTAACATTCCTAACTTTGTGAGCCTCTAAGGGCTAGAGATTTTTTCTCTTCAACCTAGACTCTATGGCTATGGTGGGTTGCCATGATTTGCCAATCATTTTGTCTCTCTAGCCCATATAGTTTTAGGATATCGCCATATGCAGTAAACTTTTGGATGGACAGATCTGATGTGAACACACATAGCCACTGCTTTATCCCTAACCTTCGGCTACAGTCATGAATGTGCAGTCGGCAGGAACTAAGAACCAGGGAATATGTATCCAGATAGCTAAAGACCATTATACAACTGCAGTAGACAGGAATTTAAAACAGCCCTGGCAAAATTTTAAAATTCATCCCCCATTTGCAGACATGCCAATGTGTGCTAGAACCAGAGCAACACTTTCAAGTTGCCGCCAGGATTGTGTAACATGCACCGCCACTTCTGGAGGCCGAAACATGCCTCCAAGTTTCAAAACAGGCCTCCTGGGGCTCCAGCCTACCTAGGGATTGCCCGCTTGCCCAGCTGGACAGTCCGGCCATGGTGGTAGCCATTGAGGTCAAGAGAGTAAAGGAACTTGGTTGCGAAAGTTATGGCAATTGCTGGAGTTAGTGAGGAACACCAACACCTGATTTATGGCAAAGAACTGAGGCAGCAGAGAGTTCTGGAAAATTAGATTGTTAAAGTACAAAAGGTGCAAAAAAACGGAAGGTGCCAAAAAACGGAGCGACTGAAATAATAAAAACAATATCACGCTAAAAACGGAAATACCGTCTATGACCGAGATAAAGCAAGATACTGACACCCGAGACGTGGACTCGTGGTCGAGCCCAATGATTAAACCCCCTCAAAACCAACATTTAAGTAAAAGAAAAAGGAAGAGACTAAGGAAAAAACGCAATGAACGCAGCACAGTGGTCCTAAATATGACTAGTGTCCCCCCGCTATGTCGAAAAGGACAATACACAACGCAGTTCAATCAACTCTGCGAGTTCGGATAGCATTTTTTCACCATCACAAAATTCATCTCCGCAAGTAACCACAGTGTCAATCAATAAGACGCTATTGTTACCCGTCCACAGTAAAAACCATAAGGACTCATCTGCGGCTATTGGTGAGATCTTAGTAAAGTCTCCATACCACCCGACTCTAGACGACCCAGGAAGAGGTATCAAGTCAGAAACATTGTCTCATATGGCTAAGATTACATCAGAAGACCCGACAGCTTCAACAAATACGGCCAATTTAGCAAGGGAAAACAAAAACAGGGAAATGATAGACCAGCATGAGGACGAGCACAGGTTAAGACGCAAGGAGAACTTCCAAATAACACTATTCAAGAACTGGGACACAATACAAACGGGCAAACATCCCTCCAGGATAGAGGCCTCCCAACCCCAAGAAGAACAAGTGGGACATAAGCTACAGTCACTCCACACTCAAAGGAGAATCGATTTACCCCAGACAACAGATAAAAAGAATCATAAGACCCTGGGCCAGGTCTTCACAACAATAAACCCAAAATCTAAATTGTTATTTATCCTTGAATATCACACCCAAGGACCACATGACATCCTGAATAGAGGGAACATTTTGAAACTCTTTAAAAACATCCCTGAACTTCGCCATATCGAATCCAATGACATAATCTCGATTGAATTCCACTCTATTGGAAGAAACCAATTCACCGAACCAACGTTAATCACTTTTAAAACTGTAGTAATCAAGGAGCAAGTTTTACTAATGTCTGACTTACTTAACACATGGAGAATTAAAATAGTCCAACAAGTTGAACCACGGTACCCATCAGTTCTCGCAAAAATCCCGGCCTTATTAGATCAACCAGACCCATCATCGCTTTCAATACTAAGATCTGCCAAAAGCCGATCCCCAGGAAATGCCACATGCCCTGAAAAAAGGAGGTTAAAATTACGGCGTCTTACTCGGCTTGGCTGCCAGCGGCCCTGGACAGGGGAAATCAAAATTGAACTGGTATTCAACCCGGTCTTTCAGTATGCTCATGGAACATCAACGGTCTTACCTCGAAACTTCAATCCACCGATGTGATAAAGTTCTTAAAAAACCATGAGATCATACTACTGCAGGAAACACGGTCCCTGGTCAGTCTCCCAATAGAAGGATAAGTGGAATACAGAGTCCCAGCTCAGAAGTTGCATAAATCTGGCCGACCCAGCTGCGGTCTTTCAATCTATATTTCAGTCAAGCTTAACGTCAACATTGCAAAATTGACATTTAAGGAAGATTGGATCTCTGGCATAAGGATAGATAATCCCAAATACACCGACCAACTGATCTTGATCAACGTTTACATCTCACCAAGAACCAGGGAGAAAAAAACGAAGTTCAACCATCTAATTCAGACCTTGTGTAATTTAGAAAGTAATTACAACAGACCAGCCTGTCTAGTATCCGGCGACTATAACACAAATCTTTTTCAAGAAATCCCAGAAGAATATGTGGCCCCGTGGCCAGACATTCTCGAACAAACAAAACCCACCGACACCAAATATAGCAAAATTGGCGAATACATGGTGCTTCAATTCAGTCCCCTGGGCTACACAATTTTGAATGGTCGTTTCTCTAAGGATAACCCACCGAACTGGACAAGGTCAAACGGTCATATTCATTCCTTCCTAGACTACACCATTTGTAACAAGGAAATCCTCCCTCTGATAGAGAATTACACCATAGTTGCTCGAGCTGACAGCGATCACCGTCCTCAAGTCATCACAATGTCATCTAACTTAGCACATCCTGCTGTGACAAGCCAAACCTCAGGAGGAGATTATAACGAAAACCTCAAAAGGTTGAAATGGTCAGATCCAATCATACCAGCAATAATGAGTAAATGCAGAGTCTTGCAAGACCAAAGGAGCACCAACGAATCATCGCCAGTTACGGCATGGGACCGCTTTTCTCGGGAACTGCTTAAAAACTTTTCCCGTACCTCAGGAATTAACAAAAAATGCAATCCAGCAACAATAGCAGATGAAATCAAGAGATTAAAATCAATACGTAACAGTATGTTAAGACAAGTCCGTAGGCACCCAGGGGAAGATCATAAATTCAATAAATACAAGGTTGCCCAGAAAGCACTTCGACAAGCAATATTTCATGAAAAAAACAAACGCTCCGAACAGTTTTGGTTAAAACTGATACATGCAAATAGAAGTCACAACCCAATAGCTTTCTGGTCACTTGTCAACTCCAAAATACACAAGCAAGGAGCACAAAGTAGCGCTAATTTCTCTGAAGCCAAATGGGTATTTTATCTAACAACCCATTTTGAGGAACAAGAAAAAGAAACCGGTCCACCTGTCAATCCTCCGGCAATGGCCCAACAACTCAATTGCTGCCTAACGTTAGGCACAACGGATGTAGGCTCATCAAAGAAAAAAGTTGAATTGAACACAAGGACGCCACTGGCAACCAATACTAAATCCCCGCTCCAGCCCTCAGAACCACCCCAACATGCATTTACAAACTTGGGAATTACCACGGATAAAACAGTCCGAACCATAACTGAGGGTCGCTCAGACGGAGCCCCAGGGCCGAATGGCCTACCACAGGCGTTGTTTAAACAAGACAGAATCTGGGCCCATCAATCAATTGGCACCCCTCTTTTCCTACTGCTGGACTAACTCGAAATTACCAGAATCATGGCGTGGCACAATCATACATCCAATCTATAAAGGAGGCAAGAGATTAGACCCGAAAAATGATAGGATAATTGCTCTATTGGATGTAGAATCGAAATACTACGCCAAACTGCTCCTTCATGATCTGGTGTCCTGGGCAACAAAAAATCATCTAATACCTTTTAACCAGACAGGATTTGTGCAAAAATCAGGCACCATAACAAACTTGCTCGCAATATCTGTCCTGTTGGACAAAGCGGCTTCCTCAGGATTGTTTATGCATGGCTGCTTCGTGGACTTTCAGGCCGCCTTTGACAGCGTGCCTCAAAGCCTATTATGGCTAAAATTGCGGAAATGGGGGATTCCACCAATGCTTCTACGAGCTATAATTGCACTACACACCAACCCTTGGATCCGCATAAAACTTGGGGACGGATCACATACCTCAAGGAAAATACAAACATCATGCAGAGTGAAACAAGGCTATGTGTTAGCGCCCCTTCTTTTCAACCTCTTCATCTCCGATCTGTCAGAGTCACTCGACGAAGTTAATTCTCATCCACCAAAACTCGCCGGGGAAAGAGTTAGTAACCTATTGTACGCGGACGATTTAGTACTGCTAAGCCATACCAGGGTTGGCTTGCAGAGACTCCTCGATCAATTGTCCATTTATACCATCGGAAACAACTAGAATTGAACCTAACAAAGACAAGGGCAATCACCTTTGGGTCAAGGAAATAGAGGCGGCGGTTGGTTATACAACGGTAAAAGTGTAGATAAAGCCATCTCTTATTAGTACCTGGGGGTCCACATGGACAGAAGGGGCTCTTTCTCTAAACATAGAGATGAGGTAGAAGCTAAAGCTCTGACAATCCAGGTGGCTTTTAAGACCCTTGCCAAACAACTTTCCGGGCCATGCCTGACCCCGCTCATAACTGTCATGAAGGCAAAAATTACCAACTTTCTCACCTATAGCCAGGAGATCATGCAAGGGAAGGACAACAGTCTTGTGAATAAAATACCAACAATATTCAAACAAGTGTTGAGCCTTCCGAAATGTTCATCCCCTGCTCAAATACGTCTAGAGTTTGGCCTTCAAGATCATCAAGCAGTAGGGGCCGGAGCATTCATCAGGCTGTGCGGGACGCGTTTGATTTCGCTTTCGCGCTGGGAGCCGGCTTACAGATATCGGCGGATATGGCTGAGTCGCGGTGATAATATATCTTATCGCATGCCTGACTGGGATTACGAATTTGGCTTAAACTGGGTCGGATTGATATCGGGAATTCCCAGAGAAGATATACGACAAAACACTCTAAATAGGTTTTTGTTGAGACTATCAGATCTCATTCTTGAATCATTATATTCGTCGACTTATATATATCTATCACCTATTGCTATGTGAAGATCCCTTTCTTCAGTCAGTAAGACTCCCTTCATATATCCTATATTGGATTCATATATATTTAAAGGAAGGATCCATAACTCATCAGTGGTACTCACTGTTGGTGTTTTCTACTAATAGCACACGCCCTGAAGAAGTTCTGGTGGTCAGAACGAAACGCGTTGGCTGACGATTCTCTTTGAATATAAGAAAATAAATAAAAATGAACTGAGAAAATAACGAGTCTCCTAAATTTGGATTTGGACTTTGCGAAATTTTGAACTGATTATATGCGATTGGAGTGGTGCCCCAAAACTGGATGACTTACTGTGTAATAAGTTGCGTAGCTCCAGAAAAGGAAGCCTGGAGGCCCTCCTGTGGCAGGAAATCGCAGTCTGTCAACTTAGTAGATCATATTGGTGCTACTTACAAGACTCCCTAAAACTCCTGGATTCAGAAGAAATCTGGAATTTGAACCCATCGCAGCAGGCACTCAAAATTCACATCAAAAGGAATGTCCGCCTATGGTCCTTTTATTTGGACAGAGCCCAACGTAGGCATGCTTGGACAATTTTATCATGGTTCAAGCCAGGGATTATGGCCCCATACCTGTCATGTACTTACTCTGTGCTGTGGAAAAAAAGATTAATGGCCCTCAGAATGGGCGAATGCTGGCAACGCGTAAATACCAATGTAATGTGCAGGGGGTGTGCGAGTAGCAAGGAATCGATTGAGCATGTGGCATGTCTTTGTCCTGCACTACTCGATGACTGGAAGATCATGTTAAAGAACGAATGGAATAAACTCGGCATTCGCATGTGCAGACAAGCTATCCTTGCATCAATGAATCCGGACAACTCACTGCTCAATATCCGGTACATGACAAGAGCAGCAAAAAGATTTATAATCAGAGAGAGCCAGCAAGTAAACAATGGTCAACAATAAAAGGGAGGACCAACCCCTCTGTTCCATCAATTAACAGTTGACCATGGCCTCTTTCTTTACACAGACGATCTCTTGGCCTCTTGTGTGTCCCAGGTCCATTAAACCATTATATGTAGTGTCTCCACCATAGTAATGGACCCGCACCCCCAGTAGTATCAACCATTTATTCTCAATGACTATGGTTTTGTTCTGTGACCTTAGCAGATGTTAAACAATAAGGGACAACAACGCCCCCAACTGTATTTCTAAGTACTCATTATGAAGTTGTACAACTTAGACAAAGTTAATTTTTTGACTAACAAAAATAGATTGCTAGGTCATTTTTAATTATTTATAGATGAACTTTATTTTTTAATTCACTGTGATGATACAAACAGACTAAAACGGACATTCATAGGAAGATTCTTAAAGGAAAAATAATAATTTTTTGAGATTAGACACGTGTTTTTTGTACCATGTGTAAATACTTTAGTAATACTGATACACAGTTTTATTATCACTGATGCATGTTTACCATTGTAATGATTTTTATTAATCAAACAATAAAGTTTCTACCTACCATTGAGGTCAAGAGAGTAAAGGAACTTGGTTGCGAAAGTTATGGCAATTGCTGGAGTTAGTGAGGAACACCAACACCTGATTTATGGCAAAGAACTGAGGCAGCAGAGAGTTCTGGAAAATTAGATTGTTTAAGTATGAAAGGTGCAAAAAAACGGAGCGACTGATCCCACCAACTATGAGCAGGCAGGAAATCAGGAAAGGTTAGAGATAGCAAAAATGCCAGGGAGTTTCTCATTCTGCAAAGACACTTGCTAAATTAAGGCTGTCAGTCTTTCACACAGGCACACCGGAATTGGCTCTTTTGTAGTGTTGTGCACGTGCACTGACACTTGCATGGTTGTAGGAAAGCAATGAGTTGACTGAAACACTGCACATGACGCTTATGTGCAAAGAGGCCAAAGATGCTGCACAGCGGGAAAGTCACTGAGTCTTTGGGCATGCTCCTGTACAATAAGTGTAATATGAATGCAACTGGATTTGCCCCAACCCTAAGTACTGATTTCCTCCTCCCAACGGGTTATGTGTAGGTTCAGTGTATGCATCTATACCAGTGGGGCTCAATGCCAATGAAATATTTTGACAATGGTCAGCAAGTCGGATTATTTGGGCCCTACGTCTGGTAAAATTAGAGGACATACTTGGGCAGAAGCGCCACTCCAGCAACAATGCTTTAAATTGTGAGTCTGGCAAGTTTGGCTAAAAATTTTTCCATTCCCAAATATGTTCATGTTTCATATGCTGAATTCCGGGCAACCCCCGTTAAATCGACATCAATGCATTTGAGTGGTGCATTCTTGGAACCCTAAAACATTACTCCTGTCTGGTGTGAAAATCCTGTTTATTTTGGATGGTGGAACTTTGAGAAACTTAATTTGTGGGACTCTTTTTACTGGATTCTAAACTTTATCAGCTCAGAAGGTATGGTGCAGGCTTCTCATAGCAAGCGTGATCCTCCTTTCTGATGAAGACCACTCGGATGTGCATTTTCCCCCTGACTTTCAAAATACAATATTTATGCTTCATTTGAGCCGGCAAATAGATGATTGTGAGGTAAATTGTTAGCTCAGTTTTGGTGATTCTCAGATCTTGTTGGATTTGCATGGGGACTTGGGAGGAAGTTAAGAGTTGTGAAACATTCTAGGGTGGTGATGTGGTGAATGGAGGGCAACTTTGATGCACTGAATGAAGAAAAGTTATAAGTCCTGTTAAACACTTCCCTCCTTGCATTCCAGTGATCCTCACAATTCTATGCAGCTCCGGCGGAGACTGTAAGAAATCACAAAGTGGTTTTACACACACACTATCTTTTCTGTCACAAAAAAATGCTATCACAAACCTTGCCATGCCATCTTTATTCACTGACAAAGATCTGCAAATTCCTTGATAAAAATCATAGAATGCTCCTTCTGCAA
Source organism: Lissotriton helveticus (assembly GCF_964261635.1). Classification (NCBI taxonomy): domain Eukaryota; kingdom Metazoa; phylum Chordata; class Amphibia; order Caudata; family Salamandridae; genus Lissotriton; species Lissotriton helveticus. The sequence goes on from NC_136073.1 coordinate 753,545,349, forward strand.
GCAGCTGACATTCACCCATACATCTATAATACTGCATTAAAATTTGCTAAATAAACCACAGTTAATTGGCAGTGGGGACCGGGAGAACATGGCGGTGGTCGGCTGACTCGCCGCAGTACTCCGTGATCTGCGCTCTTGTGATTGAGCCTTCCCCTTCACGGATGATGACACTACTTACCGAAAGCTCCGATTTTGCTGTTCAGTCGTGGTAGGAGTGTTTTCTGGCCCCCGCGGAGTCTTTGTCGGAGAGGTGCCGGTGAGGAGACGGCGGATTGAGGGTCCCGAATGCGGGCTGGGTCTCACAGCGTCTCGAGCTTCCCAGGTGTTTTCCAACTCGGCTTCGCTCGAGGAGGCGGGGCGGAGCCTGCTTTCCATGCCGGATTCAACGCAGGGAAACGGAGGAGGCTACATTGACCGTCCAGAGCCCCAAGGGAGGTTTGATTTTTGGTTTTTTTTGCCTACCTGAGCCAGCGCGCCCCCGGGTTTCTCCGGGGCTGCAGAAGTGGGTGGTGGCCGCCCTGGAGTTGCGGAGGGGTAGGAGAGTGCGAAGTTTGATCCCAGCTGTTGGGGGCAAGACTGGTGTGGTGCAGAGGCGAGATATCAGCTTTGAAGAACCTGTGCCTGAGGTTGTGCCTGTCTTTTTGCCTGAAATCACGGCAGAAGGTGGTACCGAGGTGTCTCCCAGGAGGGATTGCGAGGAAGGGGCTAAAAAATGTACTGCTCCTTCGTCTAGTTCTCTTAGAGGTGTGCAACATTTGGCTTTATCCCTCTCCTCCCCTAAGCCTCATAAAGCAAAAGGCAGACGAGGGCGAAAGAATAAAGAGGTGCTTAAGGAAGCAATTGTGGAAGTTGAGGTGGATGATCTTCCTACTCTCCCAGGCAGGTCTGAGTTTGCGAAAAAGAAGGCTTCATCTTATTTGTTTACAGAGGTTAAAGCAAAGAGTCTAAGATCTGCCAAATCCTCTAGAACTCTTGGGGGTAACCTGGGCGCGGGCTCAAAAATTACGCCTTCGCTCCGTTCCTATTTTAAGGTTATCCCACAGGTGCTTGACTTAGGGGAGGATACTCTTAAGATGGCTACATTACCTGCTACATTGCCTGCATTACCTGCATTGCCTGCATTGCCTGGGTGTGAGACCGTGACCCCTCCATCTGATGTTGCCCTCTCTCCTAACCAAAATTGTCTGTCCTCCCCCGAGGGATCTTTGGGCCCAGTGTCAACAGTCATGGCGTTAGCCCTCTTGCCTGGCTCATCTGTCTCGTTCCTTAATCCTATTAGCCCTGTTTCTCAGGCGGGTCTGCAGGGTGATTTTCCTGATCAGCAAACACTTGTTATACCCGCGGGAGGCCCTAGTAGGGTTGGTCTACCTGAAAATGTACATCCAGGGCCCTCAGTGCAGATATCTACCTCTGTAACAGACGGGCAGGCTGCTATTTTAGACCCCCTGGCAGTAAGGTTTTCTTCTTTGTCTCAGGACATAAAAAAGGGGTTTGAGGAGTTTTCGGCTAACCAGCTGGAGATTAGGAACTATTGTGAGTTGCTGGACAATAAGATAGATGGTCTTATTGCCAGAACAGGAGCCTTGGAAGAGACAGTAGCAGTTTTAACGGTCAACTTAGACCAGGCTAAGGATGACATCTCTAAACTTAAAAAAATGGATATGGATTTATCTGATTATTATTATTATTATTATATTTGGGTTTGTAAAGCGCACAGATACCCTGGGGTTTCCCGGCGCTGGCAGCGAGAAAGAAGCAGAGAAGACAAAAGAGGGGGGGAAGGATTAGGCGGAGAACAACCAAGTTTTCGCACCTTTCCTGAATTTGAGATAACATGTTTCAAAACGCAAAGGGATGGGGAGGGTGTTCCAGAGTGACGGCGCCAGGTAAGAGAAAGAACGGCCACCGACTCTAGTGCGTTTGAACCGGGGAACTGAAAAGGTACCTAGGGAGGAAGATCTAAGAGTGCGTGATGGGCAGTATGGCTGAACCAAGGTGGAAAGGTAGGGGGGGGAATTGCCAATTTTAATCTTATGCATATAACATAAGGCTTTGAATTTAGCCCTAGATTCTATACGCAACCAATGTAGGCTGCGCAGAGAGGCGGTGGCCGAGGCAGTTCTGGGCAAGTTGCATAGTAAACGGGCAGCCATATTTTGCACCACTTGCAGTTTACGTGTCACCTCCTTACAGGCACCTAGGAGGAGTATGTTGCCGTAATCCAGTCTGGATGTCACTTGGGCCTGCACCACTGTTCTTTGAGTGTCAAGAGGAAGCATCCATGTGATTTTCCTCAGCCACCTGATGATGTTTGTACAGGTGGCTGAGACTTTCACCACATGTTGCCTCATGGACAGTTGGTCATCGAAGGTGACCCCAAGATTGCGGGCTGTGGTAGATGGAATAGGCACGGAACCCATTTGCTGCGGCCAGTGCTGTGGACCCCAGAGAGTGGTATCAGGGCCAAACAGAAGGAGCTCGGTCTTATCGCCGTTGAGCTTCAGTCTGTTGGTCTGCATCCAGTTGGCGATGTTAGTGAGCCCAGTACGAAGGGATGAGGTGGGGGAATGTTTATTAGAGGAAAGAGAAAAAATAATTTGGGTATCGTCAGCATACGAAAAAATGGATAGACCAGATTGCTCTGCAAGAGAGGCAAGGGGGCTGACGTAAAGATTAAAGAAAAGGGGACTAAGAATGGAACCTTGGGGCACACCGTGGGGGGAGGAGTGGGCCAGGGAGGAAGAAGTGGGGGAAAAGACCTGAAAGGTGCGTGCTGAAAGAAAACTGGCGATCCAGGCAAGGGCTGAGCCGCGAATGCCCGCCAACTTTAGGGTGGAGAGAAGGATGTCATGGGAGACGGTGTCGAATGCGGCGCTCAAATCCAGTAGGATGAGCGCCACCGTCTCCCCTCTGTCCACCTGCTGTCTAATAGTCTCCGTGACTCCTAAGAGGGTGGATTCAGTGGAGAATCCTGTCCTGAAGCCAGACTGGGAAGGGTGAAGGAAATTAGTGGCTTCAATATGAGAGGTGAGGCAGAGGTTGATGTGTTTTTCTAACACTTTGGCAAAGCAGGGGAGCAGGGATATGGGTCTAAAGTTGGCGGGGTTGTTAATATCCGCATTGACCTTTTTCAGGAGGGTAACCACCATAGCGTGCTTCCAAGCTGTTGGTACAGTTGATTCAGAAAGAGAGGCATTCAAAAGGGCTAAAATAGGAAGAAATGAGGGAATGGCTAAGGTACTGAGGATTTGAGGAGGCATCGCATCCAGTGGGGAGCCGGACTTGATCCCGGCCAGAAGTTTCAGAAAGTGTGAAGAGGAAATAGGATCCCATTTATCAATTAAGGGATAAGGGGACAAGGTAGTAACCTGGGAGAGAGATATATCAGAATCTTCTTGCTGGAGAGGGCTGTATTGGACCTGTGGAGAGGCATTAAAGCCAGCATAGATATGGTCTATTTTCTCCGTGAAAAAATTGGCAAGTGCGTTGCATTGAGTATTATCCAGACAGGGGGCTTTAGGCGCGCATGACTGTCCAGAGAGCTCTTGAACTGCTCTGAATAGAGCCTTTGGGCGGTTTTGGGCTAATAATATGGAAGTGTTAACATAGTTAGCCCTGGCTGATTTGCATAGGGAGTGGTATTTGCGAAGTTCCGTCTTGTACTTTTCCTTATCAGAGAGGGAGTAATTGGATCTCCAGATGCGCTCCAATTTTTTGCACATGGACTTAGCACATTTTAACTGATAGAGTGGAAGCATTGGAAAACAACTCGAGGCGAAGTAATATCCGCATTCTTAATGTCCCGGAGGGCTCTGAAGGGTCCGAAATCAAGCAATTCATTGTCCTTTTGTTAAAGGAGTCTTTGTCCCTAACCCACTCTGTTAAAATCTAGATTGCGGCGTAAACATTATCGGCGCCATCTTGTCCCTTTTCAGGCTCATATGTGCGCGTAAGTAGCAGCCATTTTGAATGCCATGGCCTCTCTGCCCACTGCCGATAGCCAGCGCGTCTCTCTCTCTCCCTCTCCGACCTCACCAGCATCCCCCGCGCACTGACAGCCCCCGCTTTCACATGCTTGGGCCATAAACCACCCTTTCAGCGCGACCCTGCCTCGGAGCCACATCCCGTACCCGGCTGACACCTCCCTCCGCTCCTTTCATGATCACACATCCTTTGATGAACCCCCTTCCTCTGTGCCCGATTGTCCGGCCCGATCCCAGGCCATCACCTGGCCCTGCGAATGCAGTTTATTGCCCCATACAGTAGGAAGCTGTCCCTCTTCAAAGGATCTACGACTGATCACCGGTTCCGAGCAGACCTCTCTCGAGTGATCTACGGTCCTGACTGGGAACCATCAGGAGTGCCGCGGCAATTACGGAGAATAGAGGACGATCGGGCGCTGGAAGCGGAAGACGAGAAACTGTCCATGCGGTCCGGGTAAGGTCGTGTAACACGACAAATTGCGAAACGATTGTTTGATTGTTTGAAAATACTAGTATTGCTCATTGATTGTTTTTGAGATATTCTCTGCCTGCAAACGGGGAAGAATAGAAATATTCTCTCTTCCTTTGCAGGTAGTGAAGGTAGGTAGCGCGGACCTTTGTCCCCCTTTGTAATCTGTCGTGCCTATTTTTCTTCCCACTGATTGATTGATTGTCCGAACATTGATTGTTCGAAGTTGGTTCTTTTTGAGATATTCTGTTTGCAAATAACGTAGAATAGAAATATCCTGTCTAGTCTTTGCAAGTAGCGAAGGATAGGTAGTGCGGACCTTTGTCCCCCTTTGTAATCTGTCATGCCTATCTTCTCCCCATTGATTGGTAGTTGGTTCAGTCCGAACCGCTTATTAGAGATGAACCATCCAGCTCCACTGGAAGGCACCCCTAATAAGGACATGTTCACTAAATATGGACTAGTCGCCGTAGCTTATAGTAAACTATGGCATAAATATACAAGAAAGGATCAGGAAAGTCAGTGGCCACTGATAGGATCCTTTGATGACGATAAAATAAACGTGCTGGAAACAGCCCTTCGTAACAATAAGACAACGCCCACTATGCTTGATAGTTTCGGCATGTGGCGCAAAGAAGCAGAGCAACGGAAAAAGAGAAACGAAGTTAGATTAGAGAAAGAGCTACGAAAAGCAGCTCACCTAGCTGCTAAAAAGTTAGAGGAAGAGATAAAGGAGAGAGAGGAAGCCAAGCAGAACCAAGAGTCCGAAACATCGGGCCAGTGTCCCGTTAGAACACCCTCTACGCTCTACCCTGAGTTACCCTCGAAACGCCGAGCGAACGATGATTTATTACTAGGTCCCCCAATCATCTATATGCCCCCTCCATACGCCCCTTCCTAACCCTTAGTACAACACCCGAAGCCCCCAAGTACTGGTGAGAATAGTGCCAGGACCTCGGTCCTCAGGCCTCTGCACCGGCTGAACCCTTGTACTAAACGCAGCTCAAGCAGTAACACTAGATGACCCTGAAGCTAGAAGGAAAGATTCCACTAGAATGAACCGATTAAGCAAAGATGAACGAGCGGGGATCGATAAGATAATGAAGACACTGTTGGAACGAAAAGAGAGTGAGGAATACGTAACGGATATGTACAATTCATATGCCAATAGCCACAGACGACACTTTGTTGTGCGATTTTGTTATCACACCCTCAATACCTATGAGGATCGATAGCAAGACAAAGGTCCTGAGAGCCTAACGACTCTGTATAGGAAAGTGGACATTGGGGATGAAGGCGAGTGTGATGTGACGGACCTCTTCGCGCGTACGCTTGAAGTTTTCCGCCACCTCACTGAACAGAGGCCAGAAACCAACGCTACGATTCCTGTAGCGACCGAACCCCGAACAGAAAAAACTGACACAATGATGCCTATAAAGGAGGCCACTCCCTACTGGGTTCCCCCAAGAGGACAAGGAACGCATGATGACATCAACCACCAAGATGCGAGAGGGAGAGTAGTTTATAACTGGGTCTACCAACCATGGGATCGGCAAGACATCCTGACTTTCCGAAAATCCTTGCCTGATTTACGAAAGAACCCCACTGCCTTTTATACCGAATTAGGCACGGCCTTGGGCTCGACGATTATGACCCTAGCGGACATCGATTTGTTTTTCGGGCTATGCCTGCCAGCTGATGTGTGGAAGCAAATCCAAAAAGTCGACCACCTTGAGCTGTTCGGACATACCTGGTCACAACTCGATGGCATAGATAGGCAACGGGAGCCCGGACAGAAACCTTTAAAATCCATTTTAGACCTCCCAGACAAGATCGTCCAGAAATTGAAAACCCTGATCCCAGAAAAGAAGGTGGACTGGTCGATAGTAACGGCCTGCCGCCAAAAACCCCAGGAAGACGTATCAGAATACTTCTCCCGGTTTGAGACGGTGTTCTCCGATTACAGTGGCCAGGACATGACCACTGCAACCGGACATCATCTGTTTGTCCAGAATTATGTCAAAGGTCTGTTGCAGGAAGTCTCGCAGAAACTACAGACTAGCGAGAGTAGTTGGGCGGCTTCCAAACCTGCGGCTATCCTTCAGATGGCCCAGTACTATGAGCATCAAAAGAATGAGAGCGATAGGGCAACTGAGAAAAAGAAAAAGGACCTACAATTGCAAGGGGTGACAATAGGAAGGGAACAGTACAAAGGAATTTACCAATCGAATGCTCCTAGAAATCCACCCCCTAGAGACCGTACATCCGCACCCTACGCTGGACGGAAAGACATCGATGAGAACCAGTGTGCGTTTTGCAAAGTATTTGGCCATTGGAAATCCCAGTACCCGGTTCTGCAAGAAGCAAACAAAAATAGGGACACAAGAGACGTAGCGGGTGGGCCAAGAAATAGAGGACAGGGACGAGGGTACATGAACGACACCAACAGCGACAGGCCTGGCAGACCGAACACGTTTGACCGTCCCCGACAGAACCAATACCAACAGTCTGACTGCGACGACGCTCACGACTTCGCATAGGACTGCCAAGGGCAAGGCAGGGATCCAGTCGAGCTCTATGTTGACCAGCAAGGTCCTTATGTCACCGCTAAGGTCCTGGGTACGAAGTTTCCATTTTTGGTAGACACTGGCGCAACACGTAGTGCGTTATCTAAACGACTGATTCCAAGGGCACCCTTGTCTGGCTCACATGTAACATCAATAGATTTTGATGGAACGCCCTTCACTAACCCCTTGTCCACACTGATCTCCTTTGACTTGGAAAATAACACCACTGACACAATGTTTTTGCTCTCATCTAACACCCCCGATGCCATTATGGGACTTGACTTATTGAAACATTTCCGAGCTACTATTAGGTGTTCACAAAATGGAGTTCGAGTCAACCTGTACGACAACCCGACTCTGCTCAGAACTTGTCCCCTACGACGCATGCTTTCCATCACTGATGCTGACTTGTCCCTACTCGACACTCTACCTCTGTACCTATGGGCCAATACTGACTCGGACGTGGGACGCATGATGATTGACCCTGTGCATATAACTTTTCGACAGGACGCAGTGCTCCCAAAACTTCCACAATATCGGGTATCACCCGAGGGCGAGAAGGCATTGGTAAAGATCATCCAGTCCCTGATAGATGCAGGAGTGGTAGAGGAAGTAGTTAGCAATGTCTGCAACAGCCCTATCCTACCTATTGTACAGAAGCAGGGTGAGGGAGATGAGAAAGCGTACCGCTTCATCATCGACCTACGAGAGGTCAACAAAGTAGTTGTACCCCAGTACCCCGTAGTCTCAGACATCACCACCATTCTGACTCTGATTCCTTCCACTGCCACCACCTTCACTGTAATCGACCTCAAGAACGCATTCTTCTCCATCCCCATCCACCCAGACAGCCGCTACCTTTTCGGCTTCACCTTAAAAGCCCGCTCATATAGATTTTGTAGAGCACCCCAAGGCTACACTGAAAGTCCCAGCATCTATAGCCAGGCCCTCAAGAGACAGCTGGACGCAGTCCAGTTACCGGATGGAGTGGTGTTGATACAGTACGTCGATGATATCCTTTTAGCGGCCGACACCACTCCGCTTGCAGTCACAGCCACCATCCAACTCCTGCACTTCCTTGCGGAAAATGTCCACAAGGTCTCCAAGAAGAAGTTGCAATTCTGCCAACCCCAGGTCACTTACCTAGGCCATCTCTTGTCCAAAGACGGGAGGAAACTTACACCCGATCGGATTCAGACCATCCTAGAAACCCCTGTCCCTAAGACCCAGACACAAGTCCGCTCCCTAGTAGGCCTCACCTCCTTCTGTCGACAGTGGTTGCCAAATTTCAGCCTCATTGTGAAACCACTACTTTCCCTGCTGGCTAAAGATGTCCCCTTCCCGCTCCCTTGGACCCCTGAATGCCAATCCTCCTTCAAAGAACTACGAGATGCCCTTTGTTCTGCACCAGTCCTAGGAACCCCCGATTACACAAAGCCCTTCTCCCTCTACACTCACGAAAGGGAGGGGTGCGCTTTGTCTGTCCTGACTCAGTCCATTGGTCCCAAGCAACGCCCATATGCCTACTTCTCTGCCACTCTTGACCCCGTAGCCAGAGCTTTGCCTGCCTGCCTTCGAGCTGTAGCTGCCGCTGCTATCTCTATCCGACAGAGTGAGGGAATCGTGCTCTCGAACTCCCTTACGGTGTTATTTATTATTATTTATTTATTTTTTCCATTTGTATGGCGCGCAGCTACCCAACAAGGGTTTCCCGGCGCCGATGACAGAATTGAAGCAATTTTTTTAGGAGGATGGTAAATGACGGTGGATTATTTCTGGAAGAGCCAGGTCTTTAGCTGTTTTCTGAAGATGTTGTACCTGTCTTCTTTACGGATATGGGGGGGGAGTTTGTTCCAGAGTGTGGGCCCCATGACAGCGAAAGATCTTCCTCCCATTCTTGCAAGTCTAAACTTCGGGGTGGAAAAGTTTGCAGCATTTTGAGAACGTAGTGCTCTAGCCGGGGTATAGGGAGTGGCGAGGGTTTGGAGATATTTAGGGGCGGTACCAGATTTGATCCTAAACATATAGCTCAGGGCTTTGAACCTGATGCGGCTTTCCACCCTGAGCCAATGTAGATCTTTTAGGTGGCTGGACACACTGGAGGTTTTTGGGATATTACAGAGTAGCCTAGCCGCTGAGTTCTGGACCACTTGTAGTCGGTTAATGACAGCTTTGTTTGAGCCTAGGTAGAGAATGTTGCCGTAGTCAATCCTAGATGTAATAAGTGCATTGACTACGGACTTTTGGGTGTCAAGGGGCAGCATCCAAAGGATCTTCCTTAACCATTTCAGGATGGTGAAGCAGAGGCCAACCACTCTGTTAGCCTGCTGCTTCATGGACAAGGTGTTGTCGATGATGACTCCCAGATTCCTAACTTGAGTAGCGGGAGTGGGGATGGAACCGAGCTCAGAGGGCCAGTGAGATGCGTTCCAGAGGTCTTTGTTTTTCCCCAGAAGGAGGACCTCGGTCTTGTCTCCATTGAGTTTCAGCTGGTGTGCGGACATCCAACTGAAGATGTTTTGGAGACCTTGTTTGAGACGAGATGGGATAAGTGGGTTTGCTTCTGACAGGGAGAAGATGATTTGAGAATCATCAGCGTATGTCATGAGGGTGAGGCCAGATTCGTCAGCTAGATCAGCCAAGGGCCGGAGGTAGAGATTGAAAAACAGGGGGCTTAGGATGGAGCCCTGTGGTACTCCATGGGGGGCGCTCATTGTATCGGAGCAGGCTATTGAGGATGTAATTTGGAAGGTTCTCTGTGACAAGAAGGACTCAATCCATTTTAGTGCATCCCCCCTGATGCCATTTCTCCCCAGGGTGGCCAGGAGGTTGGAGTGGGAGATGGTGTCGAAAGCCGCGCTCAAGTCTAGTAAAATGAGTGCGACTGTCTGACCATCGTCTAGGAGTTTCCTGATGTTTTCGGTAACTCCTAGTAGGGCAGTTTCAGTAGAGAAGCCGGCCCTGAACCCAGATTGAGATGGATGGAGAAGACAGTTTTCTTCGGTGAAGAGGGTGAGGGCAGAGTGAATATGTCTTTCCAATAATTTTGAAAAAATAGGGAGGAGTGAGATCGGCCGGTAATTTGAGGAGAGCTCCGGATTTGCCGTGGGTTTTTTTAAAAGTGGACTTACCATGGCGTGTTTCCATATTGAGGGCACAGCGGCGAGCTGAAGGGAAGAGTTTAAAGTTTCAGCAATGATGGACAGGGCAGGAACGTCCAGATTTTTAAGAACGGAAGCGGGTACCGGATCACGAGGGGAACCTGATTTAACAGTTTTTAGGGTGGAAACAAGTGATTCTATGGTAAAAGGAGGCCAAGATTCAATGATGTTAATGTCATTTGGCCAGGAGGGAGTTGATTCACCAGGGTCACGGGTAGGGAGGTTACTCCTAATGCCAGAGATGATATTCTCAATTTTCTCATTAAAAAAGGAGGCAAGGTCTTGGCATTGTTTTTTGTCTAAAGGGCGAGCCGATGCAGCCGTTTTTTCCCCTGCGAGGTTCTTTACCGTGTTGAATAGCATTTTCGCTTTGTTTGGCGCAGTATTGATGGTTTTGGCCACATGAAGGGCTCGGGCTTTGTTGCAAGCTGAGTGGTATTCGTTTCTGGCTTTGTGGTACGTGATTTTTTTATCATGAGCGTAGTCTTTCCGCCAATTTCTTTCGAGGGTTTTGCATTTAGATTTAATGGTTTTCAGGGAATCATTAAACCAAGGAGCCGGGGGGCGGTGGGTATTACTTTTTACTTGGGATAGGGGAAGACATCTTTCGACGGCGTTTTCTAGCCAGGAGTGAGTGGCCAGGGCAATATTTTCTATGTCAGTGACTGGACCCGGAAGCTGCCTTTCTAGAGTATGATTAAGTTCCTTCATATCTAGAAGTTTCCAGTTCCTTATCATAGATGGGGGCCGGATGGTGTTTGTTATCGGAGATGTCGGTAATTTTAGACAAAAATGAATAAGGTAATGATCTGACCAGCAAATCGGAGTCGTGTCTAGCCAGGAGAGTTGAGGAATGTTTGTGAAAACGGGATCAAGCAGATGCCCCGCCTTGTGGGTAGCCCCAGTGTTAATTGGGGTTAAATTTAAGGCTGCTAGATCATCGAGTAAGTTAGTGCAAGCCGTATTTAGGGGATCGTCCAAGTGTAGATTTAGGTCTCCCAGAAGATTGAAGTTTTTTGAGGCAAGATGAAAGGGAGTAATGTAATTTATCAGATTTGCAGCCCAGGGGTTGGCATATCCAGGAGGCCTGTATATTAGGATGCCAGAGATCGTAAAATTGCGTGTTAGTGCCCCATGCGGTCGACACCCTCCTAAACCAGACTAAGACGCAGCATCTGACTAGTGCACGACTGACTGGGTACGAACTGACTCTTCTTGCACCCCACATCACACTGAAAAGATGCACCACGCTGAATCCAGCCACTTTGTTGCCCCTACCTTAGAACGACCCCAATGTGTCCCCTATACATGACTGTGTGACCCTCACGGACGAACAGACTAGGAGTAGGGTTGACCTCTGAGACACTGCTTTTCCAGATCCTGACGGAGAGCTATGGGTGGATGGCTCTTGTATCAAACTCCCCGATGGCACCACCTCAACTGCTTATGCAGTTACCACAGCACGAACTGTAGTTGAGACTGCCCGCATCACACAACGATCTGCACAGGCAGCGGAACTGATTGCCCTCACACGAGCGTGTATCCTAGCAGCAGGGACGACAGCAAATATTTACACAGACAGCCAGTATGCCTTTGGGGTGGTTCATCATTTCGGGCTCTTGTGGAAGGAGAGGGGATTCCTGACCTCACACGGCACACCCATCCTACACGGAGATCTAGTCTCCGCTCTGACTGAAGCGGTCCTCCTTCCCAAACAACTTGCTGTAATCAAATGCCAGGCACACAAAAAGGTGACGGATATCATTGGGCAGGGGAATGCACTGGCCGACATCACTGCCCGGACCACAGCCGAGAATAGGACAACGACACGCATGTACGTGACCAGGTCACAAACAGAGAAATGGAAGGACGATAGGGAAACTATTAGGGACATCCAGATGGCCAGCTCACCACACGAACTGACTGAATGGGCACGGGTGGGACTGAAAGACGATGAAGGCTGTTGGCGGACAAAAGACACGAACAAATGGTTGCTGCCCAACTCGTACCTGATCCCCATACTGACCATGGCACACTCCCCTGCGCACATAGGATCTGCCCCTATGGCCGAACTTGTCTCCAAAGTTTGGCACAATGACAAAATCACAGACTCAGCTAAACGTCTGGTCCAGCAATGTTTGATATGCCTGCAACACAATCCTGGGAAAGGAACTGTTGTACCCCGGGGAGGGTTTGGGGTCCCCAATCATCCATTTGAAGTCCTACAGATGGACTACATCCAACTAGAAAGATGCCAAGGTCTGAAGTATGTACTTGTTGTCGTGTGCGCATTTAGCAAGTGGGTGGCAGCCTATCCAACTCGCGACAACACTGCCATTGCTACTGCAAAGTTATTACTGAAGGAATTCTTCCCCCGCTATGGCCTTTGTCGAATTTTATGGAGCGACAATAACCCCCACTTCGTAGCCGAAGTTATCCAACTCATCTTGAAGGGGTTGGGTGTAAAACAAAAATTTCACGCAGTCTTCCACCCCCAATCTGCTGGACTAGTTGAGCGACATAATGCCACACTGAAGCTCAAACTAGCTAAGATAGTGGCTACCACAGGACTGAAATGGCCGGACGCTCTCCCACTGGCATTGCTATCAATGCGTTCCACCCCCACCAAGCACCATTTGACCCCTTACGAGGTCGTTTTCGGCCAACCTATGAGCATTTGGTCTGCACAACAACCGACATCCATTCACGACGTCCCGGACGTCCTAATGTCTGACTATTTGTACAATCTGACTAAAACACTGTCTGTTATCCATCAACAGGTGCTGCAGGCCACCCCCGATGCTTCCAGGGGTCCCGGGCACGACCTCCAACCCGGAGACTACGTGTTGATCCGAAACTTCCAGCGTGCAAAGAGTCTGGAACCTCGGTGGACGGGCCCCTGGCAAGTTTTGATCACCACCCACACAGCTCTTCGAGTGGAAGGGGAGCGACACTGGCTGCACGCACACCACTGTAAGAAAATCTCCTCCACCCTGACGACGACCGAAGACGTGGCCACCCAAGAAGAGCTCCTGAACAAAGACCGACCATCCCTGAGCTGTTACCCTGATACAGAGACACTTGAACTGGCAGAATTCCCCGATCCCACTGTGCCATCCAGAGAAGGGTATAACCTGCAACGAAAGGAGGGAGCTTCAGCTAAGCAGACCACTGACTAAGTTACAATTCTCAGAGCGGTGGCCTAACACTACTAAGGCTGCCAGGAGAGAAGCCAAACGAAGTTTGTGGTTCTGCCCGCTACCGAGCCCCTTGAAAATGATGGAAGCACCCGATACCAAGATGATGGAAGCACCCGACCCAAAGATGATGGAAGCAACCGGACATCCGAAGACCCACTACAGAAACCCAAAGACCGATAAAATACACAGCTCAAAGACTATTGCCCTCTTTTTCGCCCTTCTCTTTTGCATCCTCCTCATGACCACCCTCTGGATCGTGGAAGAGAGCGCACCAGCTCATAAGACATTTCTAACTACTGCGCAGCCTACCACCATGAAAGAACACTACCTGGTCTCTCTTTCACCTCAACTCCGAGAAAGACGTAAGGAGTTCTGGAACAACTCCTTCGTGCAGTTGCTACACCAACACAACCTTGCCGCCAATGCCACAAATTGCTGGATCTGTGGGTTGTTACCACATGCCACCGGACATTCCACCCCCTTCATCCCTTCACCTTTCTCTGTTCATGGTTCCTGCCTTGCTTGGCTGATCCTCTTGCAAGAGAGTTACAGGGATAATGCCACTTCCAGCAAAACTATGTCGCACTTTTATCATTGGGTCTGGCTGAAGAAAACAGGAAGAAATGCAGCTCCCTTTTGCCCTCTGACATCCAATGCCTCTATTTACATGGACATCCCTGCCAAAGAACGGGTTGAAATGCAGGTGTTCAACAACCCAGCCAGACCCACCTTCTCTTACCTCCGAAAATGAGCAGCTGCCACCCTGACTGTGGCCTTATCTGTCGTCAACATCTCAGGCCTTGTATGCATCGAAGGCCTTGGGACACAGTTGGTGGGCCACAGCGCTTGCCGCATCACCAGAACTTTGGACTCAACTGATCCACCCTCTTTTGTCACCTCTCCGAACATGTACTTTGTCTGTGGTACAAAAACCTACACATGGCTCCCTAAGGGCTGGGGAGGTACCTGCTACATTGCCTTCATCCTTCCTCCAACCTATGTGGCCCCAGCAAACCATCACCGACAAAAGCGAGCAAGAGACATTGAGCAGGCCGACTCCACCGGAGCACAGTTCCTGGACGCAATGAAGGGACTTGTTCCACTCTGGGGTCCGATGGCGAACAGCCGTGCCATCCGACATTTGACCCAGGCAGTTGAAACGACGATGAACATTACAGCTGGCATCCTCACAAACAATACAGCCGAGCTTCAGGCGGTCCGCCTGGTGGTCCTTCAGAACCGTCTTGTTCTAGACGTTGTTCTAGCAGATCGTGGAGGAGCATGCCGTATCATTGGGTCCAGCTGCTGCACCTACATACCAGACAATTCGCCCTCGGTCTACAAAGCCATTGAACACCTCCACAGACTTTCCTCAGAAGTTCATCAGGAACAAGAAGAATGGTTGCTTGGGAGTTGGTTCTGGAGTGCTGTAAAGGACTGGGGGTGGAGGTTGTTTATGATCGTATTGATACCGATTGTCGTAATATGTGGATTCTGCCTGGGTGTTCAATGCTTGCCACCCCTGTGCTCACTTTTTGCTAACTGTATCTGCCCTAATACTCTGGACTTCGAGGCTGAACGCATGAAAGCTTTGTATGAAGTAGAAATCCGTAATATGATGGGGATAGACATAGATTGACAAGCTGGCTAGATATGTTGAAAAGGGAGGACTGTTAAAATCTAGATTGCGGCGTAAACATTAACGGCGCCATCTTGTCCCTTTTCAGGCTCATATGTGCGCGTAATTAGCAGCCATTTTGAATGCCATGGCCTCTCTGCCCACTGCCGATAGCCAGCGCGTCTATCTCTCTCCCTCTCCGACCTCGCCAGCATCCCCCGCGCACTGACAGCCCCCGCTTTCACATGCTTGGGCCATAAACCACCCTTTCAGCGCGACCCTGCCTCTGAGCCACATCCCGTACCCGGCTGACACCTCCCTCCGCTCCTTTCATGATCACACATCCTTTGATGAACCCCCTTCCTCTGTGCCCGATTGTCCGGCCCGATCCCAGGCCATCACCTGGCCCTGCGGATGCAGTTTATTGCCCCATACAGTAGGAAGCGGTCCCTCTTCAAAGGATCTACGACTGATCAAAGCCCCCACCCCATGAGATCCGATCAACCGCACACATTCCGGGAATCGGCGGAATGTCCAGCTGCGCGACAGTCATCACCTACTGAGATCGGGGTGGGGACTTCTACTGTAAATGTGTGTGGGAACGGGCTTGGAGCGGGGATTCCGAGAATGTCTTTCCGTACATCAAAGTGTTGACAAGAATGTGTTTCATACAATAAAGCCATAAACCTGTGTATAAGAGGCCAGGCCTCAGAGATGCGGTTAGAGCACCTCGAGAAGATACCCTGTTGTCTGATCAGATGTGTTCTGCTCCGTCGAAATAAACTTCTGTTTCCTGCCTTCCAGTCTCCAGCGCCCGCTTCTTTGTTTGATAATTTCGAGTGGTGTGAGAGGCGACTAACGCCGGGCAATACTTAAAGGTTATCGGTTGAAATCTGCCCACCCTTTTACAACTCAGTGGAGGATCTTGCCCTTGATATTCAACGAGTACATAGAGACCCCTTTCGACGTAACCCCCAAAGGACTAAATCACGCAAAATTCTAGTGAATTTCCATACGTACGCTTTGAAGGAGCATATTCTAAATCTTGCCCTGAAACAGCGTTCACTGGAAGGTAAAGGATTTGCCTTCCTAATAAGATCCGATCTATCACGCACCACACTTGAAAAACAATGGGAATTCGGGAGGTAGTTGGATGCCTTTAGGGGGCTGGGAGCAACAGCGCAATTGATGTTCCCTGCGGCATTGAAAGTTATGCACAATAATAAAATGTTTAATTTAAGATCTGTGCAGGCGGCCGACGAGCTCTTACTATCATTGGGTAGCAAATCCTAGGAGATCTCGAGTAAGTTCTTGTTTATCAGGAGTAGGGTATGGGTAAGCATCAATACATAGAATAGGGTCAGTAGTGAAATAAGTTTTTAAAAAAAATTGTGTAAAATGTATAAAAAATAGAAAGGAAAACAGAAGAAAAAATGGGTTTAGGAAAACATAAATTAGAGTGTGTATTTCACTATTTCTATATGGTGTTGGCATCTCTAATTTCTGGTTTCCGTTTTGTTTTTAGGCACATATAGAGAGGTAGGAGGGGCTCTTGCAGGAGCGCAGGGAGGGGTGCTATTCTACTGGAATTTTCCGGTTAGATATAGCAAGGGTTCTCCATGGGGTGGGGGGAGGTGAGGGAAGAGGGCACAGGGGTTTGTGGCTGGGGGGTGGTAGGGAAAAAACAAAAAATCCTCATTTTTCAAGTCTTAGTTTATTTGTATTTATGGTGGTCTGTTTTGGCATTTTCATGGTGTTGGTTCAAATATAGAATGGTCATAGGGGCAGGGCGGACGGTTTTTCTTCATGGGAGATATTAAAATAATTTCCTGGAACGTTAATGGTTTGCGTTCTAAACCAAGAGCTAATAAAATCTGGCAGTATCTGCGTGACTCCGAGGCTCAGATAATAATGCTCCAGGAAACCCATTTGACCCTTGCTGAATCTACGGCGGAGATTAATAAAAAGAGGTGGATTGACTTTGCAGTCTCCACTTCGCAAAATCTTAATATCAGAGGGGTATCGATTATTTTAAAAAACAGCTTAAAGCGAGGATGGTAAAGCAGATCGTTGACCCAGGTGGCAGATGGGTAAGTGTTACGGTCTGTATTGCCGATGCCCAGTACACTCTAGTCGGCTACTATGGCCCTAATATAGACGATCCCTCCTTTTTGGAGACTATTGTGTTCCATCTTTTGTCATGTCCAAATCCCATAATATGGGCAGGAGATTTTAACATTGTCTTGGACCCTTTCATGGACAAATCTCCTAGCAGCCGCCCCTTTGTTCTTTCCAAATCCAGGTTATTCCTTCTTGCATCTATGAGCCAATATGCCTATGTAGATATCTGGAGATTAAGATCAGGAAAGCAGCAGGGTGTTTCTTTCAGGAACTATAAGTACCATCACAAGTCTAGGATCGACTTTGTGCTGATAAGCCAAAGTTTGACCGACGCTGTAAAATCTATTACTTATCTTCCCCTACACCTGTCAGATCATTCAGCGATTTTTTTGGTGTATAAAGGGTTGTCTAGGACAGTTCCAAGAGGCTGGTCCTTTGATCGCTCTCTTCTTACGAACTCTGAGGATGTCTCCTATCTCAAAGCTGAGGTCCAGAGTTTTATTAGCATTAATGTTGGCTCAGCTGCCCTGGATGTTGTTTGGGACTCCCTAAAGGCATGTTTGAGAGGTCTGATCACAGGGAAAGTGTCTTTCCATGCTAAACAATACAGGGAGGAGGTCGCTACCATCGAGGCAGAGATAGTTAAGATCCAAGCTGATATTGACTTACTGTCAACCCCGTCTGAGGCTGTATATAAGCCGCTTAGAGAGAAATTGTTTAGTTTAAAATCATCTCTGGGGACAGTTCTTGGTAGGAGAATTCAGCAGAGATGGGAGGCCAGTAGGTTGGCGCATTTGGAGTATGGTGAGGTCGCAGGCAAGCTATTGGCATGAAAGGCCAAAACAGAGCAGGTTCAGAACAACATTGCCACACTAGTTTCTGAAGGTTCTATAGTCTCTTCAGACGAAGGATTTAGAGATTTTTTTAACAGGATATATCATGAAGATAAATCCATTAACCCTGCTTTAGCCAAACAGTGGCTTAGTAAAATCTCTCTTCCTGCCCTATCTGCCAAGAAAAGTATGCGTCTAGATAGAAACATTTCAGAGAAAGAGGTCAGGACTGCCATTCGGAGTAGTAAAAAAGGCAGAGCTGCAGAACCAGATGGTCTCCCGGCTGAAATGTTTAAACTTTTAGAGCAAGAGATAACACCTCTGCTGGTTGCTCTATTCAACTACATCTTGATAGAGGGTCATTCTCCCCCTGAGTCATGGAATGGTGCCTCCATTACGCTAATTTTGAAACCGGGCAAGCCCGCCACATCATGCGGGTCCTATAGGCCAATTTCTACACTTAATGTAGACTATAAGATCTTTACTACAGTATTGGCCAGGCGGTTGGCAGGGGTTGCTCCTGAGCTGCTACATCAGGACTAGAAGGGGTTTGTAAAAGGTCGACAGCTGTACGAGTTAACCTACGACCTCATTGGGGCCATTGATATGGCCACGACTGCGTCCCTCCCCCTGGCAGCTATAACATTGGATGCCACCAAGGCCTTCGATATGGTAAATTGGATCTACCTTGCGGAGATATCTAGAGAGAGAGTACCCCACTATCACCAGGGAACAGGGTACAGTGACAACCAGTCAGAGAGAAATCCCTGGGTACACACTTTCGTATGGATTTTTACTATACTTCCATACCCTATCTGTCCATGCATTCATACACTTTTATTCCAGCAGGAACAAACAAATCAAAACATTATAATAGCAAAAGGTTAATTTCCACACTAAAATTGAACGTTCACAGTCTTTTTAATAAAAACATAAAAGAAGATCTACACAAAATGACGAATTAAAATTTCAAAGGACAGTCTTTGAACAAGTACAGTAAAAAACAGATGTTCATAACAATTCATTACATACATGGGCAAGTTTAAATTAAATCTAAACAAAGGAAACCATATAAAAACCAATATGACAGGCAGATATATCATAGAATCACAAAAAAAACCTACACACACTGTGGCCTTTGAATTCCTTAGCCACTGCTAATTTCTAGATCCAATGGTCCTTTGTTAATATA
Source organism: Lissotriton helveticus (assembly GCF_964261635.1). Lineage (NCBI taxonomy): Eukaryota > Metazoa > Chordata > Amphibia > Caudata > Salamandridae > Lissotriton > Lissotriton helveticus. The sequence goes on from NC_136073.1 coordinate 753,564,493, forward strand.
AAAGTGAAGTCAATAGTACCATTAATGTATGCATATCTATTGCTCACTGGACCCTACTCAGATTCTATACAAGAAAGGAATGCGTCGACGCGTTTCGGTGCTGTAGACGCTAGATACTGTAGCACCTTCTTCAGGACTGCCGTTTCTTTGGGGTCACCGGCTTCAAGGACTATTACTTAACGCCCTCTCATGTGGGTGTAAGTCAGAGCACCACTGTGGGTGTTTTGTTTAGTCTGCCACCTCAGATCGTGACTTCTAGCAAAGGGTGAAGTTCTTCCTCTTCACTGGTATATAGCAGAGGGATAGGAAACCTCTCCTCTTCCTTGTAGGTATATGAGGGCACTTCCACTCTTCTTATCCGTCTGCATATATATATCTTAAAAGTTTTTTAAATTTTTTCTTTAACGGGCATATGTCAGCATGAGTCAGTTGGAGAACTGGATATGTTCTCTTCTACTCGGAGCTCGCGTATCTGCCTCGTTCTCTTGCCCCGGCAAGAGAACGAGGCAGATACGCGAGCTCCGAGTAGAAGAGAACATATCCAGTTCTCCAACGGACTCATGCTGACATATGCCAGTTAAAGAATTAAAAAAAAAACTTTTAAGATATATATGCAGACGGATATGAAGAGTGGAAGTGCCCCTAGCACAACGCTTGAGGGACGCCCCAAATATTAAGCCTTTTGTATATCATGGCTGGGAGCGTAAAGTTGCACTCTATGCGGACGATGTGCTTATTTTGACATCTAATGCACAATCCGCACTCCCAGAAGCTCTTTTAATAGCTCAGGAGTTTGGGGATATAGCGGGCTATGAGGTGAACGCTGCAAAAACGGAAGTCCTGGTTTGGAATGATGACATCGGCGATACTAATATCTTGCCAGGGTCTTCAATGCGATACTTGGGCTTAAATATCCCGAAGGATATAAATCATCTTGTTACATCTAATTTTTCTGCTGTAGCAAAGCACTGCCGCCAGTTAATGCGTTCTTGGGAAGTGCTTCCAATAACTCTTTTAGGAAGGGTTAATTTGGTTAAAATGACCATTCTACCCAAAATTTCCTTTTTATTTAATACAATACCATTATACTTTGAACCTGCCATGATTGCGAAGTTCCAGTCAGACATTACATCCTTTATCTGGAACAGGAAACAGTCACGGATCTCCTGGAAAAAACTTAGGAGGCGTAGAGAGAAAGGGGGGTTGGTGGCCCCGGACCTCCAGCTCTACGCCTGGGCTTTTCAATTATTGCATGTTAGAATGCTTTTAAAGATGCCATTAGATTCGGGGGTAGGTGCCTTGTTGTCAGCTTTGATTGATGGGGAGGATTTAGGTAATTCAGGTATATTATTTAAATTTGGAAATCAACGTTTTAAAAAAAAAATTAAGTTAAAGATCTAACAGGGTGTATCCAAAACATGGGCCAAACTGATGGGCACATTAACAAGCATTTACAATGCAATGGTTTTGCCTTTGTTAAAGTTAGAGCTATTGGCATTGCTCTTGACATTATTTTTATTTATGTTTTTTTTAACATAAATAAATGGCATTGTCATTTACAATGCCACTAGCTTTATCTATCGCAAATGACACACAAACACACACAGAGCCCCCCCACACACACCCCCACACAGAGCCCCTCACACACAGCCACTTAGAGCCCCCCACACACAGAGAGCCCCCACACACACAGCTACACAGAGCTTCCTACACACACAGCCACACAGAGCCCTCCACACACACCCACACAGCACAAGCAGGCAACAGGGGGACACGGAGGCACAAGCAGGCAACAGGGGCACACAGAGGCACAAGCAGGCAACAGGGGCACACAGAGGCACAAGCAGGCAACAGGGGCACGAAAACGGAGGCACAAGCAGACATGGGTCTCACCGAGCCTCTGCATACTAACTCACAGTTTGAGTTCAAACCCTCACACATTTTCTCAACCTAGCTGTAGAGAACAAAGCTCAAGTGTTAGTAATTGTTTTCCAGTTCATGGACAGGACACTCACTGATCTGCCACTGTGCTCCCTGGCTTCCGATCTGCTAAAACCCACAGCTTTTATAGATGGTGGTAGTGGGAGGAAAGGAATGAGTTCACTGTCTCACATATCCAGGCCAGAGTACAAAGTGTGATCAGACTCTCTCACATTTCCAAGGTTGTGCTTGGGAAAGAATAGGTAACGAGAAACTAGTGTGAGAATTGTACACATCGTAGGGACAATATGGGACCTAAGCTTATTATTACTGTGTAAGAAAACCAGCATTAATCATTCAAACAAACGTGGATTCTAGCCAGGCATAGTACAAATAGTATTGATTATCTAAACTTGTGTTAATGATATAATTATAAACAACTGCGTATGTTAATAATGTATGTCACAGTCAATCGTAAACATCATACCTGATTTACGGTTACTGAATGATGTAGATCAGGGTTCTAACAAAGTCGGTCCTGGAGGGCCGGATCCATGCCAGATTTTTAAGATAACTACATTTTTTCTGAATGGGGATATGAAAAAAATCTGCCATTGATCTGGGCCTCCAGGACCGACTTTGGAGAACGCTAGTGTAGATGAATCTTCCTGGGACCTTGTCTAGGCACTCAACAGGTGTTCCTGGTCAATCATGACCCTGGGCACTAAGTACAGGTTTAACTACCCGACTCTGCCCTAGAGCACTACATTTGGTCTGTCCCCTCTCTGCCACCTGTCAGGCAACCTCCCACTCGCAGCTCTGATCTCGCGGCATGGGAGCACTTTACACCGAACATAAAAGGGGATGGCACAGTTAACACGGACCCGGCGGTCAGAAACAGAGCGAACCACAGAACTGATCATTAAAAACAAGATTGCGGAGAGAGGGAACAAAAGAGGAGGGCAGAACACCCGGAGTGTTGCGGGCAGTGAGAGTCTGAGTAAAGTGTTTGGAGAGGAGAAAGTGTGGTAGCAGCAGAGGGAGGGAACGTGAGTGACAGAACAGGGAGGCACGAAAGGAGAGAGTAGAGAACGGGTGAACAGAGGGGATGAGGGAAAAGGAATGCAGGAGGAGCTAAGGGGGGGGGGGAATACATCTGCAAAGGCCTAAAGAGGGGCAGGAAGGGGTGGAGTGCGAGAGAGAAAGGAGCGACTGGGGATCAGGACATTGGAAGCTGCAGTGAATAAGAGGTGGGAGGGTAAGTGGGTGACAGTAGAAGCGAGAGCTGCAGGTGGGTAGAGTAGGGAGGTAAGGGAGAAGGTGGGAGATGCAGAAGAGTATGAGGGCGTGAGAGGAGTGAGTGGGACCAGAAGTGGGGGTGATGGGAGGATAGAGTAGAGAGATAATGAAGGAAGGGAGGGCAACAGAACAAGGGGTGGTGAATGCAGAAGAAGGAAGTGGGGCGGGGGAAAGAGGGGAAGGCATGGAACAATGGTACAGCAGCGGAAGGAGTAAAGGGGAAAAGAAGAGGGAAACGCTGGAGTACAGATCGATGGGTCAGGAAGAAAAAGAAAAGCGGAGGAGCTACAAGCATGGACATAATATGCAATAAAGATAATGTGCCTATGTCCCGCTCCAACAGGCGTAGCATGCACGTATTTCTTTTATTTTTACTGTTTTTTATAGTTAAAAAAAAAACTCTTCTCCCCTCGCCGGCTCCTGTGTTGTTACCAAGCTGGTGGCTAAATTGTGCAACCAGGGAAGGAGGGAGGGAAGAGGACTAATCGGGGTAATAAACAATATCAAACCAGCTTCCGCACTTGGAAGTCAGACCTGCTATCTGCATAGGCTAGAGAGATTTGCACACAACATTTACAGAGAAAATAAGGGCACTTTCTGAGACATGAAATAATTGGAAAACTCACAGAACGTAAACAAGCACAGGCAGTGCCACAGGCTTGACACCAGCAGCACTTGAGTACTGGCCGAAGCAATAAAAGAAAAGCCTGCTGCAGCGCAAAACAATGAAAAGGATTACTTTCGGTACACAATGGAAGAATGAGATAAATAAATAAATGTATGACAAATCTGACTAATAGTCTGGAGCTAGTGGATGGATACCTGGAATACATCCAACCCTCACTAACACAGGTGGATGCACATACGGGCTTAGAGGCCCGAACGAATGCCTGGCCTGTGTTGCTGACTTTTGCACTGCATAATGGCAACGGGATAACAATGAGAGTTTTTTTAATCACCTGAATTCTTAATGTTGCATTGGATTGGTACGAATAAAGTTGTTAGTTCAAACCCAACATCATTTATGAGGAGGGGGGGTGGAGGGGCAACCCCCTGCAATTCACCGGTCCCTTCATCTGGGGGCGTAGGTTGATGTTGCCCTACAAGCCAAGCCCCCGGTGCATGCAGCACTGCCTCTGCCTAGCACTCAACCCCCTTCTCGTCGGCTTCACCCTCGCAGCACTCGGAGCCTGTTGTGGTCAGTCGGCTTTCCCGAGTTATCTTCCGCTCGAGGTCGGGTACTGTTTGAGTCGACTCCTCTGTGCCCCTCGACCCCGGCAGCACGACTCGCCCCCTGATGTACGCATCTGTGTTGTAAGTGTTCAGTGTACACGCGGCACCTTGCACATCTGCCGTTTCCTGTCAGAAACCTTCTTGTTCACCAGGCAAAAATCAAAGACAACGGACTGTGTCAGAACTGGGTTTGGAATGTCTTGAATGAAGCAATAGTGAAACATGCAATATGCTTCAAGGAAGCCACGTGCTCTTCTCGTCAGCACGAGCCCTTTCGGAAACGGAGACCAGCAGACCCCCGAGGCCCGGCTCGTGTCTGCACGTACATGCCGGTGCAGGGAACTCCCCGGACAGGGCTCCACCTCTCAGGCCTCCAGAGCAGCAGCCGGGAGCCCGGCCGGAGACGAGGAAGGCGGGGAGGACATGACGAGTGAAGGTAGGAGACAGGGGGAGAGAGGTTGGGGCAGGAAGGCAGGGGAAGAGAGGAGGGGAAAAAAAAAACAAAAAAACAAATCGACTCACCTGCACCTTGCGACGGCGGCACTTCTCCGGTCTCCCTCTTCGGCATGGGAGACCGGCAACGTCGAAAATCTCTCTGGCACTTCTCCGGTCTCCCTCTTCGGCATGGGAGACCGGCAACGTTGACGGCGGCGGTTCCCTCCAGGCCACGGGAGCCCCGCGGGCGCCGCCATACTGCTTGCCGTCTTCCTTCTTCCCCCGGGCTGCGGGGGGCGGGCACTTCCGGCCGGCCGCGCTAGGATTGGCCGGCCGGCCAGTCACGGGGCGGGAAACGGGGGAGAAGAGACGCAGTAGTGCCGGCAATGCCGGACCAGACTCGGGGGCGTTCCCGGCGTCGCGTGACGTCGGCAAAAGGGAAAGAATGTCAGGAACGCCCCCGTGTCTGGTCCGGCATTGACGGACAGGCCCCTCGTCCAATGGCAAGGCTCCGTTTACGGAGCCAGCCAATCAATGACGAGGGCCGACCCAAAGCACCCTACAGTTCTCAACAGGATTTCGCCTGCGCGAAAAAGCTGCGCAGAGCGCAGCTTTCGCTAGGCAAAACCTAAAAATAGGCTATTATTGTGATAAGACTCCCTTATGGGGACTGCCGGAAAGTCCGGAGTGGCTGCGTGATAGCTTGGCGATCCCGATTAAGGAGGCAGGGCTGCTGGTTTGAGGGGACTTGTTCTCTGAGGGCAGCCTGCTCCCATGGGACTGCTTGAGAGAGAAAGTGGGTCCTAACCTTTCAAGATTTAAATATCTTCAGATATTAGGTTGGACGCAAGCCTTCTTAGCGCGGCCATCTTTACTAAATAGGTTCCCTATTGGAGGCTATAGTTATCTGGTCTCACAGCTGGTCGACACTCCACCGTCTAAGAAAGAAGTCTCCTTGTGGTACAACTTGATGCTGGATGAACTTGATGGCGACTTTTTGTTAGCAGAACAACTTTGGGGTTCTACATTACCGGGTCATAAGGTGACCGAGTTGTGGTCCATCTCATTTAAAATATTGTAGGAAGTTGTAAAACCGGTTTGGTTACGTAGGAACCACCTATATACGTTGCATAGGGCCTACTACTCCCCACTCAGGCTCTCAAAATTCAATCCCGGAAACCCTGTAATGTGCCCAAAATGTGGATCACCGTTGGCGTCAGATGCCCATATGTTCTTTGAATGCCCCTCTCTAAAACTTTTTTGGGAAGATATTGGCCGTTTTCTTTCTGATTCTCTTGGAACTGTAATTACCTTTGATTTGGCTATGGTTATCTTTGGGCTCTCGCCTGAGGTTCAAGGACAGGCAAAAAATATTTTGTTCTATGCTGTTCTGCTTGCCCGGAGAGAGATCTGCAAAAAGTGGAAAGATGTTACACCACCTGCATTTTTAGATTGGCAGATCTCGGTTCTACATGTTTCAAGAATAGATCTAGAAAGATCTGGTAATCAGGCAAGAGTGCCTTTTGGCATCGTTTGGTATGGGTAAATTGAAGCCCGATTTTTTTTTATTTTTTTCCCCCCGGTCCAATGATTATTCACTGTTGGGGTCCCCGAACCTGAATACCTGGACTCTTTTGTTTGGTGTATTTGGTTTATATCAGCCCCATCAGCCGGGCATGGTGGTGGTGGCACTTACCCCTTCTTATCTTGATTCCACATTAGATGGTCCCTGAAGGCATATCTTTTCTGAGGGTAGTGTTCAACCTTGTGTTGTTACAAACTATACCCTGCCTGGTTTTTAACCTGAGACAGACTGTTGTGTTCTTGTAGGTGGCCACATCTGGAATCAATCGTGATTAATGAGGAAAAAAACGCAGTTAATTCAATACAGGGTCACAAAGAGCCTTTATAGCCCTAAGTAACACAATAACTTGACCTCATTGCTTAAAGTACTTGCTTAAGTAATTGCGGACTCCCAGATACAATCAATGGGTGTGTTACATACGCTCCTGTCCCTTGGGCTGAGTGGTCGCTCCCCAGTGTCTTCCTGTGTCACTCGGTATCGTTGCTTTGCTGCTTATTTGCTTATCTGCCTCATTATTGCTGCCTGCTGTGTGCCTGGTTGCCGCTCTGAACATTTTGCATTTGTATATTTAAAAGCGCCGCTTTTTCTGCATTTGCGCATTTCCGCTGGGCTCCCCCCTCCGCCTCCATTTTGCTTGTGTTGTTGTTGTGCTGATCTTTAGCCCGCCCCGCCTCCCAGCTGAGACGCCCTCCCACTGACCAGAACAGCGCTCCACCACCGGAAAGCGCCGTGACTCGCTCCTGTCCCTTGGGCTGAGTGGTCGCTCCCCAGTGTCTTCCTGTGTCACTCGGTATCGTTGCTTTGCTGCTTATTTGCTTATCTGCCTCATTATTGCTGCCTGCTGTGTGCCTGGTTGCCGCTCTGAACATTTTGCATTTGTATATTTAAAAGCGCCGCTTTTTCTGCATTTGCGCATTTCCGCTGGGCTCCCCCCTCCGCCTCCATTTTGCTTGTGTTGTTGTTGTGCTGATCTTTAGCCCGCCCCGCCTCCCAGCTGAGACGCCCTCCCACTGACCAGAACAGCGCTCCACCACCGGAAAGCGCCGTGACTCGCTCCTGTCCCTTGGGCTGAGTGGTCGCTCCCCAGTGTCTTCCTGTGTCACTCGGTATCGTTGCTTTGCTGCTTATTTGCTTATCTGCCTCATTATTGCTGCCTGCTGTGTGCCTGGTTGCCGCTCTGAACATTTTGCATTTGTATATTTAAAAGCGCCGCTTTTTCTGCATTTGCGCATTTCCGCTGGGCTCCCCCCTCCGCCTCCATTTTGCTTGTGTTGTTGTTGTGCTGATCTTTAGCCCGCCCCACCTCCCAGCTGAGACGCCCTCCCACTGACCAGAACAGCGCTCCACCACCGGAAAGCGCCGTGACTCGCTCCTGTCCCTTGGGCTGAGTGGTCGCTCCCCAGTGTCTTCCTGTGTCACTCGGTATCGTTGCTTTGCTGCTTATTTGCTTATCTGCCTCATTATTGCTGCCTGCTGTGTGCCTGGTTGCCGCTCTGAACATTTTGCATTTGTATATTTAAAAGCGCCGCTTTTTCTGCATTTGCGCATTTCCGCTGGGCTCCCCCCTCCGCCTCCATTTTGCTTGTGTTGTTGTTGTGCTGATCTTTAGCCCGCCCCGCCTCCCAGCTGAGACGCCCTCGCCCCTCCCCCCCTCCATCCATATATGACAGTTCCTCCCGCGCGCAGCGTTTACGCGCAGCGTCCGCGCCCCAGCCGTGCCGAAGGTGCGCCAAAGGTAAGCCCGTCTACGCCCGTCCGCGCCTGGACCGCGCCCAGCGCCAGACCCCCTGCCCCTCGCGCTGCCCAGCCCCCCCGCATCACCTACGATGCCGCCGCCCTCCTAACCCTTAACCCCGGTCGCGCCCCCAACTGCGTCCAAGCCGCCCCCGGACAAACCCATGGACCTTTCTCCTGCTACTCCTGAAAATTCAGCGGCACCGACAACATCTCCGCTACGACCACCCCACTGACTCCCGACCCCAACCACCTACAATGCATCCTTCTCAACACCCGTTCAGTCCACAGGCACGCCATTGACCTATGGAATCTACTTGACACCACCTCCCCGGACGTCGCCTTCCTAACGGAAACATGGATGAACGCTTCCTCCGCCCCAGACATCACCATTGCCATCCCTGAAGACTATAAGATCACTCGCAAAGACCGTACCAGCCACACAGGAGGAGGAATCGCTATCGTCCACAAGAAATCAATCCGCATCTCAACCAGCTCTGACGCCAACCTCGCCAACTCCGAACACCTTCACTTCCAAATCTACATCGACCCCAAAACCACACTCAGAGGCACCCTCCTCTACAGACCACCAGGACCCCGCGCAAAATTCAGTGAAGACATCACGGACTTCATCACTCCACACGCGCTCCCCTCCAAAGAATACATCCTTCTGGGAGACCTCAACTTTCACCTTGAAAAGATCAACGACCGCAACACCACCACCCTCCTGGACAACCTCGCCAACCTCGGACTTAAACAACTGGTCACTTCCCCCACCCACATCGCAGGTCACACACTCGACCCCATCTTCACCTCCAGCAATCATGTCTCCTTCAGCCACACTACGGATCTCCTCTGGACTGACCACAGCTGCGTCCACTTCACCTACAACAAGCCCAAACCCACCAACCACCTCCAACCAACTCTGCAAAGAAACTGGAACAAAATCACCACCGACCAGATCTCCTCATCGCTCCTTCTAAACACCCCAGCCCACTCCTCGGACCCAAACCTAGCCGCCGCCAACTTCACCCTATGGTTATCCAACACTGCCGACACCTTAGCACCACTGAAAAAACGCCAAAGCAAACCTGGCAACAAGAAGGCCTCATGGTTCAACGATGATCTTAAGAAGTCCAAGAAACTCTGCCGCACCCTTGAAAAAGCGTGGAAAAAAGACCCAACCAACAACACCAAGGACGCCTTCAAAAACGCCACCCGCACTCACCACCAACTAATCCGAAAGGCCAAGAAAACCGCATTCAAGGATCGACTTGACAACAACGCCCACAACAGCAAGGAACTTTTCAACATCGTCAAGGAGTTTTCCAATCCCTCGGCCAACTCCAACGACATCACCCCCTCTCAAGCCCTCTGCGACTCCCTAGCCTCATTCTTCCACAACAAGATTGCAGACATCCATAACAGCTTCGACAACCAACCCGGAGCCCAACCCACCCAACCACATGCTGAACACTCTCCCCCCGCGAACACCCTTAACGACTGGAACCCAATCTCCACTGAGGACACCATCCGCCTAATGAACTCCATCCACTCAGGATCCCCCACAGACCCATGCCCTCACCACATCTTCAACAAAGCAGACTCCGTCATAGCACCGCACCTCCGAGACGTCATCAACTGCTCCTTCAACTCCGCCACCTTTCCAGAAAACTGGAAACACGCTGAACTCACCGCCCTTCTGAAAAAACCCACAGCGGACCCCACCGAACTCAAAAATTACCGCCCCATCTCGCTCCTCCCATTCCCGGCCAAAGTCATCGAGAAAGCTGTCAACAACCAGCTCGCCGCTTTCCTCGAAGCCAACAAATCCCTCGACTCCTCACAATCTGGCTTCCGAGCAAAACACAGCACTGAGACCGCCCTCATCGCAGCAACAGACGACATTCGAACTCTACTGGACAATGGAGATACAGTCGCCCTCATCCTCCTCGACCTCTCTGCAGCATTCGACACAGTCTGCCACAGCACCCTTTTACAACGCCTCACCAACATCGGAATACATGGAAAAGCACTTGAATGGATCACTTCGTTCCTCACCGGAAGAACCCAGAGAGTCCGCCTTCCACCATTCAAGTCCGAGGCCACCGAAGTCATCTGTGGCGTACCACAAGGATCCTCTCTCAGCCCCACCCTCTTCAACGTATACATGAGCCCCCTCGCGACCATCGCCCGCCAACACAACCTCAACATCATCTCTTACGCGGATGACACTCAACTGATCCTTTCTCTCACCAAGGACCCCAGCACCGCCAAAACTAACCTACACGAAGGAATGAAAGAAGTTGCTGAATGGATGAAACACAGCCGCCTGAAACTGAACTCAGATAAAACAGAAGTCCTCATCCTAGGTACATCCCCCTCTGCATGGGATGACTCTTGGTGGCCGGAAGCCCTTGGAAAAGCACCCATCCCGACAGACCACGCACGGAACCTAGGCGTTATCCTGGATTCTTCCCTTTCAATGAACAGACAAGTCAGCGCCGTATCCTCATCTTGCTTCAACATTCTTCGCATGCTCAAAAAAACATTTCGATGGATCCCCACCGAAACCAGGAAAACAGTCACCCATGCCTTGGTCACGAGCCGACTGGACTACGGAAACACCCTTTACGCAGGCACTACCGCTAAACTCCAAAAGAAACTCCAACGAATCCAAAACGCCTCAGCCAGAATCATATTAGACATCCCACGCAACGAACACATCTCTGGTCATCTGAAAGACCTCCACTGGCTACCCGTCAATAAGAGAATCACTTTCCGACTGCTAACCCACGCACACAAATCACTCTACAACATCGGACCAGAATGCCTCAACTCAAGACTGTCCTTCTACACCCCCTCCCGCCAACTTCGTTCCTCCAGCCAAGCCCTCGCCACTGTACCTCGCATCAACAAGACCACCATGGGAGGCAGATCCTTCTCTTACCTGGCCGCTAAAACATGGAACTCACTCCCCACTCACCTTCGCCTTACCCAGAACCACCTAGCTTTCAGAAAGCAACTTAAAACGTGGATATTTGACAAGTAATCCTCCCCCCCTCCTTAGCGCCTTGAGACCCTCTGGGTATGTAGTGCGCTATATAAATTCTTTGACTTGACTTGACTTGACTTAAAGCACTCTTGCCAGCCTTAGATCACTTCCTATTCAGGCTTTAACCAGAACAGTGTGATTAAGGGCTGAACTGACGTTTCAGGGAAAATCAAGTTCCTCTAGATACTGAAGCCCTATTACATCATTAATGCCCTACTCTGGGTAGTCTTTACCTGTATAAAACCCCTGACAGTCACTGAACATACAATCTGAAAGTGGATATAAGTAGAAATGTGGATACTGTTGACACTGTTTACTCTATGGAGAGAGTACCAGTTTGTTTGCAGACAGTGGAACTCTTATGAGAAATACACCACAGGGTATTAAAGAGTATCTACAATGAACAGTGTACACGCTATGCAAAACGTGTCCCCCACATGCAGCCAACCCATTAGCTGTTCGCAGTGGAGGTTTGGTCACAAGGCCTTGCCTGCAGTCAGGCCCTGTTGTCATGAGGTTACATAGACCCAGGCACAAACACTTTCATTTTACATGTTCACTTTTTAAAAGTTGACATCTTTTTAACAATTACTTTTAACACACATTTGCTTGCATGCCCGCATGAGATAGTGTACTTAGAAATAGTTTGTTTGCAGTTACACTTCTTCATAGGCGCAATATCATACCGTAGGACATTCTGTACAAGAACTAGGTACGCTGCACATAATGCTGTTGTTGTTCTACATTCGGTGACAGCTCTGTGTGGGCAGAATCAACAATAACAGCTGGACCAGAGCTCAGACACAGAACAAATCGGTCCAGTTTATTATATAAAATGCACCAAGCCTTTGTTTAGGCAAAGGGGCATTTTGAAGGATTTTCGAGGATGCCCCTTGTCTGAATTCTAGCCCAGCTGAACTCCATCACCATCCTGAGAAGGACGGCGGCCTGTTCTACACCAACACTGGCTACCAGATGATACACGCCTGTAGGTAAATGGGGAGTTAAATCACCCTAAGGTATCGGGCAAACCCACACACCCTATGCTTTTAAGTTAGGCAGTGCTAGGTAGCAGTGCTCGGTATGTATTCATATAATCAATGCAAATGCACAATGGTTGAATTGTTTAATCTTTTTCACCATTCTTGTAATGTTGGTTACCTTGTTCTGTTTCATTCTATTAATCATTGCTGCACGCATATTTTACAAGAGTAAAATTGCTTCAATAAAAATTTGAAGTGCTAATGTGCGTTTCTTTTGTGCATGGCTATTTCCATGATTTCCTTGGGGAATCAGGGTTTTTATGTTCTGAGGTTTCAGACACCATCAGGTGCCTTGTAATGTTTAGGAAGCCCAATGGTGCACAGTGAGCTAGCCAGGAACTAGGTCAACATATTCTTATGGTCCCACATAGTTTTAACTCCTTCCCGGTGGGGCTAATCCCACACAGTGTGGTGGGGTGGGGGGCCGCCCGCTGCGCCACGGTGCCTGTGACGAGCTGAGCTCATCATGACTCCACCCAATCAATTGAATCCCCCGCACAGGAGGGGAATTAGCCCCATGTGGGTGTTCCATGGCCGTTAAGACGAGCTCAGCTCGACATGAGCACAGCTCCACTGTGCCTCATGACGAGCTGAGCTTGTCATGAGCATTGAACGGGTTAATGCTTATGTTGCCCAAACACACAGTCATACTAAATTAGTAGGAACCATACAACACTTTGATGAACCCCCCAAATGCAGCCAACGCCAACCTGCACATGGCCTTTGGCTGGTGGGCGGGGGGAGGCGTTTGGCCACAGGGCCTGGGAACCAATGGCAGCCGTCACATGTAAGAGCGGGTGGGCAGGAGCAGGTGGGCCCAGGGCAGGGTTATGTTCGAGAAAGTCAACAGATGACGGGATAAGTAAAATTAAATTAAAAAGTAAATAAAACCACGTACCTTGCATTCGTCGCATGGCCGGCGCCCACTGATGCGAACCCCACACAAGGCACCCCCTCTATACTTGTTGGGGGCTGCGGGGGAGAAACACCAAGTACCCGGCGGTCCCGGAGCCGGCATTGCACCCACCCAGAGGGAGCAGATACTAATGTTCAATGCAGAAAAACAGATCAAAAGTCTGCTCCCAGCAGGCGGGAGAATTTTCAAAGCTCCCACCTGCTGCAAGAAGACTTTGTGTTTGTTCCTACTTGGGAGTTTTGGAAATGCTCTGGCCAAGCTAGAGCAAACACAGGTTTCCCTGCCTGTGCAGGCAGGGAACCCGTTATGTCCCTGGAGACGGTCTCCCCATGGACACAGCTTGTGAGCCAGGTCCACAGGATAGGATCCTGGGGCCATTAATGGCTCAGAGAGGGGGGGTCCGCAGTCCCCCTCCCATAAAGTAATTGTTCCTGGATGTGGGCTTCCTGGGGCCTTTAAAGGCTTGGGGCGGGGGACTACCGGCCTTCCTACCATATAAACTAATTTTGGCCCTAAGGAGGAGGTCCACGGAGGCCCTCTACCCTTTATGAATACAGCCCCAGGGGTGTGCTCCCCAGGGTAAAAACTCAATACCCCTGCCATTTTTTTGTTTTTGTTGGATCACAGTATTTTTTGCTGATTTTCTTTTTACTTTTTGGCTTGGGGTGAGATACCTCTGGGCACCCCCTAATGGGCCTGGGGGGTCAGGGTTTTCCTTCCATGTCCCCCTCTACTATATTTCGTTTACTGCTTCAGGACAAAGGAATAAGTCCCAGAGTCCTTTAATGGTTGACAGCAGCATTTTCTCATGTTGCTGGCAGTTAATAGAGTCCACTCCCGTGGGAGCCTGACTGCCATGGGAGTGAGATGGCCCAAGGTAAATAAAGTTCCCTGGGCCAATCAAAGTGCTCCATTTTTAAACCGGCGCTGCTGCATGAGTATCTCAAGCAATTAGCGCACACAATTGTCCAAATATACAATTATTTTTTACTACTAATTTTCTCATAAACTATTAAACTATTTTACACAAAATCACAAGAAGCACAATCTCGTACAAAGATCTAGCTTCCTGCTAATGTTTGGTATAATTCCATTCAGCAATTTTAGTTGTAGCCCTGCCTAAAGAAGTCTATGGAAAATTCATGGGGATTTTGTGTCCCTGCTTGACAGATTGCCCCGATACTTTCCATGCATAAACTAATCAAAATGTAGCACCTTTTTGGAAAGTGTGGCGATTTGTCAAACGAGGCCAGCGTTTTTAGCAACACAAAAAATGGTTTTCCAATGGAACAGCTGACCTAACTATAACTACCTAGGGGTGACCACTGCTAGTATATATGTGTGTATATGTGGCTTACTTTTTCTTTTGGAGAGGCTTGTTGGTATATTGGGTGAGGGAGCTCCGTCCCCGCAATGCTGCGGCCACCCTGATTAGGAGTTGGGTTCCTGCACGGAGATGTTGTTGTTGGAAATTAATGAACTGAAACCTGACCCGCCCACCTCCATTATGATAAAAGATGGTACGGGGTCACCTAACCTGAAAGCGGTGCAGATCGGATGGCCCTGCAGCTTCAAGTGACCCGGTCTATAACTGGCACATTTTCGCTGCTTTGCAACGAGATCAAAACTTGGGATACCGACAAGACCGGAGACCTCCACTTCACCCAGGACAGCGCAGGCGGAGCGAGGTATTCCACCTCCATTAGGACGCTATGCCGAAGTTTGGCTGTCCCTGCCTATTTGCTCACCTGGTGCGAGTGGCTGCTGCAGTCCGAGGGGGACCAGGGAGGACCTTGTGGACATTGGGAGTGGTTCTGGGATCACATCGCCACCCACCCACATATTCCTGACGACACAGGTGGTAACTTGGCCACATCTCCCACACCGCCGACCCGAATGCATCGGACTACTGCATTCTGGGAGTTGGAGTCCGGGTATTCACCGCGGCAACCAACAGGTGTGTTGCATTATCAACAGGGGGGAGGAGTTCGCAGGACTCACTAATTTAAGCTGGGTGATTGGAGCAATATGGTGATGAAATCGCTGCAATACAGGGCGCTGAGGAAGGCTTCAGGCCGAAAAGCATTCGCCGCTATTGCTTCTGCTGCCAATTAAAACTTGGTCTGTTCCTGAATCCCCCCTCTGGCCTCTGATTCTTCTACTTGTGGAGGGATGTTTTGTTATATTTACTGCACCAGCCAGCGGTGCAGATATATATATATATATATATATATATATATATATATATATATATATATAAAGAATCAGCTCCTTACAATTCCGCTCAGCGCGCCGCGCCAGCAACGAAGGAGACGGACCAGCCAGGTACAGCAAGATGGTAATTGTATTTCACAGAGAACAACTACGCGTTTTGGGCCAACTCGCCCTTGTTCACACTGTATATATATATTTCTCCTCCGTGCTCTGGTAACGGCCACCGCTTCTCCAAAGCAGAGGGTGCATCGTCGAACGCGGACCACCACAGCAAGGTCCGATAGTATTTACAGACACCTCAAAAACAAAGGAATGACGACGCCGTGTTCTTACTAAATTTCATTTATTGAGTCAGCTGATAAAACGCGTTTCGCCTATCCTGCAGGTTTGATCACCTGCCTGATCAAGCCTGCAGGACAGGCGAAACTCGTTCTACCAGCTGACTAAATAAATGAAATTTAGCCAGAACACGACATCGTCATTCCTTGGTTTTCGAGGTGTCTGTAAATATAAAAAATATGTATATACATATATATATTGTGATCAAGGTCCAGGTGGGACCGAAACGCGTCATGGCGGCTTTGATGCAGGGTGTGTGAAAATAAAACTGGCACAAAGAACTTTTTGGGTCCCCGTGTTCATCTGCTTACTGGAAAAGCTTTTTTGGTGAAGTACGATAATATATATATATATATATATATATATATATATATATATCACATTTTCTATGCAAGGTCCTGCAAGACGTGGTGCCTGATGACTTTGGAATCATATTCTGGACATCAAGTTTAGGTCCTTATTCCAAGCCTGGATATTTAATGAATTCATTATATGGATTATTTTCTGTATATTGGTACATCAATCGTGGAGTGAATGGGGTCAGAATATTATTAAATTGGATCTGAGGCTATCTTATCTGCTGTGATTATAACTAAGACATATATATTTCTTTGTATAAGATGATATCAAATTTGTAAATATATTTTACTGTTTGGCATATGATATTTCTGAGAAAAAATAATGAATTGTTGATCTGGTATTTGACTTGTAAACCCTCTAATACCTTCTAAAATAAACATCTACTTGTCACTTTCACTTCCAGTTGGAGAGCTGGGTTAAACAAAGGCAGTATCTATTCGGAGTACAAAAACGCGAGAGGCCCAGGGATACAGTTGGCAATAATAGAATGTTATGTTTCTGGCATATGGTTGATACGAGATCAGACAATGGTATGGCATTGCAGTACTTTTGTTAGACCAGAGGTAAATAGGTAAACAGTTCTGAGGTTTCCATTGTACAGCGAAGTCTCAATTGGCTTGCAAATATTTGATGTCAACAGTGTTGAAGGGTATGTTTGTATGTTATGCAAAGCTGGCAATGTCAGTGAGTTGTGTGTAAATATGTTAGCTGTTTGAAGGGAAGAACCGAGGAAATGTACCATATCAATTTTGCATCTCCTTCATGCCCCTTGCCCTGAAAAAGTATATTTATGTACGGCAAATAGCGGTAATCAGAGATTTGTGCAGGGCGGTATTCCTAAGTGCGCAGTGACTGTTTGGTCGGCCCTCTTGGGCCGCCCAAACCAGTCATGCGCACTTTCGCCATTCTCCATGCAGGCTGCATCACAGCTTCAAAACCAATCACAACACTGCATTGCAGCATTGTGATTGGTCAGTGAAGCATGGATGCTGACCAATCACAATGCTGCATTGCACTCCATCATTGTGATTGGTCAGGGGAGCCTGGCTGTGCTTTCTGAGGAGTAGAACAGAAGCAGGGACCCGGCGCACAGCAAGGTAAGTGTTTCTTTTATTATTATATATATTTTTTTTTCTTACATTGGGCACCTTTTCCTGAATCCCCCCTCCCGCCACATCCCCACCACCTGTGAATTATGCCCGCTGCTACTCGATGTGGGGGACCATGTTAGTCAATTAAAGGCACATTTGTGATATGCTGAAGAAACATGCTGTAGTATGGAAGAGCATGGTATGTCCTGTAGTGGCGGCTCGTCCGTTTGAGCGGAGGAGCGTCGCCCCACTTAAAATCCCCCTAAACCCCTGATAAATAAAATTGTAATTTAGCACCCTTCTATTTTTCTTTTCCATTCCAAAAAGAGCGTCAGGAGAGAGGTGGGTCTGCTGCTGAGTGACAGCAGCATGGGCTGGCTTTGCACTGTTTAACCCGTTGCGTGCTCGTGACGGAAACGTTCCGTCACGAGCCTCGGGTGGGCTGTGCTGGTGACGGAACGGTTCCGTCACGGCACGCTCGCCGCGCCTGCGTGGCGCGAATTCCGCGCCTACGCTGAGCGTTCTGATGAGCGGGTGGGGCCGTGACGGAACCGTTCTGTCACAAGCACAGCCCACCGAGGCTCGTGACGGAGCGGTTCCGTCAAGAGTACCGGAGCGCCGCGCGGCCCGCCTCCCCCTTAGCGCTACAGCGGAATAGCCACCGCAGCTAAGGGGTTAAATTGCCCATGACTTTTTGGGTGGCCATCCTGCGATGGCCAGCCATACATGCACACTTTAAACAGAACTAACCCAGTTGTCTTAAGACAGCCAGGCTACAGCAAGCCAAAGCCTCCAGAGCGCTGTGGAGCGCCAAGTGAAGCCGCTCCCTCCAATCAGCATGCTGCTCTCATGCTGCATGAGAGCAGCCCCATAATTGGTCAAGGGAGTTGCTGCTTCCAGTTCCGGTGATGAAAAGAGGTCCAGAGGACGTTGCATCATGTTCAGGTAAGTTTGTATTGTTCTTTTATTTTATTTTGCACTTGCTGTGCCCACGCCCCCATCCTCGTAGATGCCAGACGCCACTGGTGTCCTGACAGAGTGTGCTTTCTGTGGCTATGATTGTGAGGCTATCTTGATAGGTAGACTGGTGTTCCAGTGATAATCAGCATCAAGAGTTAATTGCCGGATCAGAAATAATGTGAGATTACTGCACCAGCAATCTCAGGATGTGTGTTGGATGTGTGTGTAGTGCTCACTCTAATGTGTACAGGTAATAAAACGTGTCGATTTTGCCCTTTGCAGTTGATATTATGAAAGTTGTTAACTGATTTGCATCCCAAGGAAAAGAAAAGGGAAAACAATAATGAAAAAAAGTATTTTTTATTACTGGCAAACATGCCATTATTGCTCCACAATAATTGAATTATGATTGGATCTGGAGTAAGTGGTGTAATCAGTTGAATCACTTCATTCATTCACTCGCCATGGACCTTACCGAGTGACCTCTAACAGTTCCAAGATCCAGAGAAATTGCTTCACATTGGCCTATCGAGCAATCGCCAGATGTCACTAAATGTCACAAACCGAATTACCTTTCAGAGAAACCAGCTTGCTGTGCTACCAGCAAGCTAACTGAGGGAACTCCTCCTGACATCAGATGTGACCTACATCTCACAAATGTGAATCCAAGAAAGGTGAACCAGTCTATAAATAACTGGATTGCCTTAAATTGGGTAATAGCAACACCGTTTACGTATGGTGTTTATAGATGCTATAAAGCCCTTTCGTACACAAATACCTAGTATACTCTTAGGGCTAGCACATCACTCCATGTCAGGAGGACAATGATTTAGCAGGATTTCATTTTAAAAAACATTGCAGTCAGGTCTGTTAGATCTAGAAGTTCCATTGAAGAGAAAACTCTAAATCTAATAATACACGTTTTGTTAAATTAAAGGTCGTTTTGTTAAATTAAAGGTCAGGCCTGGCTACACAGAGCAATATGTGAACCTCAGAGAATCGCCAAATTGCCCAACAAGCCCTTGACACAAGTGAGAATTCACATGCATGTTGGCCTCTTGCCTGTGATGTTTACCTGCCTTTATGGCGTATTGTAGGCACCTATAGATTCCATAGGTCCCTAAAGGCCATTCTGCCTCGTTTGGTGACTCATCACTTCTTAACTGGATTTACCAGCAGTGCTTTCGTTGTGGAAAAAATGAAGAACTAAAAGAAAACTAATCGCCATTAGTGCATGAGCCCAAAGCTTTTATTAGGAGGGTGGCGCTGCCAGCCACCAAGGCTGCCACCTCTTGTTTCTTCCTTTCACATACCTGCACTTACTGTCTCGTTATATCCCTCTTTCCGCTTTGCATCCCTTATTACATCCTTTGTCCTTGTCTTCGCATTTTTATCTTCCACCCTTCTCTTGCTTGCTCTGAGTAAGTCTGATGATGAAAAAAAAAACATAAGCGCCGATCCCCAAAAATGAGCGTCGGTGCAAAGACCGGCACAAATTAAGCACTGGCCAGGTCACAACACCATATTAACTACACAGCATGTTTCAGTCTTTGGCGTCCATTTAACTAATCAATGCATTCTGCGATTTATAGCCCGTTTGCTTTAATTGGTTCACGCGTATACCATTGATTTACAAGAGGAAAACCCAAGGTGGCTTATTAGCACAGTGTACAGAGCTGTATCCCGCGCACCTACTCCCACAGTAGAGCTAAACTGGTTCAAACATGCGGTGTAAACTCCTACTGCTAAATAATAGACATCCTAAATTAGCTGTACAGATCTCACCCGAGCACCCGCCAGTGCTCAGAATGAAGTGACTGAGGCGTGACCGAGGGCGCGCGCCTGGTAGTAAAGCATGCTGCGCGCGCAGCCACGCCACGCCGTGCCCCGGGGGGACGCTACACGGCCCTCCCTCGCGAGGCCGTGTCTAGACGGTAATTGGAGGCACCTGACGTGTGGCGCGCGGCGCTCCCTCCCCGCTCAGCATCCCTTGGGACCAGGAAGCTGCAACCAAACAAAATACTGTTTGTTTTCCAGCTCGGCGAACACCTGTCCAGGGCTTCTCTCTGGATTTATTTATTTGCCGTGCATCCGAGACATTTCCTTAGCATCGGACGGAATGCAGCGGTGTGAGGCACTCCAAACCTGTACTGTGAGGGGAGAGTTGTAAAGAAGACGAGGTATTTGTCAGGGGACTCAGTGCTTTAATAAACTCATAAATAAATAGAGAATAACGGTATTTAAATAAAAAATACGAATTAATAGACTTTTTTTTAGTTCAAATGCCTTTGTTATTTTAATTAAAAAAGAAAATGCAATTGCATTACAATAGCAATACACAAACATCAGAAGAAAATATATAACAATTAAGGATTTAAAAAGGGACTACATAACAAAGAACATCTGGACTGGGATAAAAAGTTGTCAAAGTTATCACAGATGATGATCAGACACATGTCATAATAGGTATTACAAATTAATCTAATATTAAGCATAATCGCAGGGAGATGGGACAGATGGAGCATCTACATGGGCATCCGCAGAAATTTTTCCAGGGGGGGCGCTAACCTGGCAAATGAAGGGGCGTGGCTAATGTTAATCAATAGGGGCGGGGCTAAAATGGTAGACAATCAGGATCGGGTAATGCTCAGGCCAAGCTGAGAAAAAAAAGTGGTGAATTCTGCATTTGAAACTGGACAACAATTAGAGCACACATATGAACCCTAATATTACACCCTGGCCCCTTAAAACTCATACATTCCCTAATCCCTGAAATTAGCCCCCTGGCACCCCAAAACCCATAACCCATACCCGCCCTGACCCCTAAAATTGTCCCCCTGGTATCCCAAAACCCATACCCGCCCTAAACCCTAAAATGTCCCCCCTTGCAACCCAAAACCCATACCCACCCTGAACCCTAAAATTACCCCCTGGTACCACAAAACCCATACCCACCCTGAACCCTAAAATTACCCATGACCCCAAAACTCATACCCGCCCTGAACTCTAACATTACCCCTGGCACCCCAAAACCCATATCCACCCTGAACCCTAACATTTCCCCTAGCACCCTAAACCCCATACTCGCCCTGAACCCTCAAATTACCCCTGGCACCACAAAACTCATACCCACCTTGAACCCTAAAATTATCCCTGCCACCCCAAAACCCATACCCACCCTAAACCCTAAAATTACCCCCTGGTACCACAAAACCCATACCCACCCTGAACCCTAAAATTACCCATGACCCCAAAACTCATACCCGCCCTGAACTCTAACATTACCCCTGGCACCCCAAAACCCATATCCACCCTGAACCCTAACATTTCCCCTAGCACCCTAAACCCCATACTCGCCCTGAACCCTCAAATTACCCCTGGCACCACAAAACTCATACCCACCTTGAACCCTAAAATTATCCCTGCCACCCCAAAACCCATACCCACCCTAAACCCTAAAATTACCCCACTGGCATGCCAAAAGCTGAACGCTATGGGGCAGATTTACAAGCCCCTGCGCCAATTTTGCGTCACTATTAACATGGAAAAAGTGTCGCAAAAGTGGCCCAAGGGGCTTGTAAATCTACCCCTACAAGCTTATACTACATTCGCATATTCGGAGGGGACTTTCCTCCTTGAGGTTTCCATGCATGTAAGTCTAAAACACTGTAACCTAGATATGCAGCCAGTAGGTAATGCTGGTGATGCTGCAGAATGCATTAAAGTTACTGGAACTTACTTAAAAACTGCTGCCTGCTCTTCTGATACTATTCGGTGGAGTCGGGCTGATCAGCAGCACTGTCGTCCTGGCATCCAGCCCCTCCCGAAGGTCTCACTTTCTAGATAGGTGTTGGTCAAATGTCTCCTGGATTCTCCTTGCCTGGGCCTCCTCTGGTTCTTCGTCTGTGCCCTTGGATGCAGAAAGAGACATATCCATGGCCATGTTCACCATTTATCTGGTGAGCAGCGCCATGGATGTGTATTCCATACAAGTGCACAGACAGCAGGGTGAAAGGGATAGCAGTGCAGGTGACGCTTTTCCTTTGTAAAGTCATTCCTGCTGGCGTCATAGCCCATGGTTAGCTGCCTGTGCACTTGTATGGATACACACCTGTACAAGTGCACAGACAGCAAACCTTGGGCTATGATGCCAGCAGAAATTCCTATACAAACGAAAAGCGGCACCATCCCTTTCCTCTTGCTGTGCACATCTTCCCACTCCCACGCCATGACCAGGCAGCTAGAAGTGGTGATTTGTCATTCTGAGGGGTGTGAATGTTATAAGAATGTGTGTGCCTGGCTGTGACAGCTTCCCCGCACACCACACACACACAGCTGCACCCGAGTACTTCACACAGGTCTTTATAAGACCATTTACTTGGTAATGAGGCTTTGTTGTGTTTTCACCCCTACTTGGAGCCCCTGCATCTCCACTCTGCAAATGGCTTTGGCTGGATGAATTAGCCCCCCCCCCCTCCCGAAATTTGAGGGAGAGGAGTTGACGTGAGGTTTAAAAGAGGGGTGAACAAGGGTTTGAAGACACTGAGTGGTGACCGTGATGGGGCAGACATTTAATGCAGTTTCCTTTACAAATAGGTTTATTCTACACATCTAATTTGACATACTCGCAGACAGCAAATGCTGCTGCCTTTCCATGGTGTCTGAAAGATTTTTTCAGGAAGTTGGGTCGACGAGCTGATCGGGTTATTTTCTTCCTTCATGTGGTGGTGATGAGTGGGTTGCAGGGCGCCTGCACTTGTCGCCTCTGTCATTGGTAGCCCCCTCCATCTGAACGCCGAGGATCACCGCCCCCCCAACCACCGGTACCTGGAGGGGTCGCTGTGATGTCTAGAGTGACCAACTGGCATCGGTGCAAATTCAGGAGAGTGAGTGTAAAAATTCAGGACAAAGGGTCAAAATTCAGGACAAAAATTCAAGACAGGAGGTCAAAATTCAGGACAATAGGTAAGGTTTAAAGACACATCAGAGAAGGTTGCGCAATAGTATATAAGTAATTAAATAGACAACCACTAAAGTACAAGTGAAAATAAGTTTATATTAGGTTGAGACAATTGTGCACTTCATGGTTTGTCAGTATACGTGCAGCTTTAAGCAAATGTGCAGGTCTTTTTATGGTAACAAAACCGCCCCCACCTTTCCAGCTCCCAGAGAAAACGCCTGATGCCCGTTCCGGCCAGTGTGGCCTTGATACCACCCTCCAATGGCGCCCCTCATCTTCACATAGACCCTCTCTCATGTGTATTTAATTTCTTGTATAGTGCTACTCATCCCAAATATGTGGGGCAGACTTTTGGAGTGCGTTACAACATACACATATTATATAGAGACAATCACTCATATAAATGAGAAAGTCAATATATAGGAAATGTTGCTTAAGATAATGGGGCTTACAATGTGTAATCATACTTTCATCCATCATTCAGTCTTTCACGATTCATTCTGTCCTTCCATCTGTGTGCCGATTCATGTCCATATTCATCCATTTACAAACCTATCCATCACGTTTCCTTCCATCAATGTGTACACTCATCCATCCACTCTTCCACACATCCATCCATTAACTCATCCATCCAGCCATTCACCTGTTCAGTCATCCATTTACACATCCCCCTTCCTCTTTCAATTCCCCTTTCACTTAGCCATCCATCCTTCCATCCACCCACCCATCCATCTACACATCCACTCATGAATCCATCCATTGAACCTATCATTCATCTATCCTTTCTCTCATCCGTCCACCCTTTCTCTCATCCATCCACCCTTTCACTCCTTCACTCATCTATCCATCCTTTTGTCCATCTACCCGCCCTTTCACTCACTCATCCAGCCTTACATCCACCCTTTCACTCATCCGTCCATCCATTCACCCTTTCACTTATCAATTCATTAATCCACCCTTTCACTTATCAATTCATCAATCCATCCATCATTTCACTCATCCATCCACCCATTCACTCGCCCGTCATCCACCCTTTCACTCATCCATCCATCCATCATTTCACTCATCTATCCAGCCATCCATCCATCCACTCATCCCTTAACTTACTTACTCACTCCCCTTTTCACATTAATTATGAGTCCCATCAATGACTCCACCCTCACTGTAGTTCCTAAAGTAAGGGGTGGGGTGGAGCAGGGTTCACTATGCCCCTGCACATAGGCAATCTGAAAAAGTGGAAGGCATGAGTCATGAATGATGCGCAGGGCCTTGACGTGGGTCGACTGTGACATGGTGTTGTTTCCAGAGCTTTTAAGTGGGATGAGAAATCTAGGGGGTCTCTTCAAAAGGGTGTTTGATGTAACAAAATGCGTGCCTTAAAACACATAAGCTAAAATTCTGTGCTTAATGTAATGTGCCGCCTGACTGGTATTTTTGTTGCTTCTGTCATTGCATCCAGATATATAATACAAGTAACATTACACTTAGAACACGTAACGTTACACCTATAACATGCCAGAACTATTGGCTTTGTCAATGGTTGTTAGTTGAATAAAATAAAAAAGCAGCAATCATGGTTGCTATACTATAACTATAATCCTTTCCTTTCAACTTCTTTAACCACCTTCCTTTGGCTAAGTGGATTCTCACCTAGCAGCAGCATGGGCGTTTTTGCACTTTCATGTGACAGAATGCCCTGCCCTGGACCGAGGCTGGATAAGGCCACCACATGCTGTGCCAGCCCAGACTGACCCATTGTCATTCTGTATGGGGCAATCAGCCCCACACAGAATGATAATGGGCGGGGTGGGGCTGCTCTTGTGCTCAGAGGAGTGCGAGGCGCCCCATCAGGGAGCTGAGGCCTTTTTGCAGGGGAACAGCTCTGTTCCCTGCAATGCTTAAAAGCCCCGGCGTCAGGCCTCACTCCTGAATGCCTTGGTACAGATGGGCTTGTGCAGGGGGGGGGCAAGTAGAGGCGCTCCAGGGGGGGCAAGCACCCCCCCTTGCCCCCCCCTGCGGACGCCCATGAGCATCTACATATATCCAGCACATATACAAGTTTGTATTGCTTGGTAAAACACATCAATAGACTTAATTGTGGTTTTCTGGTATGGGGGGACACAGCCTTGAATTCAGTCCTGAACATTATTAAATATTGCCAAAAGTACCTTTTTTTCATTTGAGTATGAGCTGACGAAAAATGCGTTTTTCCAAGTGGAATGGGGTGCCTGAATGGCGAAATGTAATTTGGAATGTGGCGCTGAAACCCTTGCACGAAGAGAACTGAGGCTGCAACCCTCTGACTAATAAATTCTCCGTGATGGAATGCGGTTGTCTGTGGACACTGAGTCCAGGCCCGGACTGGCCATTGCGGGCACCGGGCAATCCCCCGGTGCGCCGCAAGGGTGGGGGCCGGTTTGGGGCCCTGGGGGCCGTTTTTGTTACAGGGCCGTTTTAGCAGCATAGATGCAAAATCGGCCGTGTAACAAAATCGGTCGAAACTGGCCCTGGCAAAGAGCTCGTCGCACCCCCAGCCGGTTTTGGTTCTTATTCCGGCCCTGACTGAGTCATCTGGTTACACGTGGGACATTAAGCAGGTGTTTTCATGTTGCTGTTTGACAGAGCCACTGGAATTATGCCAGAGAGTTGACTACATTTTGCCGCACGAAAAGGCAAATTATGCCACATAATATAGCAGTTTAAAAAAAAATATTATTAGTTCATTATTTTGTCATTTTTACACATCTGGGAAAAGATTTAACCTCATTAGTGGCAGTTTAAAAACCAAGGGGCTTATTTGCAAGCCCTTTGCGCTGCTTGTGCGTCATTTAATTTTTAATATGAGAAAAAGTGACGTACTGGCGCCGCAAGGGGCTTCTATATAAGCCCCAAGTACAGAAATAAGAGACTAAAGGATGCCCAGTTAACCTCTAAGAAGGGCCTTTTAACAGTGCGCAAACATGTCACCAAGTTTTTAGTAACTTTTTATCAGTTTGAGCTGGAAACATTTTGTATTTTTTGATAAAATCTGCAGTTTGTGCGGCAGATGATGGATGATATAGCAAATATGGCAAATCTGTATTGCGAAAAATGACACAGCAGCAGAATCGCATTATTCCAGTGGCCCTGGTGTTTGATGGTGTGGATGCTAGATGGTATAATGTTTGAGTGGAGAGGCAGCATGAAGCAATAGAAACATTCTCGATAAGAGCAGTGGATATTTTAGTGCTGGTGAGGAGACCTGGGGTTGTGAAGGAAGTTTGCCACACGCCCTGAGGGTGACTTTCAGCGAATGTTGTGTTAGACAGCTGGGTTGGAGAGCAGGCATAGGCCTCGAGTGCCTGTCAGAGTGCCGAGGCAGCCTGCTCCAGCCAACCAGATGCTGCTCTGAGCAGTGTAGGGATTGGATAAGGTGTAATTTGCTTTGCTACGTCACCTCGTGCTCGGAGGAGTCAGTGGAAAGCGTGAGGACGTGCTGCAAGGTAAGGTAAACTTTCATTTTTTTTGCCTTCCTGACTGTCTGTGTGATTCTGTGTGTTTGTGTAGCTGTGTTCATGATTGTGACTGTGTGTGTGTGTGAGTGTGTGTTTCTGAGCTTGACTGTGTGCCCCACCATTTTTGAATGTCACTAACCACCACTGGTCATATGTGATACCTTCCGACAGTCCTGGCTTTTTAGGGCTCGGACTCCTCCCCACTGAAAGTGGGAGGAGTTAGAGAACTAATGTTAAAGAAGGAAAAAAAAGAAGTATCTCCTAGGGCCTTGGCGAGAGGAATTCCACACATTCCTTAGCGTTTTCTGTCATCTGGCCAGTGATTCGTCTTCCTTGTGTTTTCGTTTTAATAGGCTTGAAGTGATAGGGTAAATGTAGTTTTGTTCCGCCATTTTGGGCATATTTCGTTCGTGCTCGCGCAAAGAAGTACATAAATTATAATTAGGAGCTGTCAGGGTGCCTCCGTTAGTGAATCCAGATGGCCGGGCGCGTTCACAATTCTGCAGCGCTCAGCGCGCAGCTTCCTTGTTCTTGCATGTTATGACTACGTTGCGTTGTATGACTAAATGGGGATACGGTAATGGCGCCGCTTTAATTTCTTTCGTATGTCACTGAGGTCCAGACATGCCGATCATTGCGGTGGTCTCCGGGGCTTGTTTACATTTGGGCACTGGAAATACGGGGTACGAAGCAGAGTCGTCATTTAATCAGGACTTGTCATTTGCTGGTTTGTGCACACCGTTGCAGCTTCTGCCGCTCTCAGAGCTCTCTATCTTTGTCGAAGTTTAAACCCTGCTTCCTCCGTTTGTGTGTCTTTTACTTGCCGCGGGTTGTGTGCAGAATTACGCTGCAGCTGATGTCCAGAAGAAAGCGGAAAGAAAACTGCGGCGCATCGCTGCTCTCCGGCTGATTGGCTATATTATATATTTATAACGCCCAAGAATTGCTCTTTCTCTGTATTCGTTCCTGCGGTATTTTTAGGCGAACATAATAGTTTCATGCATGGAGGGTAAACATTAATTTTAATCTGAGTGATGTCATCTGCGTATAACAAGACTAGAGGCAACGACCCCCTCGTGATGATTTATCGAAGCGCCTCTCACATTTCGATGCTCGGCTCTTTAGATGCTTAATGCTTAATGCGAAGTTTACCGAATGTCCAGTACAATTTACTTTTCCGTGCAGAATGTTTAATATATTATTAAAATGTTATTCACAACTTTTGGATTCATAATCATGCCGCATTCTAGGCGGGAATGCCAGGCTGGGAAGCACAACTAAGGGAGGCGGTGGCCTCCTTCCAGACCGCGCGCCACTCCCTGGCACCCAGGGGCGGGCTCGCGCTCCTTGCCGTGGTCACCCCCGCCTTGCCAGAGATGAGTTCCAGCTGTCTGCCTGGGGTTCCGCGCTGCACATCTCTCGCGTGCCCTTTCTCATGCTCTGATGTCACGTGCTCCCCGTAGATCGGGCACCCTTCCGATTCTGGGCAAAGGGCCGGGCCTCTTTCCTTTCCAAGATTGCCGAAATTCAACGGGAAACTACGGGATCCAGCCAGTGGGCATCTCGGGCCGACATTGGTGCCACCCGGGTGCTGCTGCAGCTCTCCGGTGCATCGTGGGATTTGTAGTGTAACACTTCCTCTTTACCCTGCTCCTAATCCCCATTAGTCACCTAGTGTCAGTTCTCCCTTCTGTGCCTGTTCCCACACAAGCTTGCATCTTTCCTGTTCTTCTCTCCTGTAGTCTTACGTTTCTCGTTCTCGGTACCTTCTGGGAAGGAAAATTAATAAATAAGACATACCATTCTATTCTGTATATCACGAACATGCCTGGAGATAATGTGTTCGGGTTTATGCTGTAAAAATAGCATTTGCCTGCAGTTATAGTTGGACCAGCTTGGAGGTCGGCCGCTCTAGCTGTTAAGCCACATCCTCTCATCTGCCTGTTAAGAAACGTTAATACTTTTTTGGACCTGTCTGTCTACGCGTTTTTAGCCTTCAACTGAAGTCTGAAGCTTTTCTTTTTTTCCTCTCCCCTATAGCACACCAGTTTCTCTCTTTCGCTTTAAGCTCCTGTTCTGCAGAGCTTGGCGGCACGTGGAGCACAAAGAGCTTCTGTGATCTAACTTCTCTCCACTAACACTCTCCACTAACACTCTCCAATAACACTCTCCACTACCACTTTCCACTACCACTCTCCACTACCACTCTCCACTAACGCTCTCCACTAACGCTCTCCACTAACGCTCTCCACTACCACTCTCCACTACCACTCTCCACTACCACTCTCCACTACCACTCTCCACTAACAGTCTCCACTAACACTCTCCACTAACACTCTCCACTAACACTCTCCACTCTCCACTAACACTCTCCACTAACACTCTCCACTAACACTCTCCACTAACACTCTCCACTAACACTCTCCACTCTCCACTACCACTCTCCACTACCACTCTCCACTAACACTCTCCACTAACACTCTCCACTCTCCACTACCACTCTCCACTACCACTCTCCACTACCACTCTCCACTAACACTCTCCACTAACACTCTCCACTCTCCACTACCACTCACTACTACCACTCTCCACTACCACTCTCCACTACCACTCTCCACTACCACTCTCCACTACCACTCTCCACTACCACTCTCCACTACCAATTACCACTCTCCACTACCACTCTCCACTACCACTCTCCACTACCACTCTCCACTCTGCACTACCACTCTCCACTAACACTTTCCACTAACACTCTCCACTCTCCACTACCACTCTCAACTACCGATGACAGAGCACACTTACACGAAGGACATCACAGGCAGCAGCTGTGCAAGCTTGTTACACTCACAAGGATACCACAGGCAGCTGAGGTGCAAGCTTCTCCCACTCACAAGAAGGATATCACAAGCAGCAGCGGTGCAATATTCCCTCACACACTCACAGCAGGTACTGTGCCAAGGCAGCAGCAGCAACAGAGCAAGAGTCCCTTATAAAGAACAGGCACAGCACCGAGATGCACAATGCAATCTTCTCATACTCACAGGCAGCAGCTGTGCAAGCTTCTCACACTCACAACAACGACATCACAGGCAGCAGCAGTGCAAGCTTCTTACACTCACAAGAAGGACATCACAGGCAGCAGCAGTTCAAGCTTCTTACACTCACAAGGAGACCACAGGCAGCAGAGGTGCAAGCTTCTCACACTCACAAGAAGGACAACACAGGCAGTAACGGTGCAATATTCTCACACTCACAATGAGATCACTGGCAGTACACACCACATGAACACACTCCATAACACATAGCAACAATACATTGGCATTTACAATGCCATTAGCTCAAACTCAAATAAATCCGAGCCCGATTGCATTTCTAATGCTTGTTTATTCTGTTACTTACAGTAGAGCAAAGGGCCTGTTTCTCAGCACCCACCAAACCACTCTCGGAGTGCCCTTTAGCGTCTGCGGATTACGCTTAGAGACAGCGAATATTTTTTTTTTCATTTGGATTTGCTTGTTCTTGTTAGGAAGGGGCACAACATTTCATTTAACCTCATTGGGATTACCGTGGAGGGGTTTCATCGCTCTATATCAGTTGGAACTTTCTCATTCATTCTTGAGGGCTTTGCTTGGATGATGCTATGTATGGGCAATGCCTGACTATTCATGCTCTGATGACATTCGGTGCTCATGTGTTCGCTGATTGTGTGAATTCTCTGTTTCAGGCACAAGGCATGGCCTGAGGAATGTCCCAGGGGTTCTACAGAGCAGAAGGAGTGCAGTCTGTTACCAAGGCATAGGAAGAGCTTAGTGAGACCTTTTGAGAGTAGTTCTTTGCTGGCTTTGTTTATATCTTTGTCTTTTGTGGTTACAGGTTTTTTCCCCTGCTGTCCCTTACCCTTCATTTCCCTCGCCTGATCACTCGAACACTCAGTGTCCATATCAGGGGTGTTGGTGATATCAGGAGGTGGACCCTTACTTGCGGCAACTGGATCCTGCGGAGCGTATCCTGACAAGTTCAAGATACTGGCATTTCTCAACATTACCATCTCTACATACTGTCCTCTAGTGTTCGCTCTTCACCCTGCACATCAATGACCTCTCCTTGTGCCAGCCTCCTACGCTACCCATTTTTGCAGCTCCTTACGTTTTACACCAGAGCCTACTCCCCACACTGCAATGAGATGCGCATAAAACCTGCTGTGGAGACTAGGAAAGGGTAGACTCTATGACCAGTCAGTTCTTGGCCTCTTTACTGGGATGACAGACAGATCCATTGTTTTCTGTGGAAGCATACCAGTATTCTTTGTTTCGTCTGTCACTCCCTATCTCATGTCTCTCATTTTTCTTTAACATACATTTTATTTTGCTACGACCCTACATCTCAGCTCTCTTTTTTATATAACGTTCTATTTCATTGGGTTGTAGGACGGTACAACATAGGTAAAGATATTGTATGCCTTTACCACGCATTTTTTACCACGCATGTTTTTACCACGAACATGCTTTTACAACGCATACAATTACCATGCATTGTTTTTATTTATAAAACCAATGTATTTGTGGGGGGAGACCCCCCACAACCCCAATTTTTCTTATATTCGTGGTAAAGGCATGCGTTGTAAAGGCATGCACGAGGTAAAAATATGCGTGCTTAAAAATGCGTGGTAAAGTCACAAGGAGGTAAAAACCTCATTGTAAAGGCGGTTTCCCATTTCACTGAAACAATTTGGGTCACCTCCGGTGGATTTCTGTAGCCAAAAGGATACAGTGACCTTTTGTAAGAAAAGGAAAACTGGCAGGTGTCTGTCACTCCTTCCCACTGAGGTATACTCTTGTGGGTACGAGTGTTAGGGGTCAGGCAGAACTTGTCAAAGAATCTCTCATTTGCAGATGATATTATGAAGCCCTGCCAATAAATCAATTCCCACAATTTTTGGTCTTTTACATTATATTTATTTATTTGTTTATAATCAGGGCCACTGGAATTGCTCGATTTTTCACATTTTCTGCATAGTTATATGTTTTCCACATTTGTCACACAATCAGTTATCCGTTGCTTAATCTGCTGCTGTCAACAAAAACAATGTTTGTTGCTCAAACAGATCAAAAGTTACTAATAACGCTGCAACGTGTGTTGACGCGTGCCGGAAGGCCTGTCTCAAATGTTGACTAGTTACTTTTCTGTTACATATTTCTGTATTTGGTTGTCAGGTGGTACTAATGAGGTGAAACCGATGCCCATAGCATGTTAACATATGTAAAAAGGACAAAATAATGAGATAATAATAACACAAAATATGCAAAATTACGCATTTATTTGCCTTTTCTTGCCACACAATTTAGTCAACACTGTTGCATAATTTAGTCCTTTCCTGCAGCATAATTCCAGAGCCACTGACTATATACTATTCTTCTACATATGATATTAGTAATAATAAAATGTTCAAATTATAAACTCACTACCCAAATATATACAAAAGGGTAAGGGTTAGTAACAGCTCGAACATATTCTGTCACACATCCCTAATCTATTATTGCAATCTCTGTCTAAATTATAACTAGTTGAGTAAGGGCCTAGTTGCATACATTTATTTCATGGAAAGTCCCCCTGCATGTTTTGTTTTTTTACAGAGTTTTATATAGCAAGAACTTGGCCCGAGGGTACCAGGTATCAGAGCGCTTTATACGAGCACCAGTTGAGGACAGATACATTTTTTGTTAGGCATGGAGAGATTGAGTGATTTGGGCAGAATCACAAGATTTTGTGTGTTCTTGCCAAGACTCGAACCTGGTTCCCTAGATTTAAGGTCGACGCCCTAGTTGTTAGGTCAACTCCTCTCCCCTTCCTCTCCCCATTCCTTTCAAATTGTCAGAAACAGGAACTCAGTATTTCAGCAACCCCCCCCCCCTGCAAATGGCCCATGTGTCTGTCCCTATCTTTTATGCATTCCTTGTATATGGTGCTCTGTGGCATGAGTAGAAGTCAGCTTGTTCTCGGCTCCTGTTTTTCTACACTGGACAATGAACTATAATTCTGTTCAGGTCAAAGGCACTAATCAATGGCCAATTTCTAAAATATATTCTCTCTAGATGGAACTTGCAAGGCCATTTCTCTTCCCAGCCACATATTAGCAGCAGTGTTTATTAAAGAGCTTCAGAGAGTGGAAAATTGCTTCTAGGAATGGTTAACATGAGCCTTACAAAACGTGACAATTAAGTACATATTTTTTAGCCTGCATAAACTGAATTGATCTCGTGAGAAAAAATAGTCTGTAATCGTATATCACACACTCCAATGCATTTAATGCAAAACAGTGACTATATCAAGATACAGTAAGGCCTGTATTGTATGCAACATTATAAAATCAAACATTAAAAAATCCTTGCCATTCACGTCAACGTTATTGTCACGCCTCTTGCTCAATCTTTGACCATATCATTCAGTTTCACTCCCTTCCTCAATCTCTCCATCAAACCTTCTACAACTCCAACTAGTCCAGAACTGAGCTGCAAAACTAGCAACAGGTCTTAGCACGCCTTATCATAACCCTCTGCAACATCCATTGGCTTCCCTTCGAACCATGGCTCACCTTCATGTCGCTCCGCAGTACCAATAGAGCAGTCTGGTCCCCGGGGCTACTTGTGAAAATTTTTCTTATGCTCCAGGCCTTCACACCTACTTAGTTCCTGGCAGGATTACAGGATTCTCATGTCACCATTCAAGATGATAATACTTTGAAGAACAATGCTCAGGGCACATCCTTTCCCCTGAAATCAGCAGTACCACTTCAGATTCAGGAAAGAGCCAAAAGCCATCTTCTATCGCCATGCTTTCCATGAGTGGTCCAGAATCTGCCCCAATGCTCATTCTGTGCCGTAAGGCTCTCTTGCTCTAGTGTTTCCCACCCTTGCTCCTTTTTGGATTCCGGATTACTCCATCTTTCATTCCCTTTTGGTTCTGGAATGTTCTGCTTGTACTGTGAGTCCAAATCAAAGCTCAATACTTCGTTGTCCATGTTTGGCTCTGCTTCTTTGAATTTCTCCAGCTTCTATATTCCGTCTCCAGCCCCCCCCACCCCAAGCTGGTCAGCATTTTGGAGCAGCTTTGTGGAATTTAGTGCTTTACAAATCCACCTTTAGAATTAATAAACACGTTCCTCTCAAACTATCCGGTTTACTTACCTACCTTCCTTCCTTCCTTCCTTCCTTCCTTCCTTCCTTCCTCCCTTCCTTCCTTCCTTCCTCCCTCCCTCCCTCCCTCCCTCCCTCCCTTCCTTCCTCCCTTCCTCCCTCCCTCCCCCTCACTCCTCACTCCTCACTACTCACTCACTCACTCACTCTACAAATAGATGAGACTCATTGGCTTAAGTAATATTTAATAACGCCTGTCACATTGAGTTATGTTGTAACAGAGGAAGTGATGTCACAACACTGTCACATTCCCTGCCTATTTTAGTCAAAGCTGAGCTAGATCTAACTTGATATAATATATTAATGTTAACACATGTATATACTGTATTTATTTGCAAGAAAGGATATCATTTTTAGGTTTTGCCTAGCCAATGCGTACGAAGTACGCATGCGCTAGCAAAATCTTATGTTTTTCTCTGTGGGGTCGGGTATCTGCCCCCTCCTCCCATTGGCTAGCTCCATAAATGGAGGCTAGCCATTGGGAGAAGGCTCTGTCCGTCAATCTCGGACCAGATTCGGGGGCGTTCCCGAGATTTTTTCCATGGGCGTGGTTTCACTCTCCGCTGTTCGGCATCTTGGCCGATGCACGAAGGGGCCGTGACCGCATTGGTTGCTTCCTGGAGGCTCGTCGGCAGAGACGTGCTCTGATTGGCCGCTGCAGTGGGCCTGTCCCCGTGAGCTGCGCCACCATTGGTTGAAGTATCGCCGCGTCATCAGGATCTGCCCCGGGAGCCGCGCTGTGAGTGGCTGACTCCGGGGAACCCCTCGACGTCATCGGAGGCCAGTGGAAGCTGCGACCGGATTGGACCGCCGCTCGGGAGCAGAGAAGCCGCGACGGAGGCCGTGCCTGCGGGGGTGAGTCTCCGAGTGAGATCGCCGCCCACCCAGCAACCGGTATTGACACCGGCTGAAGAGAGCCGCCGACCGGTGAGTGAGCACACGAAAGGGAGGGGCGCCGGGACACATTGTCGGTGTCCGCCCCTCCCCCGCAGTAGCGCGAGCTCGCGCTCCTTGTGCTTGAGACTTGCAATGCACTTAGAGCAGCTTATTTCCAGGTTTACTCTTCAACCTCACTCCAGGGCTACAGCTAAAATGCCTCTGGTGCTTTAAACATAGCTTCTTTGCTTAAGGTTTGTTTTAATGTTTACATGGCCATACTTCTGGTGCACACATGGTGTGCTCCTTACCACTCCTCTGGCTGGAGGCGTGTTTGAGTGTTTGCATTTTGGATTTGTGGCACAGACATCCTGGGTCATGGCAAACTATGAAGCAGGATTTTGCAATGCTTGTACATTGATAAGGAAGGCCATATGTCATTTGAAGTGAATATGTTCAAAGGTACTGTCCAGTTTGGGTCATCGCCTAAGGAGCCTTTCATTACAGTATCTAAGCCTAAATAACTGCAATCCTACATAATCGTAGGCTTCATTTCATGGTGTTGTCACTAGACGTATGATGAATATTTTAGGAGGCCCTCTGAGTCTCTATCCCGGTCCCTTTGCTAACCGCTCCATTAACTCTGCATTTCAGGCCTGTAACATCTATGTCTTCCACATGTGGCAGCACATCCTGAAGATGGGAATAATTTTCAGTGTCTGGATCCTCCCTTCATGCTGCAATATCCCAGAGGACTCAATACCCAGTTTGCTGCTCTTTAACTGGCATACCCTGGGAGCACAGCTTTCAGAGCAGCAGGTGCAGTGGCACCAGGGCCCACAGATGTGAGGAGCCCATTGCACTTGAATGATGGTTGCCTTTAGCTAACTAAGGGACATTAGAGCATCTTCTCACCTGTATTAGTGCCATGCCACCATTCCTAAGCCACTGTCAAATGATACTGGTGATGGAGTCATCAGAGCGCGCTAGTTTGATTCGAATGCCCATGAAAATCCATTCATTTCATCTATTCATATGAAAATCAATGCCAATAAAACCCAGCTGGAGGTGCAGCACATAAAGCGCAAAGGTAGAGTTATGGGCCAGCTTATCGAAGATGAACAGCAAGTCTCAAAGGATGAAGGCCACTGGCGCAGCACAGGTTCTGGCCTCACACTGTGTCTGGAGTACAGAATGGACTGGACCAAGCAAATCTGACTTAGATGGCCATAAGACAGATGATTTACCTCAATACCTATACAATTTGAAAAGTTAGAGGTGATGGGCATTGTGAACCTTCTGCAGGTTTGTCTGGATAAGGGACTATCCCTTTAGAAGGCACTATGGGTTGAAATGTTCTAAAAGGAAGAGCCTTTAAAATGCAGGACAGGGACCCTTAGTGGGGTCTTACATTGATGTGGAGGTGCCAAGCAGTGTGCAAGAGGAGCTTCAGTCTGAGAACAGAGGATTGTTTTTAGTGAAGTCACTCTGTAATGGGCCATCAGCGCCATCTTTTGTCACTAATGTGCTGACTGGGAGGAGATATAAAGGGGGGAGTTATGCAATTTCTGATAAAGGATCACAGTGTGGATACTTTTAAACTTTAGGAAAACCAGGCTGCACACAGTATATTGAGTAATCCTGTATTTGATTGCACTTTCAGAAGGGACAGCTGAACATAACTGCAATGCTTAGAGCTGGACATTTTGTAGTATAATTGGGAAAAAATATGTTTGTCATTTTCGGGGGTCTCTGAAAATAAATATATATAGGCTGGGCACTAGCTTTCTAATGACACTGCACTTGCACTTTGTAATCTACATCGAATAAAAGTAATTCTCTACTTTTGTGGTCCGTACCTGCTTTCAAGATCGTGAGTTTGATCGAGTTCAGGATTGTGGAACGAACACACACACACACGAAACGCAAAAAATGCACAAGTGCACTCCTTCCAGATAGATGACGGCAATCAGGATTCAGTTGAAACAAGTTTGCCTTCTGGTGTTGTGAATGCTTCGTGTGTATCTGATTGCAGCATGTGTGCGCGATTTGCAGCGGCTGGGGCAGACCCTGAGAAGGAGGGATACTTCGACAATGTGTTGAAATCTTGCATACATTCACTTGCACCCCAGTAATAATTATTCTGAAGTCACTTCTTGAGCGTTCCCATGTCCATTGGATTTTTAATTATTTTATGATAATCGGGTAAATTTAATTTCACAGAATCTACAGGTTGATAGAAGGGTCATGCAAACTGGTGTTTCCACAGAGTCTTCACAACCACATTTTGCATGTACTGCAGCTGGTTTGTCTTCCGACCGGGTTTGTTGGGGTTGGGGACTTCAGGAGGAGGAAGGTTGATGGGGCCAAGCATGAGGCTATCGAGCCGCCTGGGCAGAGTTTTATGACATGTCAATTCCCGGGACCTATTGACGTTAATCTACTTGACTTGCAAATGTACCGAGAGAGAAAGGCGTGCTGTTGTCTTGCCCGAGCGCCTCGTTTTGACACGGCTCTTGTTAGGTCCAGACACTACAAGTTGTTTAAGTGACAGCACAGCTGCACAACGTGAGGGGGGCGTGTTTGGGTTCAAACGAGGGGCATGCTCAGTCTTCGCCTTTCAGAAAGCTGTGTTTGGATATAAACGGGGAAGTGCAATGTTATATGTAGAAAGCATGCGTTTTGTGTTATATAATATTGTTTTGATTGTAACTGCTCATATTTTGTCAGCCTCTGTTTACATGATCATTGCCGCTCCTGTGGTGCTACTCCCTCGAATAGCCCTGCTGCAAAAAGTGATTTTCCAGAAACTTTCTGGGTAGTTTGAGGAGCCTGATGCATTGACTACCTCTGTGTATATTTATTGAATGTCTGCCACTTAGGCCAGATCGCCCTCAACAGGGTCCAGCTTGTCTCTTTTCATTGATTTTTTTTGGACGATCTAGTTAATTTAACAGCTACTAAATGTGCAGGCAGTCAGACTTTTAGTGTGTGTGTGTGTGTGTGTTTTTTGTTGAAGGGTCGTACCTCATCAGCTGGGATGGGTCGGTGCTAGATGCTACGAATGAGGTGTGTGGAGCTTGCAGTGTGTGGGGCTTGTTGTGTCCTTCTTCCCTCTGTCTGCCTGGTGTTTTGTGCCGTTCCTCCACCTGAACTGAGCCCTTTAAAATAAGACCATGCTCCAAAAAGTACCGCAGCCCCCTGCCCTGAACAATAAAAAACTGCCCCCTACCTCCGTGAAGTACTTTGACTCTGCTCCCTACCTTCCCTTGGCGCCTAAAACTGTCCCCTGCCATGCACCCTTAAAAGCCTCGACTTAGTAAACTGTCCCTTCTCTGTGTGCTTCGAGGCCGTAAAATGTAAGCCTAGGCACAAATGGATGGTTGGATTTGTGGGGTAAAGTTTTATTTAATGTGATTTTATGTAGCGCGAACTTTACCCGAAGGTGTCAGAGCGCTTTACATAAGAACCAGTTGCCAAACCTAAGGACTTTGATTTACATGCGTTAAGTAAAAGATAAAAACAGGAAAACAATTGAAATGTACTAGATGTAGTCACACAAAGAAGAGACTGTTGATTCTCATTATATTTCTATATACATATGGAAGGGATATGAATAGATGTACTGCAAGAGTCACATAAGAATGTTAGAGTAGAAAGGTCTACTGCATATACTAGTGAATACAGTCATCTCTATATACAGAAAAAAATGAGTTATATTTAGAGGGGTCGGAGTGGGACACAGTGGGTGGATGGATGCATGATGGATGGATGTATGCATGATGTATGGGTGGATGCATGGATGGGTTGTTGGTTGGATGGGTTGGTGGATTGCATAAATTGTTGAGGGATTGGCTGTATATATGCATCTATCCATCCACCCATCCATGCATCTATCCATACACCCATCCATACACCCATCCATGCATGCACCCATGCATGCATCCACCAACTCATCCATGCAAGCATTACAACAAGAGCCCGCAGCTCTCCTTCGTCTCTCCTCGCCCCCCCTTCCCTGAGCCCGCAGCTCTCCTTCCTCTCTCCTCGCCCCCCTTCCCTGTGCCCTGCCCTGCTATTGTAAATGACAATGCCATTTATTTATGTTAAAAAAAAACATAAATTAAAAAAATGTCAAGAGCAATGGCAATAGCTCTAACTTTAACAAAGGCAAAACCATTGCATTGTAAATGCTTGTTTTCTTATGGTACCCCACCAATGATTTCCTGTGTGTAATGCTGGTTGTGGGACTCTGCACTGTACACCACTGCAAAATAGTAGTATAGCACTTGTGTGTTCCTCCAAATACATGTACTGGGCATTAGATTTACTTAACTTGCTTATTTAACTTTCATGTAATGCCTTAGTAGCTGGAATAGAAAATCCACTAATGGTGCGAAAGATAAGTAGAGTGTATTTTTACACCACCTACATATGTGACAAAAATAGATTGCTACCAGGAGCACCTCTGTGCTCTTTCTGGGCTGAGTTTGAAAAACGCTGCAATGACAAATAGAAAGGAAACATGCCTTTGTTATGTAGGAAAGTCTATTTTTATCTATTAATAAGGCATGCCATCAATGTACATTTCAAGCCTGGGTGCCTAAAATATAAAATAAAGTTGAAAACTGCAAATTTGTAATAGTGGGTCCACGCAGTGACTAGGTGTCCAAAAGCCTGTTTTCACTGTGCAGGTTTATCTGGGTTCTCCATTGGCTTGGTCAAAATAAAGGGCTGTATGTAAAAAGCATTTTTGCAGTCAGAAATGGCATGGTTCACAGAAATGGCCTGTTGCAGACTGCAAAAATGCTTTTTATTATGTACCAAACACAAATTGCGTTTCGGTAACATGTTACAGAACATTTGGTGTGTGGAAGCGTAGGAAGGTGGAGTATTATGTGGTGTGGTTATGCTTAACCATGTAATACTATCATGCTACCCCAAAGGTGGTCCTTCGATTCACAACAATAAACCCGTAGCTCACTCCTGGTAAAGTGGCAAAGAGCAGTGAGACCTTACCAGAGGAACATGTGTTAAGCATTTCAGAGTGCCAACATGGGCGATAAGTAATTGACACGACTTAAAAGAAATCCAACAACAGTTTATAAAACATAGATTGTATATTTATCTGAATTTAGACACCAAAACAAATAGAATAGCATACATATAACTAGAGTTATACATTTTATAAAGCAATATAAAATCAGTGCCAAATAATACTGTGAAACTTTAGCATTGTGGTCAATGAGAAAAACCACTAGTGACAATCGGTCACTTGCAGGTCGAGTTGCGTGGAACTGTTGCGGGGTTAAAGTGATGCGGGTCCCAGGACCAAGCCACAACAGTCAATTCAATTTCACCTGGCCCGTAGAGCCCAGGTGCAGAGTTGTCCTGGCTGTGTTTGCTGGCGAACGGGAGCCATGGGGGAGCTGCTTTTACCCCTAAAATGGTGCTGGGGGCAAAAAGATACAAAAACACAATGAGGCCTCTGCTGATGTCAGATGGGGTTCACTCTAGATTCAGCATCGAATGCAGAGGTTGGTTGCTGGACTGGGGACCAACAAGTCTTGGCAGCCGTAAGGTGAGCAGAACGTTACTTCGATGTCTTGTGGTCCCGGGGAATGCAGTAGGTGCCTGTAACTTTGTGAAAGGCAGGACTACAGTTCCCACAATGCACTAGACCATCTGGACTTAGGCAATCCCTTTGGGGGGCCCGATAGCCAGAGACTGTTCGGCTCCGGAACGTTGTTTTACCTGCAGTTTGCTTGGGACTAGTGACTCTAATACAGGGGAGTCTGAGGGTGCTGCAGACTTCCGCAGGGGTCGCTCTGTCTGGGGGATCTGGGTGATAGCCTAGGACGAATCTTGATCAGGCAGTTCCAGGGGTGTTTCCACAAGTCAGACTATCCCTCATTTGCTTTGGTGCAAGTACTGGTGTTACCTACACAGGTCCCTTCCTTGTCCACTTTGATGCAAGGTAGATTAAAACAGTGGTTCTGGTGTCAGGGGTGTCCCTTAAATCTTACATTTATGGGAGTTAGGGTTGTGGGAGCAAGTAGCCAGTAGGCTGCTTGTCTTTGCAGCTAATCGTCCCTAAGGTGACCACATCCAGGGTTGTAGGTCACCTTTTCTTCACAGAACCCACTATTTCTACAAGTTTTGTAAGTGTCAGAAGTCTTCCTTTGGTGTATAGACCAGGCAGCTTACCCTAGAAGTGATACTAGCCTTCTGAGGTTGTATTCCTCCTGAGTACCTAATGTTCCCATCTACCCGAGTGCATTTATGCCTGGGGGAGGGAGATGTCTGTTCTTCCATGGGGAGGCAGCCTGGATGCATATCAGAGGCGGTGTAGCATTTCATGTTCAAGGCCTTGATGTGCCACTTCACTAGCCAACCTAGATGGGAGGAGGTGTGCCCTCCTTCCTGCCCAAGCATTTGTTCCTGGCTCCTGGGAGTGATCATACTGCCTGGCAGGAAGTCAGAATCCTGTCTTGGCAGCAGGCAGTGCAGGCTGTCAGCCAGAGCACAGGAACTATGGGGCAATCAGGTGGGCAGCTTCTAAGGTAGCCACCTGGGTGCGTGTCACATCATTTCTGGCATGAGATTCATGTCAGGGGTAAGAAGGCATGTTGTTTGATACCAAGTATGACATATTTAGGGGGTACCACTCACTGAAATCCTTAAACAATCAGAAATCATATACCACATGTATGCTGATGATACTCAGCTACATCAAACTTTCTTCTCATGAGGATATCCAAAGACTGGATGGCACCATGAAGAAAACACAGGAGTGGCTGGCGCACAACCATCTAAAACTCTACCCGACAAAAAAAAAATTCATTCTCTTCTCCCTAACCCTTAAATCCACTCAACCGCAACTTTGGTTTCTTAATATCAAATTGCTAAACTGCACCCCAACCTTCTGCAACTCTGTAAAATTACAAGGCAACACACTAGACTCCATTTTAAACATACAAGCTCACATACAAGGTGCAAGGAAAAGCGCTAACCATCATCTGCATCTTGCTAAGAATACGTACTCCTTCATAAAGCTAGATGAACTCAAAACAGGAGTTCAGTCGCTAGTGCTCTCAAGACTAGATTATTAGAATGCCGCAATAATAGGTCTACCTAAATCCAGCCTAGCCCCAATGAAAGCAACAATAAATGCAGCAGCAAGACTGTTGACAGTTGCACATCAATAAGACCACATTTCTTCATCACTCAGAACCCTCAATGAAGTTGAAGCTAGGATTTAACTGAAGGTGGCTTGCATAACACACAAAGCTCTTCACAATTCTGTTTCTTAACACATGGTGAATAGGATCACGCTCTCAGTAGGTGGAAGGGATTCGTGAAGAGCTAAATCCCTAGTACTATAACAAGCCATATTAAAAAAAGGAAAACAGGCGGATGCACTTTTGCTGTATCTGTTCCAAAAATATGGAACTCACTTCCACCCTCAACGAGAGCAATGACCTGACTAAGGCTTTTCAAGAAGAAAGTTTAAGCCATACTACTAGAAAAACTTGTGTCTTAAGAGAACAATTTTAAAGCTGTTTTTCACCCTATTTTATACTGTATTCTATTATTCCATACAATGCGATCTGAACTCTATGTACAGCGTTCCTCATTTTTATTTGTATCCTATTGTGTTATACCTTGCCACGAGAATTTTGTACAGATTATTCAATGTGACTTGTGTTTTAATGCACTGCAACCATCTTTAGCTCACTTATTGTACTTTGATACTGTGATGGTCATGTTCGCGATTTATAAAACATAACATATAAATAAATCTAACTTCAAGTTTGCCGGGGTGCCAGCCCATGTTATCCTATGGACCACTTATCGCTTATAGTGTCCTTCAATGGTAAAGACCACTATACGCACATATTAGCTTTCACTTAGATGTCCACACCTTTAACATAAGGCACCCTTCCTCATGGGCTCAGGAGACTTCCTCAGGGTGACTGACATATAGTAAAAGCAGTGCATTGACTTCGCCACACATGGTGTGGGCAAAGTCAAAATGGAGCAGCGTACACTGTTCCTTCAATCTGCAATGGCAGGCATGCTATGCTGTCAGTAGTTTACTTGGGTCACCCAGAATGTCACAAACATGCTTCAGGTCCTGGGTACCCCTTTCCACCCATGCCCTGGGTACTATTGATGTCATATACTAGTGACTTATAAGGTGGTTAAAGTCCTTATCAATTGGGGTTGTCAATTACACACATCAGTTTTAGGGAGAGAGTACTGGCACTGGAGCCTGATTAGAAGGTGTCAGTGCATTGTCAGAGCAAAAAACAGCATCTAGTAGTCCAAATGGGGGAAAATGTGGCGGGACATCTGCAAAAAGCCCTGTTTTCTTACAGGAAGGGTGTGTTTATGGTGTCCCTTCCAAATGCTGAATGGCAGTGGTATGTATGAATGATTTACAACCAAATTACAGTTGCAAAACATTCA
Source organism: Lissotriton helveticus (assembly GCF_964261635.1). Lineage (NCBI taxonomy): Eukaryota > Metazoa > Chordata > Amphibia > Caudata > Salamandridae > Lissotriton > Lissotriton helveticus. The sequence goes on from NC_136073.1 coordinate 753,607,675, forward strand.
TTTTTTACCCACACCTTAAAGGTGGTGGTAACCATTCACAAAGTGAATGTTGAAACAAGGAACCACTTCCTGCTCTTAAAAAATGAAACCTAAATGTTTTATTTTATTTTTTTAAATACAGCCCGTTTCCTTTTCAGAAAAACAAAGATTGTTTTATTCAAAAGCACTCACAGACATGGTGGTCTGTTGACTGCAGCAGGCCACCATCCCTTCAATTCATAATGGGACACATACTGCGACCTTCCTCATTAATATTCATGCACAAGGTCTATATGCAACCCCATTAGGAATCACTAAATTAAACCTAATGTGTTACTTACATGAGAAATGTCAATTTCCTAATTGTGATTTGCAGAAAATCTCAATGAGGTAATTGCTATTCCTAAAATTTGTACATCTGACCCAAAATTCTTATTTCCTGGCTATACCTGGGAAAATGCTAGCAAAATGAATCCAAGTTATTTTCCACTCTATTTAAAAAATCTAGTATAATGGGAAAATCAGATCTTTGATGACTTTAGAGTAAAAGTAGCTTCATAAAAATGTACTTTGTGATGCCTGAGCCCAACAGAGATGTAGAGCCAGTATTGCCACTTGTCTCAGCTCCAGGTGAGATGCGTGGCTGGAGTTAATGACCCCGCTTTCCAGAGGACAAAAACCTTGCTTCTGAGCTAAAGAAATCAAGATTGTTGATAACAAATGGACACTTAACTGGTATTTGCTGTCTGGATGGAGCATTCTTGACAGCTACAAAATATATCTGTGTAACGTTAAGAGCTTTTGGCAGCAAAACCAATAACTTCTGTGGAAGATCAACAATGACTTGCGCATCTTTGAGGGACCCTCATTGGCTTCAGCCTTGCCTGCTGGAAGACTTTAACCATCAGAAAAAGACTGGGTCCAACTGAAAGACCTTCTTGATGTATCTGACTGCTATCCATTGCGGCTGGCTTGGAAATATGACACTTCATTGTGGTTGATCTAAGATATGCCTAGATCATGGTCAACCATGAACTGATACTGTTCATATATACTTTGGGGCATATGTATGAAGCCCATTTCCCTTTCGCAAACGGGCCGATTCTCAGAATCGGCCCATTTGCAAACAGCAAAAAGCCTTTTTGAATGTATCATCCCAAAAGGCCTTCGCAAAATAGGGAATCGCCAAATTAGTGGTTCCCTATTTTGCGAATGCATTTAAGGAATCGCAAATTGCAATTCCTTAAATGCGATGTAGAGAGCACCCAAACTGTGCGATTTCTCCTTAAGAAATCGCAAATTACCACCAACTTCAAGTTGGTGGTAATATGCGATTTCCAGAAAAATTGACTTTTTTGCATTTTTCAAGGTACCATGTGGCGTATATACATGCCCTTATGGCATGTATGTGGGCCACATGTGCATGCTTACCTTTTAGCGGGTGTAACTGGGTGGCCTTTTGGCCCCCCTATCACCCTTGAAATTGTATTCGCAATTTGCGGGTACCTATTTGGTACTCGCAAATTGTGAATGTTTTCCCATTCATTCCTGTGGGCCTCTGGGCCCATAGGAATGAATGGAAGGTATTCCTTAATAGCGAATTGCAATTTAGGATTCGCAATTAAGGAATATGTAGGAATCGCAACTATTATTGCGAAACCTACATAGATTGCATTTTGAGATTCCATAATAGCGAATCGGTAAAATTTGCTATTATGAAATCGCAAAATCCAATATTGATACATCTTGCCCTATGTGCCTTAAAATGTTTAAATAAAATATGTATCTTCAGTTCCCTTTATCTGATTATAGTTGTTTCATTGTATTTTTTGCTCATTCTTTTTGTCTATATTTTTCTAAATTTGCTTGCGATTTTTTGGTTTGTTTTCCTGGCTTTGAAATAGTTGACACCACTTGAACCTAACACACGTTTCTCTGTAGAACTGCGTGGTGCTTTGGCACCAGTTCACAAGGGCTGAGCAGGGTTTCACTGAGGCTTTTGTTGAGACTTAACCAGGGGGTGTTTGTTAAGTTGGTAAGGGTTCCCCCTTACCAAACAAATAGCCTACTTTTTGACAATCTTATTGTATGAATCAAATATACATGTACATCTACCTCCATCTGAATGGACAACAATAACTTTAGACAATAAGCAAGTGTACACTGAAAGCATAATCCATGCAACTTAATCATTTGCACAGTAGGGAATGATTGAAAAGCGTACTTACATGAGGTGCAAATAAACATAAATGAAAGAATGCAAACATTGAGTATGCAGCAATGTGGTATTAAAGTTTTTTATACTTGGAACTCATGACATTGATATAAGTGATGGAATGTTTTGCCAATAGTAATTATTTGTGAAACATTACAAACGTGCTATGGATGGTCATATGCAGTGCCACTGGAATTATGCGGCAGGGGAGGGCTAAATTATGTGGCACATCAAATCAATCAATCAATTTGATCAATCAATCAAATTCTGCAACTTGGGGGGTCATTAGCATGGTGGGCGGGTGGCCACCGCCCAACGGCGGTGGCCATCCACCCGTCAAAACACCCCGCCGGACGGCCTGTTACCCCCTGCCACATTAGCATGGCGGGGGTACCGCGGCGGACGGAAAGACCGTCCGCCACTTTTCGGCAGGTAGGCAATCGTCCCAATTGCCTACTGGGCAGAAAAAAGGCCCATAATATGGCGCCGCCATCCATATTAGTATGTGGTATTTTCAATGCCTTTCCATGGCAGAGACTTCGCCGTGGAAAGGCATGCGGAGTTCTCTTTGGGGGCCCATTGTGGGCCCCCATGGGGGGGGGCTTCACTTGGGGGGTACCCATGGCAGGCACCGCGCGGTGCATGTCAAGTTGTGCATGCCAATCCACAACATGCACATATTGCATTGTGGCAGGTGCTGCTTACAACACCGCCCGCCACAATGTAATATATGTGGCACGCCACCATGGCGGTGGCATCCTAATTGCCATGGTGGGACCGCCGCACCACTGGCGATCGGTGCCAGCACTGCTAGGGTCCGCCCGCCATCCTAATGGACCCCTTAATATGCCACATTTTCTGATAGTATTATTTCATTAGTTTGTACTTTTTACACTGTCTGGGCTTTGGTTGCAACTCATTAGTACCAGTCTATTACCCAAATATAGCAATAAGCAACAGCAAGGTGACCATTCTATGTTTGCAAAAGACCTTCCGCTGTGCGGCAACATGTTGCGCTGCATTTTTAGTAACTTTTAACCCGTTTGAGCTAGAAACAAAATTGTTTGTTAAAATCTGCAGATTATGCAGCAGATGACGGATTACATTGAAAATGTGGCACATCTATAATTATGCTAATGTCGCGGCCGCCTCGCAATTTCATAATTCCAGTGGCCCTGGTCATAAGGAATATCATAAAGAGACCTGCAGAGCTGTTTGAATCTGCCAGCTTACTCAAAACCATAAATAGCCTGCCCCTCTTTCCTCAATTCATCGATCACAATGCTAAGCGCTGAGTCTCATAACATGACAAACGTACCCCAAAGGTCTCCATGCATGAAACACTTCCCACATACCTATATGATGGTACGTGCTATCAATGTAGGCAAGCGCTTCAGTGGCCTATAGAGGGGTAGTAAGTGCCATATAAATGTTGCAATACAATATAGTAAAATGGTCCATCGGACAGCAAGCTTTCTATTGCTACATCCAGGCGAAGGACGCTAGTTTATGGTCAAAGGTGAATTTACCCAAGCATTTTAGATGCTGACCTCATCATGCCGGTGGATTTTAAGAGAATGGTGGAGCTGGGCCAATATTTCATCATCAAGGGAATCTCACTACTTTCATAAATCGAGAGTGGACCTGGTTATGGGGTGTCTGTGACACCAATCAAAAACCTTCCAATACACAATAGCCAAGTACGACGCGTGTTTACTCTATTCCCTTTTCATATTTACTACTCGAGGAAGGATTCTGAACTCACTAGATTCGGTTAATCAAAACAAATGCATGTTAAATGTGCATAAGAAGTTTACTAGACTTGGGCAACTTTTGACACAGTCATTTTACTACAGGTGGTCAAAAGATTATAAATTCTGTTGATCTAAAATACTCTCAGAAGATGATCCAAGCTTCAAAGGCGAGGCAGCTGGTCTGGCAGTGTTGAAGACAGTCTGTTTGGCCTGTCTTTGTGAAATGCCAGTTTCGTATGCACAAAGTCTGTCACAAGCAATGTCATAAAAACTGCTCCCTTTTAAGAGCCAGTAACAGATCAGCACATCGCTCGTCGTGGTCTTCAAGGGTGCGCTACCGTTCTATTGCCACAGGGGGCACTGCTGGATTGTGGACCACTGGCATGCAGCAGATGTCTTTTAACAAAGAGGCCTGCTTGCCTCCGGTGCAGGATCTGGCATTGGGCTGCACAAGGGTTGCCAGTTTCAAGTTCCCCGTTTTTCTGCACCCACGATTTTGAAACAGACATGAGAAAGAAGAATTCAAATGCACAACCATCTTTCATTTTAATAGCCCCAGTTTCAAAAGGCAATATACTTGAGCTATTCTAGCTATAGCACTGCAGCTTCACAGCTAATGCAACCATTGACAAAGCCAACAGGACTGGTATTGACTGCGACCCTTATGATTTTATCAATACTTGCCTTGTGATGCGTTTGTTGAAACTGCTGTGCCGCTCAACATTCTTTTTTTTAATTTACTGGTTAAAGGCACACATTTTCATAGTAGTTCCTAGCCCTGAAGGGAATTACTATTTGGGCAGGGCCAGAATGGAAACCCAAAGCAGCACTGGCAAATTTTGTCTGACCAGCCCCCATACGGTGCATAGCGAGCGAGCACAGCGAGCGAGCCTGCCCACTACAAGGGAGGTTTGGAGAATCCCCCCCCCCCCCCCCCCAAAAAAACAAATTTGGAAACAATGGCAAACATTGTGCATTCTACAACACATTTTTCAATACATGTTCAATAGTATTATTTTTTAAAGGATAGTAAATGATGACCTTACAGTACACCAGGATATGGCAGTCTTTATTAGGGCTCTTTAATGATTCCCTTACTAGCACCCTCCAACAGTGCGCTCTTCATCTCTCCATAGCCCCTCTCTCACAGGTATTTCATTTGTTTTATAGTGCCTTTCATACCAGTGTAGGGTGTTGGAGCATTTTAAATCACACATACATACAGAGACAATGAGTCATACGTGTGTAAATCAGTGTATAGAAAATGTTACATAAGACAAAGGTGACTACAAGGTGTAGGATTCACATGTCATCTATACTGGTAGGGATTTTTTAAGAGTGCTTGGTCTGGGGAAGTGCAAACTGAGGATTTAGAACGTAACTCAGTGGTTAAGGCTGGCTTTACGAATAAGTATTTATTTCTACCAAAACAAACCCTTTTTGGCAAAATTAGGATAATGAAATCCTGGGACGAAAACATAACTTTCTAACCTAGATTACGACTGTAATGTGTGAACTGCACAGTAACAAAAGGATCTCTATGACAAAAGCAGTAACCCACTGCACAATGCACATAAAATACTGTTCTGTGGTCTGCATAGTACACATCTTTGCAGCAGACGTATTAACCCTCTGCGCTACCTTAGAAGAGTCCAAGTTGCCACTACACATAATTTCGATCAGCAAGTACATTAATCACATGGTCGGCCTAGGCAGCCAGGCAAGCAAGCAATTCCTGGGATGCTAGAGTCCCAGGAGGCTGGTTTTGACACTTGGAGGCCGGTTTCAGCCACCAGGAGTGATGGTGCATGTTGAAAGAGGCAACTTGAAAGAGTTGCTCTGGTTCCAGCACGCATTAGTCACCCACGCACTCATCACCAGCAGACTTGACTACGGCAATGCACTCTACGCTGGCGTAACCCAGAAACAGCTCAGGAAAATACAGAATGTCCAATACGCTGCAGCCAGACTGGTCCTCAACATCCTTCATTGCAGCTACATAACACAACACCTCCAACAACTCCACTGGCTCCCAATCAACAAGATAATCACCTTCAAGCTTCTCACACATGCTTACAAAGCTCTCTATGATGCAGGACCAGCATATCTGAACTACCGCCTCACTTCCCACACAACCGGCAGACAACTTCGCTCCGCCCAACTTGCCTGGCCACCGTCCCATGGAGTCAACAGACCAGAACCTGAGGAAGGTCCTTCTCCTACCTTGCCGCTAAGACCTAGAGCACCCTGCCCCTCCACCTCAGGCAATCCTCATTGCTGGCCCAATTCAGGAAGTACCTCAAGACCTGGCTCTTCTATTGGACCTCCATGCCCAGATGGATCAGCAGCTCCTCCCCCCCAAGCACCTTGAGACCCACACGGGTGAGTAGCCACGCTATACAAACTCCTGATTGATTATCACGTCTGCATACGGGGACTGAATTTAAAGTTTTTGCAACGGCTGTTTTAAATTCCCATTCCAACCCCGATTCATCACCAAAATTATCTCAGCACTTTTATTGTTTCCTGAAAACTGCTGGATATACAAGGAACTCTGCAGTGCTTTTAAAACTTCTGAAAAACAGCCCCCAGCCTCCAGAGGAAAAACCTGATGCCCACTATGGCCAATCTGACCTTGTCTTTGCGAATGTGTCCCTTGTGAAACAGCAGATTGCTCTCTCTCATATTGAAGGTAGCCAATAGCAGAAGCTTGCTGACCTATTGCTCCCTGCAGTAGTGTGCAGAGAAAAAAGGTGCATGACACTACAACAGACCAATAGAAAAAGAGGACTGCCTGAAAACTAGTATAAAGTGTGTGTGTGTGTATATATATATATATATATATATATATATTCCAAAAACAAAAAAGGTCACGCGGCACACTTCTTGGCAGTAAATTATGATTTATTCTTACAGGTCTCTTGCAAAAACTGGAGTTTTGCAAGAGACCTGTAAGAATAAATCATAATTTACTGCCAAGAAGTGTGCCGCGTGACCTTTTTTGTTTTTGGAATTAAAACGAAGACACGCTCCCGGTCTTGGACGCGGGCACCAACACAAGTGTTCCCTCTGCGACGGGAACAGCTGAGACGAATATATATATATATATATATATATATATATATATCCAACACTTCAGGAAGCACCCACAAGGAAGGCCACAGGAAGCTTTCATAAAAGTTCAATTTCTTTATTTATCGGCAGCTCGCCAGCAGTCACCTGACAAGGATTCAGGCATCCAATTCATTAGCCAGACGCGTTTCAGGAGTTGTACTCCTTTCTTCAGTGGCATACAGAAGGAATGACAGGATTGCGCTGCAGATGCACAGTTCTTATTTCAAAGCACCCGCCCTTGTGGGCGTGGCTGTCACCACAGCCCCATGGTGCTTGTAGTCCATCTTAATATTCCCCCAGTGGATGCGCTCCTCCGTTCCTTAAATTAACAACATGTTTCAAACCCATGTGGGTGGGTGCACAGACCTTGTCAAAGCGGCTGCCCTGCTTCATAGGAGTCGATAGAACTTCGTGCAGCAACAGCCCTGAACTGCGCCCTCACGTCTTCCTCCCGGTAAATCTTTCTCCAATTCAGAGCCAAGCCGGGCCCGCAAGCGGTGAGCCTTCCTTTACGACCGTGCAAAGCCGTTTTAAATCCAACACTTCAGGAAGCACCCACAAGGAAGGCCACAGGAAGCTTTCATAAAAGTTCAATTTCTTTATTTATCGGCAGCTCGCCAGCAGTCACCTGACAAGGATTCAGGCATCCAATTCATTAGCCAGACGCGTTTCAGGAGTTGTACTCCTTTCTTCAGTGGCATACAGAAGGAATGACAGGATTGCGCTGCAGATGCACAGTTCTTATTTCAAAGCACCCGCCCTTGTGGGCGTGGCTGTCACCACAGCCCCATGGTGCTTGTAGTCCATCTTAATATTCCCCCAGTGGGTGCGCTCCTCCGTTCCTTAAATTAACAACATGTTTCAAACCCATGTGGGTGGGTGCACAGACCTTGTCAAAGCGGCTGCCCTGCTTCATAGGAGTCGATAGAACTTCGTGCAGCAACAGCCCTGAACTGCGCCCTCACGTCTTCCTCCCGGTAAATCTTTCTCCAATTCAGAGCCAAGCCGGGCCCGCAAGCGGTGAGCCTTCCTTTACGACCGTGCAAAGCCGTTTTAAATCCAACACTTCAGGAAGCACCCACAAGGAAGGCCACAGGAAGCTTTCATAAAAGTTCAATTTCTTTATTTATCGGCAGCTCGCCAGCAGTCACCTGACAAGGATTCAGGCATCCAATTCATTAGCCAGACGCGTTTCAGGAGTTGTACTCCTTTCTTCAGTGGCATACAGAAGGAATGACAGGATTGCGCTGCAGATGCACAGTTCTTATTTCAAAGCACCCGCCCTTGTGGGCGTGGCTGTCACCACAGCCCCATGGTGCTTGTAGTCCATCTTAATATTCCCCCAGTGGGTGCGCTCCTCCGTTCCTTAAATTAACAACATGTTTCAAACCCATGTGGGTGGGTGCACAGACCTTGTCAAAGCGGCTGCCCTGCTTCATAGGAGTCGATAGAACTTCGTGCAGCAACAGCCCTGAACTGCGCCCTCACGTCTTCCTCCCGGTAAATCTTTCTCCAATTCAGAGCCAAGCCGGGCCCGCAAGCGGTGAGCCTTCCTTTACGACCGTGCAAAGCCGTTTTAAATCCAACACTTCAGGAAGCACCCACAAGGAAGGCCACAGGAAGCTTTCATAAAAGTTCAATTTCTTTATTTATCGGCAGCTCGCCAGCAGTCACCTGACAAGGATTCAGGCATCCAATTCATTAGCCAGACGCGTTTCAGGAGTTGTACTCCTTTCTTCAGTGGCATACAGAAGGAATGACAGGATTGCGCTGCAGATGCACAGTTCTTATTTCAAAGCACCCGCCCTTGTGGGCGTGGCTGTCACCACAGCCCCATGGTGCTTGTAGTCCATCTTAATATTCCCCCAGTGGGTGCGCTCCTCCGTTCCTTAAATTAACAACATGTTTCAAACCCATGTGGGTGGGTGCACAGACCTTGTCAAAGCGGCTGCCCTGCTTCATAGGAGTCGATAGAACTTCGTGCAGCAACAGCCCTGAACTGCGCCCTCACGTCTTCCTCCCGGTAAATCTTTCTCCAATTCAGAGCCAAGCCGGGCCCGCAAGCGGTGAGCCTTCCTTTACGACCGTGCAAAGCCGTTTTAAATCCAACACTTCAGGAAGCACCCACAAGGAAGGCCACAGGAAGCTTTCATAAAAGTTCAATTTCTTTATTTATCGGCAGCTCGCCAGCAGTCACCTGACAAGGATTCAGGCATCCAATTCATTAGCCAGACGCGTTTCAGGAGTTGTACTCCTTTCTTCAGTGGCATACAGAAGGAATGACATGATTGCGCTGCAGATGCACAGTTCTTATTTCAAAGCACCCGCCCTTGTGGGCGTGGCTGTCACCACAGCCCCATGGTGCTTGTAGTCCATCTTAATATTCCCCCAGTGGGTGCGCTCCTCCGTTCCTTAAATTAACAACATGTTTCAAACCCATGTGGGTGGGTGCACAGACCTTGTCAAAGCGGCTGCCCTGCTTCATAGGAGTCGATAGAACTTCGTGCAGCAACAGCCCTGAACTGCGCCCTCACGTCTTCCTCCCGGTAAATCTTTCTCCAATTCAGAGCCAAGCCGGGCCCTATCGACTCCTATGAAGCAGGGCAGCCGCTTTGACAAGGTCTGTGCACCCACCCACATGGGTTTGAAGCATGTTGTTAATTTAAGGAACGGAGGAGCGCACCCACTGGGGGAATATTAAGATGGACTACAAGCACCATGGGGCTGTGGTGACAGCCACGCCCACAAGGGCGGGTGCTTTGAAATAAGAACTGTGCATCTGCAGCGCAATCCTGTCATTCCTTCTGTATGCCACTGAAGAAAGGAGTACAACTCCTGAAACGCGTCTGGCTAATGAATTGGATGCCTGAATCCTTGTCAGGTGACTGCTGGCGAGCTGCCGATAAATAAAGAAATTGAACTTTTATGAAAGCTTCCTGTGGCCTTCCTTGTGGGTGCTTCCTGAAGTGTTGGATTTAAAACGGCTTTGCACGGTCGTAAAGGAAGGCTCACCGCTTGCGGGCCCGGCTTGGCTCTGAATTGGAGAAAGATTTACCGGGAGGAAGACGTGAGGGCGCAGTTCAGGGCTGTTGCTGCACGAAGTTCTATCGACTCCTATGAAGCAGGGCAGCCGCTTTGACAAGGTCTGTGCACCCACCCACATGGGTTTGAAGCATGTTGTTAATTTAAGGAACGGAGGAGCGCACCCACTGGGGGAATATTAAGATGGACTACAAGCACCATGGGGCTGTGGTGACAGCCACGCCCACAAGGGCGGGTGCTTTGAAATAAGAACTGTGCATCTGCAGCGCAATCCTGTCATTCCTTCTGTATGCCACTGAAGAAAGGAGTACAACTCCTGAAACGCGTCTGGCTAATGAATTGGATGCCTGAATCCTTGTCAGGTGACTGCTGGCGAGCTGCCGATAAATAAAGAAATTGAACTTTTATGAAAGCTTCCTGTGGCCTTCCTTGTGGGTGCTTCCTGAAGTGTTGGATTTAAAACGGCTTTGCACGGTCGTAAAGGAAGGCTCACCGCTTGCGGGCCCGGCTTGGCTCTGAATTGGAGAAAGATTTACCGGGAGGAAGACGTGAGGGCGCAGTTCAGGGCTGTTGCTGCACGAAGTTCTATCGACTCCTATGAAGCAGGGCAGCCGCTTTGACAAGGTCTGTGCACCCACCCACATGGGTTTGAAGCATGTTGTTAATTTAAGGAACGGAGGAGCGCACCCACTGGGGGAATATTAAGATGGACTACAAGCACCATGGGGCTGTGGTGACAGCCACGCCCACAAGGGCGGGTGCTTTGAAATAAGAACTGTGCATCTGCAGCGCAATCCTGTCATTCCTTCTGTATGCCACTGAAGAAAGGAGTACAACTCCTGAAACGCGTCTGGCTAATGAATTGGATGCCTGAATCCTTGTCAGGTGACTGCTGGCGAGCTGCCGATAAATAAAGAAATTGAACTTTTATGAAAGCTTCCTGTGGCCTTCCTTGTGGGTGCTTCCTGAAGTGTTGGATTTAAAACGGCTTTGCACGGTCGTAAAGGAAGGCTCACCGCTTGCGGGCCCGGCTTGGCTCTGAATTGGAGAAAGATTTACCGGGAGGAAGACGTGAGGGCGCAGTTCAGGGCTGTTGCTGCACGAAGTTCTATCGACTCCTATGAAGCAGGGCAGCCGCTTTGACAAGGTCTGTGCACCCACCCACATGGGTTTGAAGCATGTTGTTAATTTAAGGAACGGAGGAGCGCACCCACTGGGGGAATATTAAGATGGACTACAAGCACCATGGGGCTGTGGTGACAGCCACGCCCACAAGGGCGGGTGCTTTGAAATAAGAACTGTGCATCTGCAGCGCAATCCTGTCATTCCTTCTGTATGCCACTGAAGAAAGGAGTACAACTCCTGAAACGCGTCTGGCTAATGAATTGGATGCCTGAATCCTTGTCAGGTGACTGCTGGCGAGCTGCCGATAAATAAAGAAATTGAACTTTTATGAAAGCTTCCTGTGGCCTTCCTTGTGGGTGCTTCCTGAAGTGTTGGATTTAAAACGGCTTTGCACGGTCGTAAAGGAAGGCTCACCGCTTGCGGGCCCGGCTTGGCTCTGAATTGGAGAAAGATTTACCGGGAGGAAGACGTGAGGGCGCAGTTCAGGGCTGTTGCTGCACGAAGTTCTATCGACTCCTATGAAGCAGGGCAGCCGCTTTGACAAGGTCTGTGCACCCACCCACATGGGTTTGAAGCATGTTGTTAATTTAAGGAACGGAGGAGCGCACCCACTGGGGGAATATTAAGATGGACTACAAGCACCATGGGGCTGTGGTGACAGCCACGCCCACAAGGGCGGGTGCTTTGAAATAAGAACTGTGCATCTGCAGCGCAATCCTGTCATTCCTTCTGTATGCCACTGAAGAAAGGAGTACAACTCCTGAAACGCGTCTGGCTAATGAATTGGATGCCTGAATCCTTGTCAGGTGACTGCTGGCGAGCTGCCGATAAATAAAGAAATTGAACTTTTATGAAAGCTTCCTGTGGCCTTCCTTGTGGGTGCTTCCTGAAGTGTTGGATTTAAAACGGCTTTGCACGGTCGTAAAGGAAGGCTCACCGCTTGCGGGCCCGGCTTGGCTCTGAATTGGAGAAAGATTTACCGGGAGGAAGACGTGAGGGCGCAGTTCAGGGCTGTTGCTGCACGAAGTTCTATCGACTCCTATGAAGCAGGGCAGCCGCTTTGACAAGGTCTGTGCACCCACCCACATGGGTTTGAAGCATGTTGTTAATTTAAGGAACGGAGGAGCGCACCCACTGGGGGAATATTAAGATGGACTACAAGCACCATGGGGCTGTGGTGACAGCCACGCCCACAAGGGCGGGTGCTTTGAAATAAGAACTGTGCATCTGCAGCGCAATCCTGTCATTCCTTCTGTATGCCACTGAAGAAAGGAGTACAACTCCTGAAACGCGTCTGGCTAATGAATTGGATGCCTGAATCCTTGTCAGGTGACTGCTGGCGAGCTGCCGATAAATAAAGAAATTGAACTTTTATGAAAGCTTCCTGTGGCCTTCCTTGTGGGTGCTTCCTGAAGTGTTGGATTTAAAACGGCTTTGCACGGTCGTAAAGGAAGGCTCACCGCTTGCGGGCCCGGCTTGGCTCTGAATTGGAGAAAGATTTACCGGGAGGAAGACGTGAGGGCGCAGTTCAGGGCTGTTGCTGCACGAAGTTCTATCGACTCCTATGAAGCAGGGCAGCCGCTTTGACAAGGTCTGTGCACCCACCCACATGGGTTTGAAGCATGTTGTTAATTTAAGGAACGGAGGAGCGCACCCACTGGGGGAATATTAAGATGGACTACAAGCACCATGGGGCTGTGGTGACAGCCACGCCCACAAGGGCGGGTGCTTTGAAATAAGAACTGTGCATCTGCAGCGCAATCCTGTCATTCCTTCTGTATGCCACTGAAGAAAGGAGTACAACTCCTGAAACGCGTCTGGCTAATGAATTGGATGCCTGAATCCTTGTCAGGTGACTGCTGGCGAGCTGCCGATAAATAAAGAAATTGAACTTTTATGAAAGCTTCCTGTGGCCTTCCTTGTGGGTGCTTCCTGAAGTGTTGGATTTAAAACGGCTTTGCACGGTCGTAAAGGAAGGCTCACCGCTTGCGGGCCCGGCTTGGCTCTGAATTGGAGAAAGATTTACCGGGAGGAAGACGTGAGGGCGCAGTTCAGGGCTGTTGCTGCACGAAGTTCTATCGACTCCTATGAAGCAGGGCAGCCGCTTTGACAAGGTCTGTGCACCCACCCACATGGGTTTGAAGCATGTTGTTAATTTAAGGAACGGAGGAGCGCACCCACTGGGGGAATATTAAGATGGACTACAAGCACCATGGGGCTGTGGTGACAGCCACGCCCACAAGGGCGGGTGCTTTGAAATAAGAACTGTGCATCTGCAGCGCAATCCTGTCATTCCTTCTGTATGCCACTGAAGAAAGGAGTACAACTCCTGAAACGCGTCTGGCTAATGAATTGGATGCCTGAATCCTTGTCAGGTGACTGCTGGCGAGCTGCCGATAAATAAAGAAATTGAACTTTTATGAAAGCTTCCTGTGGCCTTCCTTGTGGGTGCTTCCTGAAGTGTTGGATTTAAAACGGCTTTGCACGGTCGTAAAGGAAGGCTCACCGCTTGCGGGCCCGGCTTGGCTCTGAATTGGAGAAAGATTTACCGGGAGGAAGACGTGAGGGCGCAGTTCAGGGCTGTTGCTGCACGAAGTTCTATCGACTCCTATGAAGCAGGGCAGCCGCTTTGACAAGGTCTGTGCACCCACCCACATGGGTTTGAAGCATGTTGTTAATTTAAGGAACGGAGGAGCGCACCCACTGGGGGAATATTAAGATGGACTACAAGCACCATGGGGCTGTGGTGACAGCCACGCCCACAAGGGCGGGTGCTTTGAAATAAGAACTGTGCATCTGCAGCGCAATCCTGTCATTCCTTCTGTATGCCACTGAAGAAAGGAGTACAACTCCTGAAACGCGTCTGGCTAATGAATTGGATGCCTGAATCCTTGTCAGGTGACTGCTGGCGAGCTGCCGATAAATAAAGAAATTGAACTTTTATGAAAGCTTCCTGTGGCCTTCCTTGTGGGTGCTTCCTGAAGTGTTGGATATATATATATATATATATATATATATATATATATATATATATATATCCTACAGCTGAGCTTTGCGAACAACGCAGTCGCCTTTTCCTTGCCACTTGCGGCGGCGTTCTTCGGCGGGACGGCGAGTCGTCAAATATTCTCAAAACCAATGCTGCTCTCTTTTCTCTTGAAACAGCACGCCAAAGACACAATTGTTACAAAAGCGGTGTTTATTTTTTAGGCTTCAGTCAAGACCCAACGCATTTCGGGGGGATGTACGTTGTTACGACGCGTGGTATTACCACGTGTACCGTTACAACGCGTATTTTACAACGCAAGTCGTTACCCCGACTTGCGCTGTAGGGGTGCGTACTTAGGAATAGTTTAATTTACTATTCCAACACCAGCCTACGTACAGTAGGGAAGGTGTTGGAATAGTAAATCTACTATTCCTTGTCCTTTAGCGCCCTCCAGTGCAAGTCGTGGTTACGACTTGCGTTCTAAAATACGCGTTGTAACGGTACTGCGGGGTAACATCCGCATCATAAAGGGTGTTCCCCATTTCAGGGACAACCCCTTGATCACGAGTAAAGGCATCATTGGTTCAATGTGTTTAAATAAACAGTCATGTGGTAAATAAACATGATAGAAATACTTAGAAGAGTTCCAGCACTCAATCTATTTGTCTTAAAAAGCGTGACTTTTAAAATACATGAAGTGAAGAGAACAAAGATGTATTTCATCAGAACCACATAGCATTGGTATTAAATTTAATTCGTAGCAGTTTTAGTATGGGCATTATGTGTTGTATTTCAACAAAACTTTATTGTCCACCTCAGACTCTATCTATTGAGTCTCACATATTAAATGTAAACACTCTAGAAATAATTATTTTTTTCACAATCTAGCCCAAGTGGGCTTAACATATATCAAAATCAAGGTGGTATACGTTCTTACAAGCAAAAGCCTACCATATATTGTAGAAAATACGTTCCAATTTAGAATTAAATTTAAATAAACTAGATTCGATTTTGATTCTATTTCAACAATTCTGCCCTAGTGGGCTTACTATCTGCTTTCTTAAATTTTACATACAGATTCTCATATGAAATTTGTAAAAATAATAGAACAAAAAAGAATTATCGTCAAACCTAGGTATATCTATTGCACTTCCACTTGGATGCTTATTCTAAGTTGGTAACCTTATATCAAATATTTGTTTGTAGGCTCGGCTGGTCTTCAGGACAATGAACATGCTTCATACTTTTCTCAACTGCATTCCATTCAATCCAACCTTTGGTCTGAACAAAAAACAATTGTTCATATCAATTCACTAAAATTGGTAACAAATACAAACACAAACACATCAAACTATTCTGCTGCAAGACAATGGAATTAAACACCACCCTAGACGGATTGGTGTAAAGGAAAATTAAAATGTTGGTGAATTCAGACAGTTAATTCAGTCATTTATGATTCTAGTTCTTATTTCAATCTTCATCATTCTCAAGACCCATTTTCTAAACTATATTGTTCAACAAAGACAACATTTGGGTTCGATAAACTTCACACATTGTTAATTAAAAAGTACGATGCAAAATATTTTGAAAATTTCGGAAATGGATACATAGGTACAAAGAATTTCAGAAACATTGTGAAAAGGTTGACCCAGAGGATGGTTGGAACTGTGTAGGGTGATTAGCCCAAGTGCACTGATAACTCCTCATCACAGTTATGTCCTCCAGGGGCCATGGTTAGGTATTGAATGATTAACCTGGATTCCAGGCGTCTTAAATCCTGTACTCGGTTGCCGCCTCTTATATTTACACCTATTGTGTCTAGAACGATAAAAGATAATAATCTCTCATCTTGATTGTGAAAGGTCTGGAAGTGTCTGGCCACTGGGTACTGTTTGTCCCTCTTTTTTTGCTTTGTGCAGTGTACTCCCTATATATGTTTTGTCACAAGGACACTACATGATCAGAATTGCAGGAAAGGTGTTTTTGAATAATGAAAGGTTTGCATGATGGTGACAATTTGCACTCCTTACAATTCTTGCTATACTTACATGCCTTGCAGTTACGGCATGTAAAAAACCCATTAATATTGGATTTCTTTGTGTTAGATGGTTCAAGAGTCCTAAGGGATTTTGCCTTTCTGTATGTTATTTGGGGGTAGGGCTCTATTTGTGGTGCAAGATCTTTATCCGTGGAGAGCACTTGCCAAAACGTGCCTAGACTTTGCCTTACTTGCTTTGCTTGTTGACTGAAAGTGGTTATGAGCCTTATTTTCTGATCTGTTTCAGCAGAGTGTGTATCTTTGATGGCTAGAAGATCTGATTGTTCTCTATTTCTGACCTCAATGTTTGCTTTCCTGATAATAGCTTGGTATACCCCCTTTGGGAGAATCTTTCTGTCATTGTTGTTTCTTCCACAATATACCCTTCCTCCGTGCTGCAGTTACCTTTGGCACGAAGGAACTCACCCAGGGGGATACTTTGAATCAGATTTCTGGGGTGGCAGCTTCGTGCATGCAGTAGGGAGTTCCCTGCTATTTCTTTTCGAAATAGTGTCCTTTCAAGTTTGTTATTGGCCACTGTAAGTCTCAGATCTAAAAATTCAATGGATAAACTGAAGAATTGACTAGTGAATTTCAGATTAAATTCATTATCATTCAACACACTAACAAAGTTATTTGCCTTGTCTTCATTGCCATCCCACACAATAAAAATATCGTCTATGTAACGCACCCATGCAATCACATTTTTCTTTCTGGTTATCATTCTCATAACTACAGTTTCTTCCCAAAACCCTAAATAGAGACCTGCAAAACAAGGAGCAAAGCAAGTCCCCATAGATGTTGCGAGGGTTTGTCTAAAGATTTTTCCATTAAAGATAAAAGTTTTGGGTTAAGCAGCTTCGCATCATTGAAATTAATGTTTCAGTGTGAATTGTTTAAGAGACTGATCTTTCTTTCAAAAAGTATTGACATGCAGTTAATCCTAAATCATGGGGAATGCATGTATAAGACTCATGACGTCTAAGCTTAAGAGATTATATCCAGTTTTCCACTCAATGTTTTCGAGGAGCCTGAGAAAATCGCCTGTGTCCTTAACATAGGACGGTAGTTTTTGTACTAGTGTCTGGAGGAACAAATCTACATACTTAGATGTGTTTTCTAGGCAACTCCCCCTTGAAGACACAATAGGTCTACCAGGGGGATTCAGCCTGTCCTTGTAGATTTTGGGGAGTAGATATAAGGCGGGAAGTTTGGGGTGTTTACATGTTAAGAAATCATATTCTTCTTTTTCTAGAATGCCTCTGTCCTTCCACTCAGCCAATTGCACTTGATAACCATGTATGGATTATTCATATTCTTTTCTATTGCTGATCTCATATTTATCAGGATCAGACAGTTGGTTCATGCCCTCTTTAATGTACATGTCATATGAAAACACCACCACGTTTCCACCTTTATCTGCTTTCTTTATGACTATTGTACGGTCATTTTTAAGATTCTCAATGGCATTCATTTGTGCATTAGATAAATTCTTATTACTAAACCATCTTTTCTTGGATAGTTTCAAGAATTCTTGCATTACCTTCTTTCAAATACATCTATTGAGTCCTTTTTAATTTGTGGGAGAAAAATCGATTTTGGTCTAAACCCACTACCTGTACTCATATCTGTTCGTACATTCTCGTCAAGGTTAGACAAAGTTGCATCATAGTCATCATTTTCCAACTCTCTCCAAGTGTGCCACAATTCAACATCTCCTATGCTGATGAGGCTAGGCTCATTATTCATGTTCACTTTAGGTTCTTTAAGCTTGGTGGCATACCATTTTTTGTGTGAAATAAAATAAGTCAATGCGACTTTGAGTATAGTTAAAATTATACGATGGACAAAAAGACAAACCTAAAGAAAGAATCTCTACCTCGGTGTTGTTCAATGGGCGATCGGGCAGATTGATGACAGTGTTCTGCTCCATTATTTTTTCTGTTGTTGGCCCCTTGTCCGACTTCCCACCGGGCTTCCCAGGTCTCCTAGCGACGTTTTGCTTCGTCTTGTGGCGCCTCTGCCTCCTCTTCCACGACCTCGATTTGTAACTTGTCTGTTGGCTGACATTCTTCCTTTCGCCATTAATGTGAATTCTGTTAAAATACGATCTTTTACCCCATCGCGTTCTGAAATACTCGAGATGTCACTCTCGCTGACAATGATTTCTTCACTTTAATTTTCGGCTGCACCTTCTTCATTTGCAGCTCTTCTTATCCGACCGATGCTTTTGGCATCTGTAGTTGCGTGGGTATCTCGTAATCAATCATATTTTTGGGCAAAGGTAAATACCTGGCCCTTCTGATAATCAATTAGGTCTCTGTGGAATTTCCTTAGTTTTTTGGTTTTAATGTCCTCTTCAATTTTACTCAGTTTCTCATCAAGTTTATCCATTTAGTTTTGAAAGTCCTCCTGGCCGCAGACAGCTTCTAGCTGTTTTGTGATGTTATCAATTTCTATTGTTAGCCGCTCAACGTCTTTCCTTGCATACTTTACTAGCAGTCCTAGCATGATTGTAGAGCAGTTGTGATTGTTAGCTGCCCAATCACTCATATATATATATATATACACACACACACACACACCATTTTTACTAAAATCAGGAGGCCTTCGCTAAGAACAAACCTAAATAGGTTTTATGTTTACCCCAATCAGTCAATTCAGAATTGGTAATTTTATTGACCTGGGGAGGGTATAAGGATATGCTCAAATGTAAGTGGGCCTGCGTGTTGTACATGATAGAGCGAGGTGAAGAAAAAACATTTTGTATACCCCTCGTGAAGTAATTTCCTCATAACTGTAACTTTTATTAATTGTGTGGTTTGGTATATTAATCAACGTAGTATAGAATGCACACATAAATACACGTGGGTATATTAATCTGCTTGCATGGAAAAATATAACTGACTAATTTAGTAGTGTTGTCATGGTGTTTACTAATGCAAAGCTTTAATTTAATCAAAAGTGACAATAATGTGCATTCTGTTTTTTATTTCATGGCAAAAATATGAAGAAAGGTAAGCATACCATGCATATGTGTTGCTTATTTGCTAGGTAACAACTAACAGGGAAAACCTTAGTATGGGGGGAGGTAAACAGAAGGGTTATATTTCAATAATTAACATTTATTTGTGTTTATTTCTATGATAGTTCCCATTCTGGCTCGTGAGGCCTATTTAAAAATGGAGGTTTTCGATTACTGTGACAGTGAAAGAAACTGCGCATGTGCGGGTAGAGACGAGACTGAATGTGAGCTGCCTGAGCGAGAGCGCTTCAAGGACAGCTTGCCCTGAAAGTCCAGATGACTGCCAACAAAATGTGAACATCTGAATTCCAAAACGTGGGAAAGGAACCCCATATAACAAGTTGAGGATGTGACTAGGCTGGACATTTTTTTAAAACAATGAACTCTTCAATTTCAGCTGATGCTACAGAAACTGAATATTAGAATGATGAGGTGATGCTCATCCACCCTCAAATTGTCCAATCAGGACTTGAGTTTGTACTGACAGTTACTTTTGTATATAGATAAAGTTAGTGAAATAGGGTATAAAAAGACGTGACTTTTCTTAAGAAAAAACTCTTTTTTCGATTTCCTCCTGAGATGCTGTCGGAATGCTGATTTCCTGAGATGTAAGAATTTGAATACATTTTCTATTTTCTTTGAATGAGAAATGAGTTTTAGATGAGGATGTTAGTTAGGGAGCTAGGAGAAAATGAACTTTGGGAACTATTTCGATGTAGGCACTCTGCTATGATCCAGCAGCTCTCCTTTGAATCACACCGATCCATGAAGTAGGATGAAAAGTGTTTGTGAGTAACTCGCAGTGTTAAGGACCCCACTGATGAGTAATGTATGATTTGGTACTTCAGGGAAAGGTGATATGGTTTTAGAATACATTTCCGGAGTAGCGCTGCATCAGTAATTAACTTGGTAGCAGAGCATTGGTTGCTATAGAATTAGCTAGGATTATGTATAAACTGATATATAAGGGTTTTGATGTACAGAATTATGACTAACATCTGTTAAGTTTGCATGACGTTATATGTAGTCCTGAAAAGGCTTCCGAGGATTGCATGAAGCTAGTCACTCTGTCTGCAGGCAGAGGAAGTGTGGCAAGTGAAGTTGCACATCGCATAGTCTGTTTCAAAAGTAGTACCATCGTATACTACAGTGGTATCATCGTATATCACTAGTTTAGGGACCTTTACGTGTGAAAGGATAAATGCATAGCAAGGAAGGTCTATAAAATCTTAGCCTTCAAGTACAGGGATCATTGTGTATGCTGATTTAAAACTTACTGCTGGGAGAGTAATAGAGCTTAACCCGAGCTTGAGAGAAGGGTAAAGTAGAGGAAGTGGTGCTACTTTATCGGTGAGCCTAAAATTCTGTGGTAGTGAAGAGGTAAGCGCTGTCTACTGGAAATACAGAATACTTGTATGATTGAAAATTCTATCACTTTTTTTAGCGAAACAGATGAATGGAGTTGTTTTGTGCAAATTACTAACCAATTCAGTTGTATATCTTGTAAATACGGCTTCTCGATTAACCTTGTAAAGGAGGGGTCAGTCGAAGCTGCAGAAGCCGGAGCAGGAGCTGACGTCAAAAGTGTCACGCAGGGATTGGTCCTTGTGACCAAGACAGAGTAAAGGCTGATTGGTGCATCAGTAAAACAGCGAAAAAATTGGTTAAGCACTAAGGAGACGTATCTTGTTCTAATTGGTACGCTAGTGTACACCGCGCTGTAATAGGTTGGTGTTACGGAACAGCAACAGAGGAGTACGCGATCTTTTGAAAGACAGAAAAAAAATATCAAGAAAATGGATTATTATTACGGAGAAGAAAAGGAGAAACCTTCATGGTTTAAGAAATTGAAAAATGTGTTTAAAAAGGACAAGGCGATAGTAACAAGAGAGGGAAAATTACTTCCTCCGCCGATAAAGCCTCCTTCCTATATGTTGTCAAAATATGGTTACCATACATGTGTTAGGCTAGAGAATTGGGCTAGGTATACCAGAAATGACGGTGTGTTAGCTTTTCATGAAGTCAGATCTTTTAATGTGGCAGTTTTGCGAAATTTGAGAGATAGGATGATGAAACTTGAACCAAGACCTAGACCAACTCAATTTGAAGCTCTAGTTGAATGGGAGGGTGAGATGCATGAAATGGAGGGAGAGAGGTTGGAAAGACATCTCAGACCAATAGGTAGATTGCGCGGATTATGGGGAGAGACACATGAGAGTAGAATGCGCAGATGGAGAAATGCTGATATGTGTGATGGAATGTATTCAGTCAGATTAGTGGATGAATATGAAGGGCAGAAATGTACAGAGAAGAGGAAAAATGTGGAAACAGGGAAAGAAGATTATGGTGATAGTGAGTCAGAGGATACCGTGCTGGAAGAAATATTAAATACGAGACCGCCACCATACCAACCAGGTTCTTTATGGATCACACCTAATGCTCCACCAGTAGAAGATAGAATGAATGAAATTCCAAGACAATTTTCAAAGTTTAGATTTTCAAATTTTAGAGATATACCCGAAAGAGTAGAAATGAGATATAATCCAAAAGTCCCAGTGACAGAAACAAGAGTTACCGGTACTCCTAAGCAAAATAGTGAAAGAAGAAGTGTAAATAGAGTAGAAAAACGAGTTGAAGAACAACCAAATATTTCTGAATATGTACGATCTACAAATGAATTGACAGAAAAGATACAAGAGCTTACTAAAAACTTAGAAGCAGTAACAGTCCCAGTAACGATAGGACCTGTAATCCCAGTGTTTGAAAATTAAAGAATAAAAGAGCCAAGTTTGACAATCACTTTACAACAAAGTTTGCAAAAGGTAAAAGAAAATATTTATCCAGATTTGTCAGAAATTAGGTGAACAAGTAATGTAAATCCACCGGACTTAACTTTTAATCAGAGTTTACCCTATAAGTATGCAACTGGAGCAGAATCTGATTCTGCTACACCTGAAAAGGGCATAGAAAAAATAGATTTAACACAGACTCCTGTAGGAACATCGGAACAAGAATTAAGTGATTGGCTTAAAACTCTGAAATTAAAAGCACATGAACCTAAAGTATTAGATGTGGCAAGATTAAAAATCGACATGGAAGAATTAATTATTGAAACAATTGGAACGGACAGATTAAAAACATACCAAGACGATGAACTTATTTTCATGTGTAAAAGTATAACACGGAAAGCAAAGTCTATACATGATCAATTGGAAAGATTAGCGAGTGAATTTGAAATAGAATTCGCAAACAATAAAACATTGCAGAAATCCTACAGAGTAGACTTTTCAGTAAAAGACATTGAAAATATGAATACAGCAGGAAGGTTTACTCAAATAAAAGAATGAATTGTATTACTAAGGAGATGGGATATGTGAATAAGTGGAGAATAAAATGGGCAAAGAAGAAAGAGGCCAGTGATAAATCTACATTAGCGTTCCCTGTGAGAGAAAAAGAGAAGGTAGCAAATGAATTCCCTATGAGAGAAATACCTGGAGGAGGATATGTACATGTTCCTTGGAGTAGACAGGATATATTATCATTTACAAGTGATTTCCCCAGATTGAGAGGAAAACCAGTAGAATGGTATCGACAGGTAGATCGATTTGTGAAAGTTTCAAAAGTACTACCGGTTGATCTGGATGGATTGTTTGACATAGTTGTACCCGCAGATCTGTGGACTGAGTGCAAGATAACTGTAAATTGGCCGAAGGCGGAATATCCTCGAGACAAAGTAACAGGTGCTCCGTTACCTGAAGTGATGCGTAAATATGAACAAGTAATAGTGTTTTTGAAGAATAAAATTCCACCGAAAGAAACAGATTGGGTTAAAATAGACAGAACTATACAGGAAACAAAAGAATCTGTGCATGCATTTTATGAAAGACTATTGTTGGTGTTTAAACAATACAGTGGATATGAAGAACTGAGCGAAAAAGACATGAGTCATTTTGTGTATCGATTTGTATATGGTTTAAGAGCTGAAATTGGAGACATGATTAGACATAGTTTAATAGGATGGCAATCGAGTACAGTAGATGAAGTGTTGAGACAGGCTAAATATTGTAGTGATGAAATTGAAGATAAAGAAAGAAACTAAAGAAAAAACCCATGTGGGCACAAGTGAAAGTAGCAGAGCACCAAGTAGCACAATTGGAGAATAAAAATACCGATGCAAATCAAGGAAAATTGAAAGGAAATTTCAACAAAACAAAATTGGTAGGAAATGTAGAAGAGTTTAAGAAAAAGTTCCCTTGTCATAATTACGGCAGAATAGGACATTGGAGAAAAGAGTGTAAGTATCCACCAAGAGTTAATCCCGAAAATACATCATTGAATCCACAGGTGCAGCATGAGGTAATTTAACAGCCACCGCAACAGCAGCAGATAGTTACTCAGCAAAGTCCGGTGCAACAACCGCCACTTCCACACAGTGTAAATCTACAGCGATATAGTGCAGAGACAGGATTCAGAGGAGGCGAGCAGGTAAACCGATCGCCCAGAATGAATGTGAGTCCCCAGTATTGGTTACAAGAGGAAGGCGGAGTGGGATGAAAGTTTCTGACGGTGCCTGAGAGAGGGAGAAGAGTGCGTGCTTGGAGCCACTCTTGAGGTAGATCAGTCTGGTCCATTGTGAATGGAAAAGTGAATGATGTAGAAATAACTTTCCTAGGGGACACTGGTGCTACCCGTTTTACTGTTAGATCAGTGGAAGTCCAAAATCTTCCTCTCTAGAGAGCATATCCAAGTTGTAGGTGTAGCTAATAGACAGATTAAAACCTCCTTAACACAACCAGTTGAAGTAGAAATCGGAAATTTCAAAGACATACATCGATTTGTGGTGTGTGATAGTAGCCCCGTAAATTTGTTAGGCCGAGATATCTTGTGTAAGATGAACTGCGCCATATATTGTTCACCGGACGACATAGAACTCTAAACCCCAGATGAAGATAGTTTTTATAAAATGACCATGCTAATGATTGAGGCAGAGAAAAATAAGTTGTTTTCTGTGTTTGATCGAGAAAAGATACCTGATTAATTGAAAAAGGTAGTGAAAGAGAAGGTGTGGGATTTCACAGGAGAAGATATTGGACTAATGAAAGACGTAGATCCTGTAAAAGTTTCTATAAAAGATGGTGTGAATTACCCAAACATTCCCCAATATAAAATTACAGCAGAAATAATTGAAGGAATAACTCCAGTAATAAACAAAAGGATTGATCAAGGCATTCTGAAAGAGATAGAAAGTAGTCCTTGTAATTCACAGATAATGGGATTGAAAAAGCCAAACGGAACATTTAGGATTGTACAAGACCTTAGAAAGGTTAATAAAATAGTTTTTCCAATGTTGTCCGATAGTACCAAATCCAGCAGTGATTTTATATCAAATTCCACATGATGCAGAATGGTACACTGTGATTGATCTGTGTAATGCGTTCTTTACTGTTCCATTGCACCCAGAAAGTCAGCCAATATTTGCGTTCCGGTTCAGAGATCGCATTTTGGCATGGTGCCGAATTCCTCAGTGGTATACTGAGAGTCCATCTATCTTTAATCAGTTGCTAAAGAAATCATTGGAAAGTTTGAGCATGCCTGGAGAGTCTGTATTGGTTCAGTACATTGACGATCTCCTAGTGGCATCAAGGGCAAAAGATGCATGTATAACAGATACCGTTGCATTGTTGAATCATTTGGCAGAGGAGGGACATAAAGTGTCTCCATCAAAATTACAATTTTGTCAGAAAGAAGTGCAATACATAGGTCATAAGATTGCTAAAGGAATCAGACAAGTCACTGCAGAAAGAATCAAAATGATACAAGGAATGCAGCCCCCAAAAACTCAAAGACAAGTAAGAATGTTTCTGGGAATGGTAGGTTACTGTAGTCAATGGATTAGTGGATTTTCGCTGATAGCAAAACCATTACAGAGAATAACCAGAGCAGATATCAGAGACCCTATAGTATTGACCAAGACAGAGATGGAAGCATTTGAACAGCTAAAACAAGCTTATGTGAAGCACCAGCTTTAGGGATGCCTGACTATGAAAAAGAGTTTGTACTGTATTCCAGTGAACGAGAAGGATGTGTATTGTCAGTGCTAATTCAAAGACATGGAAAACTGAGAAAGCCAATTGCATATTTCTCAGCTGTTTTGGACCCAGTTGCCAGGTTGTCTGAAAGCAGTAGCAGCTACAAGCGCAAGTCTAGAACAAAGAGAAGTAATAGTGATGGCATTTCCTGTGAGGGTGTATGTACCTCATTCTGTGGAGATTCTCCTCACTAGGACAAAGACCCAGTATCTCACCAACAATAGGATAACCAAATACGGGAAGGTAATTCTGGGAGCAGAAAATTAGACAATCTCTCGATGTGTCAACATCCACGTGTAATATTATTTACCTGGCATTTTCTCCAGTACATTATGGTGGTGCAATTATTACCACACTTGGTAATTTCCCCCTGTGGTATAATCCTCATTACTCGGAATTCCAATATGTGTGGTATCAGGAGTAACTGCACATATCATAATTAAAAGCCTCACTTGTAATTTTGGACTCGGATGTAATCAGTGTTAGAAATGATATTGCTGAGCTCCATGCCAATTTTAAAATTTCGATTCACAGTAAATAACAGTTGTGCCTTACTTTATGTTACATTTTGTGATTCATTGTCCATCGTAAAATCAATATTTGTGAACAATGCTCTGGGTTAAAAAAAATATGAAAACTACCACCATGTAAAATTTGGGGATTTGCCCTCCACCATCCACACCTTCTCACCCTACTTAAAAACAAAATGTCAAGAAAACTGTGATTAGGCAACAGTTGAGGTTATTTGGTGGGACTTGCAGTCAGGTGTGCAACGCCCATTGGGCTGAAAGGGCTTTAGCCCCCCCCACCACTATCTGCTGTAGCCCGTGCTGTGCAGCTAACAAATCTTTTGTATGTTTTCACTGCATCTTGTGCCCTTGCTGTCGCATTTATGTACAGAACTGTTGCTGCTACATTGGGAGAATATATATTTCAGGGAAAACACAAAGGTGGGTAAGCAGAAAATGAATAGGGAGTGCCAAGCCAGAGCTCAGGAAATTATTGGGTTTACGCCTAAGCGCTATAACGCAAACAAAGCCCTCTGCATGATATATAAATTGTCTTGTAAAAATGTGCTAAAGAATCTTCATAATTCAAAAAGTGTATTTCTTTAACGTGAAAGTGTTTCCCTTCGGTGCACTGGTGCATTAAGTGATATTTATTAGAAGTCTTAGAGCAGATTCGGTAACATTATGCCCTGGATTTGCAAGTGTTTATTTGGAATTTACGTTTTTACGGACAAAACTTGTTTTACACTGCCATGTTGCCTTAAAGTAATGCAAAGCAGTCCTTACTTCTGCTTTACCTTACTTACTTTTCTTCATGGGGCTGTTCCAAGTGCAGTGCATGAGTGTTCCATGTTTCCAAGGCTTTTAATGCAAAGCCCTATCTACTACCAATAGTAGAGAGGGCTTTGCGCCAAAAAATATTGCCTTTTTGAGGCAGGGCGTTAAAAAGAAGAAAATGTTTTCATTTCTCCAAACATTTCCAACTTTGCATCTTCTACCCTGTACAGCATGCATCCAAAATGGGAAATGTTTTAAAGTTTGCTTAGGTATAGTATTTTAAACTGGAATGGTACCCTTACCGGTGCAAAAGCTATGGTAGACTTCACACACACAGCCTTTTACTTTTAAGAAGATGTGTGTGTGTAGCGCTAGGCAGCCTGATTGTGCAACAGCGCTAACTTACTAGGTATGGCGCTCTCCTGCTTTCTCCTCTCGTGCAGTGCAGTAGCGTAGCATGGGTTTTTAGTAAATCTACCCCACTGTTTCTAAACATAAACCTAAAAACATAAATGTCTCCAATGATGATGCTATTAGTGAACTAAGATACAAGTAAATTATCAAGTTAACTGCGAAGATTTTAATGCTGGGGGCCACCCCACATAAAGGGCGTGGCCCCGTTAGTGGCATCCAAAGGGCCCATAGGCAAAGGGATCCCTTCCGGGTCGCGCGACCCGGAAGGGATATAGGTACAAGATAACAGGAAGCGCGTCACGAGGAAACGTCAGAGTGACCTGGAAGCAGTCTGAGAGCGCGAGGCTTGAAAAGCCAGCGCCTCAGTTCACGCCCCCTCTTTGTCCACATCGCATACCAGGGGTCGGTCGTCATGAAGGAAGTCAGGGCTGATCCGTGTCGCGGCAGCAAGGACGCTTGGAAAGCATCCGATCTCAGGCAGGTGAGTGGGCCTCGCAGTGCGATAGTTTAATAGAAGCGTGGGTGGTTCTTGCGCGAGTCGAGTATTTGGCGTTTAAACCGTGTTGTGAGCGTGGGGCTGATTTGAGGCGAGCGAGTGTGCCGTATGCAATAATCAGCCTGGTGCGCGTTGCGTTACAATTTTAATAACATGTGGAGCACCATTACATTAAAATCGATTGAAACAAAGAATTTGTAGAGCACACATCCTAAACGGAGGATTTTAAGGTACACTCAAATGAGATGACAAAGGAAAAGGAGGCACAAATAGAAACGGTAATTGCCTAGGATCACACCATTTTGTCAAGCAAGTAACCTGTTTATTCCCAGGGGGTTTGGTGATTGGCATAAAGGGGTGGGACACAGAAGCCTCATGAAAACTTGGCTTGTTTTTGGTCAAAGTTCTAGAAATCTTCCTGAGTCAGAGCTCAGGATATGGCTTTGGCCTTCAGTGACTCGCACACCTCTAGAAAAGGGATTTTCGGCAAGTTAAAAAAGCTGACATTTTGTTGAAGGTTTAAGTAATGATTTACTTTCTCCACTCAAGTTACTTATTGTCATCACAATAATCCTAGTTTAAATTACAGCTGAAACTTCACGTGCCAGTTGCCAAAGACATGGCGAGTTACCTAGAGCGTCTAGGGATACATGGCCCTGAATTCACACAACTCACACTCCCCACCCTACACTGACACAGGTTCACAACTCACTGAGCTCACAGGGCACTCCACTCACCCCTTACTCACACTTGACCCACCACTAACACTGACACACTTGTCACCCAGATGTCACATGGGCACCTCACTCACCCTGCACTCATTTAGGCACACCTTTCACTCAGCACTCGCAACGCTAACCATGCATTCACACCACTTACTGTCACCCAGCACTTAATTGGGCACACCTTTCACACAGCAGACATTAAATTGCCCAACACTCGTAGTCATGCTCTTCCCATAGGACTAGACGCCTATTCACTTCTATCCGTAACCACATGGTGGGTGCAAGAGGGAAGAGTGTACTGAGGCTGTGGGCTGAAATGGGGAGGGAGATTGGGTTGAGGCTGTGGGGGCAAGATCAGTCTCAGTCTCTGCAGGTTAGCTGGGAGGGAGTGGTCATGTGGTACAGTAGTGGAAAGCAGTCGAAAGCTGCTTTAGGGGGAGCAAGCACCACAGATTAAGGGGGAAGCACTGAATCTGAGGCTATGGGCTGGTGTAAGAGTTGGGTGGGGGTACAGCCTAAGGGTCTTGGTGGGCATAGACTGTAAATTAACTAGTTGGTAGTGCACTTAAGCCATGTTGCCTTCATACTGGCTGCTGTGAAGGAAGGAAGGGGTGAGGGTACCAATGTCCAGACTTGTTTTTGCTACTTTTGAAGCCACAATGTAGGCTGCATGTGTACCCATTGGTTTGCACGGTGGTAGTGTGCTGCAGGGACTGCTACTGGGGGAGAGCGAGCTAAGGCTGTGTGACAGGGGAGCTGGTTATGGAGGAGCTGGTGTAGTTGGGGAGAGTGAACTGAGGCTCTGGGTTGGTGTGGGAGGAGTGGGTATTGGTAGTAGACTTTCTGGGACGTCTACCCACAGGCTATGACTGCAGCCATTGCCATGCCTGAAAGGGTGGGTGTGTTGTCTGCATGTCATATATACAGACGGGGAAGAAAAAAATAAAGAAGCTCAGACGTCATCACGCTTTATGCAGCGGCCATTTTAAAGAGTGACAACCCCTTATTGGCAAGCTCTATTCACCAACATTTCTACCAGTCATTCTGATGCCGGCTCACGGAGTATTTCCCATTAACTTTTCACAAATTAAGCATGGAGTTATGTCATGTGCTTGGTAGTACTAGTGATTATCCTGAATCAGTGAAGTGTTTTTAATAACACCATTAGTTTATTCACAACCACCCTGCTCTCACTCCTTTGCTTTAATGTCTTTAGTGCCAAGAATTTAGCACCATTCCTTTCTGCACCTATTGTGCCCTTGACTTGGGGCTGGGGTTGATTGCCTCTGATGTCCAGGAATCCATCCTATTATGGCTGTGCAAACTGGGTCAAGTACATCCTCTGCTGTACTTGAGTCTCAGTGGTAAAGCAGTCACAGGCTTCTCAGGGAGGTAGTGTGGGGGTGCACAAACTCAGAACTCAACCACCCAGTACAACAATAGCTGTTTGCCCAGTTACACAGTGCTTAACTTGGAAAACAAGAGAACTCGCTTTAAATGGAATGCCACATTGGTAGTAGTAGCAGGTACAATAATATACATTGGCGCATGAGCTACTGTGCCTTGGGATAATGCACTCATTTTCCCTTTTCCCAGGAGTCCCTCTTCTTGTGAATCTAGGCATGTCCCCCTTAGGTTATAGATTTTTGTGCAACATCAATCAAGGCTCAGATGCAGATACCCCATTTCAATAATGCTTGCGCTCAGTTTGATGCTCTCTCCCTTTGACACAGTCTCATCACAACGCAGGCCTCCATATCCTTTCAGCAGCAAGTGTCTCCAATCTCTTCCACTTCTTGGATGAGACGTGGGGGTTACAGAAGTGGCCATCGATCTTGGTAAGCTGTAACAGGACGGGTAGCCCGATTGGTAGCCTGGAATTCTTCGACAAATGCAGATACTGGCAGTGGGGGCACACAACAGGCATTGGACCCACGTCTGGGTCACTTAGTATTGAGCAGCAGATGGGCAGCCACGTAGACAGAGACACAGCGGCATGCTAGCAGTCACTGTGTGCACTTTGTACATGCACCAGTGGTGGCAGGCACAGGTCTTGGCTTTGATGGCAAAGAACTCCATGGGCACAGTTTGCTTCACTGTAGCAGCGAGGACATCTGTAATCATTTTTATTGCATAGTGGCGAGATTAGCGACCAAGCCGCGATCCTCATTTGGCACCTCACTTCTGGAACCCCTGTGCCCATACTATCGGGCTAAATAATCAGTCTTTGCAGTCTCCGTTCCCCTGGGTAGATCC
Source organism: Lissotriton helveticus (assembly GCF_964261635.1). Lineage (NCBI taxonomy): Eukaryota > Metazoa > Chordata > Amphibia > Caudata > Salamandridae > Lissotriton > Lissotriton helveticus. The sequence continues at coordinate 753,638,222 of NC_136073.1, forward strand.
TCAGCACCAGGTCCTGGATGTTACTCTTAACACCTCCTGCAATGTTGGCAGGATTGTTCCCACTCTAAGCGAGCAGACTGGCTTTCATGCCCTTGAGGTCAGAAATACATCTCTTCCAGCAAGGCAAGAGTCCAGGGAATAAACCCTTTAATTTGGGAAGCTGGCTGTGAGACAGACACCAGCTCTGAATGCACAGCAGTAGTCACAGTATGTTGCAGAGCAGAGTTATGCTACTCATAGTTCGGTAGTTTCCATCCAGGAGTAATCACTACGGAGGCACAAAGAGGCTTGAACTTTCTATACCTGACTTATCAACAGCACACTGTACAGTGATCAGGGCAAATGCAAAAGGTTGGCTCATCTAAAAGATCTTTTCCACACTGACACAAAAGACATTAGTCCCACCCTTCACCCAACCATCCTCCAAATGGCAGTGCTACAGGAGGGCTAATCAGCAGATTCTCTCAGCAAAAGAGCTTCGGTGAATTTCTAAAGGTGTCTTGTCTCCTCTGCCCACCCTTCTTTGTCTAGGACTACTCTCTCCAGCTTCAGGAATGTCAGCAAAACACTTCCACTGCCTTGGAAAACAATATCACCTCCATCTTGTGCACAGGAGCAGGTCAGGGTTTCCAGAATGGAACCTAGTAGTGTCCATTAAGTGGGCACACTCATAAACATATAGCATTTACCACACAAGCCATAAACATAAACGAGCACAACATATATTTGGAATGTTAGCACAAGGATTAGGATTAGCTCACTGAAGCAGAACTTCACATACGTGGGGCCTCCACTCCAGTGCCACAGAGAAAAGGCATGGTCACGACTATGGATTCACAAAACATTGCACAATCAACCTACATGCTAAACCTGTGGCAGGCTGTTAGTTTACTATCAGGAAAATGAGGGCACGCATGACATGTCCTTCCGGGTCACAGGACAGGTCCAGGACCTCAGCCACGTCGTAGGCCTCTATGCACTAGATTAGCACGAAGCAAGGGCCAAAATCAAGCTCTGGGATACCAGATGCTCAAAGTCTGGAATTCAGGATAGGGCAGCATGACTGTATAACTCATAGGGGACATTCTCGTCCCAACAGCATGTTCAGGCAATATTATTTTTTTCTAAATGATTATGGCTTCTCCTATGGTCTTCTCACTCTGTACATGTTTCATTAACTCCTGTAAATAGATGTTTTGTGGACACTAAACAAGTGCATATGTGTGTCTCAGTGTATAGGTATTGGTATAATTTTACATTATTTCCATGCACACATGTTGTGATAGCTATTCTGCAGCCTGTAAATGATAAACAATGTGGATATTTTATTTTATTTTATTTTATTCTGGAGAAGGTACCAAAAAAAACTGGCTGAAGCGATACCTGATGTCTGCTTTGCTTCAGGGAGACCTAATGTCTTGGAGAGCTGAGCTGCAGCACGGCGAGCTGATAGCAGCCAATAGCCCTTAACACAGGAAGATCTGAATAGGGAGAGCTGCTGAGTGGCCTGTAGACCTGATGAGTGGCCTAAAGATCATAAGCTACAGCCCCTCTACAAAAGTTCAGGTGAAAATGGTCAGTCAAACACAATATCTAAAGTTGTAGTACTCAGGACATTTTGGTTCATGGGCAACACAGGAAAAAGGCCTTCACACGACTGACCCTTGCTGTCTGCAAGACAGACGTGAATTACTTCCCACCCACCAGTGTCAGCCTTCCTCCTTGCCTTCCCAATGCTCATCCACAATTCTAGCAGCACAGCTCAGTTCTCCAGATGACAAAACACGAAAGCAACTACAGTTAATTACTTGTAACCTTCCGGACGACAGAAGAATTCATCAATGCTGAAAACTCTTGTAGCCAGCAGAATCATCATCAGACCAATGTCATCTTGAATAGCTCTGTAGCCAATCCAGCCAGAACTGTCAATAACTCCTTGAAAACATGAGTGATCCCAAAGTAACTCCTTATATCTTACATAAATCCATCATAAAACAAAGATGCCTTGAAACTAGAGCTCCTTCTTACTTACTTATGGCCAATAGCAAACTTTGAAACTAGAGCTCCTTCTTACTTACTTATGGCCAATAGCAAACTGTTTCTGTCGAAATGATAGAAAGATTGAAAGACGTGCTTTAGGACAAATATCTGCATTGGAGTAGCAAAATGCCTATTACTAAGCATAGGTGGAGTTTATGGAGTTTTACTCCGCAGAACTCCGCGAAATGCCAGAAAAACTCTGCCGCGCTCAGCGGAGTTCCGCCAGCGGTGGAGTCTGTTAAGTTGTGTTGCTTGTACCTATTTTTAGAGCCAGGAGTTTGTCCCATGCTGTGAAATCAGAGCGAGTGGCACTTCCCGTTACGTCAGAGGACACTGCCGCTCAAGTAGACATTCTACTCGAGCGGCAGTTTCCTCAACGTGAATGGCAGACTTCTCAACGCGAGTGATCACAACCTGCTGTGACCGCAAAATCTCACCAGGAGGAGGTCTAACGCATTATTTTGTCTCGCAAGTGCCCGCACACTTACCCTTGGTGAGCCGCTTGAGAAAAAAAACTCAGCTCCACGTCACTTTGCGGAGTATTTCAGAACTCCGCGCTGGTGGTCAAAACTCTGCGGACTCCGCCAGCAAAGCGGAATTCTTCACCCACCCCTATTTATTATTTGTGTTCTTCCTTGCCTTGGATATTGTTCCTCAAGCCAGGTCTCCACAGAGACTTGACAACATCAGAAGTAGGGAGAGAACTTAAGCAGATTGCATATTTTCTATCATACAGATCATCATCTTATTTTATACCTTCAGGCCACTCCATTCAATTCACAACTAATGTCCCTAACAGTTCTACCTCCCTGTTAGACGGACCGGGAGGGTCGGCCGAGGATAAGGGGAGAGGTCTCCGGGGAGAGCCGTCTCCAGTGAATCGTACAGACAAGTAACTTCCCCCCCACAGACGGACACCACACAATGATAAAGTTCAACGATACTTTATAGGTAATTCTCAAGTACGGTAGAATGGTACAAGGAGGTCTGGACTCAGGGGTCCCCTCTATTCTGGTCTCTGTTTGGGAAAAGGGTAGCGGGACAGTCTTGTTACCAAAGAGATGGAAATAGCTCTCAATCCTCGAGCTCGGTGGTGTAGATGAACGGGCCGCGGCGGAGCCAGCAGGGCCCGAGATGGATGAAGGAAGACGACGGTCCGCGGCAGAGCCAGCAGGTCCCGATGAAGGTGGTGGTTACAAACGGTCCGCGGCCACGCCAGCAGGTCCCGACGAAGATGAAGGATAGGGTGGTTCCCAAAGCCGCGGCAGCGCCAGCAGGCAAGACGAAGGTGCACAAGACAGAGCTACGGCAGCGCCAGTAGTCCGTCAAGGATGAGTTCTTCTTTGCGTCTCTCGACTCCAAGATACAACTGCCGTCCGGCTCTGGAGCTGCCCCAGTTATAGGGCTGGTGTGCTTTGATGTCCGGACCCTCGCACTTGGAGGTCGGGAGGTCCGGGATGAGGGGGTTCAGACACCCAGCAGGGGGGTGGAGCCAGCGCCCGGGGAGGCGATGGGCGAGCGGTACTTGGCGGGGGGGAGCCATCGACACCTCTTGCTCCCATTGACTGACCAAGTAGCCCGCTCACCTCCTGGGTGGATGTTGGTGCCGGAATGTCTGAGGCCTGGCCGGGCCCAGGGTTGAGGTCGATCGGGGGCCAGGCGGCCTCGTGGTGGAGTGTCCAAGATGGCGCCCAGGATGGGCGCGCAGACCGGTAGTGGGTCGGCCTATGCGGTCAACAGGTTCGAGTGTAGGGGTCCCTGCGGGGACGGTGGACGTGTAATGGTGGTGTGTGGTACTTGCGTGGCTGGTTCGGGCCTGGTTGGGCCGGGGGAGAGCGGCCCTTCATGTGGCCTGTCCAACATGCGTCCCCCCCAGCTGAAGGCGGGGAGAGTTACCCATTCTCTTGGGGACTCTTTTCGTCGAGGCGGAAGAACCGGGACAGGCCATCTGCGTTGGCGTGATCTGGCCCAGGCCGATGTTCAACTGTGAAGTCCATCCCTTGTAGGGAGATGGACCAGCGTAGTAACTTCGGGTTTCCCCCCCGCATCTGCATCAGCCACTGCAGGGGTCGGTGGTCGGTCTGTACCCGAAAGGGCGTGCCAAAAAGGTAGGGCCGGAGCTTCTTGAGGGCCCATACCACTGCAAAGGCCTCCCTCTCTATGGTGCTCCAGCGTTGTTCCCGTGGTAGGAGTCGCCGGCTGATGAAGGCCACCGGCTGATCACGGCCTTCGGTGTTCACTTGAGACAGGACTGCCCCAATGCCATGGTCGGAGGCATCCGTCTGGACGATGAACTCCCGGCTGTAGTCGGGGGCTTGGAGCACAGGGGCGGAGCACATGGCGGCTTTCAATTGTTCAAATGCAGCTTGACACTCTGGGGTCCAGTTGACTTTCTGGGGCTGATTTTTTGACGTGAGCTCTGTGAGGGGCCTCACGATAGTACCATAGTCTTTCACGAACCTTCGGTAATAGCCCGTGAGGCCCAGGAAGGCCCGTACCTCGGTCTGGGTAATGGGGGGCTGCCAGGACTGGATGGCGGCAATTTTTAGCTGCAGAGGGGCCACCAGGCCGCTTCCCACCTGGTGCCCGAGGTAGGTTACAGACCCTTGCCCAATTTGACATTTGCTGGCCTTGATCGTGAGGCCAGCTTGCTGAAGGGCGTGCAGCACTGCTCGGAGGTGGCGGAGGTGCTCGGACCACTGGTTGCTGTATACAGCGATGTCGTCTAGGTAGGCGGCGCTGAATCCTTCGAGCCCCGCCAGGACCTGATTGACGAGTCGTTGGAATGTTGCTGGGGCATTCTTCATGCCGAAGGGCATGACTGTGAAATGGAAATGGCCATCGGGAGTGGAGAAGGCAGAACGTTCTTGTGCCCGGGGTGTGAGGCCGATTTGCCAGTAGCCCGCCGTTAGGTCGAAGATACTGAGGTAGCGGGCAGCTCCCATGCGGTCGATTAGTTCATCTGCCCGGGGGATGGGATGTGCGTCTGTCCTGGTGACCGCATTCAAGCCCCGGTAGTCGACGCAGAACCGGAGTTCTGGTGTGGTGCCGGGGGCAGCTGCTTTGGGGACCAGTACTACAGGGCTGGCCCAGGGGCTGTCTGAGGGCTCGATGACCCCGAGCGTGAGCATTTTGGCTACTTCCTCCTGGATGCAGGCCCGTACCCGATCTGGCACGCGGTAGGCCCGGTGGCGGATAGGGGGGCTGTCCCCCGTGTCCACATCGTGCGTACACCAGGAAGTGACACCTGGGGTGAGGGAGAACAGGCTGGCGAATTGTGACAGGAGAACCTGGCACTCCTGGCGTTGCTCTCGGGTGAGGGCCTCTGAGAGTCGGACCCCCTCTACGGAACCATCTTTCTCCCGCGTTCGTAGGAGGTCCGGGAGGGGCTCGGAGTCCTCTTCAGCCCCATTGTCTGTGGCCATCAGGAGGCTGAGTTCCGTCCGTACAAAGTGCGGTTTCAGTCTGTTAGCGTGGAGGACCCGGAGGGGGTTCCGGGAAGATTCCAAGTCGATGAGATAGGTAGCCGGACCCTTGCGCTCGACCACTTTGAAGGGCCCGGTCCACTTGTCTTGTAGGGCGCAGGGTTCGGTGGGGGACATCACCCATACCTGTTGCCCAGGTTCAAATTCGATGGAGGAGGCATTCCGGTCATACCACCTTTTCATGTCCTCTTGACTGGCCTCTAGGTTGGCTTTTGCTAGTTCTCGGAATCGCCGGGTCTGGTTGCGGAGTGTTAGGAGGTAGCGGAAAACATCTGGTGGGTTCTTTAGAGGGGGCATCTCCCAGCCTTCCTTAACTAGGCTGAGCGGCCCGCGCACGGGGTGTCCATATAGCAGTTCAAATGGGCTGAAGCCCAGGGACTTCTGGGGAACCTCTCGATATGCGAAGAGGAGGCACGGCAGCAGCACATCCCACTGGCGACGGAGGGGCTCTTCCAACCCCCCGATCATCCCTTTGAGCGTGCGGTTGAACCGCTCAACGAGGCCGTTTCCTTGAGGGTGATAGGGGGTCGTGAACCGGTAGGTAACCCCGCACTGTTGCCAGAGGGATTTCATATATTTCGAAATAAAGTTCGTGCCCCTGTCACTGACGACCTCCCGGGGGAAGCCCACCCGGGAGAAGATCCCCATCAGAGCCCGGCCGACTACCGGGGCTGTCACAGTCCGCAGGGGAACAGCCTCCGGGTAGCGGGTGGCGTGGTCCACTAGCACCAGGATGAATCGATGGCCTTGTTTTGTGCGCGGGTCCAGGGGCCCTACGATATCGATTCCGACCCTCTCGAACGGGGTGGTGACCACGGGAAACGGTTGCAGGGGGGCTTTCAGTTTGCGGCCGCTCTTCCCACTGGCTTGGCACGTGGGGCAAGATCGGCAATGCTGGTGTACATTGTCCCTCATTTTGGGCCAGAAGAAGTGGGTCACCAGGCGGCTATATGTTTTGTCTTGACCCAAGTGTCCTGCCAGGGGGACATCGTGGGCCAGGTTTAGCAGAAAGTCTCTAAAACGGAGGGGTACCACTAGGACTCGGCTGGCCCCCAGCTCCGCGATTCTTTGCTCACTGTACAGCAGATCATTGTCCCAGTAGACCCAGTGAGTTCCGGAGGTATCCCCTGCGCTTTGGGCTAGCGCTTGCTGGCGGAGTCCCTCGAGGGAGGGACAGGTCTTTTGTTCTTGGCGAAATTGTTCTTGCGTGGGCCCCCCCTCTTGAGGCCACTGGTCGAGGTTAGCGAGGTCTGGAGGTTGAGCTGGTTCGGGGGGGACGTCACGGTCGGTGGTTTCGGCGGGGGCGACCGGAGGCGGTGGCGCCGGCCATTCGAGTTCCTCTGGGCGGGTGTTGGCACGGGCGGTCATGGACCGGGTGGTGACGCACGCCCAGTCCGGGACGCCCAGCATCTCCAGGTGCTCTTTTCGTTCGACTGCTGCCCATGGAGAGCTTTCCAGGTCATTACCCAGGAGGCAGTCTACGGGGGCATCATCTCGGACCGTCACCTTCAACATGCCGGAGACCCCTCCCCATTCGAAGGGGACGCAGGCCATCCGACACAGGCTTTCTGAGTTATCGGCTGAACGTACAGGGCAGAGAATGTTTGGTAAGTATTGTTCGGGGGTCACCAGGTGACAGCGGACGGCTGTTACACTGGCCCCAGTGTCACGAAGGGCTTCAGCCCGGCGTCCATTGATGCCCACCCATTGGCTGTACTTCTGGGTATTAGCGGGTAGGGGGACCCGCGGGACCATGTCTCTCCCCCCTAGGCAGGCGAGAGCCATGGCGGCTGGCTCCCATTCTTGGTGGTCCTGTTCATATTCTTCTTGTTCCTCTGAGATCTGTTCCTCCCCCAGAGCAGCAGCGGCTACTTGGCGGGGTCTTGGGCTCTGGTACTGGGGGCAGTTTGGGTCGTTTGCATAGTGTCCGACTCGTTGGCATCGATGGCAGGTAACATTGGCTCGATGTCCCGGTCGCGCTGGGGTGCTGCCCCGGTTGGCCGGGGGGGTGGGGCTGGTAGTGAGGGTGACCGGAGCGTTGCTTCTTCCGCGTCCTTGGCCTCCACCTCCTCGGGGACGGTGCTGACCATTGTTGTTCCGGTTCTGTTCGGAGGACCCATTTCGACTCACTCTGGTGATCTCCCACCGGTCTGCTTCAGCTGCGAGCTGCCGGGGATCCGTTAACTTGCTGTCGAGGAGGTGCTGACGAAGTTCAATGAAGCAATTGTTCGACAGATGCTCCCATACCATAAGATTGAACAGTTGTTCGTAGGTTGTGACCCTGCTTCCTTTGATCCAGCCCTCGAAGGCTCGGCTAAAGTAATTGACATAGTCCACCCAAGTCGTACCTGGGATGCGGGTGCAGTCTCGGAACCTCTGACGGTACATCTCGGGTGTGAGGCCATAGCGGGTGAGGAGTGCAGCTTTCATATGGTCATAGGAGGTCATCTGGTGGTCCGGGAGTTGCAGCAGGGCGTCGCGGCCCTCATTGAGGAATCTCCCCCACAGACCGGCCCCCCAATCGCTTTTATCGATCCGGTGTGCAGTCATAGCGATTTCATAGGCCTTAAACCATTGCTGGATGTCGTCCTCTCGGAAGTATTCTCGAACGACATCCTTGGGGATGTGTACCTTCTTCTCTGTTGCCCCTGGGGTGTGGGGTTGCTCGGGCACCCCTGCTTCTTTATTCTGTTTGCGTAGGTCGATTTCAGCTAATTTCCGCTCATGTTCATATGCCAGTTTCTTTTCCTCGAGCTCCCTTTGTCTCTGTTTCTCCTCTCTTTCTTCTCGGAGACGCAGGTGCTCTAAGTTGATTTTCTGTTCGGCCAACTTTAGTTCAACGTCCATTTTGAGCCGGGCCATTTCCAGCTCGTGTAGTCGGGTTCTTTCTCGTTCCTGGATCTCGTCTGGCGAGAGACCCGTTCTTCGTTCTTCAGGGGCCATGGGGGTTTGTGCTGCGATGTCTTGATCGGGGGTTCCGGCAGCCCCGGTTTCTGCCCAAGATTCCAGGGCCTGCTTAAAGTCATCTTTGGTATTTAGTCCGGTGGTAGCGATACCTAATTCGATACAGAACTGTTTAAGTTCACGATGGTTGTACTCGTCCAATTTCTCCATCTGGAATTTCTCCGTTGATCCGCTGTCTTTAGTTGACATCGTGATTCGCCGTGGGGTGAGCTACTCTCTGTACGGTTTATGCGGTGATTCGGATCCCACCGCTGCCACCAATGTTAGACGGACCGGGAGGGTCGGCCGAGGATAAGGGGAGAGGTCTCCGGGGAGAGCCGTCTCCAGTGAATCGTACAGACAAGTAACTTCCCCCCCACAGACGGACACCACACAATGATAAAGTTCAACGATACTTTATAGGTAATTCTCAAGTACGGTAGAATGGTACAAGGAGGTCTGGACTCAGGGGTCCCCTCTATTCTGGTCTCTGTTTGGGAAAAGGGTAGCGGGACAGTCTTGTTACCAAAGAGATGGAAATAGCTCTCAATCCTCGAGCTCGGTGGTGTAGATGAACGGGCCGCGGCGGAGCCAGCAGGGCCCGAGATGGATGAAGGAAGACGAAGGTCCGCGGCAGAGCCAGCAGGTCCCGATGAAGGTGGTGGTTACAAACGGTCCGCGGCCACGCCAGCAGGTCCCGACGAAGATGAAGGATAGGGTGGTTCCCAAAGCCGCGGCAGCGCCAGCAGGCAAGACGAAGGTGCACAAGACAGAGCTACGGCAGCGCCAGTAGTCCGTCAAGGATGAGTTCTTCTTTGCGTCTCTCGACTCCAAGATACAACTGCCGTCCGGCTCTGGAGCTGCCCCAGTTATAGGGCTGGTGTGCTTTGATGTCCGGACCCTCGCACTTGGAGGTCGGGAGGTCCGGGATGAGGGGGTTCAGACACCCAGCAGGGGGGTGGAGCCAGCGCCCGGGGAGGCGATGGGCGAGCGGTACTTGGCGGGGGGGAGCCATCGACACCTCTTGCTCCCATTGACTGACCAAGTAGCCCGCTCACCTCCTGGGTGGATGTTGGTGCCGGAATGTCTGAGGCCTGGCCGGGCCCAGGGTTGAGGTCGATCGGGGGCCAGGCGGCCTCGTGGTGGAGTGTCCAAGATGGCGCCCAGGATGGGCGCGCAGACCGGTAGTGGGTCGGCCTATGCGGTCAACAGGTTCGAGTGTAGGGGTCCCTGCGGGGACGGTGGACGTGTAATGGTGGTGTGTGGTACTTGCGTGGCTGGTTCGGGCCTGGTTGGGCCGGGGGAGAGCGGCCCTTCATGTGGCCTGTCCAACACTCCCCTATAACACTTGCCTTGGATCTTCACCAGACTTAATCTCCTCCTCCATCCTCAACTATTCCAGTTATGCAAATAATACACAAATTAGATTTAAATATGAAAACCCATCTGACTGTGAATCATACTTAAATGTGCATTGCCTCGCGAGGTCAAATAAATGAGGATCTTGAGCCACAGCAAAATAAATATGTCACAAATCGAAATAGTCATTTGCAGCAAAAAGATCAAGGATCACCCATGAACAATATGGCATCAGCAACTAGGTCGCCACAAAATAACTCAACCCTAGTGAGGAATCTAGGGGTAACAATGGATTTCAGTCTTTCAATCATAATCAGATTGGGTTTGCCCAATGAGTTTAAACTGCAATGTTTGTTACTTCTTTCCCTCATATTGGCTATAAAGATACCTCTGCCCGCATTGCTTGAAATTCTTGACCCGCACCACTTGCTGAAAATGAAGGTTGGGTCTAGTAGCGCCTCGGCTTGCATTAGACCGTGCCGGACTCAGGGAGGCTTGTGATGATCTTTTAAGCAGCGGGCGCGTATGAAGATGGCACCCGAGCAGATTTCCACTTTCCCCAAAGGAACGTCTGTGAAGTTATTAAAATTGTTTGCATGTGATGCAAGCTATCCCTTATGCATTGAAAAGGTTAACCAGTCACCTTCCAGCTTGCCGTACTTAGTCAGAATAGTGGCAGTTTTGACCAGATGGTGTCAACATTCAAAACTGATGGACTGGGGGAAGGGTGTTTGTCTGAAGCAAGAAACAAAAAACGTAAAAACTTAAATGCAGTTCATATGAAATGTAAACAATGATTCCATCTTTCTTGTTAGTCGAGCAAAGTCATTTTTGCATCACTGGCAATGTTCTAGGCACAGGAGTTATTTAAAAAGTGCACATAGTCAGATAGCATGGAGGACTTTGAAAACATTGTCACAAAGTATGGTGCATTTAGGAAACGCATACATTGCATAGTTAACTTTAGGACCATAGACTGGCTATAGTGAGAAAAATGGGTGTCAAAGAGAGTGTGTGTGTGGAAAACATAGGACGTATTGTCATATAGTGTGAGGAAATTAACACACATGGAGGACAGTGTGAGATGCTCAGGGGATTAAGCATGGAGCTTGGGCACACCAACAGCTAGTGCAAAGAGCTGGGGGAGCATAGAAACTGTGAGGAACCTGAAGCCTGAGGAGCTTTCATTGCATGAACAGACAGGGTGTCAGAGTGTTGGGCACACAGACCTTCCAGGAGGAGCTAGTACCACAAGGATCAATCAATCAATCAGTAATTTGTAAAGTGCACTACATACCCACGAGGGTCTCAAGGCGCTGGGGGGGGGGTGTGTGCTGCTACTGATCAAACAGCCAGGTCTTGAGCATCCTCCTGAAGATCAGCAGGTCTTGGGTCTGTCATAGGCTCAGTGGGAGGGTGTTCCATGTCTTGGCGGCGAGGTGGGAGAAGGATCTCCCCCCTGTGGTTGTCGTTCGGATGCGCAGGACGGTGGCGAGTGCGAGGTCGGCAGAGCACAGCTGGTTGTTGGGAATGTAGAAGGAGAGCCGTCTGTTGAGGTAGGCTGGGACGGTCTTGTGGCGTGCCTTGTGTGCGTAGATGAGGAGCTTGAAGGATATCCTCTTGCTGATGGGGAGCCAGTGCAGGTCCCTCAGGTGGGGGGTGATGTGACCATGACGTGGTACATCGAAGATCAGTCGTGCCGAGGCGTTTTGGATGCGTTGTAGTCGTTTGATGAGCTTAGTCGGGGCTCCCGCGTAGAGAGCGTTTCCGTAGTCGAGTCTGCTGCTGACGAGGGCCTGGGTGACTGTCTTTCTTTATCTGTTGGGATCCATCTGTAGATCTTGTGGAGCATGCGGAGGGTGTTGAAGCAGGAGGAGGAGATGCGTTGACCTGCTTGGTCATTGAGAGCGTTGATTCGAGGATGATTCCCAGGTTGCGTGATTGGTCGGTGGGTGTCGGGGCTGCTCCTAGTGCCGTCCGCCACCAGGAGTCATCCCAGGCTGAAGGGTTGGAGCCGAGGATGAGGATCTCCGTCTTGTCCGAGTTCAGCTTCAGACAGCTTGTTGGACAGGCCCCATGAAGGGCTCGCTCCCTCCCCGCAGGACAGGGCCCGGGTCCCGGCCTTCCAGGTACTACCCACAGAACAAACCCGCAACCCGTCCCCCATGGGACGCCTGCTCCCGGATGTCCCTGTGTCACGGGCCCGGGCCACCGTCAGCACCATTGCCCGGCCCAGCCGCCATCGTGGACACGGCACCACGCGGCCGCGCGGCCTCAGCCCGACCCCGACCCTGGGCCTGGCCAGGCCCCGACATCCCGGCACCACCATCCACCCAGGAGGTGAACGGACCACTTGGCAGGTCAATGGGAGTAAGAAGTGTCGATGGCTCTCCCCCGCCAGGTGCCGATCACCCCCAGCCTCCTCGGGCGCTGGCTCCACCCCCCTGCTGGGTGTCTGGACTCCCTCATCCCAGACCTCCCGACCTCCAAGAGCGAGGGTCCGGACATCAAAGGGCGCCAGACCTATAACTGAGGGAGCCCCAGGACAGGAAGGCAGTTGTATCCTGGAGTCGAGAGACACCGCGACGAACTCATCCTTGACGGACTGCTGGCGCTGCCACAGCCCTGCCTTGTGAACTATTGTCCTGCCTGCTGGCGCTGCCGCGGCCCTCTGCAACCTTCATCCTCGTGGGACCTGCTGGCGCTGCCGCGGCCCTCTGCAACCTTCATCCTCGTGGGACCTGCTGGCGCTGCCGCGGCCCTCTGCAACCGTCATCCTCGTGGGACCTGCTGGCGCTGCCGCGGCCCTCTGCAACCCTCATCCTCGTGGGACCTGCTGGCGCTGCCGCGGCCCGTTGTAACCCTCATCCTCGTGGGACCTGCTGGCGCTGCCGCGGCCCGTCGTAACCTTCATCCTCGTTGGGACCTGCTGGCGCTGCCGCGGCCCGTTGCCACCTACGACCTCTTCGGGACCTGCTGGCGCTGCCGCGGTCTGACCCGTCCGAACGCCGAGCTCGAGGATTGTGAGCTACCACCATTACACCTCAGTACCTGTGGGTACCAAGACTGTCCCGCTACCCCCTTCCCCTACTAGAGACTAGAATTGAGAGGATCATCGTGTCCTGATCGCCTTGTATCGTACCACCCTACTCCAAGAATTGCCTATAAAAGGTGTTACCCTGATCTTCGTGTGGTGTCCATCTGTGGGGGGGGAAGTTACCTGTCTGTGCGATCGCTAGAGACGGTCCTCACTGGAGGCCTCTCCCTTGTGCTCGGCCGACCCTCCAGGTCCCCGTCTAACATTGGTGGCCAGCGGCGCGATCCGAACCAACGCGTACCGTACAGACTGTAACTCACCCTACGGCTAAAACCACAATGACGACCAAAGAGAGCGGATCGGCAGAGAAGTTCCAGATGGAAAGGCTGGAAGAATACAACCACCGAGAGCTCAAACAATTTTGCATGGACTTAGGCATTGCTACCACCGGGCTAAGCACAAAAGAAGACTTCAGAAACGCCCTAGAGGCCTGGACAGAGACGAATACCGCAACCCCCCGGGACCCCGTAGCCCCGGAAGTCAACACCACCCTGACGGAAGAACGGAGGACAGGCCCCTCCCGAGAAGAGATCCAGGAGCGGGAAAAAAATAGATTACACGAGTTAGACTTGGCACGACTCAAATTAGACGGAGAATTGAAGCTGGCGGAACAAAAAATAAACTTAGAACACTTACGGCTCAGAGAAGAGCGAGAGGAAAAACAGAGACAGAGGGATCTCGAAGAAAAAAGACTGGCATACGAGCACGAGTGCAAACTAGCGGAGATAGAAATACGCAAACTGAACAAAAACCTAGGGGTGCCCGAGCCACCGCGCCCCCCGGGTATTACCGAGCAGAAGGTCCACATCCCCAAGGATGTGGTCCGAGAATATCACCGAAACGACGACATACAGCAGTGGTTCAAGGCCTATGAGATGGCCATGACTGCCCACCGGGTCGCTCGAAGTGACTGGGGAGCCGGTCTATGGGGGAGATTCGTCAATGAGGGCCGTGATGCCCTGCTGCAGCTTCCGGACCATCACATGACGTCCTATGACCACATGAAGGCCGCCCTCCTCAGTCGATATGGGCTTACGCCCGAAATGTACCGCCAGAGGTTCCGCAACTGCACCCGGATCCCAGGTACAACGTGGTTGGAATACGTGAACTATTTCAGCCGGGCCTTCGAGGGATGGATCAAGGGTAACAACGTAACCACTTACGACCAACTCTTCAATCTCATTGTGTGGGAGCACCTCTCCAACAACTGCTTCGTCGAGCTCAGGCAGCACCTCCTCGACAGTAAATTGACTGACCCACGGCAGCTCGCCACCGAGGCTGCCCGGTGGGAGAGCACCCGAGTGGCCCGGAGTGGGCCGAACGAGCAGAACAGAACCAACGAAGGTCATCATCGCCCCCGGGGAGGAGGTGGAGGACAGGGCCGGGGCAGAGACGCGGTCCCAGCCGCTCCAGCTAACGCCACCCCGCCCCCAGCAGGCCGGGGAAACCCCCCGATGCGCCCGGGGTTCCGAGCCAACGTGACGTGTCATCGATGCCAGCGAGTCGGCCACTATGCCAGTGACCCGACCTGCCCGAAGAACCAGGTTCCCGGGCCCCGCCAGGTGGCGGCCGCCGCCCTAGGAGAAGAACAAGCCTCCGAAGACTCTGAGGCCTACGAGTCAGAGCAGTTCGAGTGGGAACCCGCCGCCATGACCCTGGCATGCCTAGGAGGACGAGACATGGTCCCGCGGACTCCCCTGCCCGCCAACACTCGGAAGTACAGCCAATGGGTGAGCATAAATGGGCGCAAGGCCGAGGCCCTGCGTGACACCGGGGCCAGTGTGACGGCCGTCCGTTGTCACCTGGTGACCCCAGAACAAATCCTGCCATACGTGCTTTGCCCCGTCCGATCGGCAGATAACTCGGAGAGCCTGTGTCGGATGGCCTGCGTCCCCTTTGAATGGGGAGGAGTGTCCGGCATGCTGAAAGTAACTGTCCGCGACGATGCCCCCGTGGACTGCCTCCTGGGGAACGATCTCGAGAGCTCCCCATGGGCAGCTGTTGAAAGAAGAGAGCATCTGGGGATGTTGGGTCTCCCGGACTGGGCGTGCGTGACCACCCGGTCCATGGCCACCCGCACCAGCCCTGGACCAGAAGAACCCGAATGGGCAGCACCTCCGCCCTCGATCGCTCCAGAAGAAGGCTTCCTCCAGACTGACCACCCGGACCCCACCACAGAGGGGTCCACACAGCCCCCCGAGCTTCCCGACCTGGCTCAGTGGCGTCAAGAAGGGGGGCCCACCCAAGAACAATTCCGGCAGGAGCAAAAGACCTGCCCCTCCCTCGAGGGATTGCGACAGCAAGCGCTCGCCCAGGGCCAAGGAGACACCACCGGGGCCCACTGGGTTTATTGGGACAATGATCTCTTGTACAGCGAGCAGAGAATCGCAGAACTGGGGGCCGGGCGAGTGCTGGTGGTGCCCCTCCACTTCAGAGACTTCCTGTTGAACCTGGCCCATGATGTCCCCCTGGCTGGGCACCTGGGGCAAGACAAGACCTACCACCGCCTGGTGACTCATTTTTTTTGGCCCAAAATGAGAAATGACGTCTCCAACCACTGCCGGTCCTGCCCGACCTGCCAGGCCAGCGGGAAGAGCGGCCGCAAACTCAAGGCACCCCTGCAACCCTTCCCCGTGGTGACCACCCCGTTCGAAAGGGTGGGAATAGACATTATGGGGCCCCTGGACCCCCGAACAGCACAGGGGCATCGCTTCATCCTGGTCCTGGTGGACCACGCTACCCGCTATCCTGAGGCGGTCCCCCTTCGTACTATAACAGCCCCAGTAGTGGGTCGAGCCTTAATGGGGATCTTCTCTCGAGTGGGCTTCCCCCGGGAAGTCATCAGCGACAGGGGTACGAACTTTATTTCAAAGTATATGAAATCTCTCTGGCAGCAGTGCGGGGTCACTTACCGATTCACAACACCCTATCACCCCCAGGGGAACGGACTGGTCGAGCGGTTCAACCGCACTCTCAAGGGGATGATCATGGGGCTGGAAGAACCCCTACGCCGCCAGTGGGACGTGCTACTACCGTGCCTCCTCTTCGCCTACCGAGAAGTCCCCCAGAAGTCCCTCGGCTTCAGCCCCTTCGAACTCCTGTACGGCCACCCCGTTCGCGGGCCTCTCAGCCTAGTGAAGGAGGAATGGGAAATGGCCCCCCTAAAAACCCCTCCAGACGTCTACAAATACCTCCTGACCCTCCGCAATCAGACACGGAAATTCAGGGAGATCGCTAAAGCCAATCTGGAGGCCAGTCAAGAGGACATGAAGAAGTGGTACGACCAACATGCCTCCTCCATCGAGTTTGAACCGGGTCAGCAGGTATGGGTGATGTCCCCCATCGAACCGTGTGCCTTGCAGGACAAATGGACGGGGCCCTTCAAGGTGATTGAGCGCAAGAGTCCCGTCACCTATCTCATCGACCTGGAGTCCCCCCGGAACCCCCTCCGGGTCCTCCACGCCAACAGACTCAAACCCCACTTCGTGCGCTCAGAGCTCAGCCTGCTGATGGCTACCGACAATGGCGCAGAAGGAGACTCCGAGCCCCTCCCTGACCTACTGAGGACCCGGGAAAGAGATGGTTCGGTGGACGGGGTCCGACTCTCCGAGGCCCTGACCCCAGAGCAGCGTCAAGATTGCCGGGCCCTCCTGCTGCCATTCGCAAACCTGTTCTCCCTCGCACCCGGAGTCACCTCCTGGTGCCTGCACGACGTGGACACGGGGGACAGTCCTCCTGTTCGACACCGGGCGTACCGAGTACCGGATCGGGTACGCACATGCATCCAAGAAGAAGTCTCCAAGATGCTCGCCCTCGGGGTCATCGAACCTTCGGACAGTCCCTGGGCCAGCCCGGTCGTCCTGGTCCCCAAGGCCGCGGCCCCGGGCACTACACCGGAGCTCCGATTCTGCATCGACTATCGGGGTCTGAACGCGGTCACCCGAACCGACGCTCACCCTATCCCCCGAGCAGATGAACTAGTCGACCGCATGGGGGCAGCCCGCTACCTAAGCATCTTCGACCTGACAGCGGGCTACTGGCAGATCGGCCTCACCCCCAGGGCCCAAGAACGTTCCGCTTTCTCCACCCCGGATGGGCACTACCATTTCAGAGTGATGCCCTTCGGCATGAAGAACGCTCCAGCCACCTTTCAAAGACTGGTGAACCAGGTATTGGCGGGCCTCGAAGAATTCAGCGCCGCCTACCTGGACGACATCGCGGTATACAGCCGCCCCTGGACAGACCACCTCCACCACCTCAGAGAGGTCCTGCAGGCCCTCCAACAGGCCGGCCTCACCATAAAGGCCAGCAAGTGCCAAATCGGCCAGGGGTCCGTGACCTACCTCGGACACCAAGTGGGGAACGGTCTGGTGGCCCCCCTCCAACTCAAGGTAGCTGCCATTCAGTCCTGGCAACCCCCCGAAACAGAAACCGAGGTCCGAGCCTTCCTGGGGCTCACCGGATACTACCGGCGGTTTGTAAGGGACTATGGCAGCATCGTGGGGCCCCTCACGGAACTCACGTCTAAGAACCACCCAAAAAGAGTCAACTGGACTCCCGACTGTCAAGCGGCCTTCGAGACGCTGAAGGCCGCCATGTGCACCGCTCCTGTGCTCCAGGCCCCCGACTACAGCCGCGAGTTCATCGTGCAGACCGATGCCTCCGACCATGGTATTGGGGCCGTCCTCTCCCAACTGAACCCCGAAGGAGTGGACCAACCAGTGGCCTTCATCAGCCGACGCCTACTGCCCCGAGAACAGCGCTGGAGCACCATTGAGCGAGAGGCCTTCGCAGTGGTATGGGCCCTCAAGAAGCTCCGGCCGTACCTCTTCGGAACCCATTTCCGGGTACAGACAGATCATCGGCCCCTGCAATGGCTCATGCAGATGCGGGGGGAGAACCCCAAACTATTGCGATGGTCCATCTCCCTGCAGGGGATGGACTTCACTGTGGAGCATCGCCCTGGTCAAGACCACGCCAACGCGGACGGCCTGTCCCGCTTTTTCCGCCTCGACGAGGAAAGTCCCCAAGAAGATGGGTGACTCTCCCCGCCTTCAGCTGGGGGGGACGCATGTTGGACAGGCCCCATGAAGGGCTCGCTTCCTCCCCGCAGGACAGGGCCCGGGTCCCGGCCTTCCAGGTACTACCCACAGAACAAACCCGCAACGCCTGCTCCCGGATGTCCCTGTGTCACGGGCCCGGGCCACCGTCAGCACCATTGCCCGGCCCAGCCGCCATCGTGGACACGGCACCACGCGGCCGCGCGGCCTCAGCCCGACCCCGACCCTGGGCCTGGCCAGGCCCCGACATCCCGGCACCACCATCCACCCAGGAGGTGAACGGACCACTTGGCAGGTCAATGGGAGTAAGAAGTGTCGATGGCTCTCCCCCGCCAGGTGCCGATCACCCCCAGCCTCCTCGGGCGCTGGCTCCACCCCCCTGCTGGGTGTCTGGACTCCCTCATCCCAGACCTCCCGACCTCCAAGAGCGAGGGTCCGGACATCAAAGGGCGCCAGACCTATAACTGAGGGAGCCCCAGGACAGGAAGGCAGTTGTATCCTGGAGTCGAGAGACACCGCGACAAACTCATCCTTGACGGACTGCTGGCGCTGCCACAGCCCTGCCTTGTGAACTATTGTCCTGCCTGCTGGCGCTGCCGCGGCCCTCTGCAACCTTCATCCTCGTGGGACCTGCTGGCGCTGCCGCGGCCCTCTGCAACCTTCATCCTCGTGGGACCTGCTGGCGCTGCCGCGGCCCTCTGCAACCGTCATCCTCGTGGGACCTGCTGGCGCTGCCGCGGCCCTCTGCAACCCTCATCCTCGTGGGACCTGCTGGCGCTGCCGCGGCCCATTGTAACCCTCATCCTCGTGGGACCTGCTGGCGCTGCCGCGGCCCGTCGTAACCTTCATCCTCGTTGGGACCTGCTGGCGCTGCCGCGGCCCGTTGCCACCTACGACCTCTTCGGGACCTGCTGGCGCTGCCGCGGTCTGACCCGTCCGAACGCCGAGCTCGAGGATTGTGAGCTACCACCATTACACCTCAGTACCTGTGGGTACCAAGACTGTCCCGCTACCCCCTTCCCCTACTAGAGACTATAATTGAGAGGATCATCGTGTCCTGATCGCCTTGTATCGTACCACCCTACTCCAAGAATTGCCTATAAAAGGTGTTACCCTGATCTTCGTGTGGTGTCCATCTGTGGGGGGGGAAGTTACCTGTCTGTGCGATCGCTAGAGACGGTCCTCACTGGAGGCCTCTCCCTTGTGCTCGGCCGACCCTCCAGGTCCCCGTCTAACACAGCTGGTCTTCATCCAGTCGGCGATGGCCTTCATTCCTTCGTGGAGGTTGGCTTTGGCGGTGAAGGGGTCCTTGGTGAGGGAGAGGATCAGTTGAGTGTCGTCGGCATAGGAGATTATGTTGAGGTTGTGCTGTTGGGCGACGTGTGCGAGCAGAGCCATGTAAATGTTGAACAGTGTCGGGCTGAGGGAGGATCACTGAGGTATGCCTCAGATGATATTGGAGGCTTTGGACCGGAACGGCGGCAGGCGGACGCTCTGGGTTCTGCCGGAGAAGAAGGAGGTGGTCCATTCCAGAGCCTTGTCTCGGATCCCTGTGGCGTGGAGGCGCGCGCGTGCTGTGCGGTGGCAGGCGGTGTCGAAGGCGGCGGAGAGGTCTAAGAGAATGAGTGCTACGGTCTCGCAGTTGTCTAGCAGGGTCCTGATGTCGTCGGTGGCGGCGATGAGGGCACTCTTGGTGCTGTGATTGCTGCGGAACCCTGACTGGGAAGGGTCCAGGATTCTGTTTTCTTCGAGGTATCGGGTTAGCTGTCTGTTGACGATTTTCTCAATGACCTTGGCCAGGAAGGGGAGCAGAGAGATGGGCCGAAAGTTCTTGAGGTCTCTTGGGTCTGCCTTGGATTTTTTCAGAAGGGCATTGATCTTGGCATGCTTCCAGCTCTCTGGGAAGGTCGCAGTCTCGAGGGAGAGATTGATGACATTGCGCAGGTGGGGTGCGATGGAGTTGCTTGCATTGTTGAAGACGTGGTGCGGTAAGGGATCTGATGGAGAGCCGGAGTGGATTGTGCTCATTGTCTTGATGGTGTTATTGATGCTCACGCTGGCCCAGGCTAGCAGGGGGTCGTGGTCGATGGTGTGCAGAGGGTCTGTTGTGTTGCTGTCTGTTGGGTCTGTCTGGTTGTTGAAGCTGTCGTGGATGTCTGCTATCTTGTGGTGGAAGAAGGTGGCGAAGGAGTCGCACAGGGCTTGCAACGGTGGGATGACGTTGGTGCTGGAGCTGGGGTTGGAGAGGATACACAATAGACAGAGCTGCATCAAACTGACATATCCCGAAGAGCTAATGGCAAATGCATCCACAGTGCGAGGAGGTGGAGCACATAAAGTATGGAAGCTTGAGGGATATACACAGTGTGACTTCCTCAAGCACATCAAAAAATAGTGAAGATCTTGAAATGCATTGGAGATTCATATCTATGTGCCCTCACTCAATCACCTTTAAAACAAAAACATCTTGAAATGCATTGGAGGTGCTTGTCTTGTGTGCCCTCACTCAATCACCTTTCAAACAAAAACATCTTGAAATGAATTGGAGGTGCTTGTCTCGTGTACCCTCACTCAATCACCTTTCAAACAAAAACATCTTGAAATGCTCTGGAAGCGCTTGTCTCATGTGCACTCACTCAATCACCTTTAAAACAAAAACATCTTGAAATTCATCGGAGGTGCTTGTCTATGTGCCCTCACTAAATCACCTTTAAAACTAAAACATCTTAAAATGCATTGGAGGTGCTTATCTTGTGTGCCCTCACTCAATCACCTTTCAAACAAAAACATCTTGAAATGAATTGGAGGTGCTTGTCTCGTGTGCCCTCACTCAATCACCTTTCAAACAAAAACATCTTGAAATGCTCTGGAAGCGCTTGTCTCATGTGCACTCACTCAATCACCTTTCAAACAAAAACATCTTGAAATGCATTGGAGGTGCTTGTCGCGTGTGCCGTCACTCAATCACCTTTCAAACACAATAAAACCAAAGCACACAGAGTCAAAGCAGCTCTTTGTCTTCACTCTATGGAAATCAGAATCTTAGCCTGCTGCCAACAGGTCATTAAATTCAAATCTTTGTGCAAAATCCTGCTCAGGCATCAAATTATGAGTTAAGCAGTAATCCCCCCAAAAGAGAGGTGATTGATGGACTTAAGGAAATAGAGGATAAACTGGCCATGTTGGAGCGAGAGGCAGCGGGCACAAACCTACACTTTACACCACTGCAAGAAGTACACATTAGGCATGCTGAACTACTAGAGGACCTACGATTACTGGACTATCGCGAACACACTGCCAGACAACACACGCAAGCCGATCGGTCGGGCCCACTTTTAGCTCGCATTATACGGGACTCCCTGACACATCTCCCTATTCTAGAAATTGTAGACCAAGAAGGCACGTTGGCCTCGACTCAGTTAGGAGTCAACACAGCGTTCAAGAACTACTACACTACTTTATATGGCCAACACCAGCCCATATCACAAGAGGCACTGGAGACCTACATGAGGGATTTAGCTCTTCCCCAACTGACTAATAGCCAGAGAGACGACCTGAAACGTATCATCACCACAGCAGAGATTAAACATGCAATACGCGCCCTCCCGAGAAATAAAACTCCGGGGACAGACGGCTTACCTGTAGAATTCTATGAGGCGTTTACCGACCTTCTAGCCCCACGACTGCTAATAATCTACCAAGAGGCCCTACGGACCGCCTCCCTGCCGCAATCATCCCTACAGGCCTTAATAACTTCCCTACTAAAACCAGGCAGAAACGGAATGCAACTGGCTAACTACAGGCCCTTGTCCCTGCTTAACACTGATTACAAGATATTGAGCAAGATATTGGCCACTAGACTAGCGCAGTACATCCCCCAGTTGATCCACCCCGACCAATGCGGGTTTGTGCCTGGTAGGAGTACGGCTATGAACCTTCGTAGACTAGCCCAACTGATGCCACGAGACCAAGACAATGTGGGCACAGAGGGTTGTATCTCACTGGACCTGAAACAAGCCTTCGACTCCCTCAGGTGGGATTTCATGTTTGCAATATTTGCAAAATTCGGGCTACCCCCGGAATATATTGCATGGGTCCGGATACTGTACACCCAGCCTACGGCACGGGTGCGTACGTCTAGATGTATCTCTGAACCTCTGGCCATCTTCAAGGGCACCAGACAGGGATGCCCGCTCTCTCCGCTCCTATTTATCCTAGCGCTCGAGCCGCTCCTCTGTAGGCTCCGTAAGGAAGCCTCTTACCGGGGCGTTCGGAGAGGCGGGACGACTCACTTGGTGTCTGCATATGCGGACGATATCATCCTGTACCTCCGTGACATACGGGGTAACCTGGACCCAATACCCGCGCTCTTCGAGGACTTCCGACTATTATCGGGCCTCACGATAAGCGAATCCAAGTCGTATGGGTATTGCTTTGATGCTACCGATCCATCTACACCACTGCTTTTCCCGCCGTACACTTTCCAAATGGCAGAGACCACTTTCCGCTACCTTGGAATTCCAAATCCACAGAGGTGCGGAGGAAATGATAGACGGCAACCTGGGCAGAGCAATACGGGCGCTAAAATCGCAAATACAATTTTGGTTATCGCTGCCTCTGTCGGTGGTGGGTAGAGTAGCAATCTCCAAAATGGTGGTGCTCCCCCGACTCATTTACTTCTTCACTAACCTGCCATTCCTGATCCCAGCGTCAACTTTTAGGGCGCTGGATACACTATTGACGGAACTAATATGGGGATTGGGGCAAAGACGCATAGGACTCGCTAAATTACAGCTTACCACTGGGACTGGAGAACTGGGAGTTCCGGACATCCGAGCCTATAATTTTGCCTGTCAACTACAATGGCTGGCGTATTGGCTGGCAGGCCGAAACCTACACGAGATCGGCATGACGGAGGAGGATCGTTCCAAAGGGAAGATTCATGTCTTGCTCCTGCCCCGAGCGGAGCTCCCTAGGGACACCCCCCCTCTCCTACGGCTTGCAGTGCAATACTGGCGGAAGGCGGTTAAATACACAACTCCATCGACTTCATACGCCCCTACGATTCCACTACTGGGTATCCCACTACCATCGGGAATGCTCTCGGCACACAAACTCACACCATGGCATGACGCAGGGGTGACACACATTGGGGACCTCTTCGCAGATGGGCACATAATGCCATTTGAGGCCTTCAGGACCGCACATAATGTGCCGGGAGGTTCGTTCCTCGTACATGCTGGTTTATGCCACTACGTGACAGCAATTTGGGCGCGGGATGGCGTGGAACCACCCACAAATCCATTGCTGACGATGCAATACCTCATGGGGACGAGAAGCCACCTAACTAGATGGCTTACTACTAGCATCAGAGCGGGAAGGGCGACTTCACTGCTACCCCTAAAGATAAAAGGGGAGGGAGACATTGGACGACCGCTCGAAGATAAGGAATGGGAGCGTATCCTACATTACCCCAAAAAAGTGGCTAGGAACCCGAAGTTCAAATTCATCCAATTGATATTACACAGGGCGTATCTCACGCCGCGCCGTGTGCACGCTATGTTCCCTGACGCTGCGGACACATGTCCTCGATGCAGAACGGAGGATGCCTCACTGCTGACAAAATCTGACAAAATCTTAACGATCAAGCAAAACATCCTCACATCTCCATCATCCGCCCCAGTGGACGACATCTATTTCAATCCCTCAACTCTACATTCCTACCCCCTTATCGACTCGAAAACCTTCTTAACCTTATTGTCTAGAGTCAAATCAGGATCCCCTATGGACATCTGCCCCCCCCATATCATGAAAGAAATTGGTCGAGCTATGCCCGACAGCATGCTATCCTTACTCAACGACTCTCTTATGTCAGGGACAGTACCTAGCAGCTTCAAACAGGCCTTACTGATTCCCCTTACCAAGAAGCCCGGCATCGACCCGCTCGACCTTGCGAACTACCGGCCCATATCACTGCTGCCTTTTCTGTCGAAAATGCTGGAGGCACATGTCACCAACTGCCTCTCTAACTTCGTGGAGGAAACAGAATACCTCCAACCCAACCAGGCGGGCTTCCGACCTGGTCACTCCACTGAAGCGGTAATATTAGCAGTCCAAAACACCCTGAGGTCCAACGCCGATAACAACCTTCATCAAGCCTTAGTACTCCTCGACTTATCCGCGGCATTCGACACGGTTGACTATTCCATTCTGGTCAACCGTGTCGAACAGGCGGGCCTCAGAGACTCTGCCTTAGCCTGGTTAAAATCGTTCATCTCCGAACGTACCCAATCGGTTCGCTTAGGCTCCTTTTCTGCCGCCAAGGTCAAGTCTTTCTGTGGGGTGCCCCAGGGCTCCTCACTATCCCCCTTGTTGTTCAACCTATACATGCGGCCCCTCCTCTTTGCCCTAAGTAAGCATAAAGTCACTGCATACAACTATGCAGATGACCTACAGCTTGTCTTTGTCCTCAACTCTCCTGACGCGGTGGAGGACTTCCAGGCCACCATGACCCTAATTCAGAGCTGGATGTCCTCAAACCACCTCAGACTAAACCCAGGGAAAACTGAGTTGATCCTGCCCGGCAAGAGCGAAATTAGTTGGAGCCCTAACTTCTGGCCATCGGACATGGGCCTCCCCCCTAAAAAATCTTCCACTGTGAAAAGCCTAGGGATAACCATCAACGAGGACCTCTCGCTAAAATCCCAAATTGGCACCGTGGTCTCCTCTGGATTTTTCCAATTAAGGAAAATCAGGAAAATCGCCCATTTCCTCACTCCCTCCGCCTTAATCCAGGTGGTCATGGCCCTGGTACTCTCCCATATTGACTTTTCCAACAGTTTATACCTAGGCCTACCCGCAGGACAACTCAAGAGACTTCAGTACCTGCAGAATCAGGCCGCCAGGCTGATCTGCAAAGTACCCAAATGGGAACCTATCAAACCAGGCCTCGAGAGTTTGCACTGGCTCCCCGTGGCTCAAAGAACCGAATTTAAAGCCGGATGCATTATCTTTAAGGCTCTGCAAGGCAAAGGACCCCTATTTATCAGACAGCTGATCGGTAGATACGTCCCCCCACGGAACCTAAGATCTGCCCACAAAGATCTTCTAGAAGTTCCTCGTTTCAAGAAAAAACGACAAGGCGGCAGCTGTTTTCACTTCCTTGCAGCCACCCTATGGAACTCCTTACCTCTTGCCCTCAGACAGAGTAGAGACCTTCTTGCCTTCAGAAAGGCTTTTAAAACACATCTTTTCATACAAGCTTACCCGAAATAACTCCTCCGCCAGACTCTCCTCCTGTTATGTTTTTTATCTTACCAGCGCCAAGAAGCCCTCGGGCGTACGCGCGCTTTATAAATTGCCAATAACATAACATAACATAACTGCTACACATGCTATGGGACTGCCCAAAACTGGGCTACTATTGGACCATTATACATGAGACGCTCACCAGAGCGGGTGCGCCCCTGCTACCACACACATTGGAACATGCACTCCTGGGGCTAGGGCCAACTGCGCGTAAAAGGAGTGTGTCGACACGCTTCACAGATATGGCTCTGCTGCTTGCGAAACGCGTAATAACCATGCGATGGAAATCGCCCAAACCACCCGACCTTGACATGTGGAGGTCAGAGGTTATACGATGGGGCAAAGCAGAAGGGGAGGCGTTACAACGCGAAGAGCGCAGGGGCCATAGGAAGACTCTGATATCACTGGACTGGTTCACGATTCTAGGGGCTTTCGAGGCAGAGGGTGATGGCGGATCTAATGCCTCGCTGTCCGCAAGTTGAGTTAAAACCTGTCCTCAATACATTACCACTTGCCGCGGACGTGCATGGTGCACCACAACACACGGAATTGGGGTAACGCACTCATCTGTAGATTATGCCTCTGGCTGATTGCAAGGACTACTGTATTAGACAAGAGCTGCTTTTGGGAGTTGCCACACGTCAATGTATATACGCATCTACGAATTGTGAGTGCCTATGGTGGGATTGCAAGGGGTGCGGGGTTGAGGGGTTAGCAAGGGGTTTTCTGTTTGGTTAACTGCAGAAGCAACAAAAAAAGCATGGGGCATCTCGCTCTGCATTTGCTTATATGTTAACAATACCATGATATGCTTTCACTAACTAAGCGAATAAACAAATTTTCACAAAAAAAATCAGTAATCCCCCCACACACATATCCTCCACACCTCATTTCCACCTGGTACATTTTGGCAATTTTAATCTGTCAATATTTACTGCTGGAAAAATGGATGGTTATTTTCAAAACGTTGAATTTGTTCTATATATGCACCACATTCTGCAAAATAAATCCTCAATGTTCTAGAAGAAAATTCAGAGCTGGGGGCACTTTTAAAAAACAAAAGGTAACTCGAGCTTGACCATTTAATGATACTGGGTCCCAAGTATTGAGAATGGATCAATAGACCTAAGGTTAGGAACAGAGCGCTTCCTGCCACCACCCTGCTCCCTCCTAGCCCCCACCCCCAGGAGGAACTCCCCACACCAAAACCCGTCGTATGATATGTAGTCAGTCACGTCATTGTTTTACCCATGGTGCATCCGGTCAGAAGATATTCCAGAGCGCTTTTAAGAACAAAGAAACATTTTGGGGTTTTAGGCCCATGAGCTGCCCTTGACGCAAGTGGCCTATCGAAGTTGCCTTGAACCCCCCCCCCCCCCTTACACCTCCAGCCGAGAAACAAAATACAATATAATTGGCATTGCAGATGGTTCCTCACACCTTTAGGCCCTGGTGGGATTGCACTTGCTGCCGTGCTGTGAGCTGTGCCCCTTCTAGACACATCTGCGGTGCCTGCTAAATTTGGGGAGGAAGGGGTTAAACGGGGGGGAAAGGATTAAGCGGGGAAGTCCCCTCCGAATTACAAGGGTTGGGGCGGGGGCAGAATTGATCTAAAAGTAAGTGCTCTGTCAGCTTTACATGAATTCGACTGAGGGAAGTGGGGCGAAATAAAAGGGGGGGCCTGGGGGGGCTCTCGGAGCAGCGGCCCTGCTGCCGCCCATTGCCCGGGCCATGCCCCACGCATGCACCTGTCAGCACGCCGGGTGCACACACAAAACCACCGACGAGCACCGCGCATCACGGCTCGGCACCCTCTCCCATTATGTGCCTTTGTTTCTTTCCTTTTCAGCCGGTCTTCGGAGCCGGGAGGCTGCTGGGAGGGGGGGGGGGGCAAGGGCGGGGGTATTAAAGTATTCACTATGCCACGCTAGCACAATGAGACATCTGCCTCCGAGCGTCGCCCCCTCCTTCGCGCGCCGCGGTATATGTGACGCCTTCTTGAATGGGGCCGGCTCGAGGCCACCTTAAATTAAAACGTGGCGCGCGCGGCGACGCACGCAGGCGACTGAAGGCGCGCGCTACCACGCTCGAGGCGGCAGCGTGCACCAAGGCGGACCCACAGGGGAATAACTCCGGGCCTGGCGAAGAGTTTGACAATTATTCTACTCACATTTTGGAAAGAGATAATTAAGATTGAGGTAGAAGTAATGGGCGCGTGCTGGGTGCTGCAGAACCCCCAGCAGGCAGGCTGTGACTGCGGTAGGATGGGATAATAGGTATAACTTTAATGTGCTAAATGCAGGCAAACGCAGGCATGCTCAAATCTGCACAGAATATTTGTGTCATGTCACTGTAAAACCTGCTGCATGGAGCCGGTGGCTTGGGGAATGAAAGAAACTAGGAACCAGCACGAAAGACACGGAGAAATACATGCTGCATGGAGAGGAGGCGTCCTCCCTGCTCATTCGTGCATGCCTCTCCATGTGTTAGCACAGTAGAGCCAGACCAATTGGCTTTCCCAATGCTTGTTTGTTTTTCTCATAGAGACGTCCCATGTACAGTTGGTATACCCAAACATGGGTCCCACGTTCACTGTGTCTTTGGACCTGAGCTCTATCTCAGTGATGTTTCCCGGCAGGCTTAAACCAGTCTGGAGTTGATTGTGCGTGTTCTTGTGCAGAAGAGACATTGCTTGAGGCCCGGCTCCAGGAATTTTTATTTGGGTGGGCCAAGGGTGCATTCGGGTGGGCCACTGCGGGCCCGATTTGTCGCTTATGTGTCTAGCCAGGCCTACTTCTGAGTCGTCCTTTAACTCTTCTCAGTCTTACAAAGACAAGTAAAACGTACTCTTTTTCAAATTGCTTTGTAAATGTTATCACTCTCAAAAAGTTTTTTCATGTAATGTCCCTTTGATGGGAGGAGGAGGTTTCTGAGGTGGGAGTATTAGACAAGTGATACTACTCGGGCTCCCTCTGTTGGAGCCTTCAGGGAGAATCCCTGTTCATTACTACTTCCCCCTGACTCTGCATCGCACTCCCTTACAGGCTTGATTATCCACTTTTCTACCACCCTTTTCCAGTGCATCTTATTTCACAACTGACCTTGGTCCCCAGCTCCATACCAGCCCTCAACCGGTTCCACTTTCATTATTGCCGGTAAATAACATTAGTAAAATCACCTCCAAACTTGAAACATGAAAAGGGGGGCCCTCGGCCCCCCGCACGCATGGCGGCGCGGCGACCGCTTCCCCCCCTTCCCCCCTTGATGGCTCTCGGTGGTGGGGGCGGGCCCTTGGGCGCGACCCACCACCGATTGGCCGGCGACCTCCCTGACCCGGATACCAGTGGAGAAGGTCCGGGTCAGGGGGGGCGGGCTACTGAAGGGGTGGGGCGGGGGGGCTTGAAACATTGAATATAGCAGTAAATATAATTAGCATGCACGTTAAAGTATGTTCCACAGTTGCCCTAATGACCAGACTGCTAATTAAATAAACACGCATTTGCAATGCAATAGGTCTCGCATTTGCAAGAGTTTAAGCTATTGGCATTGCAAATGACAATGCCTTTTCTTTATGTTTTAAAAACCACACATACATAAAAGGCATTGTCATTTACAATGCCAATAGCGCAAACTCTAGCAAATGCAAGACCAATTACATTGCAAATGCTTGTTTTAAATCTCACACCTTTTCTGGCCATCGCTCTCTCTCGTTCTGCGGATCATCAAATTCTTCACACACAACCTTCGTTCATCAAAAGAGCGCTTCTGTATGAGGACATGTGTGAATGGCGATTTATTTATATAGCACTTACTACTTCTGATGAGGCATTGTGATTTAGTTGTTTCGGCTCTGAATGTTCATAATGTACAGTGTCTATTGTGCCTTTTATTAAAGGGCTCTGATTTCAACTCGGACTACATGAGCACCATATAAGAGAAAATGAGCATTTCTGCAGTGTGAACCTTCTGGCTGTTTTTTAGACAGACCTTGTTTGCTACCCGTTCCCAGCAAGTACTTAAAAAGACACGCCCGCTGTGCAGGGTTCCAGCACATAGGCCATGCAATGAATGAACATGACTGCCCCTAACGTATGTCTTCCCCGCATGTCCTCATCAGTGTTCCGACCTGCCATTGGTTGTGAAGAGCTTGTTGGGTGTAAAGTGATAGGTGCAGCATGCCAATGAAAATCACCGAGTAGATAGACTTCTGGACTGAAAGTACCTGTGTAAAAAACACAAACAGATGTTTTTAATATGTGTTATCAAGTGCATGTAAAATATCAAAAGTTATTGTTTTTTATGTATATTTTTGTATGTTTGTACCTTTAGGGGACAGTGGTGCAATAAATCTTGTGTTTATTTTAAATTAAAATGCCCCTTTTGTAGGATGTTGGTTTGAAAGGGGAGTGCTGTCTAGAAGTAATTAGGCGAGCGCAACGGTATTGTTTCACATTGTAACTCATTCTCCAGGGACGACCACACAGGACTAGGTCCTCTGTGGGTACATATCACCACGAATTCAAAGTGCCCATTTCAAACTCAGAGGGATGAAAGGCAAAGCTGGTCCAGTAAGAATGTCCGTCTAAGCTGAATGTTGCACACAGTAGCAGCAGGGGCATTGACACGACGGGCTATACTGCTTCACTTTGTAACATATTAAGTCCACTGCATTGTATGGTTTTACACAAGCCTCGTCTTTCTTTTGGTATGCAAATCTCCCCACTTTGAACCCCATTTACGATGTAAACGGCCACTTCGTTTTGATTATGGTATGAGTTGTATCCAGAGGTGTTGAGTAAGAGTCTAGGGATGCGCAAGGGATTTGCATACTGCAGTCGGAAAGAAGATATGCAACCCGTGGTGCATAAGGTGAGAAACGTACCTGTGACATTGAGGGGTTAGTAGATGGCCGAATTGACATGGTCGTGTGATGAAGCAATAATAAAGCCCATGAAGCCTTTGAGTAGCTGGCTCCTGTTGTTCTTGCTAAAAACCCACATAGTTGCTTAGTAATATGTATGGTTCTGGGGGAACTTAATGACACTATTTGAATGGACATCACATTCTCTACAACAGATTCAGAGATCGAAATATTTCTCATAGAAAGGTTTATCATTTTTCTGCAGGAAGCATGGCACCTAAACCAAGGGGGACCAAAAGGTTATTGAAGCGTAGATCTTCCAGTAAAGGAAAATAACGCTGGATGGAACTCGATAGCCTTCATAGCAACTGCAGGCTTGACAAAATGAAACTGAAGACTACATCCAGTCAGGTGTATGACAGGTATTTTTATTCTGGACAACACTGTACTCAGGGTAATATTATTAGAAGTTCTGATGCTTGATCTTGAAAGTTGTATTGAGGTCCAAATGTCTCCTTCCTGTCATGCTGGGAACTTCAATTCAAAATTAGTAAAATTATGAGAGGACAACAAAGACTTTATGGATGCACGAGAACTAGCATCATTTCTACATTACTTATTGTAGCCCACAAGGAACAGAATACTCCGTAATTTTTCAATGGCTGAATGTCTTTACTCGTCGACTACAACGATATAACATTTAAGGAATGAACACAATACCCTAATTGAAAGAAATAAAATTGATTTTTCTATCAAAAATGGAAAGACATAACTAATGGCACAGAACAATGATACCATGGTAATCTGGAATAGGGTTTCCTCTGGGGCTTTTGAAAGAACAACCCTTCTTGAATACAAGCTCTCACAAGTCATCTGGATACATGATTTTCAGAGTGTCGATGAGAATGAAAACTCAATTGAATCCGTGAAAAAGATAAGCATTTTTGACGATTTAAATTGCAGAGTCCTCATTGCAAAGGAAGAGTACATATTGGAAATCAAAAATTGGTTCTCAGTAAATCATATGAAGGAGGCAATTTCTAGACTGAATAATCAAAAGGCCAGAGGGTCTAAACTCCTGCGGTATGAACACTTCAAACTCTTTCCAGAGTGGTGAGGAAAACCTTGCAGAAGCTGTTTCATCGATGCATCGAAACCTCCACCTTCCCTGAATCATGGCTCAATAGCACCGTAGTGCACATTTCCAAGTGGGATGTCATTTTGTTAATTTTCCATGACAAAATGTAGACGAAATTACAGAGATTATGACATTACGTACTATTGCGTAATTTTACGGGGCAAATTTTAACACAAGATATACTGTTCGGCATTTTAGATAGA
The DNA here is from genome assembly GCF_964261635.1 of Lissotriton helveticus. Lineage (NCBI taxonomy): Eukaryota > Metazoa > Chordata > Amphibia > Caudata > Salamandridae > Lissotriton > Lissotriton helveticus. The sequence goes on from NC_136073.1 coordinate 753,669,716, forward strand.
ATGTTTACCAGAGCAGTGTTTTGAATGAGAGCGGCTATTCTTTTAACGTGGGTAGTCATCTAACATTTCAGGTAAAAAAAAATTCTGAGCAGACTGTTCGGGTAATTTTTTAGCAGAAAACTACAATTCTAAAAATGAACAGCAGTGTTTTGAATGTGAGCAACTGGAAATCCACTTGAAGTTACATTTTTGCATTGCATTCACAGAGGGGTAAGTTCAGGTAATTTTTGGGATGCAAGATGTATTTCTCATAATTATGCATAATTTTGCTCTCATTTCATGTCATACGCTACAGCGAGTTTCGCGCACACCTATTTATCACCCCACATGTTCCTCTCCCGTAGATGCTCATCAACGTAGTGGCCTTTACATCAGCACCTGAAGATGACTATATGCTACTTAACCACTGAGAATGGCAGGAAAGTTTGGAAATGGTTAAAAGTATTCCATGGATCAAAGTATCTGAGCTGGTAGTGCACAGCAACCATGAGTCTTAACTTTGCAAGACACTGATGATCACAGAGATTTTGCCTTAGCAAGATTTATTATGCCATAGATGGAATCAGGTTTCAGAGGCATAGTGTGACTGCAATAGAAAGTCAATTACAACATTACTCATAATGTCTAAGAATAGCTCATTCTTATGACCAGTGCAGCACTTCTGTATCTACTAGGAGAACCATTTCATTACAATTATGCAGAAATGCAGCAGGGCAGGTCACACAATTGGAAGTGCAAAGGTTTCACCAGGGCAAAAGTTCTAAAAAAAGAAGTGGGGGGACTAACCTAATTAATCAGTATGCAAGTGGCATCAAATCGCGTGACATCACGGCCCGTGAGGCACGTGGCATCACAGCGCTTGACATCCCAGGAAGTGGCATCACCAGAAGTGACGGCAGATCTTAAGCCCTCACATATATGTTTAGCAGGTCTGGGAAACTCGCCTGATTTAGGCAGAAGATTCACACTTTTGTAAGTTACACATAAAACAATGTTGCCTTTTGTCAGCCTAAACTTCCTCTAGCCATAATGCTTTAAAAGAAGAAATGTTGATATTTAAATTATCACAACGCCTCCTCAGGGGTAGTGTGTGCTTACATAGATGCGATTTATTTTGTGCAAATACTGGGAAAGATCAACACATCTGATGTTCTTACAGTGCATGCATATCTCCTAAACAGAGTCTGAACAAAGTGAAAAGCTGCCTCCCTTAAGTACGTGTGAAGTGCTAACAAGGTGTGAGCCTTTGTTTCCCCTCTGCTGCATTTTCTTCTAGGTGTGAGGCTCCTGAATGCTGCCAGCTAGGAGACTCAAACAGAAGGAGATTCGGTCTCTGTTATGGGCCCAGCAGGAGTCAGAAATAAGAGTGCCCTATCCCGTCCCTGCACCTGCACGGCGCTGCGGATTGAAACAAATAACAACGTGCAGGCGCTGCTGAAAGTTTCCCGGTGTTTGGAAATTACACTGGGACGAATTCAGCATCTTTTTCAGTGGGGCCCAACTTCTTGTCAGGGTGGACGGCGTCCACCCTTTAAAGAAAGTGGGTGGATGCCGTCCACCCGTGTGTACCCCCGACTTGTGGCCTGGGTTTCACCAAGGATCCACCTCCGAAGGTCCCATCCAGAACTCAAAAAGGAAACATTATCTACACCTGATGATTAAAGCTAAACACCGATTCACAAAAGGACAACAAGTGCTGCTATATAACTCAGCACAAGATAACAAGCTTTTAAAAGTAAGGCCATTCTTTTCTTCCTCATTCTCTTGCTCTTGTGCTACTGCTCATTCAATTTGGGGGTGGATGTTCTCTATAATTTATAAGAAGATCACTATTCAGTGTTATAAGAAATTGTCCTTTCCAAAAAATTATAGGAAAATGTCAGAAACATGAACAGAAAGTCTTTAGTTATAATATTTTTAGCACATTCAAGTGAAAGGTCTCAATATCTCCTAAAATCACATACCTTCTACTTTAAAAGCCCTTATAGTCTACATTCCTGGACAATTGGTCTGTTTCTGAACTTTCAATCCTTCTTATGATAATGTTGGTCCTTGTTTTGTTCTAGCAAGTGTTATCATTAGTACTTATAATTTTGTGTGCAAAGGGTTAAAAGTGTGACTGGAAGAGAAGCTCCGTATAAACCAACCCGTAGAGCTAACAATGCAGGTGAGGATTTGATTGAATGAAGGGTATATGAGTAACCTTTTTTCACCACCTACCCCAGACACATTTCCACCCCCATACAAGATAAACAAACTTTTTAATGGCATTTCTCTGCATTGAATACCATCATCTAGGAGAACATCACAGCTGATGATATAACAATGGCTGGAAAAATTAATGATTTTATTGACCGTGTTGGGCAGTCTAGACAGACAGCTGAGAACTGTATTCTAAAGGACCCTACACCAAAAGTCATATGACATGAAAAGTTTTCCTGGTTGCTAATGTGGCTAATAACCTTGGTTGTACTGTTTGTAATATCTTCAAATGTTATCCGTTGAACTTAATAAGACAGTGAAACATGTACATTTGAAATAAAATTGATTATAAAAAATAGCATATTTGGAGAGAAGGCTGCTCTATACTCAACCAATATATCTTTCACGTATGAGCCCCCTCCCTCTCCACCCCACCCTCCAGAGGCCAAAAAACAAAATGTAAACAGTCAGTGTGAAGTCAGGCTCTTCTGTCCAGTGCTCAGGTGGTCGCTGATCAGTGCATGTGGGCCTAACATTATAATAGCACCATTCCATCCTGTGAGCTTCCATTGCCCACAGCTTGGGTGTGTTTGGTCGCAATAATGGTGGAATTGAAGTAGGTAGATAGCTTGAGAGGTACAAAATGCTTTGGGCTTAAATGGAACCACCATGATGATGAGTGTCTTTTACAGGCAGACACGTGAGTTATGTTTCTGTGTCACATTACAAAACACATTGGGGTATATTCACAAGAACGCGTGATAACTACCACAAGAGTAGCGTAATGCAACTTTCAACATCACAGCCTATTGCGGGAAAAAACTCTATGACAACGTGGAATTCACAACACGGTGCTAGCATGTGATAGTTTGCCGACACCGCCGTCAATGCCTGCGACACAACCACCTCAACGGAGATAAAAAGACACACCCCAATGCAAATAAACCTGCGATGGGCAAAAGCGCGATAAGAAAACATTGACAATTAGCGCAAGAGCAGCAATACTCACGCGCAATGCGGGAAAAAGCACAAAAACAGCATACAGAAAATGCCACAGAACAAAATTCATCAACAGCGGAGTACCACGGATGCACCCTGGCCAACTGCAGAAGAGAACATGTACACCACAACATCCAAGCACCATGGAAGAACAGTAATGACAGGCACACCGCATGAAAGAGACCAGTGGCAGACAAATCAGACCCGCAGGAGCGACACACCCACCGTGCAGTTTACACACATAGGCAGGAGTGCACCTCGACATTGACAACATCCCGGTGCAAACAGCACCCCCACCACGTTTGAACACAGGACACAACTGGTTCAGCAAATGTGCACAACCTGGCAAATCACATCTGAAATCGTAGGGAAATGTAACATGACGATGTAAAAGTACAATCTGAAACCTGCAAATATGTTTTATTCACACATGCAGTGCATTTGGACATTTTCTACTGTCGCATGATTGCCATGGACGGTCACAATATGACGTGCTCATGAGAAGTAAGTGTCAATGATAGTATTCCTACGGGCCATTCCTGCCGCTGCTGCAGTGGGATGTGGGCCACCTGCCCCATCACCACCATCATCCACCGGTCCCTCTGGAACTGGAATCCATGGGGCCATGGTGCGAACACAGATGTTGTGCAACACACAACATGCAACGATCAGCTTGCACACAATGTCCGAGTTGTACAGGAGTTTTCCACCTGTGCCGTCCAGGCTCCTGAAACGTGACTTCAGCACGCCAAATGTGCGTTCAACGATGCCCCTGGTGCGTATGTGGGCTGCATTGTACTGCTTCTGGGCGGGTGTGGCCGGGTCTCGGAGGGGTGTCATCATCCAAGGGCAGAGTGCATATCCTTGATCACCTGTGACAGTGCAGGGAGAAAAGTGTCAATACTTGGTTCGGCAGAATGTGATAGCAGGCCCACCAATCCAGTGACACCTGTGTTGGCTGTGTGTGGGGTGAGTGTAAGCCAGCCCGCAGGGAGTAGCTGATGCTGGCAACTACACCAACAGTCATAAGGCATTCAGAAATGCAATGTCAGAACCACAAGGGGGGATGACACGAGTCGCACAGGGCTAGTGGCCTGGATGCACAGCGGGTGACACTGGCCCACCGCCATGGGACGCTGACCTGCGGGAGACTGGTGTAGGGTCATGTGGGCAGAGTAGTGCCTCAAATGTGTCATGGCTGCAGTCCGCATCACCACATGTTCAGCTGGTGTGTGGCTGTGGTGCCATGAAATGTCTGTATTGGGTGCAGGGGTAGCCCAGGATGACCATGGAGTGGTGTGGTTGTGTCTGGTAGGTGGTCGTGTAGTTTGACATGTTGATTGTGATTTAGTCACATGTGCATCCCCACAGTTGTGCATTGTACTTTGGAGGCTTAGGGATGTGTGGTGTGTTGATTTGGTACTTACCAACGAGCAGTCCCGTTCTATATGTGCCATCCTCGAAGCATTGGTTTATGATGGACTGTCGGAAGATGAAGGAATCATGCACACTGCCTGGGTAGTTGGCGATGACATTGGTGAAGAGTCCCCGGTGGTCCACTATTGCCAGAACATTGATGGAATGCGTGTGCTTTCTGTTGTGGTAGTGGTGTGCAGTATCTGCAGGGGGCACAAGTGGGACATATGTGCTGTCGATTGCCCCCAACACGGCCGGGAATCCGGCTATGGCGTAGAAGCCTTGCTTTGTCTCCAGCTGTTCCTGCGCAGTGTTGGGGAAGTGAAGGTACTGGGGTATGAAGCTGAGGATGGCATCCAGGACAGGTGTGATAAACGTTGATAGGGCTGGCTGTGCTACCCCTCCGACTCTGGCAGTTGTTGTTTGGAAGGTACCAGAGGCCAACAGGTGCAGCACAGCCAGCAGCATTGTCTGCGGAGGGATGTTGGTTCTCCGCTGTGTTGGGACCGTCAGCCTGTAGGCAATGTGGGTCATGATGCAGTGAATGGTTGTCCTTTTGAACCTGTAGTGGGCAATGACTTCCTCGGGCGTTAGGTCAGTGAGAGTGGTGCTTTTTCGGTAGGTCCGCTGTCTTACTCGGGGATAGGTGGAGTCCAGGTGTAGAAAATGTTTTTTTATTCTTCAGAGGTGGGTGGAGGTAAGGGTTTTGGATGTTATTTTAGGGCTCAGTAATAGAAATGTTTGGGGTGTTGAGGGTTTTTTAGTGTTCACGGATGAGCAGTGTGTAGGTTGAGGGTTTTTAGTGTTCAGGGATGGATGGAGTGTAAGATTGTTGAGGGGTGTTTAGGATTCATGGATGGGTGGAGTTTAAGCCTGGTGGAGGTTTTTAAGATTCTGTGGGTAGAGGTTAGGAGTGGTGAAGGGTTTTTAGGGTTCAGGAATGGGTGGAGTGTAGGGGTGGTGATGGGGTTTAGGGGTCAGGGATGGTTAATGTTTAAGGACCAAAACATTTAGGGCTCAGGTTTGGGTGGAGTTTAGAGTGGTGAGAGTTTTTAAGGTGCAGGGATGGGTGGATTTTAGATGTAAAAAGATGTTCTTAGGTTTTAGGTATTTGTCAAGTTTAGAATGGTGAGGGATTTTTAGGTTTCAGGGATGGGTGATGTTCAGAGGTGCAATATGGTTTTTAGGGTTCATCGATATGTTGAGTTTAAGGGTGGAGGGATATTTTATGGGTTCAGGGATGGGTAGGTTGTGCCATAGAAAGTGAATTTTAGGGTTTTTGAATGATTGGAGTTTAAGAGTAGTGAGTGGTTTTAAAGGTCAGGAATGGGTGACGTTTAAAAGTAGAAGGGGATTTTAGGACTCAGGGATGGGTGGAGTTTAGGCGTCATTGAAGGGCGTAGTTTAAGCGTGTGGTTTTTTTATGGAGTTCAGTGATTATGTGGAGTTTAGGGACTGAAAGGGCGTTTAGGGTCCAGGCATGGGTGATGGTTAGGGGTCAGGGATGGGTATAGTTTAGGAGTGGTGAGCGGGTTTTAGAAGATAAGGATGGAGGGTGTTTAGTGGTTGTGAGGGGGCTCAGGGATGGATGATGATTAAGGGTGTGAGGGGTCAGCAAATTAAAAGCATCCAAAGTAATTGTTTATTAATGTAAAAGATAGAAATATAATGATTAATAATTCCCACTGAAGAAATTCACTCAAATAAATATCTCCAAACAAAAATGTTTCTGAAGACCCACATCAATTGTATTTACACCTATAAAATATTCATGCAAAAGCCAATTTCGAAAAAAAGAGTTTCTATGATTTGGTTTCTATTACATGGCAAAAGCATTCATCCTGTAAACTTCAACCAAACAGTTTAGATGAGTGGTTTCCAATTAAAAGTATTCTATTAAATTGTTTTTCTATAAAATCACATTCAACCAAAGTCAGCACTTGTTATAGCGTGGCCTTCTTTTGCACAGCAGTTCCAATAGAATAGGTTCTACATCTCATGAAAACCAAAGTTGAATTTGGTGTTCATTCTTCTGCACAGGAGTAATCGGATTTCTTTAATCAGGAAAGGAATTTCATGAGAGAATATAGAGACCATTTCTCCTCTGTCATCAATCCTGTTTCTTCAGCAGTGCAGCAAATAGTTCTATCATGTGGGCAGATTTGGAAGACGTTAATGCAAATACTCACAGATAAAGTAAAGTAAAGTCCACATTTGTAAAGCGCACAATCACCCGTAAGGGTCTCTAGGCGCTGGGGGGCCGTCGGGAAGATTAAGCGAGCTATTGCCCAGAGTCACATGGTGCTGGGCTAACCTGCCGCCGGAGCCGGGGATCGAACCGTGGTCCCCATATTCCAGCGTCAGTCGCCCTGGCCGCGGCGCCACACCTCTTCCACAGGGCCACAGAGTACTGATACTGCAGTGATGTTGTGCTTGACAGATGAAGAGGTGATAAATGGGAGCCCCATTCTTCTGACCCTGTGCATAATTACTGTGAGCCAACTTCTCAGAGCCCTCCTCCTGGACCGTAAACGTCTTCCCCAGACCTATGCCTGCTATCAGAGGAACTGCAATGCCTTGGTGGAGGTTTTGTGTTGAATACACACACATCGCTTCTAAATATCCTGGGCGATCTCATCAATGTTTTCAAACAACAGAAGTTTTGGGACCACAGAGGAAAAAGCTCAAGCTTGTGGGTGAGCTAATTGTTTGTTCTTTAAGGCCATTTCTTCCATATGGTGCCAGTTTTAGCTAAGGACTGTGTCCAAAGTCTTGCTTTCTGCTACATATATGGAATGTATGAAAGAAGTTGTAAAGACGAAGAAACAAAAGCTAAAAACACAAATGATGAATATTTAAGGTTGAATACTTCTTACATTTTTAAACATTTTATGGTGAAAACGTGTCTTCTTTAATCTGTGGATGCAGAAATGTAAAATTGATTTTTTTGTGGGTTTTGGCATATGTGAGTTAATATTATTCTTAGGGACAAGGTATGGGGCTAGGGTTTGTTTTAGGGTTAATATTGGACTAATGTTTAGAGCTAGTGTTATTGTGAGACTCGACTAAGGGCTAAGATTTCGGTTTAAGCGTACAGTAGAATTTTGCTCACGGTCCGGGCTTAAAGCGAGCTTTAAGCTTACCTTTAGCGATGTTTAATATATATATATATTTTGGGGGCATTTCAGGATTAATTTCTGGGAATTATTGACATAATCATTGTTATCAATGTTTCATCAGAAGTTTGATATGTGGTTTCAGAATAAATTGACTCCAACATTACACCTGACATTATGACCTAGAACAAAATGAATAGCTCCTGATTGGGAAGTGAAAGTTAACGCAATTTTGGGATATCCCCAGCGCACATACACAGCCTCATGATTTTTTGAAAAGATATGCATCTAATTAAGATGGTGTGCCGGAGTGGTATAAATGTTGACTGCTGCATTGACCACATACTTTGTAAATTATTTCTTCTATTGTTCCATATTCTTCACAAATTTATACAAGTTCCACAATTTTCTCGAAGAAAATAGATTTTGGGAGTGGGACGAGATCCACTATGTGTTTAAATGTAATAACAAGAATTCTCTTGAACAAATACCAATGTCTGTTGCACAAAGTACTCCCAGAATATATTGGAATATGAGATGGAGGGGAATGTATCTAAAAACATAGGAATAGGTACGGTTGCTCCGTGCTAAGCAAGGGACAACTAGATTTATTATCGGCAAAGTTTGATTGCAAACACTGTACATGCATATCGTCTGTTGCGCGACCTGAATGGTCCTTCATCATGTCCTGGTTGTATCAACCCAGTACGACTCAAAGAGTTTGGTTGCTTGGATTGGTAGAAATTCTGTCGCAACAATGATCATGAAACCAGGTATCCTTCAGCAAGTCCTTGCAAACTTCTTCAAATAATGAGATGAAAGTTTGCAGTGGAGTGTAGGTACGGCAACACCTATTTTTTGAAGCGACAGGAGTGTCATTACTGAAGGATTAAGGAACGCTTTGCAAAAAGGAGTTGCTGAGGTCCGTGGGACTGCCGTCTGCTCCCATTATACCCACATGTGCCATTCACACATTGAAAGCTAGCTCTGGCAGATATCTACCCCTGTGCAGGTGGTTAAGGACAGTGACTGACACAGTCAGGTGGTCATTTCTCAATGGGTTTGCCACCACAAAAGCGGTCACAAAATATTGATAAATGTACGTCCTAATCCCAAGGAACAGGCACACGCCTCTTTCCCGCCCACTTTTCCATGCAGTTCTCATGGAATCGTAATGCTGGCATTATGAGTTGCAAATACATTTGCATATCAATATTGCTTTAATTGATTGCAATTTGGATTCTCACCATTGCAAAGAATGCAACTTTGTAATGGCGAAAATATTGCTGTTACTGACAGGACTCCAAAACCCAAACCATGATTTGGATGTCATGTTTACATATCACACCATTGCACTGTGTTGGGTGCACCCAAAGTCCTATAACTCTGTCCAACCAAAAGGGAGCTCTACTCACCAATGCAGATGCCTCATGGTGTAACGCCATGGTTCTAATGCTGCATCCGGCTGGCGCATTTTTGGAACCAGTGCTTTTATATTGTTTCCAGTCTTTCTTTTGATAACCAAGCGTCCATAGTTGATAAAATCCGTTTTTCTTAGCTGAGAATTCTTATAAATCTTTTTCTTTCATTACCACTCAATTTCAGAAGCCTACCAGCAATGCTCCTCTTCTGTTCAGCTTTAATTATTCCAGCTCAATCTATCTTGCTGCCTTAAATAAGAACCTAAAACACGTTTGATTAGGTCAGAATGCCACCATCCATCTGGTCACGGGCACTTAAGAAAGGAACTTATTTCTACTCTGCTGAGATCTTCGCACTAGTTACCCATCCACAACAGGTTCAAAGCCCTGCCAATAGTACGTCAGACAATATATTTGACAACCTAGGATTTCTGGTAGCTAAATCCGTGGGTGAATTCCCCAATTAGGTACTACAGGGTTCAAGCCAATGTCTTTGGAAAGTCAAATCAGTGACCTTAGACATCAGATCCATTTCTGTTACCACTGTTAAATTATGGAAGTCTGTTGGGACAGGAATGCCTACTCCATGGTAGTACAGATGTGCACCCCTGCTCTGCACCACCCCAACTGTAGGTGATTTGGTATGCTGATATTTTTTGGTCTGCCTGTGCACAGTGGCCTCTGCCTTGTAACTGCCCATGAGAGTGAGTGCCCCGCTCTGAGGTCTGGAGCAGCGCCTCAAGTGCACTCCCTAGTCGACTACCACCCATATCCTGGGACACATATATTACACGGTGGCACAGTACAATTTTTCTGTTTCTTAATACGAACCACCCTTTTTTCCTGTTTATATATAAGAGTGTGCAGCCTACAGGATCAATCTGAGTAAAGTTCTACTTGAATGAAACTCCCAGATCCTGCGCTGACATCCCTGTGTGAGTGCCCAGTACAGTGTACAGTGATGGGTAGGAGGACTACAAAGTTATTTTGAGTATATGGCTGGATGATACATTCTGGAGGGCCCCATTGAAAGGCAGCACAAGATGCATGGTATTGCCTCTCTTGATAGTGATAGAATATTGCTTGCATTCATGAGTAGCCTCAGACACTGAAGTGTTGGACGGCGGAGACATGGCTGTACGAATACAGCAGTAATCTTTTACTAGCAAGGGCCTGCTAATCCTTACTTTCTCAGCACTGCCAATTGGCTTATGGTGGTGGTGGTGGGCAGGTAAGAAGTGGGTCTCTCCTTTGCTGTGCAGAGAAGGTTTTCCTTTCAGGGCCTGCCCCTTTGGCTGTCACTAGAGTGCTACTCCAGAAGCCAGATTGCAGCCAATTTCAGAGTCTTCATAGTTCATTGGTCCTGTGTTTTGCAGACTCCAATTCGGAGTCAGCCTTGTCAATTTCTGCTGCGTGGGCCATCAACCTCAACAAGAACTATCTGCTCTGTAAAAGAAGGTAGTTTTGATAGGGAACCGACTCAAACTGATTCCAGAACCCTGAGATTGGAATCAACATCCCCTGTCTGGAATTAACTAAAAAATGTAGACCCAAGCTATCCCACATGGTTCCTGTTCCAGTTTTTTTATACCCAAGGAAGGGATTGCTCCTCCGAATACTCAAAGAACTGCTGAGATCCCAGGCTGGTGGCCTTGACAGCCAGAGGTCCAGAGTTTGCATCACCTGAAGTCTGTGCCATCTTGCTGGGAGAGGCTCAAGTCTGCTTCGTACCAGGAAGCTTCCCCAGTCTGCTGAGAGATGGGTAGAAGTGCCTGAGCCTGCAGGGAGGTTACTGAGCAGAAGCCCAGCCCCTCTGCCCAGATCATGGGACAGCCTATCAGAGCAGACGGAATTAATGCAGTGTGACTAGAGCAAACCCAAGTGTAAAAGTGGGTCTCCCAGGCACTTAGTAAGTTTCCTGACAAAGCTTTTTTTTTAACAGAGTTTATTGGTTTTCATACATCAAACAATACAATTGTGTCGGGCGACATGTGTCTGTTCAATGGAAAACAAGTATTACCCATGCAACTTCCCACCATTCCCACGAGTCGGTACAGCATTCTCAAAGTAACCTTACCCATTGTGGTCAAAGAGAGGGCTCCCGCGTGTCATACAAGGACCCGCTAACCATATACCATCAATCTTTAGTTCCCATTAAGTGCCATGAGGTATGCAATGCAGGGTATGGCAGGCAGTACAGCACAAATTAAAAATGATCATGGGGAACATTCAGGCGACCCAGCTAGTGTGCCTTTCTCAGGATTGGAGAGATTGTCCACCAGAGTTTCCCAGGCTCTGACTACTTCAATTAATCACTACTTTTTTCCATACGTGAGTCCGGGTGCCCAGGGGATTTCCAGTTTCTCGCTATCTCTCTTTTGGTCAGGATAAATGCTAAGTCTTGGGACTTAATTGTGACTTTCCTCTTAGATATGTGGGGAACCCATCCCAGTAAACAGTGTCTCAAGGTGTGGGGAACCTCCCTCTCAATGGCCTCCTCGACCATGTGTAAGACCTCGTCCCTGAATATAGTTAGTCTGGGACATTCCCAAAATATGCGTTTGATGTATACCCCTCCTTCTTCGCATCTGGGGCATGCTGCCGCAGCCACTTGGAAGTGTCGAAGCACAAGCTCTGCGGTCCAGTATGACCTATGGAGGATATAGTAATTAATGAGTTTGAAGCACGCATTCCTAGAGACCTTGGGTGTTCTTTCTAGAACACCATCCCAGTCCATAGCAGAGATAGGGATGCCCACATCGACCTCCCACCGGGCTCGTAATTTCGCCAGCGGTTGTTGGTCTGTTCGCAATAGCCTGTATAAGCAGGAGACTGTCTTGATAGTGATGCAGCGCCATCAATTGTGCCTGATGAAAGTGATATATATTGGCAACTCTGTGATGTAGGAGGTTCAGTAGTGCCCATATTCCAATGAGTGCGCATTGCTGCCGTGAGTGCTCTGTGCAGTAGAAAGTGTCCCTCGTGTAGATCAAATTCTGTGCGAAATTCCTCAACCAGGAGCAGCTCCATATCTCTAAACAGATCCCCCACTTTCATCGCCCCTGCCTCCATCCAGAGGTCAAGGTCCCATCAGGTGCTACCATGTGCCAGTGCTTTTAATAGATCTAGGGGCAATTAGCAATTATTTCCTGACAAAGTCTTGTACACCTGTACAGCAGACAACCTGTGAGAGTGCCAATGAGCACAATTTTGCAACTCACCGGCAGGAGCAGACTGACTTGTGCTGACTCTTCTGGAAGCTGACACAGTGATTGGAGGACCTATAGAGGGCAATGGTTCTTGTTGTTTGAATGGTGGCTTCACCTGGTCTTCCGTTGTTGCTTTTCTTAAGCTCCCACATTCCTCAAATACTCTAGGGAAAGGAACCGGAGCGCCCCCTCGTGTTGCTACTGTAAATCACCAGCAGGACCTTTCGACTTGCTGTTCTCTGTGGATCTTGTGCTATAAATTCCCAAGCACCAGATACGCCAGGTAAACCAACTCAGTGAAGACAAACATTGACTTTGCCTCTTCTGCTAAAATGAACAGTTATTTTTTAGCAGGGAACGTGGGCTTGGAGTTCATGGGCACTAGAATTACTAATTTAATTGTCTTTCTGAAGGTGTTCTTTTATCAGAGCTGGCAGGCTTTACAAGTTCTTTCATCCCCAGAGAAGATGCGTGCCAAAGAGTTCAGGTGTTGTGTGAGTGGTAGGTGTGAAGGAGCAATGGCTTCGTGAAAGTGTTGGCTGTGGGAGCAACTTTTGCCATCCATGGTTTGCAACCACAAAAATGCTTTGTACATGAGTCCCCTAGTCCTTCTGCATTCTTTGCATTCCAGGACTTTCAGCTCTTCATTTGGAAAATCAGATCTAGCATTTCCAAATGCAATGAGCAGCAGGTTAAACTAAACTGAAGATTGGATACGCTACTTGTGCCCAGTGCTTAAAATGGAAAAATAGAAGGGCAGGTATTCTGTACCAGAGTACCCGCTTGTTTCTGAGAAGTGCCGGTACTCTCCAATCCAATTAAAAGTATAGAATTGCTCTTGAGAAGTGCCGGTACTCTCCCTCTCAATATAAAAAAGTGCTGGTACTCCTTACCGGATAGTACCGGCCCATTTAAAGCACTGCTTGTGCCTGATGTAGAACATCTTAGGAGTTCTTGAAGCAGGGTTGATATGTTAAGAAAATGACTGGACTCGTGATTTCAACAAATTATAAACTGGTAGTAGTCAGAGATTGTGTGATGTCACTTCCGCTATCCATTGCATGTTTATAGTGCCACCCCATGAGCTACTCATACATGGCATGGAGCAACTTGAGAGCTGTGTATGCACCTTCACCTCCCTTGGTTCCTCTAGCAACCGTGTTCCGAGGCACACCCCCCTTCAGAATGCAAGCACCTCTAGCACTCGCATTCCATATCACCCCTCTTCAGAAAACAAGCCCCTCTAGCACCTGCGTTCTAGATCACCACCCCCTCTTCAGAAAACAAGCTCCTGTAGCACCCGCGTTCCAGATCACCCCCGCTTCAGAAAACAAGTCCCTCTAGCACCCGCGTTCCAGAACACCCCCGCTTCAGAAAACAAGTCCCTCTAGCACCCGCGTTCCATATCACCCCTCTTCAGAAAACAAGCCCCTCTAGCACCTGCGTTCTAGATCACCACCCCCTCTTCAGAAAACAAGCTCCTCTAGCACCCGCATTCCAGATCACCCCCGCTTCAGAAAACAAGTCCCTCTAGCACCCACGTTCCAGATCACACCGCTTCAGAAAACAAGTCCCTCTAGCACCCGCGTTCCAGATCACCCCCGCTTCAGAAAACAAGTCCCTCTAGCACCCGCGTTCCAGATCACCCCGCTTCAGAAAACAAGTTCCTCTAGCACCTTTCTTTCAGTTCATCCCCCTTCAGAAAAAAAACATCTAGCACCCTAAAAAGAAGACACCGTCAGGTAAGTGGAACTTAGTTTAATCGTGGATGCAACCTCCGAGTCGACCCAGAACAGAATAGAACACAATACAACCAACACTCCAAAGTGGAATGGAGCACGAGCCAGGGCAGATCCCAACATCCTAACACACCCGCGTTCCAGATAACCCCTGCATCAGAAAACAAGTCCTCCTAGCCCCCTTGTTTCAGATCACCCCCCTCTTCAGAAAACAAGCACCTTTAGCACCCTTGTTTCAGATCAACCCCCTTCAGAAAACAAGCACCTTTAGCACCCTTGTTTCAGATCAACCCCCTTCAGAAAACAAGCACCTTTAGCACCCTTGTTTCAGATCACCCCCTTCAGAAAACACGCACCTTTAGCACCCTTGTTTCAGATCAACCCCCTTCAGAAAACAAGCACCTTTAGCACCCTTGTTTCAGATCAACCCCCTTCAGAAAACAAGCACCTTTAGCACCCTTGTTTCAGATCACCCCCTTCAGAAAACACACACCTTTGGCACCCTTGTTTCAGATCACCCCCTTCAGAAAACAAGCACCTTTAGCCCCCTTGTTTCAGATCACCCCCTTCAGAAAACAAGCACCTTTAGCACCCTTGTTTCAGATCACCCCCTTCAGAAAACAAGCACCTTTAGCACCCTTGTTTCAGATCAACCCCCTTCAGAAAACAAGCCCCTCTAGCACCCTTGTTTCAGATCAACCCCCTTACAGAAAACAAGTCCCTCTTGCACCCATGTTCCAGATCACACCCCTTCGGAAAAAAACAACTTTAGCACCATTGTTTCAGATCACCCCCTTCAGAAAACAAGCACCTTTAGCACCCTTTTTTCAGATCACCCCCTTCAGAAAACAAGCACCTTTAGCACCCTTTTTTCAGATCACCCCTTCAGAAAACAAGCACCTTTAGCACCCTTGTTTCAGATCAACCCCCTTCAGAAAACAAGCCCCTCTAGCACCCGTGTTCCAGGTCACACCCCCCTTCAGAAAACAAGCACAATGAGCGCTTTCATGAAAAGACGCAGGAGTTTCCTTTTCCTGCAAGCGGCTTCCTGTCCGTGCAGAACTCATTCTGCGGTTGAGTAGACTAACTTTGAAGCAACAGGGCCTTTGGCTGAAAGCCACGACGCTGCCTGGAGCAGGGTACTTTTTGGGGAGGATTGAAGTGAACTGTGACAGCAGAGTTCTGGAAAAGATTACAGAATGCCTGTGCATGTCCAGGTGCAAAAGTCATTTTTTTTCACTAAAAGTCCTAGCCTAACCTCAACTGTCTTAAAGTTGCAGGACAAGCAGAAATCTTCCATGGTGCTCATTTGATGGACCTCAGAAGGATGCTTTGGGGACGTGCTGTGCATTTGCTGGGCTCTCCATATTAATTTGGGGGCTCGCCCACCACTAGTGTTTGTAGAACTATAATGCTGCTCTTTGCAAAGACTGCTAGAAGGCATTCAACCTAAGTTCCCCCAGTTCCTCCAACCAGTGGCGTTACACAAAATGATGGGCCCTCCCTGCAGAATGAGAAAATGGCAGCGCTTTAAGTGGGCCGTGTCCTTCCAGGGCTCAGGCCTGTTAATAATTAAAGACGATCCCTGAAACGGGTCCCTATTGGGCCCCCTATTCATGTCCTGAACCATAGTGGCAAATAACACTGATAGAGTTTTCAACAATTAATGGAAAAAATGTTAATATACTCCATGCACGTGATATAGCTCCTGTTTCTATTTCAAGTGTTTTACATCGTCTTGCACCAAATGACCGGTCGGGGTGGCACATTACAGGGATCACAAAAATGTGTAGTGTTCATGTTTCAGCCACGCCCTTAATTAGATGGCCACGCCTCTTTTAGTAACTCCCCCTCCATACGATTTGCACCCCACTTAAAGACCTGGAATATGGTCTCCAATGACTCTTAGATCATCAGTGGCCAAGAAGCGTTGGGGAGCTCCTGAAGGCTTGGGGGCTCCCCTCAGCCACAGACGCTGCAGGGGGGCTGCGTTACGCCCCTGTCTCCAGTGACTTCCGGGGTTGAATGGCTAGGCTCAGGTCACATAGACTGGTGCATATACGGTGGAGAAACGGTGCAACCGAGTGGAGAAAAGTGAGTGAGAGTCAGGGTGAGAAAGCAATAAAGAGAATGTGAGAAAACGAGAAACAGGCGATAAAAGGGGAGTCAGTGGCTTGGTAAGGGTATCTGGGCACTAATGTAAGGGAGTCAAATGGGTCCCCCATCCCCTGATGTTAAATTAAAAACTGCCCTAAATTGTGGTGCAGTTATTCCCTCATGCTCCAGGGTGCCACTGCACGGGCTGCACTCTTGAAAGCTACTCCCCTGAGTGGAGCGGTGTAAGAGGCAGTCATACATGCAGTGCTTAATTTGAGCCGGTGGTTTCCGTAGCTGGCACCGCACATAGATGTCAACACCGGTGCTTGTAACAGTCTGCCAAAATGTGGCGCTGTCTCAGATGACCACAACAACAGTCAATTATTATTTCAATGTACATTAAAAATGACTGCCTGCTACCCATGTCATTCTTATAGGTTTGGGGGCCTGGAATAGTTCGAGTCTTCACACTTGTAGGAGTGAGATGCTTAGCAGTTGTGTTGTTACTTTCATTGCCAGCATGGCAGGGGCAATGTATGGAGCAAGCTGCAGTGGCCTCCTAAGGAGAGCCCTGGCACTTATGTATTTACAAATTAAGCACTGCATACATGGAGGCTGCGCAGCAGTTTATTCGAGGCCAGCGGCCGAGGAGGGTGTGGATGTGCTGCCGTACCAGGGGAAGGTGGCGAGATCACTGCAAAGGAATGTACCATTCGAGACCAGGAGCAGGGGCCTGTGAGGTCAGGTGATGACGGAGGGGGAGCTCTGGAAAATGAACATTCTTTGTGGTTCCTTAAAGCTGGCGCTGTGTCCAGCAGCAAAAGAAATGAGCTATAAGGGAGTTGACGAGCAGAAATCGAAATCCCAGCACTCTTTATTTTCTGTTTTATTTAATGCTGCTTTGAGATAGGGGCTGGACAAACACTTCGGACAGTTACTTTCAGTCTTACTGGTGTTCGCCGCAGTCATTAGCTATGTGGTTTATTCTACCTCTTTAAGCTAGAATCAGAATACTTTATTGTGTCAGCCACTCGAAGACAGGCCGTACAATATACAATACCCAATCAGCAAAATTAAACATGTGATAAAGTGCTAAAATAAGCTACATGCTAAAAACTAATTTAAAGAAAACGAAAATTATTTCCACTGCCAAAAAGTCCTCTTTAAAATAGGAAAAACTTCCGGAAATCATGCTGAGTGCTGTCCCTCCCCTTGGCTTCTTGGTTGGGCGGGAAAGCTGATCATAATTGCTGGGACGAGTGTGGAGTATTGAAGATAACTGGTAAGTAACCAGGACATTACCTCCACGTCCATGGTCGTCACCCAAGCCTTACTTATGAAGAAAACCAAATCTAAATTATGGCCTTTGACCCCAAAAGGACAAAATTACTACATGAAATCTCTTGCTGCAAGTAATGAGTCATTTATTATAATCAAAGAAGAAATAAATACATTTTAGTGCAGAAGGAAGAACACCACACCAAAGTTCTTTCCTTCGCTACCAAACCATTTGTAATCAGTCGCGGCCCGTGCAGGTAAGAGCGGTGGGGCTGTGGGGCCGGGTGGGTGGGATTTCGATGGATGATGACGAGGGAAAATTAAATAAATAATTAATTTTCCCTCATCATCGTCTGTCGAAATACCCCCCCCCCCCCTCCACCCAGCCCCACCTGCACAGGCTGCGGCTGTTTGTAATGATGAAAAAATATTCACAGATGTCCATGTGGCAGCGCCATCTCACTGCAATGGGTACCCTGAACCTCTGCCCATTGTGCATCCAGACCACTATGCAAGCGGTAGCTTTGCAAGAGAGTAGGCCAAGCCTATGGTGTTGGAAAGTAAGAACCACCTTTTCCACCGCGACGTGTGTTGTGTTCCTATGTTGGATTATGGTATCAGAATGTTGTTTGCATTCTATGCCAGCGGGGTTCTACATGGGCGGTTGGGAGTTATGAAGAGGTTTCTGTTAGCTGTGGTTGTCTAAGCTGTCTTCCCCTAATAAACCTACTTCTACGATTCAAACTGTGTCCAAGGAATTACTTCACAATTTGGCGACGATGGGGAACTAGGAGGAAGACAGCATTTGTTACTTCAACGTGCAGCACTGACATTTACAAACAAATGATCTGACCCCCTGATCTTTCCAACAGTGGCATAGATAGAGCTTTTGCTCCTGGGGTGGTCCCTGAGTTTGCTGCTCAGTGACGGGCGGTGTAGGTAAGAGCAGGGGGAAGGGCGACAGATGATGAAGAGGAAAGTAAACATTTAAAAAAAAGAAAACTTAACTTGCGCTCACTGCTGCCCCCAAAAAAGTGCCACCCGGGGTGGACCTCCCCCCACCCCACCCCACCTTAGCTACGCCACTGCCTCCAAAACAGCTCTCTTAAGCTCCAACAAATACCACAACTATTTTCCATAGAGGAAGGGGATTGAAAAAAGATACACAGGAGAATTTCTTGACTTGCATTTGAGACTGATGAGATATTTTGGTACAAAAGTTGGGTCAGTGCATAAAATTACAATATCCTCTAGTATATAAAAAAATAGCATGACGAAGAGGAACTCCCAGATACCTTCTTGTGCGAGCTAAGTTAGAGTTGACCAACAAATCAACGTTGATTACTGAAGATTTTAGGCACACTGTACATAATGGCTCATATGGATGTACCTGCAGTACTTAAAGGACCAACACGAGATCTTATGTAGGAGAAAGCAGATTTCACAAAGAAAGAGCTAGAGAAAAACATTTTAGTAGCCGAGCCACAAAAATGTCACCTCCCTCTGATCAGATCAGAATCATCTTTATTCGATTCACATAGTGTATCATAGAAGCTTACATATTAAAAGACAATACAGTAAAAGTGAATATAGATGGGTTAAAATAAGAATGACAAAAACTGAGCACAGTTTAGCTTACAGCTGTAATAATCTGCTGACCCGGCAAAGACTTTCTTCTAAAAATAACAGCCTTTAAAAATCTTGCTAAAACCATACATATATATACATTTGGAAGTAATTGCAAATATAAAAAAGCCAGTCTACACTGCTTGAAATGTAAAGATTTAATTAGCGGCTTAGTAGAAGAATTTCTCAAATCTGTATAAATGTAGCAAAAAAACAATATATGTATAGTCGATTGTTTGGACATCGTGTCACAGGGACAATTCATTAGTTCACGTGACAAGTTATTAGTGTTTGGGAAGCTCGTCAAGTGATAAAGCCTAAAACCTCCCTCTAAATTTGTCGAGGGTTCATGAAAAGTTCTTAAAGCTGCAGATTGGGCACTCAAAGTGGAATTTACCAAATTGTTTTAAACCCCTCCATAAGAATACAAGAAATACATAAATTCACAATTCGAAGGATAAACCGAATGGCCAGAACATCAAATTTCAAAGGAACTATAATGGTGTGAATAAGACTTAAAGGAAGGCAAGCTGAGATGGTTGTACACTTGTATTCTTTGTATACTTGTCTAAGGCTTTCAGTTGACAAAAAGGGAATGATTTAGCAGAAGCTTTCAACACTGACACAATGACATATTTGAAGGCGAGGCAACTGCAAGCTCCTTTGCTAAAAAGATACCATTGTAAATCATCATTCTGTTGATCCTCCAGAGGTAGGCTTTTAACGTGAGATGAATGCATTGAAATATCAGAGGTCCCGCTACCAGTTCACTGACAAGGCGTCCATTCCCATATCCAGAGCAAAATCAGAAAAGTTCAGTTTTAATTGGGGATGTGAAGAGATCCATTGTAGGAAGCAGGCTCTGTATATGGTATACCACTAAGTGGTTGTATCGTGCACAGAGTCCAGAGATTCCCCCAGAAGTCTAACAGGGCTCAATGTAAGCCCAACGTGCTCTATTAGTGGTAGTGTGGGTGACCAGCCTTAGGCCTAACACAGAGGAGCGTAAGACATTTGTTATACACACAGTGACTAATAAATGACACACAACTCAATCAATCAATCAAAGATATGTTTATTTAGACCAATAGCCTTTAAACAATACAGGTTTAAAATATGGTAATAAATACATATATAGTAATGATTTTCATCTAATAAAACCATAAATAAATTATTCAGATAAAATATATATTCCAATAAAATCTGCAAATAATTCTGTAAAATACATCCATACTCCTACTCGTCCTCAAAAAACACTGTACTAACTGCCCTCATGAATCTGCCAAAAGCACACGACTCAAAAAAGGAGTTCCACACCAATTTTAGAAAAATAAGCTTCTTTCAAGATTTATTTTAAGACCAAGATGTTTACAAAAATGTAAGTATGTTTTTCAGTAAAAATACTTTATACTTTAAAAAGTGGATATAATGCAAATTTCAAGCAATGTTAACCTATGGGAGGAAAACAAGAATGCCGTTTCTTCAGGTAAGTACTCAACTTATAAATTCAGTGTTTAGGGTCTTTGGTCAACACCAGGCAGGTTTCAAATCTGTTCCAAGAGTGTACCGTCAGCGGCATAGGGGTGGCCGGGTGCAGATGTCAAAGTCGAGGTCGGGCGCTCAATGTAAACCAATGAAGACTGCGGGTACTCGAAGTAGCGCTGCTCACAGGAGAGCAAGGTGGTGTTAGGGGTCAGTCTCCTGGGGTTATGGTAAGGTTAAGGGGGGGCACAAGGCAGAACCAAACTTACACCCTCAGTGGCACAGGGGTGGCCGGGTGCAGAGTGCAAACACAGCGTTGGGCGCCCAGTATTAACCAATAGGGGAGATTGGTCTTGAAGAAAGGCTGCAGGCTCAGACCAGGAGGCTGGGCAAAGAAAATCTATTTCTGCCCCGGTACGTCGAGATGCTAGGGGGTGTAGAGACACCGATGGTTGAGGTCCCCAAGGCCCAGGGGCTCCGGGTGCAGGGGTGTTATTTAGGCATCGGAAAACTTTTACCGGGCAGGTCAGGGTCAGGGGGGAGTCTTCTAGTAGAGGTTGCAGGTGTCGAGTAGGAGTCCAGCAGGGGTCAACCCACACTGGACTCAGGCTCAGATGTGCTGGGGAACCTTCACAGGACCTGCTCAGCCACTTGGACTTGAGCTGTGGGCGTCGGGTGCAGAAGTGGATCTGGAGGCGAGTTCGCTGTTCCTCAGGGCAGAGTTCTTTTTCTTTGCAGATGGTTTCTTCTGGACAGGTTATGTTTTAAAAAGACTTAAATCGCGCTCAAATACTCTAGAGTGTCCTGGCGCGGGAGTGAGCTGTGGCAGAGAGGGCAGAGAATATTTATATAAGCTAATTAAAAAGATGGGTTATTAAGTGTTTTTTAAAAAGTCTGAAGTCTTGGATATGCTGTAGATCTGCAGGGAGAGCATTCCAGGCAGCTGCTGCTTTAACAGAAAGGGACTGACCCCCCCAGCCGTGTCCTGCGAAACCGAGGGATTACCATCCGGCATTGAGTGGCAGATCACAAGGATCGCCTGGGTGCGTACAAAGCAAAGCGCTTCCTGAGATACAATGGCCCTAAGCCGTGGAGGGCTCTGTGAGATAAAGTAACGGCTTTGAATTGTACCCGCTGGGCCACGAGTAGCCAGTGCAAATCCTGCAGATGCTGCCGAACACTAGATCTCCTAGAGATGTTGAACAGAAGTCTAACTACGGTGTTCTGTATGGTTTGAAGTTTCTTTAACAAGTAACCAGGGATGCCAATGACCACAGGAGATGAGGAGTCTTTCTTGAAGGCAGGCAGTCCTCTCAGGTCTCTGAGGTCCCTGGTCTGCGGGGCGAGTCACTCTTCTTCAGCATGGTCTTTGAGGGCAACAGACAGGCTGGTAGGGCTGGGACCTAGTCAGTTAGTGTATTCAGTCTTTGCTGCTGCATGGCTCTTATTCATAGGTTGTCGAAATCTGATTTCAGGGTCAGGGTGAGCCACCTAATACTAGATGTGCAAAAGACTTCTTCATGCTGCAATAGATGATCCACTGTCTAAAGCCAAAGCTCTTGTGAAATATAAAGAGATCCTAAAGGAACTAAGCCTGTTTTACCATCACTTATAGCAGAGCTGAAAAGTCAGCCCCACTTTAAATAGTACGAAAGCGTTCTTTAAAGTCAGACACTAGTGACAGTGCTGTATGGGCTGCAGTGGCGGCGGCTCCTCCGCTAAGATGGAGGAGCATCGCCCCATTGCCAGCAAAAGAAAGGAGAAAATAAAATGATAATAACGGAATGTTATTATCATTTTATTTTGACCTGCATGAGCGGACGAGGCAGGGCTGGAGAGCAGGAGAGGAATTGTAGAACACTCCTGTGCACAATGACTGTCATGCACACTTCCCTGTTCTCCATGCAGGCTGCATTACAGCATGGAGAACATTCCCACCTTTCCAGCGCCTGGCTGAGCACCGTGCCACTGCACTCAGGCCAATCACAATACTGCATTGCAGCCTTGTGATTAGCTTAGGGGTGGGAGCCTGGCTGCATGCTTCCTGTTCTGACCTGGAGTCGGACACAGGTGAGCAGGAGAGAAGAAACGGGACCCGGCAGCGGCGGCAAGGTAAATGTTATTATTTAATATTTTTTAAATGCAGCCTGCAGCCACCACCCCTCAACCCCGACCCCCCACCCACGAGCCATGCCGGACGCCCCTGAGGGACTCCTCCAATGTCAATGCTCATAGCTAGATGTGAACCACCATATACCTTTCTTAAGGAAGAAATATCTTCTTTTTTTTTTTTTACTGCTGGCAATTTCAAAATGGAGTGTTCTGTTATATATATTCTCCCTGCTGGACTGACCACCACAGAATCCACTGGAGCAGCTTCAGATAATTCCTCCTCCCACTCCTCATGGGGATATAACCATGACATAAACATGGTATATTGATTTTATCAGGGTGCTTCCGCTCTGTGTTCCAGATCTAGAAAATGAATATGGACAGCCTTGCTCATATGAGGAGATCTCTGAAATTGACTTAGCAAAGTTTCTGAAAACGTTCCTGAAGCATCGAGAGGAGAGAACTCCTTATTCTATTGCACAAGAACACGTACCTGTGGCAGAAGACCTTTTTGAGAGAATTTGCATATTTGGTTTATAGGGGCACCCTACAACTCTTCCTCCCCAGACAACAAGGAGTATGATGTTGATTTTCTGTGGGAGGATGAGCAATAGGGTTTATTTTTAAGACAGGATAAGGTTTCAATAACAATCCAGCTTAGTCTCTCCTCTTCAGTAGACTCTCAGGGCCCTATTATGTATAGGGCGCACTTTCCCTGTTTGCGTCATGGCGCACCTTAAAACAGGTGCACGGCCACAAAAAGAGAACGTGCACCCTATTACATAGAATGTGCTGCCCCCAGGGCAGCTGCGAAATTGTGCTGCCCTAAGGGCAGCCCAATCAGGTGACATACGGAGCGGCTATGAAGTAGCCACTCCGTGTTTAACTGTGCAGACGGCAACCTGCCTGTACTTTTAAAAGGGATTAGTACAATACGGCCCATAGCACGATCTCTATTCGATAGGCAAATAGATCTAGAAACTGAGTAATATGATCAAGTGTGATGGGGTCTTCTATGATGTTTCCTCTTGTAGCATCATCATGTAGCACTCAATGCCTAGCTAAAAGTGCTTCAAGGACACTTACCCAAAACAAATCCAGCTGTTTTCAAAATGCGGCCCCATTCCATCATCGCCTCTGGGCAACTTCCTAGATGTATGTGCACATTTTCTACTAACTTCTATTGTGCAGCAAATGGTAGGTGTCCAGCTTCTATTCGAAAGCCATACACCAGACAAAAACACAACACAGTTTCTTATGGTGGCAAGATAAACATTGGCAATAGTAAACAATACAAGTACCTTTGTGACAATCTGTTTAAAGGAGTTAAGAGCATGGATAGAGAGGAGGTAAATGGTGCAGGTTAAATATTAATTATAGTTAACAATGCAAGCATCATTGTGGGGATCTGCTTAAAGGAGTGGGGAACAAGGATAGACAGGAGGTAAACTGGGGAGTAGATGGAGAATCAGAGAGGGATGGTATATACTGAGAGCGGAAAGGTGATTGCAAGATATTACTGGTCAGAGACGGACGGTATTCAATTTATAGAAAGTTGGAGGGACTGTTGGGCCGTGCAGTGGAGATACCTGAGAACATTTGGAAGGATGAATAAGGACTAGTAGAACAAAGGTACATCCTGGGTCGAATGAGTTACTGGAGCACAGACCTCAAAACCCTGTGAACCATTATTCTGGTATCAATTATACGCAACATTTCAGTAACCCCGGTACACAGAAGTATGGACAGCAGAGCAGCAGGTTGCTGTAACCAAGGTTTTGCATGCAGTTAGAAACATGAGTACAGGAAAGTAACCTTTATTAGAAACATTCCTTTTACTGCCTTGTGGAAAAGTAAATTTTGCCATGTTCTGTGTCCCTACGTGTCATCCATCATATGTTATGTGTGCATGATTAATATGCATATGTTATTTCCCATGTTCGATTAAAAGACGCAATTACAGTTGTGTCCACCTCTAGTATGTCAGTTTCCAGTTCTCGTGAATAATACGAGTATTAGGCCTATGTAAAGTTATGTTGCCACGTTTCTCAGTGTGCACGTTATTTCATTGAAAGTCCCCGTTTCCAGGCCTCAAAAGGGCCCGGACACCAGATTCAGCTCCTGTCTCCTGAAGCCCTCGCTGAGGAGCGACACGGCCCCCACCTGTATCCTCGACCCTTCACTTACTTCCTGCCTCGCAGTGCCCGGTGCAGCCTGGCTCTGCCTCTGAGTCTGCCAAGACTATGTTATGATTCCAGTTATCAGTTCAGCCCTCCTTCCCTGCATTCCTAAAGCTACTGAATCGCATCAATAGTTTCCGTCATTGTCTAGCCTTCAGGGCTCCATGTTAGAGAATACTGTATTTAATGGTCATTTAATATTCTTCATCACGCACTACATGTAGAATAATGCATGCTCCAGTCTTAGAGTCTGTTAGCCTTTCCCCTCTTGACTTCTAGTTTATATCAACATGTTCCCTAAACATCAGATACTAGATAGGGTTTAGGTACATGTCGCTCCGACCCTCCAGACTTCAGTCTCTGCTCCTAACACAGAGTTCATAGCCCCCAGCTTCTCCTAGTAATACGTCATTGCCAGTTTGCGCGCACCACTAGGTTAGAGGTCCCGGCTCCTCAGGTAGCCCCCTCCATGGTTTCCGCCCCATTCATGACATATTCTGTTACGTTTGCATCACATGTCTATGTATACACCCTGTTACACCTTCTTCTCACCCTTATCTTTCGCGACTGCTACGCGTCACACCTACTGCTCCACCCACTGTTACGCCTATTGCAATGTAATGCTATGTGTTTGCGTTATGTATATATGCTCATGCTTTGTTATTAAAAGTTATCCTTCCCTTGTCCAGATCCTGCCCCCGGCAGCGCTGCCATCCTATTCCTGTGCAGGTTGTCCTGATCCTGTCCTTATGCTGTAATAAACCTGCAAAACTCCCACTACCTCGAATCTTGACTCTTATTTTATTGAGCTATCTGTTATTCATTCATGCACTCAAAAATAGGGTATTATTTATTTATTTACCACATAATGGCGCCCGAACAGGGACTTGCCCTTTCCCCACGCGTCGGTGAAGCCACGCCGACCCCCTGACCCTCTGCAGTCGTGACGGAACTCTTCTGCGCAGTGGCAGATATTTCTGCTCAAGTATCCCTCAGGCCCACGGAGGAGACGGAGGAGGCGGTCCAGCATCCAGACGAGACGGTGGAGGAACGCGGCGAGTCCCGACCAGAGCCCAAGCCAAGAGTCCAAGGTCCGAGGTATCCGGAGGTCCACCCGTAACTGAAGTCCGAAGTCCGAAGTTCGTCGTCCGTCGTCGTAGCAGTCCAGTCCAGTCTGAGGCCTTCCGTTCTTGCTGCCCGGTGAGTACCGTTACTGGGGTGGTATCTAGACAGGGTCAATTTAATTGAACAGCCCGTTCCGAACGTGACTGCGAGCGAGCGTCACTGACGGTTCTGTATTTCCTAGCCGAGATGGGGCACAAGGTGTCCCCTTCGAAGCTTCAATTCTGTGTCCAGCAAGTGGTCTACTTAGGACACTTACTGTCCAAGAGGGGTAGGCAGTTGACACCAGACCGTATCCAGTTAATAGCGAGTCTTCCTCAGCCCAAGACCCAGAAGGAGGTACGTGCCTTTATCGGCCTTACTTCTTATTGTAGACAATGGATTCCTCAGTATGCATTTCTAGCCAAACCACTGATACAGTTAACGACACAGGAGGCAGCCGCATCGACTGTTCTCCCTTGGACATCTGAACATACACTGAGTTTCAACGAGTTAAAGAAAGCTTTATGCCAAGCTCCAGTTCTAGCCACACCGAACTACAGTAAGCCTTTTACACTTTTCGTCACAGAACGTGAAGGTACAGCATTATCTGTTCTCACACAAGATCAAGCAGGACAAAACAAGCCCTGTGCTTATTTTTCGAGCACATTAGATCCAGTCGCCCAGGCGTTGCCTGCGTGCCTCAAGTCAGTTGCAGCCACAGCACTAGCTATTAGACAAAGTGATTCCATAGTCTTAGGACACTTCTTGACAGTACAAGTTCCACACTCCGTAGAAGTTCTTCTGAACCGAACACAGACTCAGCACTTGACAATTGCACGTCTAACAGGTTATGAATTGACACTGTTCCAGCCACACATAGAAATCAGACGCTGCAACGTCCTGAACCCTGCTACACTGTTACCATCAGCTAAATCAAATCCTGACCCACATGACTGTGTGGAAGTAGTTAACATTACGACAAAGCCAAGACAAGATCTGACAGATATTCCATTACCAGACCCTGACCTGACACTTTATGTGGATGGTTCATGTATGAGAACTAGTACAGGAGAACTAGTCGCCGCGTATGCAGTGACTACTGACACTGACGTTATTAAAACACACCGTATTGACACTCTGTCCGCTCAAGCAGCAGAGCTAGTTGCTCTGGCACAAGCCTGCATACACGCCAAGAACCTGAAAGTTAATATTTACACAGATTCACGCTACGCATTTGGAGTCGTACACGACTTTGGAGTGCTCTGGCAGGAGAGAGGTTTCATGACTTCTCATGGAACCAAGATTCAGCATGGTCTCCTTATCCAAGCTCTATTAGATGCAATACATTTACCGACATCCATTGCCATCATGAAGTGCAAGGCACACACGAAAGTCACTGACATTATTTCCCAGGGTAACGATCTAGCAGATCGCACAGCCAAGTTTACAGCCCAGACTCCAGACATTCCAGTTAACATGACACATACTCCAGATCCGATTACATGTATGACAGTTAAGGACCCTACTCAAGATGTCATAGATATCCAGTTACATGCTACTCCCGATGAAATCAAGAAATGGTCCGAACAAGGAGGGGTCCAGACAGATCAAGGATGGGTAACGAAGGGTAGAACCACATGGTTTCTCCCCGACTCTATGGTTCAAGTCATTATTAATACCGCACATAGTCCAGCACATTTAGGAGAAAAAGCTATGTTAGATAGTATCCAGAACATTTGGTTCAACAAGCATTTACGAGCTGCAGCTAAGCAGAAAGTCCGTACCTGTATGATATGTTGTCAGTTCAATCCAGGTAAAAGTGTCCCGGTGGAACAAGGTGGTTTCCAGCCCCCTGACCACCCTTTTGAAGTCCTCCAGATGGATTATATTCAGATGGAGCGATGTCGAGGTTTCAAGTATGTCCTTGTAGTTGTATGCGCTTTGTCCAGATGGACAGAAGCATATCCAGTCCCAGATTACACAGCCGCGACCACTGCCAAGCAGTTGGTTCGTGAATTCTTCCCCCGTTATGGACTCCCTAGAGTCATATATTCTGATAACGGCCAGCCATTCTCCTCAGAGTTAATGAAGCACGTTTCCCTTTTGTTAGGGTACCAGTGGAAGTTCCATTGTGTACGCCATCCTGAAGCAGCCGGTCTCGTTGAGAGACATAATCAAACCCTGAAAATCCGCATCGCCAAAGTCTGTCAAGAAAAAGGTGTGGACTGGCTAGTAGCTCTGCCAGTTGCTCTATTTTACATGCGCATGGTCGCACATTCCAGATCAGGCCTGTCCCCGTACGAGGTCGTATTCGGCCGCCCCCCAAATATGTGGGGTACTCCTAGACCCCGAAGTATTACCGATGTTTCAAGTAATATGCTGACAGATTACCTAGCTTCCTTGATGTCTGCCCTCAACTCATGTCGTTCACAGGTTGCCGCCGCATTTCCAGACAATACCGAGGTGGCACCGCATGAAATCGTTCCAGGATCCATGGTGATGGTCCGCAACTTTGACAGATCAAGTCCGCTGGAGCCTCGCTGGAAGGAGCCCCGACAAGTCCTCCTCACCACCCGTACAGCCGTGAAGTTGGAAGGACGCAAAGGCTGGGTGCACCTTTCTCATATAAAACAATTTAATGGACTGAAACCCGTCTTTAAGAACATTTCCCAGGATTTGAAGGATTGCCAAAGCATTGTTCTCAAGGACTGTCCCGCAAATGACATTGATTCAAAACCCCCCCTGTTAGAGAAAACTCCGCAGCAGGAGTATAAACAGAAACTCCGGTCTAGTAAATTAAGTCAGCCAGTTTGATTGTCTAAGTCCTCCCCTAGGTGAAACGGTTAGACTGTTTCTGACATGTATAAAATAGACCCCCATAGTGAGAGAGTCAGTCAAAACTCAATCCGATGTATCGTTTTTCTATGTTTCATATTGTTTCTCAGCATTATGATTTCCTGCACCAGTTATGCATTTTATCTGTGTTTCCCAGTTCTTCATGTAAATAAGTCTTCTAATGTTACAGCAGAGCACACGTTTAGTGATCTGCCCCCTCATGAACTCTCTTACCGCCTCGCTATGCGTAATAACTCCTTTATCCGCATGTTACATTACTCACACCAGACCAGCAATGCCACTAATTGTTGGGTATGTGGTCGACTCCCCCCTTTCCAGACACCGAAGGGAGTTCTGCCACTCTTTCCTTATCCTTTTTCACATAATGGTTCGTGTGGGGCATGGTCCACGTTAACGTCATCCTCAACAGATATGTCTTTTCTTAACAGTACATGTTTCCCAGACAAGCAAGGTCTTCCCCACAGAACCGGGTTAGATCTAGAGAATGAAGTTTACAATTTAGGTAATTATTCTTCGAATTTTATGGTCCTGAATGTTCAGTCTGATACTACTCCAGACTTACCTGCTATTTCAGTACTACCAGTCAAAGGCGAATTATGTGTCCGAAATAATGGTTCCATACATGTAGGACATAGTGATTGTACTACTGTTGTCAAGTATAGTGACAGTGGGAAATCTATTTTCAAAGCTTCACGTCATTCATATTTTATTTGTGGTCAGACCGCATATGTTCGTCTGCCCCTCGATTGGGAGGGAACCTGTTACATTGCCTTCCTACTGCCACCAGTTTTTCTAGCCCCATCTGATTATCATAGAAATACACATCTAGTACACATTAGACATAGAAGGGAGTCCCCGATTGTCGATTACACTGAAACTACTCTAGAACAATATACCGATTTCAATAAAGGTTTCTTCTTCTTTATAGGCCCTGTCCAGAATAGTAAGTTAATCCGTAGATTAACAAGAACCCTTGAAGCTGTAGTAAATGAGACTGCCTCTGCTCTAGGTAACCTAACCGAAGAGCAATCTGCTATGAGATTTGTCGTTTTGCAAAATCGTCTCGTCCTTGACGTCATACTGGCCGATAGGGGCGGGGCCTGTAGAGTCATCGGATCTAGTTGCTGCATTTTCATTCCAAATAACGCGCCGTCTGTTTATTCAGCTATAACCAGACTCCATAAAATTGCCCATCTGTTACACCAAGATCCAGGCACCTGGACATGGTCCGGTTGGTTCTGGAATATAATTTCCGCATGGGGATGGAAAGTCTTGTCCTTTCTAGGTATAGCAGTAGCGATCATATTCAGCTGCTGCCTCTGTATACAATGTGGCCCTGCGATTTGCGGCATGTGTGCTACATCCTGTATTCCTAGTATAACTCCTAGTCCCAAGTCCCGTTCTAAATCCCGTTCTAAGAGAATTCGAGATGAGCAAATGATACTGTATGAAATGATAGATGGTATCATGAATATTGATGTTTCCTGATGGAAACGTAGTGACAAGGAGGGAATGTGGAAAAGTAAATTTTGCCATGTTCTGTGTCCCTACGTGTCATCCATCATATGTTATGTGTGCATGATTAATATGCATATGTTATTTCCCATGTTCGATTAAAAGACGCAATTACAGTTGTGTCCACCTCTAGTATGTCAGTTTCCAGTTCTCGTGAATAATACGAGTATTAGGCCTATGTAAAGTTATGTTGCCACGTTTCTCAGTGTGCACGTTATTTCATTGAAAGTCCCCGTTTCCAGGCCTCAAAAGGGCCCGGACACCAGATTCAGCTCCTGTCTCCTGAAGCCCTCGCTGAGGAGCGACACGGCCCCCACCTATATCCTCGACCCTTCACTTACTTCCTGCCTCGCAGTGCCCGGTGCAGCCTGGCTCTGCCTCTGAGTCTGCCAAGACTATGTTATGATTCCAGTTATCAGTTCAGCCCTCCTTCCCTGCATTCCTAAAGCTACTGAATCGCATCAATAGTTTCCGTCATTGTCTAGCCTTCAGGGCTCCATGTTAGAGAATACTGTATTTAATGGTCATTTAATATTCTTCATCACGCACTACATGTAGAATAATGCATGCTCCAGTCTTAGAGTCTGTTAGCCTTTCCCCTCTTGACTTCTAGTTTATATCAACATGTTCCCTAAACATCAGATACTAGATAGGGTTTAGGTACATGTCGCTCCGACCCTCCAGACTTCAGTCTCTGCTCCTAACACAGAGTTCATAGCCCCCAGCTTCTCCTAGTAATACGTCATTGCCAGTTTGCGCGCCCCCCTAGGTTAGAGGTCCCGGCTCCTCAGGTAGCCCCCTCCATGGTTTCCGCCCCATTCATGACATATTCTGTTACGTTTGCATCACATGTCTATGTATACGCCCTGTTACACCTTCTTCTCACCCTTATCTTTCGCGACTGCTACGCGTCACACCTACTGCTCCACCCACTGTTACGCCTATTGCAATGTAATGCTATGTGTTTGCGTTATGTATATATGCTCATGCTTTGTTATTAAAAGTTATCCTTCCCTTGTCCAGATCCTGCCCCCGGCAGCGCTGCCATCCTATTCCTGTGCAGGTTGTCCTGATCCTGTCCTTATGCTGTAATAAACCTGCAAAACTCCCACTACCTCGAATCTTGACTCTTATTTTATTGAGCTATCTGTTATTCATTCATGCACTCAAAAATAGGGTATTATTTATTTATTTACCACAGCCTTCATGATCCCCGCCCCCAGTGGAAGCATGGGTAGTCGGTGGTAGAAAAGGGGAAGTAGGGTTTAGCAGTTTCACCCTGACTACCCTTAACTCATGTCTGTGCCAAGTCAAGGAGATGACTTTTATTGAGTGCTGGTATTGAAAACCCACACTGAGCATGCTGGGACTTACAGTCCCATTATCACAATAGGACAAGAGTCAGACCCACTCAGGAAGCCACGGGGCAAGCAGGGGCTGATGGGCAACAGCCCTGGAGGCTTTGCCTCTGATGTCTCCGGGCCTGTACTGCTATGACTATGCAAACTGGGCCAAGTACAACACCTTCAACACTTGACTCTCGGAGTTAGTGATGATGAGTAGTCACAGGTCTCTCAGGGAGAAAGTGTGAAGTTTCAAAAACCTAGAAGCCAACAGTCAACCAGTAGCACAGTAACTGGATTTCCAACCCAGTAAAGCAAAAGTACTTTAATCTACACACTTAAAATGTAGCAATTCACACAAAACAATAACAATTCTTGCATCGGCAACTGGGCTCTTAAGTCTGCCAAACAATGCTCCTCTCTTGGGTGACCCTCCCCTCTTTACATAGGTCTATTTAGGTCTCTCCCCAAGGTCTGTGTGGTCCTTGGGCATGCATCAAGCCTTAGGTAGGTACAAATAACTACAGGGTTCAGTTCAAACCGACTTTTCTCAAGCACGTCTCTGCTATTGCACAGGTTCACCAAAGTACAGGCATCAGAGTCCATTTGCTTGCTTCCCACGGGGACCCAGAGCAATCATATCCTTTCACTTCTCCTTCTGATGGGAGATGTGTCAGCTGGAGGCTCAGCCTGCAATGCAGGGGTAGGTGACA
The DNA here is from genome assembly GCF_964261635.1 of Lissotriton helveticus. NCBI lineage: Eukaryota > Metazoa > Chordata > Amphibia > Caudata > Salamandridae > Lissotriton > Lissotriton helveticus. The sequence goes on from NC_136073.1 coordinate 753,702,124, forward strand.
TCAGGGCGATAGTGGAGCCACGATTCAATGTAATCAAAAGAGTGCGGTAACTCTGGCAATGTTTCACCCTCTTTTGGGTCATTGTTGAGATATAATAGGTGGGTCACCAAGGTCAAAAGTTACTGCAGCTTGCGGGCACCCAGAGAAGGATCATGGCTGCAGTGGCATGGACACCTTGTGTACAGGTTTGGGTGGTGGTGGCATACTCTGCATAGGCTCAACTTCTGGGTGGCAGCACACTCTGCCTCAGGCACAAGCTTCTTGGAGGCAAACACTGCCTCAGTTACAAACTCACAAGAGGAAACGGAAGTGCTTTGGCAAGGGGTGCCATACCGGGGGGGACGGACACAAACCGGTAGACGAGACAAAGCTGCGTCCAAAGTCCAGTACGCTGTGATCCCAAGGGAAGTGGTATCGTTTCCCCATCTCTATGCTCCCTATACGCAGTGGACTCTCTCAGAGGGGTCTCTGAGACTCCAAGGCCTACATACTGGATCCTTCCCCAAAAAGGGGAGAGGGAGTGCTTTGGCAAGGGGTGCCATACCATACCTTATCTGTGAGTGGGTACCTTGTGAATTGCGAAGTCAATAGGCATACGTCGAGATCTGTTACAGAATTACTTCTTATTATTCAATCAATCTTTTAAAACTGGCACACAGCCAACGCGTTTCATTCCCGATTTTTGCCAGAGGGAACTTCGTCAGGGCTGTAACATTATAGACAAGGCATAACATCAATAAAACATCAAACAACATAAACAGAAATAACATAAATAATATTAGAAGGCCCACAAATACACATAACAAACCGCCTCGGTTACAAACTTCTCAACTGAGCGCTCCAACTCAGGTACAGACCTCTAAACCGTGGCATGCTCAGCCTAAGGACAAACCTCTCGATGGCAGCAGCCATTACCGTTGAATGCATTTGCCTGATAGAACCACTTTCACAGAAAAAACTGCTGCTCACAATCCTCAGGGCATTCAGATCGCTCTTCTCGTCCTTCCTCTGGCCAGTGGACCCCCATAGCAGAGCAGTCAGGCTTCTCTGGGGTTTCAAGTCAGTTGCTTCTCTGCTTTATCCAGCAAAGCCAGAATCCAGATGTTGTCCACTTGCCTCTGGGAAGCTGGCTGTCAGACAGACACCAGCTCTGCTTGTGCAGTAGCCCTTTGAGTGTGCTGTGGAGCATTCCCTCCCCTGGTTAAGGACTTTGTACTGAAAGGATAAGTGGATCAGTTGCTCCCACTTTTATACGGGTTATACAGAAAGAGGGTGTGGATTCTTTGTTGTTTTGGGGCTGTCTTCTCCCATGGTTTTTCAGACTCAGCCTTTGTATATCACGATGTTCCTCAGGGTAGGCTGTGAGCTTTCTGCCCCTAGCTGATCAACAGCCACATTGACAGCAGCCAGGAGAAAGACAAAAGGCCGGCCTCACCTAACAGATCATTCTCACCCTGAAAAACAGAAACTGCAGCTGCACTCTTCACCCTGCCGTTTCCTAAGGCAAAGCTAACCAGCGGCCTCTCATAACAAAAGGACCTAATCTAATTTCTAAAGACCTCTTTCCTCTTCCCAAAAGATTCACTCCTTGCAGGAATGTCAGCAAAACATTTCCATTGTCTGAAAAAACAACCTCACCTCCATCTTGTGCACAGGAGCCTGTCAAGGGTTTCCCAAATGGAACCAATAGGTCTCCACTACTCTGGCAGCTCACTCATGCACACAAAGTATACACCACAAAGCCACTTAAATGCATTCGTACTTGTGTTGTTAGCACAAGTTTCAAGCTTAACACATTAAAGTGGATCTTAGCAGGAGAGGGCCAGTAGATGTTAGAAAGGCGACCCCGGGGGAGGCAGAAGATGTCTGACTGACCACCCCTAGGTCCACCTCTCCGTCGAGAAGAAGCCGAGCGTTACCGAGAGGCCTCCTGAATGAGGGCCCTCTCCTAGGATCGTACAGCAGAGTAATCACAACACTACAAACGGACACCACACAGGAGATCAAGTTCTCAAGCTTTTATACGTAATAAAGGTTGCGGGTTCTTGGCAGTATATACAGGCGGATCGAGGGATCCGTAAAGTCCCGAAAAGGGGGGTAAGGTAGCGGGACAGTCTTACTCTGGGCGGAGGACGGGGTACCCTACGCACAGCTCTCAATCCTCGAGCCGGGGGGTTCCGAGAGTTCGAGCCGCGGCAGCGCCAGCAGGCTTGCAGGATGGTTCAGCGAGGTAGGCCGCGGCAGCGCCAGCAGGCTCTCAGGAGGGTTCAGCACGGTAGGCCGCGGCAGCGCCAGCAGGCTTTCAGATGGTTCAGCACGATAGGCCGCGGCAGCGCCAGCAGGCTCTCAGATGTTTCAGCAAGATAGGCCGCGGCAGCGCCAGCAGGCTCTCAGGAGGTTCAGCAAGATAGGCCGCGGCAGCGCCATCAGGCTCTCAGATGTTTCAGCAAGGTAGGCCGCGGCAGCGCCAGCAGGCTCTCAGATGATTCAGCAAGGTAGGCCGCGGCAGCGCCTGCAGGCTCTCAAGAGGTTCAGCAGGATAGGCCGCGGCAGCGCCAGCAGGCTCTCAGGATGCTCGTTCGGTTACGGGGAGGATGAGTTCGTCTGGTGTCGGCCGTGACAGCGTCAGCAGGGCTTCCAGTCCAGGATACAACTGCCGTCCTAATCCAGGGCTGGCCCAGATATAGGTCTGGAGGTCTTTGAAGTCCGGACCCTCGCGCCTGGGGGTCAGAGGGGCCGGGATGATGGTGTCCAGACACCCAGCAGGGGGGTGGAGCCAGCGCCCAGGGAGGCCAGAGGGCGATCGATACCAGGCGTCCGGGGACGGTGGGAGGCCCATTGAAACTCCCCTTCCTCCGGGATCTGTCGAGTGGCCACTCGACCACCTGGGTGGATCTTGGTGCCTCGATGTCGGGGCTTCGCTGGGGCCTGGGCTGGGGCCGAGGCCATGTGGTTGTGACGTGGTGGGTCCAAGATGGAGTCGGGCACGGCCTCGTGCTGAGGTCGTGCTGGGCCTACGCTGGGGTCAGGCCTGCGCTGGTGGACCGGGATGGTAGCCGGCCCTGTGGTGTTGGGGCGTGCAGGATCGGGCCGAAGGGGCCGCCCGAGGTCTGGTGGAGGGCGGAGATCGTCCTGGGCCCGCCATGCGGGAGGGGTAGGACCACGCCATGAGGCCGGGTCCAACAGTAGACCTCGGTCGCTGTGGTCAAAACTAATGATTGACAAAACAAGGTATGCTGCCACTACCGCTCTACATGCTAAACTGATGACAGTGGTGGTACTCCACCATCAGTCAGATGAAGGCATGCTTGGTGCACCCTCTGGGTTCAAGGACCTCACTCATGTCAAGAGCCCAACCTAAGCCTTTGAGGCCCCTAAATTGGCATGAGGCTGGGGCCAAAAACAAAATACATAGCACCGTGTATGTACAGTTTGGTACTTGCATCAGAGGAGCACAACCATGTACAGGGCATTCCCATCCCAACAACAAGTGAAACTGCAAGTTATAGTATTCTTAGGGTTGTTGTCATAAAAAAAACTGAATTTAATAAAGGTCACCTTCATGATACTTGATACTGGATTACCTGACATCTTTTTCGCTGGGTCACTGGAATTATGGGATTATTAATTTTCTGCATACTTGTTGATTTAACACACATGCCACATATTCAACCATCTGCTGCATAATTTGCATACTTCAAAAAAATGTTTCCAGTTCAACAGGATTAAAAGTTATTAAAACATGGCACACATGGTGCAACCCAGTGATAGACACTTCACAAATGTCATTCAGTCACCTTTCAGCTCTTGACTGCTGTATTCAAGTATTAATCTGGCACTAATGTGTGAAACGTTTGCCAAGACGGTATTAATGTCCCCAGTTGATGGACTAAAGAAGGGCTATTGTCTGCAGCATGAGCCAAATCCTTAAATAGCTACATGAAATTCAAACAGGGTGGAAATAATGATCTTTCTGTGACATGAAAATACACCAGAGACCCTGCTTTCAAAGCAGCACTTTAAGACTTTCAGAATTCCCAAACATTTTACTTTGCTTTCCATGGACTGATTTCTTGAATGTTACAGTGGATCTTGTGATATGCTACAGCATACATATGTTGTTACCAGTTCTGCTCGGCAGGACTCTTTGAGCCAGATGTACGACCGTTTTTAGCAGTTGCAAATGGAAAATCAGGCCTTTTTGTGACTGCTAAAAAGGGTTGCAGCATGTGCAAACCCTAATGTGAGAGTCGGTAACCCATTACTGACTCATAAAATCGGTGATTTTATTCTACAGAGCTTGGGGATCTATTGTGTTTCACAGTGTGTTAAAATAACAACATTACTAAAGAATATAGCCACAGAAAGTGTTGCAAAATGCCACATAATGTAGTCAACACTGCTACATAATGTGTTTCTCCCTTGCCACATAATTCCATTGGTCCTATCCATAGCTTATATTTGGAAATTGGCCAAGGTGAAAGGGGGATGAAAAACAATAAGCAGGCAACTCTCTTGAAAGATTAATTGTTGGACATATTTATTGAAATTAACTTGGGCCATGGAATGCAGAACCCTTACACACCTATGATTTCAAATTGTTTTTATAATACCGATTAGTCACATTAAGAGATTAAGTACATGCAACAAACAAGCCTATTTTATTTGTGTTTGTTTGTAAGGTATATCTCTGAATTGCTTGTTTTATTGTATGTATGAATATATGTCAGTCAACAAAGCTTTATTTTTATATGAAATATCTTAAAAGCATTTTTACAGTTAAAAACACATTTCATAATAATTATGTTAAAAAAAATTGCATTAACAATCATTTTTACAATACAATGATAAAAGTGTATTAAACCATGACAGCTTTGATAATATATTAAGATAAATAATAATACAAGTTCATCATAATGCTTTCAATCTTATCAACCAAACCCAGCTAAGGAATGTTGCCACCCCACAGGCTAAGGTTGTATTTGCATCTGCTTGGAGTATTCTAAGAGCAATAAGGTGATTCCTAATTCCTAGCTGCTGGCAAATAGGTCTTAGCCACTTTCTTCTAGGTTTGGCATAAGCCGGACATACAAAGAAAAGGTGTGAAACGTTTTCAACTATACCCAAACAGTGTGGGCATGTTTGATGTGGAGGCTTCCATTTGCTTGTGCGTTCGTGAAGAGGAAGAGTGCCCATCCTAAACTGAATGAAAAGGGCCCTATCTCTAGGTTTCTGAATAAAATCCAGATAGGGCTCTAGACGAGGGACCTGCTTGTGCTGTCGGAACTCGTCAGTCAGTCTACCTAAATTGGGGTTTCTGTGATCCTGATTATCAATCCATGCCCAGAAATCTCTCTTGGTTTCTGCCTTGGTTAACGAGACCCCTGACTCCCATGCAGTTTTAAGACCTGTAACCAAGAGAAGCCTTTTTAAGTGTACTAGCCAACCGATCATATGCGATCCCTGGAGATTCATTACTTCTCTTAGGCCGTCGGCGTATCTAGATAATTCAGGGGTACGCCATAGCCGAGCCCAACTGAGGAGGGGACGCAAGGTGATTAGATCCTGATTGAGCGACGTCCAAAGTCACTCAAAAGTGGCTTAGTAGGGGTTCCCCTGGGAAGTGAGGTCAACTCTCTAAAAAACTTGTTTTGTGCTGAAGTAAGCACATCTACACTGCCAAAGCCCCAGAGTTCGGCTCCATATAGAGCACAGCCTACGGCCCTTGCAGTGTAGATCTCAAGGGCATGGGCAATTGGCCTGGAGGTTGAAGCACGGTGTTCCCTCCCTATCACCCCCACAACGCTCTTATAGTTTAAAGCCATTTTGTCAATATGTGGTTGCCGTCTCAGATTGTCAGAAATTCAAAATCCCCAAATAGTCACATATTTTGCCACGCTCTAAGGGCGACCCATCAAGTACGAGGGTGAATTTGACCGACCTGCTAGGGTTAAAATAAAGGAGCTTAGTTTTAGAAGTATTAATTACTAAGCCCCTCAGTTTGCAAAAGAGACACAACCGATCAAGTAGTTTCTGTAATCCTGCAGGAGTTTTCGATACTAACAATGTATCGTCCGCAAAGAGTAGGGCTGGGACTTTATCGCCCGCCAGAACTGGAGCATCGGCATTAACTTCCAATAAGAAGGAGACAACCCCATTCACGAATAACGAGAAAAGGGTTGGTGCCAATACGCATCCCTGGCGGACACCTCTATTAACAGGAATTTTATCTGTTTTTTAGGTCTCGCCTGTCGATGCGCATGCGCATCGAGCTTGCGAGCCTATTGCGGCTTAAACAGTCTTTAACCAAGTTGCAAGGAATCGTGGCGATTCCTTGCAGTGCCCGTGACTTTTAAGCTCAATGCGCATGTGCATTGAGCTTAAAAGCGCGTGCACATCAGTTCCCTCAGCCGCAATCGCCGTCTGTTCCCTCAGCCGCATTCCTCCGACACCTTTTGAAGTGAAGCTTAGCTTCACTTCAAAGGCCCCGGCTTCTTCACACCCACATGCCGCTCTCCCCGCTCCGCCCCCTCCCCTCCCCTGCCCGCCGTGTGCATTTCTCCTCCGCCGGCCGTACTTTCACTTTGACGGCCGCAGGCCGTCTCTCGTGTTTCTCCAACTTTCAGCGTGCGTGCTTGTCTTTCTCTTTACCCATCTCCCTCTTGTTTACCTCATTTTTAGTACTCTTGTTCTCTTCTGTTGCATGTTTACCTTTTTTTTTAAATTTGTCATTCTCTGCCCATTTCTCCTTCTGTCTGTTTTCACTGCTAACCCGTCGGAACCCGTCGGATGGACACTTTGACGGCCGTGTCGCATTTCTCCTCCCCCCTCCCCTTATCTGCCTTTCCCTCCTCCTCCTACTCTCCTCCCCACTCTCTCTCTCTCCCAGCACAACCTTGTTTTAAGATAGCCTCCTCTGGGTCTCGTTTAAACTTGTTTCCTTTAACCTTTACTTTTTGTCTGCCTCGCACAAGAAACCCCTACCTGGTGTGCGACGTATTTTTAAAAGTTGTAATTGTAAATTGTATACACATAGTGCTTGCCAGCGCCGAACGAGCCGTTAAGCGCTTTGCAGCAAGTAGTACGCAGCTCTGGAGCCACATAGGGAGTAGATTAATAATATATTCTTCCTTTTCCTTGCAGAATTAGTTTCAGCTGAAAAATAGCATTGTAGTAATACCACATGTTCGTATGCCTCGCACAAGAAACCCCCGACATGGTGTGCGACGTATTTTTAAAAGTTGTAATTGTAAATTGCATACATATAGTGCTTGCTAGCGCCGAACAAGCCGTTAAGCGCTTTGCAGCAAGTAGTACGCAGCTCTGGAGCCACATAGGGAGTAGATTAATAATATATGCTTCCTTTTCCTTGCAGAATTATTTTTAGGCTGAAAATTAGCATTGTAGTAATACCACATGTTCGTATTTGCTGCTACTTAAACCGTCACCGAGTCCTTTTAATAAGACAAATCTCTCTGTTGACAACATGCTCTGCTATTAGTCTGGCTGTCATGATTGGCGATCTAATTTCTGCTTTTTTTTTATTAATATAAAAGGGAAACAGATTGTTTTCTGTATTTATTTACATTTTAAAAAAACGAAGCACGTTGAGCCTTACTAAATTACATCCTTCGGGTTTGCATGCGGGCGGGACAGTTTTCCATTTGAAACTAAAATGAAAACTGCATTCAACGGTTGAAGCAATCAGTAGCGCCTTGAATGAGTGCTGCAATGTGTAGAAATACTGAGGTGAACGCGCCCTTGGGTATTTTAATCAGAAAGGAGAATGCATTGTTGTGTTTGTATTATTTACACTCAGTAAGATGGAGAGCAACACAGCGCGACGGGCCTTTGTGAGAAGGTTTTTTTCAGCGCTGAATGAATGAACACTTTAACAACTGGTGTTACTATGTCCTGTTTACTTTTTCCTTTAACCTTTACTTTTTGTCTGCCTCGCACAAGAAACCCCCTACCTGGTGTGCGACGTATTTTTAAAAGTTGTAATTGTAAATTGTATACACATAGTGCTTGCTAGCGCCGAACGAGCCGTTAAGCGCTTTGCAGCAAGTAGTACGCAGCACTGTTCGGGTTCCTCTTTACAATGAGCCACGAGGAGCGCGTGAAGTGGATGGTGGGTGGCAAATGGACTCAAAGCGGCCGGTCGCTTTGGTGTTCGGATAAGCATCAGATAAGGATCTGTCTGGCCTCGAACACCTTCAAGCAGCGGCAGCCTGCCCTTCACACGCCGGCCTCCCAGCCAGCCTGTCTCTGAGTGCCAGCACCAAAGAGGGGGGTTTGATGCCCTAAACGAGTATTCCTTAGAATTTTTATGGGCGCTCCTTGCAGTTTGTAGTTACATATTTACAACTGCAGCTCGCCTGAAGAGCAGAGTGTGTGCTGGGTGACTGGCAAGCGAGCAGCTAATCCAACAGGCTGCTGCAGTGAACTGAAGGGACGAAGGAATACAATAAATCATATTTATAATAAGAAGAAGACAAACCTGTTGTATGACAGGTGGGGAAGACCCCGGAGCTGTCGTGAAAGTTAAAAAAGAAACTTAAAGATAGTCACACAACGCCGAGAAGAACATATCTTTAAATATTCGTGCCTCATTTAGACGATATTCAACAATTGTACCTAAGACAGGATTCCTCGTTCCATTTTGTATCTTGTAATATTATACTTTTTGGTAAAAGCCGGGTTGCTTTGAATCTGGAGCGGATTCACTTATTTTTCAGCTCGAAAAGTGCTGCGCATCAGGCACTTTAGTGTAATTTCTCTTTTCCAAGCCCCACACAAATACAATTTTATGTATGTATGTGGATAGATTTGTATAATGCTCGCAGACAGTCGTACATTACAGATCGTGTCATACCCACACCCCCTTGCCTCCAGTAACCCCAAATGCACCCTGCTCCCGCCAACATATTTTGATTTGTAGAAGGTATATCTGTTTTAGAGGTAACTCCAAATTCAGGTCTACAGCGTCAAGCACTCGCAAGGCAGAACAAGCAGACCGCCCACCACAAACCCCCACCTCCAGTGTCCATAGAAGGGCAGCAAAACAACGGCTGATTATTCGGCAACCACCAGTTCTTTTTTGCAATTCGAGTTTGTTCTGATGCTCGCACTCACTCTACGGCCCTCACTCTACCGCCCTCACTCTACCGCCCTCACTCTACCACTCTAACGCCCTCACGCCCTCACTCTGCTGCCATCACTCTACCACTCTACCGCCCTCACGCCCTCACTCTACCGCCCTCACTCTACCACTCTACTGCCCTCACGCCCTCACTCTACTGCCCTAACTCTGCCACCCACACGCCCTCACTCAACTGCCCTCACTCTGCCACTCTACAGCCCTCACGCCCTCACTCTACTGCCCTCACGCCCTCACTCTACCGCCCTCACGCCCTCACCCTACCGCACTCACTCTACTGCCCTCACTCTACCGCACTCACTCTACCGCCCTCACTCTACCACTCTACTGCCCTCACTCTACTGCCATAACTCTGCCACCCACACGCCCTCACTCTACTGCCCTCACTCTACCACTCTACAGCCCTCACGCCCTCACTCTACTGCCCTCACGCCCTCACTCTACCGCCCTCACGCCCTCACTCTACCGCCCTCACTCTACTGCCCTCACTCTACTGCCCTCACTCTACCGCCCTCACTCTACCACCCTACCGCCCTCACTCCCTCACTCTTGCCCTCACTCTACCACTCTAACGCCCTCACGCCCTCACTCTACCGCCCTCACTCTACTGCCCTCACGCCCTCACTCTACTGCCCTCACTCTACCACTCTACCGCCCTCACTCTACCACTCTGCTGCCCTCACTCAACCACCCTCACTCTACCACAATAAAATACACTGCACATATTCTTCACAAAAGTAATTTACAATAGTTTAAGCTATTGCTATTATAAATTACAAGAACTTTTATTTAACTATTAATTATTTAAAAAAATTAAAAGCCATTTGTATTTGTTATATGAATACATGTAAGTCACGTACATACAAAACATGTGGCATTACAAATGCTATAGGTGTCACATTTGAAAAAGTTAAAAGTATTGGCATTGTAAATGACAAAACAATTAATTTTGCTATTTTCAAGACCAACACATAAAAAAAAAGTTGTCATTTACAAAACCAAAGCTCCAACTCTTCTAATGCGAGACCTATTGCATTTCCAATGCTTGTTGTTCCTGCGTACCCCATCTAATGCGGGCGTAATTTCCATCGTGCATGCGGGCCAGGAGGTTCAAGATGGGCGGGGGAAACCCCATCTCCTGCAAGACCAACCATAGGCGGTCTCGGGGGACCAGGTCAAAGGCAGTCTTTGAGTAAATGAATGCAAGATAAAGACTGCCCTTGCCCATGGTTCCCACCTTCCAATGAAGAAGTGCCAGCCTAAAGGCTTGGTCTATTGTGCTTGTGCATGCCCTAAACCCTGCCTGAAATTGCGAGATAATGTTATTTTCCTCAGCCCAGGAAAGAATCCTCTCCAGGAGGACCCTACCAACCACCATCTGACCAGCATCAATAAGGCTCATTGGGCGATAGTTGGCAGGATCCCCCCTGGACCCCTTCTTATAAATCCTTCTTATAAATGGGGATTACTTCCGCCCCTTTCCAGGAGTTTGGGACTGGAGATCCTTCCAGCAGAGCGTTAATCAGAAATACAAAATATGTAGACCATTGCTCGACATTAGCTCGAAACAAGTCGCCAGGTAGACCATCTTGGCCCGGAGCTTTTGCTGGGACGATCTTATTTATAGAGGCCACCACCTCATTTTTTCCTATGGGATCAAAGGGGACCGTGGGAGTCGGAGTAGATATCACAAAGCGACTTGAGGACCCGCATCTCTCAGTGCCCTCATCTCCCGCATAAAGTTTCTTAAAATGATCAGACCACTTCCCATCGGTGATATGATTCGGAATTTGGTCGGGAATATATGTGGTTTTTATGGACCAGAAATAGCCAAAAGGCAGGAAAGAGCTGCACTGAATCGAAGAAAGAATAAAGTCAGTGATTGTGGCGAGGTAGCAGGTTTGTGGATGGTTATTGCATTGTGATGTAGTGTTCTTTAAAGAGGCGAGTCTTCAACTCACTCTTTCCTAAATTGGAGAAGCACTGATGAGGTATGTTGTATATCGGTATTTTGTTCCAGATCCTGAGTGCACAGATGGAAAGGGCGTCTTACCTTATTTTAACTTTTTTTTTTTTACATGTTTTAGTTTGCAGTCTGGTATCCGGGCTCCAGATGTGTCGAGAACCACCAGAGATGGTGAGTGTCTCTGCAAGGTAAGCAAGGGCAGTAGCGGGCGGTGGTGGTAGTAGCTGCCGGGTGGTGACGTGGGTGGGGCAGGGTGGGGGGTACTAATCTATGGATTACGGAGGATTACAGGTAAGTATTTATTTATATGTTCACTTACCTGTAATCCTCTGTAATCCATTGATTACTTGCCCCCAACCCTGCCCCTCCCCCCCCACGTCACCGCCCGGCAGCTACTCCCACCACCAACAGCTACTGAGCAAGGGTGCTGATTGTGATGGCTTTGTAAACAATGCAGTTGTCAAGGTCTCACCTATGTTTCCACAGGAACGTCATGGACATGAAGGAAACTTCCCCAAATCACCTATTGCACCCAACGAGGTCAAAGTGACAATGGTAACTTGGTGAAGTAGGGAAACAAAACAAGGAAGGATAAGGACACACGTCAAACCCCAAGCTGCGTTAGGACCAGGCAAAAACAAGGCACAACATCTGTAGACAAGAGAAAAGAACAATAAACAGGTAAGTATGTAGTGGTGTAACTATGTCTCTAATTCTCTCTATTGGGTAATTAAATACCTTAAGGTTCCCCTTCTTCGTAGTATAATGAATGGCTATGGTATCAAGCAGGAATCTGATTCTAGTGAGAAAAAAACCCAATAAACAACTGTTAGTTGAGGGGAGACTAAAGCAAGGAATGAATAATCAAAGGCCCTAAATTAGAACCCACCTTATCCTTCCTAACACCAGCTGGACAATCTTCAACACAAATAAAATGTCTACTTATAAAACAAAGGAAATAGCCTTAATGCTCAGGTAGAAAACTAATAACTTTCTCTTTCTTCCTATTCAGGTTCAGATATCCCAAGGAGTAAGAGAAGGAACGAATGTCCACAGCGTCAGAATAGCCTGATCAGATAATTATAATGGGGCGAGTTCAATGAAAAATAAATATCAGCGCAAAGCGCTATTACCATAATGTGGAAGTAAATGAGCTTTCTGTTTGTCTCTTCTATCTTGCAGGAGTGCACAACACATAAGGAGGAAAGAAATCCAGAGGGAGAAGGTGTGCACCGAAATCAGGAACACTTGAGGAGGAGAAAGCACCAGGACAACGAACCATATTTTCTGCAGACAGAGCGCCGAAGGCGCCGCAATCAGGAACACCGGGGTGGAGAGAGTGCTAAGACGAGGAGCCAGGCAACGCAGAAGGAGGACGCCAAAGTGACTCCCGAAGCCCGGAAGTGACGAGACCCAGAAGGTAAGCCGCAATCCGAAAAGACTGGAACGCGAAGCGTTGCCGCGCGGGGATGGCTGCGCTTTGACCCGTCTGGTCCGCTTCTGCACATGCGTCCCCATGCAGTGGCCATTTTGGTAGTTCACGCGCTCCGAGTCTGGCAGCCGTGACAGCAGTTGGTTTTGACAATGGGGCGGGATAGCAGTGGAGCCGATGGAGTTCTATCAGGATGGTGTATATGTAATCATATTCATAAGGCCCCTGATAAGCAGTGCTTAGGTATGTAGGATGCCCTTTAGGGGTGCCAGTGTGGAGTCTATGAGGCCACAGAACTGGGCATTACCACTCTCCAGAAGCCAGAGTACAAGAGCTTACACAGCAGCTCTGAAGTTGCTTTGTAGGTGAAATTATTGCAATTTCTTCAGAAGAGAGAGCTGGTACCAGGACATCTTTCAGTTTCTTGGCAATGTATTCCTTGAGTGTGAAGTCGGTGGATCCAAGTGAAATTGCATTCGGAGAAAGTTGGGATTTGAATAGGCGTGGGTGAAATTTTAATTATATCGGAGTAATTTTTGGTAATTTCCCATTACTCTTGTGACACGAAATTACCAAACATTATGGCATTATGACCTTTCATGTAATTTTGCGTACCGTCTGGCATAAACGTCTACCCTGGAGCACAGGAGCAAGTGGCTGCTGGCTGCTGCTGTTCCTGTTCTTTTGCATCTAGCGCTATTTTCTGCAAAATCTATCCTCGGGTCCATTTTGGGTGTGCGAGTGCAATCTGCACTAATAAAATAGTGATATATACAGAGTTATGTTCCTCGCGTAATTCAGCGTAATTTTGTGTAATTACACTACATTAAATTTTGCAAGTTACATCCTCTGCTAGATTTGAAGTCACCTGGGTCCATGTCATTGAGCCACGTTTGTACTGTGTCTTGTTTGCTGTTTTTGGCATATAAGTGGATTTCTTGGTTAGGATGAGCTTCAGATAAGCGCTGGACATCCAGGAGTGGCAGACTTGCAGATAATGTTCAAGGCATGGAATGTCTGAAGCTGAGAAGACTTTCAAAGAGACTTTCAAGTAGAGTTGTGTATCATTATATTTATTTGTTTATTGATATCTCATCAATGCCACTGAAAAGTAAATACTAATATGGGTGAGCAAAATGCATTTGTTTTGTACATCACATATACAAATCCTATGCAAGATACCAGCAGAAGAGTGGGTTACTGAGAAAATGTCTCATTCAAGGAGAAAATGCCTCTTGTATTATATAAAGTAATGCAAATGTGCACCTTTTGGGTAATGAGAGATTTGAGGATTGCAATCAGCAAATATTTAAAATATAGCTAGAGTGTAGGAATTCCATCTCAAACCAAGAGGCTGATTCAGGAAGTGGTTGCTCTTCTCAATTCATTCACTCTTCTACCCCAAGTACTAACTCCAAGAACAAAGTCTTCCCACACTGATCGTGGCTTTCAAAAGGAGGCATAGAAAGAAGTAAACAAGTCTGAATGATCTGGTAATGGGTTCAGCAGAATATATCTCAGCAGGATTGCACCCTTAGTAGAGCAGGAGGGTATTGCTGCCAATGAGCTCAACATGCGCCCCGATCAAAAAGCCAAAGCTGCACAGGCATCCGTATCGCTAATGTCTGAATGCCAGCTACCTCCCTTGGAAGAGACAAAATCTTGAGATTGCAAGCTCTGCAGAGATGGTCAACTACGTAAAGGAAAATATCAAAGAGATTGCCTCCTAGACTTCAATTGAATTTATGTAAAAGTGATGGGCATCAGAGAGGATGCTTTGATGGCCAGCATCATTTGTGACCACACAAAGTACTCTATGATGAGCCTGTGGTACCATAGGAAATCACAGTAAGGAAAGGATATTTTCCCCTCAATCTCCTCAGTAGAGTCTTGATTCACCTTTGATGGAAATAACTAAATTATGCAGGCACACAAACTGAACCATAATACTAAATGGAAATGGCCACCTAGGAAAGAAGTTGTTACTCATAGGTGCTTACATCTCCCGCCAATCAAGAAACCAGGTCTGGTTTTCCTTCTCCCATCCAGAAAATAGAGCCAAGGTGGGAAAACCATGGGGCATATTATCAAGTAAGGGCGTTACATTATCGCTGCCGATCAAGCGGCGATAATGGGCTTGATAATATGCTCTATGAATTCCAAGCGAAGCCCATGTTAGATGTGAAGACATCTAACATGGGCTTCGATTGGACTTCATAGCGCATATTATCAAGCCCATTATCGCCGCTTTATCGGCAGTTTCCTGCCGATAAAAGCGGTGATAATATAACGCCCTTACTTGATAATATGCCCCCATATTTTTAAGTCCAAAGGTATCCGTCCCTCAATCTCCATTATACTTTCAACATTTTGTTGTGGTGTGTTGTTTTCTCCTTTAGTACACAAAGGCCAGACAGATTAATCATTTTCAAAAGTGTAACCGAGATGTAATGCATGGGCCTCTCCATACTCAACCTTTCTTTGGCATAGCCAATATATCACAAAAACCCTTTTAATAACCAAGGAAAATTATCCTGCATTAGTTGTGTCCCCTTAAAAATATATTGATGCAATTTAAAGAGCAAGATTGCCTTATATTTAGCTCGAGCAGCAACTGATTGTGAGTATCTTGTGGCGGAGTATGTTGGTGCCCTTTAGGCTCCATTTTTAAACCAAGCCAAACAAGAGTACTGTCTGTGATGGGTACTGCAACGCCTACAGCACAACAGCCACTCTTGATATCACTCAGGAAGGAGGTGACAGGCCTCCTCCTCACATGCTGCAAGGAGATGGAACCCCATCCGGATGCTGTAGGTTCCCTTCCTCCTACACTTCTTAAGGGACCTGAAGAACTATCTCCCTCGTCAACATCTTGGTACAGTGTAACTCCGAGGGGACTGAGCTGCCACCTCACAAAACCACCTGCTGTTCCTCTACCCTATGCCATTATGCCCATCCTGACCACTTCCACACTCTTCATGCTCTTGCATTACCCTCACCCTTTTCCCTTCTCACCATATTCCCCCATACCATGTGATGATGATGTTACTTATGCTGTATGTAAGTCCCTCACATCAATATATTCTTATTCTTTAGGATGCAATAGAAGTGGCTGAAGAACCGGCTCACAACACGGGGCCAGATGACAGCTCATTTACAACCTGAAAATCAACGAAGACTGACTTTTGTCAAGTGGAGCTGTAAATCCCTATTCAGGGTGGGAATGGGGCCAAAGCACCAAAAATACTAATGGAGGCCTAGAAGAAGAGTTTTCTCAGTGGGAAAAAATATTTTCAACTGGAGTGGCTGATTCTAGGGCTGCACTTTGTGGCCTGAACAATGTTTTAAAAACTCTTGAAGGCATGTTTAATGGTTATTTTTAAAAACGCGTTATTTAAAATATGTTCAGACAGTCAGTATTATTAAATGTTGCAGTATGTGAATTTATAAAATATACATTTAATCATAGCTATTGGTGACTTTTTGATAAAGCCTATATGTTATATATGTTGATGTGCTGACCCCTTAAAAAAGCCAATAGGTCCACTTTTTCATATTTTGCTGTCCTGACCATTTGACAAAGCCTATTGGTCTGCCTACCTAAAATGCCACTCTTTGTATTGTTATGTGACCTAGTCAGCCGTCCGCGCCAGCAGGTGCTGAGGCCAGGCCCTGTTCCCAACCTCACACTGCACACGGCTGAGGGAGCTGTATACTGCTTTTACCTACCTGGGGGTCACCCTTCAGAAAGATCTGGGGTGGTCCAGTCAATTGGATATTGCGGTCCTAAAACTCCGCCAGTAGGCAGGTATCCTTCTAAAAAAAAATTCCTCCTCAACAACTAAGCCCATTAGCCCCTTATTGGAAGTATATGGGATGAAGGTCCTAGGTTCGGCCCTATATGGAGCCGAACTCTGGGGTTTTGAAGACCTTAGAAAATTAACGCTAGCTGAAAATGAATTTCTTCGGAAAGCTACCAGCGTCCCCATAAGTACCCCCTTAGTACCGCTAATGAGGGACCTTGGAAAAAAGGCGGTCCAGGACCTAGCCTTTTTGCGTCCAGTTCTTTACTGGCGCCGGTTGTGGACGACAGAAGAATTACAGCATTATGCCCATGGTCTAAAAGAGATATTGGTTAAGGACACGTCCCAAAGAATTCATTGGCTCAAGAACATCAAGTCGATACTTTTTAAGCTAGGAATGACTGACTTATGGGAGGACCCGGAAAACGCTCATTTTCCCTCCAAAAAACTACTAAAAGAAAAATATTGGGAGATGGTGATTTCCGATGCAAGGTTAGAGGGTCTCTCGGCTCATCTAACTAGTCGTTTCATTGACATTAAAGCCCTACCGAAACTGGAACAATATTGGGATATTATTGGCAAACAACAGGATCGCAAGCTCTATTTCCAGCTTAGGGTAGGATCACTCCCAGTAAGATCTTTTACGGTTAAATGGGCAGATAAAAGTGGAATTGACAGATGCCCTAATTGCGAGGAGGAACAAGAGACAATTAGCCACTTTTTATTTTTTTGTCCCCTGATCGATGTGGATCAAGCCTTTATGTAAACTGATAGGGCTACACAGACATGCTGAGGCTTTGAGAATCTTAACCTCAGACCCGTTGCCTACAATTGCTGTTGCCGTGGCTAAATTCCTGAAATGGGCTTGGGTAATCCACACAAAATACATAGCGGTAAAAATTTGAAGATTAAGCTGTACTTGTCCTTGCACTTATGGGATGCAAGGACATCTTGTGAATCTTTGTGCAATATTCCCCTGGATTAATGTATGTTTATGAAATTGTTTTTATACTCCTTTTAAACTCTAATTCGACATAGTCTATTCTGGTTTAATACTTTTTAAAAATATTTATTGTATGGATTTTAACGTCTTTTTTACCTACATTTGTGTAATATATGTATGTATACTTTTATGACTTAATTGTCGAATAAAGTTTGTAAACATGTAATAATATTTTACATTACATTAAAAAAAAGAATTAGACCACTGTGTCTTCCAGAGTTGGCTCAGTGTTTAGGGCAAGGTAGCAACTGGCTTACAATCTATTGGCACTTTGCCAGATTCCTGATGGTAGGCGGGTAAAGGAACAGCTGCTACAATCAAGGATCGTTGGAGAAAAGCATTGTACCAAAGTCTTAAGGTCTTATGGGCTGAAATGTCTCATCCTCCACAATAACCTCTGTTGGAAACATACACTTTTAGTGATGAAGAAAATATGGTATTGAAGTTTCAATCTTTTGTCAATCATGAAGCCTAGGAATTTTGAGCTATCGATTAGCACAGGAATACATTTAAGCATCTTAAAGGAGTCAACCCATAAGTGCATACATCATAAAAATATGGAGAAACTAAATTTTTACCAAATTGTTATTTGAAATGTTGGATTGTCATCCAGCCTTTAATACTCTTTATGAAATGGTCAAAGTGTAAAGTATAGAGAAATATAGAAAACAACGTGGACAAGTCCTTTAGCAGGTATAGATCAGGGTTGTTCTCCTGTCACCTAGTAGCTGGACACTGACAACAGGTCGTTGTTTTATGAAACCCCTCACCCACCTACCTGGTAGGTGGCATGCTTCATCATCGGGGTCCAGCTGGATTGCCGAGTGCAATCCAGCTGTGCTTCAACGCCTGTTTACAGCAGAACGGGATATTGTGTGAAGTGAAGTGCTATGTGAAGTGAGATTATGTGTTAAAAATGACTATAGGAAATGCCCTTGTAAAAGTTTTAATAGAAGGGTCCTGTGGCATGAGTAAAAACATAGGCGGGATATGTGTGAGGTAAAAATGTGCCTCTATATCCCTTATAAAGAGTAGGTCAACTAATTTCAGCTGTCTACGATAGTCTTGAGGCTTTCTTCAGGACCATGAGTGGTGTGAGTGTCCAAAAAGGTTAGGGGGCCACTGTGGTGTTTTTATCAGCGTACATCCTAAAGTGCGCTGTGAGTGTAGTGTATCAAGTTACTTACAGATCAGACGAGAAAAGTATTTTAGCTTTTTGTGTGTCAGGATACATGGATCCGGTTACACGGGGGTTTGCTAAATGGGGACCGTTTGTCTCCCAGCTCTACCGCCATAACCTAGTTCATGGACCGGGTCCCGCTGATGAAATGGTCAAAGTGTAAAGTATCCTGAGGAGAATAGATCCTGGGACAAAGCTATGTGAATGAATGAATGAATGAATGAATGAATGAATGAAGTGGGATTTGTCTACGCGCAACTATGCCCAATGGGCGTCAAGGCGCTTAACTCAAAAAAAAAAAACTGGCAGAGGGCAACCAGAGACAGGAGCTTACTGATAGGCTTTAATGAAACACCAAGTTTTCAAAGCTTTCCTGAAGAGATCAAGTGAAGGCTGTGATTTGATCTCCAGGGGAAGTGAGTTCCATAATTGGGGTGCCAGAATGGAGAAGGCCTTGCTCCCCCATCTAGCCTTCCTAGCACGTAGGACTACCAGTTGGTTTAGTTCTAGAGAGCGCAAACATCTGTTCGGGACATACCTAGTGAGCAAGGATCCCAGAGCATCAGCCGGGCCTGCCATCAGGGCACTGTAGGTCAGGCAGAGAAGTTTAAACGAAACTCTGGAGGGGATAGGGAGCCAATGGAGATTCTTCCTTGCCAAGGTCGCAGAGGACAGCCACGGCAGGGCCAAAACAAATCGCGCCGCCGCATTCTGCACAACCTGCAGGCGCTGCAAAAGGCCCTTGTTGGCCCCGGCATAGAGTGAGTTACAATAGTCGAGCCTTGAGCCAACAAGAGCGATCACAACCTGCTTACGTGCCTGTGGGGAAAGATAGTAAACGATTCTTTTCAGAGTCCTGATGACACCCCAACAGGTGGCCACCGTCCTGTTGACCTGAAGTTCCATGGAGAGCCGGGTGTCAAAGATGACGCCTAGGTTCCTAGCAGATTGTGTGGGAGTGGGGCAGATACCTAAAGATGGAGGCCACCACTCACCTGACCACATGCCCTGGTCATTGCCAAAGACCAGGACCTCAGTTTTGTCACCGTTCAACTTTAGGGAGTTGAAAATCATCCACTCTGCAACAAGTTGCATGCAGGACCTAAAGCTGGACGCAGTGACATTCACAGAGTGGGTCAGGGACACCATAATCTGCGTGTCGTCAGCATACGACACTACCTCCATCCCCTGAGATCTTACTAGTCTTGCAAGGGGGGCAACGTAGATATTAAACAGGGTCGGACTCAGTGCCGACCCCTGTGGCACCCCACATTGCAAAGACTTAGCAGGGGAGAGGTAATCTCCAAGCATCACACGCTGCTCTCGCTGCTGTAGAAAAGAATTCAGGAGACTAAGGACCGGTCCTGCTACCCCTGCCTCCCTTAACCTGGATGTTAAAGTAGAGGGAGACAGGGTATCGAATGCTGCTGTAAGGTCCAGCAGTACTAGCACAGTAGTTTGACCCAGATCTACTTTCCGGTGGATGTTATCTGCGACTTTAGTCAAAGCAGACTCCGTGCTGTGAAGCTTTCTGAAGCCATGTTGGGACCCATCCAGAAACCCTGAGGTGTCCAGGAAGTTGGAAAGATGACAGTTCAGGTGGGCCTCCAACATCTTAGCAGGAGCCGGCAGAAGGGATATTGGTCTAAAGTTCTTCAATAGACCAGGATCCAGGGTAGGCTTTTTAAGAAGAGGTTTTACAATAGCCCTCTTCCATGCTACCGGAAAAATGCCTTGCTCCATAGCTCCATTCATTATTTCCAGCATCGGAGGAAGAATGATATCCCTACAGTCCTTTAGTATTTTCAAAGGAACCGGGTCCAGGGGAGAAGCTGATTTTGTTTTGTCTAGGAGGCGATTAAGTGCCTCCAAGGAGAGCGCAGGAAAACGGTTAAGGGCCTTGGGAGCATCCGCATCCCAAAATTCCAGATGTTTAACTCGAGAGGAGTCATCCTCACTCAGAGAGTTCCTCTGTGATTGTAGAGCCAGATAGATGTCATCTATTTTTTTATAGAAGAAATCTGAAATGTTGTTACATAGCTCCTGTGATACAACCACAGGGTCGGGTGCCTGGAGAGAGCATAGGGAGTCCACGATCTTAAAGAGCTCATTAGATGATGTAAGAGAACAGGTCAGGTTGGTAAAATAATCCTGTTTCTCCTTAATAACTCTGCTTTTATATTCTCGTAACAGGCCCTTGTAAACTTCTCGATCTTTAGGATCCCAAGATTTGCGCCAACCTCGTTCCTTCCTTCTGCATTTTTGTCTGAGAAGCCTCAGTGCTTCCGTGAACCAGGGGGCTGTCGGCTTATGTCGCGCCACATATTTGAGTGAGGAAGGAGCTAACTCATCTACTGCTTTGGTGATGGAGTCAGCGAGTTCTTGTGCCGCCTCATCTACCATCCGCTGGGATGTAATATTAGTATTTTGAATAAAAGGGGCCAGAGCCTCATTCGTAAAATTCCTGAAGCTTCTTTTGAGACATTTCTTATTAGTACCCAAGTTACCTTCCCGACAAGGAATGTCCAAGGACAGTGGAACTGCTAAATGATCAGACCAGACTATCGGCAAAGGCATGCCGACTGTTAGTCTAGAATCATTGGAAAAAATCCCATCCAAGGTGTGACCAGCCTTGTGGGTTGGATGGAGTACCCTTTGGACAAAGTCACATGCCTCCAAGGAATTGACCAGGGAGGATGTGTCTTTAGATGCCAGATCCTCTAGATGAAAATTCATATCACCCAGAATAGTAAAATGGGATCTACCAAAGTAAGGTTCCAAGATTCGGAAAAGCTCCGGGCAGAAGTTGGTTCTGGATCCTGGAGGTCTGTATACCAGAATTCCAGTGAAGGAACTCGAGGGGGCACTCACAATACAAAAGTATAAGGCCTCAAATGGGTCCGAGGGAACCGATAAAGATTTTACAGTGCATGAGAGTGTGGACTTAAAAAGGATAGCCAATCCACCTCCTCTGCGTCGCACTCTATCCAGCCTCTGGAATGCATATCCTTCCGGAATAGCCAAAAGGAGATCATGGCCAGAAGAGTCAGAGGCCCATGTCTCGGTGACAAAGACCCAGTCAGGTTGCCTCATACTTACGAAATCGTGAAAGTCTGTACTATGTTTGATCAGAGACCGCGCATTGATCAAAAAGCCCTGTTTGGGTTGAGAACAGGGCCGACCAGGGGTAAGGGGAACAAATTTTCTAGCAGCCTGTGTGGAGAAATTAAAAGAGGTTTTACACATGTATTTTATAATATCCCTGAAATCTTTATGATGACGCAAAAAATTGGTAAGTAGTGGTTAAATAGGGCTGGAACGAGATTTTGTTTGCGTATATTTTGACAAATCATGATTGGACTTAATCTAAAAGGAGGGACTGATCCTGCTCATAACTTTTTACCGGCTCACCCCCTTTTGTGCAAACAATCCTGACTTTGGACCCCGGACCTGCGTGTGCTTTCCGCTCCCCCTCCGCCGCTGCAGACCAACAGCAGCTGCCGAGTGAGGGAGAGCGAGAGGGCGCTAAACCACATCACCCAGCTGCCCTTGCACCGGGACCGGAAGGGAGCCTGATAACCAGCGCGCCAGGCGGCGCTTAAATACAAGGCTCCACACCGGTGGAGCGAGGGACTGATCCTGCTCATAACTTTTTACCGGCTCACCTCCTTTTGTGCAAACAATCCTGACTTTGGACCCCGGACCTGCGTGTGCTTTCCGCTCCCCCTCCGCCGCTGCAGACCAACAGCAGCCGCCGAGTGAGGGAGAGCGAGAGGGCGCTAAACCACATCACCCAGCTGCCCTTGCACCGGGACCGGAAGGGAGCCTGATAACCAGCGCGCCAGGCGGCGCTTAAAAACAAGGCTCCACATCGGTGGAGCGAGGGACTGATCCTGCTCATAACTTTTTACCGGCTCACCCCCTTTTGTGCAAACAATCCTGACTTTGGACCCCGGACCTGCGTGTGCTTTCCGCTCCCCCTCCGCCGCTGCAGACCAACAGCAGCCGCTGAGTGAGGGAGAGCGAGAGGGCGCTAAACCACATCACCCAGCTGCCCTTGCACCGGGACCGGAAGGGAGCCTGATAACCAGCGCACCAGGTGGCGCTTAAAAACAAGGCTCCACACCCGCGTCGCGGGAGCGCCGGGCGAAGCCCGGGCAAAGGGCGGGCCCTCTACGGCCAGAAGAGGCTGGGCTGGGCCACCCCCCTAACCTCACTGCTATACCAAAAAAGGTACCCACATTTTTCTAAATCCACTTGTTGCTCAAATTTTTCCTTACCGCTTGTGGGTGGGCTTTCCTTTGTTCCACCCAAGTAAGAACAGCTAATAGCTAATATCTAAGTGCTATTTACACCTTTTTGACTTTGAGTAACATGAGGAAGACCACCAAAACCACCAGGATGCCCACTCTAAGGTCAAACACTAAACCGAAGATGGTCACCCCTCAACCGGTTCCCACACTTACAGCAATTGATATAATGCTGCAGCAGACCATAGGGGCAGAATCAACTGCTATAGCCAATACAGAAAGGAGGATGTCCTTACCACCAACGATACTTGTCCATGATTCTCAAGATGCAGTAATCGACCCTCTGGCAGCCACTGGAGATGCCACTGAAGACTTAGATTTAAGCCTTGGTGTCACCTCCTCCTTTGCCGAGCTCCCGTGTGCTCAGGCACCCACTGAGTCATTAGGGGACATAGAAATCTCACAGCCCAATTTAAGTATTCCACGGGATGGGGAGATGACGAATCCAATTAATCCTGCGCCGAAAAAAGCTTGTGAAGTCCGTGCACACAATAAGAAAAAAAAGGGCCAGAATACTACGCCAAATCATAATTTATTTGCCCCAACTCCCAATTCTACACCAGGAATACCTTGTTGGGTAGTAAATATGGTAGTTGATCTCAAGGCAGATCTCGAAGACACGATCATTGCCCATATTAAACCACTTATGTCAAAAATTGACAGATTGACGTCCCTAATAAACAATAAAGGAATGGGCCCTACCAGGGAACCGGCAAATGATGGTATATTGATTAAAGGGGGGACAAAAGTGGGTTCAGCAAATAACATATCAAATGATAAGACCACAGCAGTTAATCAATCCTCAGCCAGCAAACCTAAGGAAGCAACACAAAATAACATCCTGGCTGGGAAGAAAGTTTCTGCATCCTTAAACCCTAGTGTACCGAGTACCATCCCACAAGCCCAACCGAAGCAAGGCCAAGGAATTAGAAACGCTTCGCCCGCACATGATAAAACTGGACAAAATTTAAAAAAAGCATAAGTACAGATAATGCCCAAATAAAAAACCAAGTAGAAAAGGCAAGATTGGCACGCTTTAAGACAATCAATATTCCACCTGAAGCCCTTCCCTTTGTGGTCGTATTAACAGGAGTGCCACCCATGAAGGAGGGAAAAAAGGAAAAACAAATTGAATTAAAGAATAAATGTGCACAATGGTTACAGCTAAATAGACCTCTACCTCCTAACATCTCTGGAGAAATATTAACGGTTAGACGAGGGGAATGGATAGGTAGAAGTATTAAAACAATAGCAGGGGACATTATAACCATTAATTTTAGAGACACGGCTGCAGTGAAATACATATGTAATGGACCCCCTAGTGGAACTAATACACAAATCCACCCTTTACACCTCTCATATTTCTATCCGACCATACCCCAAAGGCAAATGCAAAGAAACAGAATACCCATGAGCAGGACATACCAGCAAGCACCCCAGCAAAGACTCCTACAATGGCAATCCCCTGGCAAGGCACCCTTGACTTTGAGACTTTTCTATCACAGTACGCACACTGGAACAGGTTCTGCGCACTGGATGAGGTGGATTGACTCAATCCTGAGGAAATCAACACTCTGCCATTAGACTCTAGACTTGTTAAGGAAGGGAACATATCAATGGAAACTCCAATCTCATGCCCCCATCCTATCCCTATATTAGGGTCTAGTAATGCCCAGGTTATACCTTTAACATCGACTATGCCTCTAAGTGAAGTTCTGGGCACTCAAAATAGTAATGGTTATGATCCCAAGGGCACATTAAAGATTCTTAGCTGGAACCTAGCAGGTATCCATCGGAAATTGGGGTCACCTGAGTGGAAAAACTCTGGTGGAGGCGCATAAGATCTGTTTATTTCAGGAGACCTGAAGCCTAGAACCACTCCACCGCGTTGGCTATGTCACATATTTTGTGCCTGCGGTAAAACATATAAATGGGAAAGGACGCCCTTCGGGGGGCCTGCTTACTTGGGTAAGCATCTCCCTTAATTGCTGTATAAAATCTAAGCAGATTAATAGTCTACACATTTTAGGACTCTCTCTGAAAGGTCCTCGCAGGGGGTTAACCCTTGATTTGTTCAATATATATGTTAGAGGCACCAAACATGGGTCTATGTCCCCGATTGTAACAAACCTTGAAGCTGAACTAAGAGAAAATGTTGAGGGTGCCCAAATCCTAGTTGCGGGTGACTTTAATTGCACCTATGAGCCACTCTCCTCAGATGACATCCTGGACCTCGGTGAGGATGACACCAGAAGGGGTATTCCAGCCCTAATTATCCCCCCGATCAAAAGATGGTCTCATAGTGCGATCCAGTTAAATGCTCTGACATTGGAGTTTGGCCTAAGAGCCGCAAATGGTCGTACACCATCAGACCCCCTGGGTGCTGCCACATACAATAGAGCCAACCACAACTCGAGGATTGATTACATTCTGCTAGACTTTACGCTATGAGACTTTATGCTACTTTACGCTGAAAAGGGGAAAGACTAAGCAGCCTACTAAACTCAAGAAGTGGACCCGGGAGACTAAAGAGTCGAATATAGAACGATTAGTAGAAGAATGTGAGAAATATCTCAAGTTACCGAATAACATGCAAAACGTGAACGACCTAATAGACCACTTCAACACAACAGTCACAAACTTAGTTAACACCACTATGCCACTAAAGTTAAAAAGAGTGTCGGAAAAGGACAAAAATCCATGGTTTAATGAGGCACTGAACGAGGATAGACGGAAACTAAGAATGGCCGAAAGGAAATGGAGACAAAACCCGGCAACTCCAGAGCTGAAATCATTAAGAAAAATAAGGAATGAATACAACAAAAAGATCCTGAAGTCTAAAAAGGAATATATTAGATCAGAATTGGATAACGCCAAAAACAGACCAAGGAAACTATTCGAGGTCCTAAAGCAACAATCCAACAAATCGGCAAAATCGGCCCAAGAAACCACTAAAACCCTTCTGAGCTGTGAAGTATTCGCTAATTTTTTCACCGACAAGGCCATCACACTGGATACAGAGCTCAAAGCTGAAGCGGACAATCTACTCATCCAACCACACAGTCTGCACAATAATATTCAGACAAACGACCTTGAGGAAACTAAAAACAAAGCGCACTGAGACACCTTCAAAACTTATGATCAGAATACCATCGCCAAAACTCTAGCAGACATCAAACCAAATAACCACTTCAATGATCCACTCCCCACCAAATGTTTACAAAATGTCAACCACGTCATCATCCCAATATGGACAAAAATAATAAATGCATCGCTATCGCAAGGGGTCCTTCCAGAATGCCTGAAAGCAGGCCAAGTTACACCGATCATCAAGAAACCAACAGCGGACCCAGCAGATCCGAATAACTTTCGCCCAGTCACCAATATTCCATTACTGGCCAAGCTAATCGAGAAATGTGTACAAAATCAACTAAGCCAACACATCACAAACTTCAGACTATTGGACAACTGCCAATCAGGATTCAGAGCAGGACATAGTACGGAAACAGCGATCCTACATATAGCTGATGATGCCTTACAGGCCCTAGATCTTAATAGAACATGCCTACTGGTCCTTCTAGACCTATCATCAGCGTTTGACACGGTAAATCATGATAAACTATTGGACAGACTACACAAGAGGATGGGAATGTCAGGTCTGGTACTGAAATGGTTTGAATCCTTCCTTCAGAACAGATCGCAAAGATTCTTGGTCAAACAATCTTTATCCCCCTCTTGTCCAAACTCGATCGGGGTCCCTCAAGGATCTACCTTATCTCCTTCACTCTTTAACCTTTACGTTGAACCTCTGACAGAAATCCTCCAAGATGCAAACATATCCTATCACATGTACGCGGACGACACGCAGATTTACATCAAAGTAGCATCTCTAGAGGACATCAAGTTAATCAATGAGGCTTTAAGAAAGACAATGTATTGGTTAACCAGTAATCACCTGAA
This sequence comes from Lissotriton helveticus, assembly GCF_964261635.1. Taxonomy (NCBI): domain Eukaryota; kingdom Metazoa; phylum Chordata; class Amphibia; order Caudata; family Salamandridae; genus Lissotriton; species Lissotriton helveticus. Next base: position 753,728,938 of record NC_136073.1, read on the forward strand.
ACTGAATGCTCAAAAAACTGAATTCCTATTAATTTCGCCACCAAAGATCAATTCAGAGACGATAGAGTGGACCAAAAAGATCACAGCACTAAACTGCACCCCTACGCTGGTGGACTCAGCCAAATCGTTAGGAGTCACCTTGGATAAGAATCTAGACATGAAAGCACACATCAAAATAATGGCAAAAAGTGCGCGCTTTCACTTGAACTACTTAAGGAAAGTGAAACCGTTCATCTCATCGGCAGACCTCAAACTAGCAATTCAATCCTTAGTTATCTCAAGGATTGAATACGGATGTACAACTTTAGCAGGCCTACCAAAAATGTCCACGGCACCTCTAAAAGCATGCCTCAATGCAGCTGCAAGGCTCATCACCGGCTCGAGGAAGTTCGACCATATTTCACCTCACCTAAAAGCGTTAAACTGGCTTCCATATGAAGCCAGAATCCAATTTAAAATGGCATGTATCACCCACAAAGCACTCCACTACAAAACACCGAGTTACCTGGCCCAGAAGATTGAGATATCGGGAGGTTGCAGACCTGCCAGAAGTGCCAAGGAGCTGCTGTTGAGGCCACCCTTATTCAGGAAGAAGAAAACCTATGACAGAGCGTTCTCTGGGGCAGCCCCCAGAGTCTGGAACTCACTCCCTCCGAATATCAGGAAAATTACTAACACTATTACATTCAAAAAGGAAGCTAAGAGCTTCCTAATGAATAAGTTCCTTATATAGTCAAGTACGGACTTCAACGCCACTGCATCGGAAAGGGCCCACACGGAGCATCGAATGGAAACGAGAAACAATGTCCAGAAAGCAGTAACGACCTAGAGGCTAGAGCACAGAGAGAACTAGAAGAAGTTTGCTTAATAAAAGCCAAGACAGTATGGTCTATACAGGAACTTAGCAGTCAATTTAACAGGATATTGGAGAAAAGTTATAACTTTTATGTCAACTTGGGGATAGACGCAGGTTGAAAATTTAGTATGATGTTATCCTGATGTTAGTACTAACCGAATCTACCTCATATCAGTATGATACGCCTATTTACTTAAAGTATAACTAACCTACCATAGTCCAGTAGGGCAATGCTATGTGAATTGTAGCAGTAGGTTACACCAAATGTATGAAACCATAACTACCTACCTCATTCCCTTTAGGGTAACGATATGTGAATGGTTTGTCTAATCTACCTCATGTATATGTATGCTGTATTTCTAATCTACCTCCTGTTTATATATGCTGTGAAGCGCTCTGATACCCAAGGGTCACGTTCGCGCTATATAAAACTTTCTAAATAAATAAATAAATAATGCAGGATATGGTAGTTTTAGCTACGGTAGAAAGCGACCATAATTCGCTCTCTCTATCTTTAACAAACCCCTGGCCCAATAAATCACTCGAGAAGTCCCCTAAACATGCCCATAAAATCTCCGTTTCTACCTGTGGGAGACGCTTAAAGTGGAATAAAATCTCTGTTAATGAAGCCAAACTTAAAACAATTAATGAATTGCTTATTACCTCACAAAAGGAACTGGATACTATTAATCCAGCCTTGGCAACAGGAAGAGTGACATCTATTTTTGAGGACACACTTAGGTCTATAGGGGACATATTCCTGGAAAAGGGGTGTGCGGGGAGGAATAGGGTATCCCGGAGCTCTAGGGGTAAGCATGACTGGTATACATCTGCTTGCAGACATGCCAAATCCCTTTTGATTGAGGCTGTCAAAGGCAAATTACAACCCCAGATACAGGAAGCCAGGAAAGAGCACAAGCGTGTACTGGTAAGAGCAAAAAAGGAGTGGGAAGAAGTGTTCTGGTGTACATTAAAAGAGGCAAGTGCCAAGAAAGACCCAAGGTGTTTCTGGGACACAATCAGAACCAGAAACAGACCAGATAGTGACCTCATAACATGTAACATCACTAGTCAGGTGTGGGTCAACCACTTCTCTAAACTATACTCCGTCAACCCGGTCATAACATCTTAGATACACCCAAGGAAGACAAGGGATGGGAAGTGGCTCCAACTATGACCCAAAAGGATTGGGAGGCAGATCCAACTGACCCAGACTTCTCAATAAAAGAAGTAGAGTATGCCATTAGCACCATCATGCCCCAAAAGGCGGCTGGTCCGGATGGGATTCCTGAGGATCTATTGCGCTCGGACATCCCGACATGGGGGAAACTTATCCATTGCTTGCTTATTGCCATCTGTAGGGGGGCACCGATTCCTACATCCTGGAAAGGGGCGGAGGTCGTCCCTATTTTTAAAAAAGGTGCTAGGGAGGATCTGTCTAATTACAGACCTATAAGCTTGTTGGACATAAGCCAAAAGGTAGTCGGAAAGGTATTGTTGGTTAGAATACTGGATTGGATTAATGAGAACAAAATCCTCTCTGTCTATCAGGCAGGATTTAGAGTAGGCACTGGCACAATTGAACAAGCCTTTAGACTGATGTTAGTGTACTGGAAGGTGGTGGTCATAGGCAAAGGCAGTCTTTATCTCGCATTTATCGATTTAAAGACTGCCTTTGACCTTGTACCTAGGGAGACCCTCTGGAGAGTCCTTGCTGATATGGGGATACCACACTACATGCTGTCACTACTTGTAAGGCTCCACGATAACAGCTTTGCCCAGATAAGATGGGGCACAGGGGGAGAAAAAACCAGCAGCATCCCGGTGGAGAGAGGGGTTCGCTAGGGATGTGTTCTAGCTCCCACCCTTTTCTCCCTGTATATCAACGGAGTGGTTGAGCATCTGCTGAAAGATCCTTCAGACGAACCATCCCTGGCGGGGGAGCGTATCCCCACCCTTCTCTTTGCCGATGACACGCTCCTCCTCTCTAAATCCCCAATGGGTCTCCAAAAACTCCTTAATAACTTTCAGACCTTTCGTGTAGAAAGGGGCCTGGTAATCAATACCGATAAAACGAAATATCTTGTAATGAATCCCCCCAAAAAATCTGTACGGCCCCCTAAGTTGAACGGTGTACCTTTGGGGAGGGTAGACGTATTTGATTACCTAGGCATCCGTTTGTCGCACAACTTGCAGTGGACCCCCATTTAGATAAAATGCTGCTATCCCATAAGAGGGTAACCGGGGCCCTTCTGAAGGAGCAACGTTCTTGTGCTATAAGACCTATAGCACCAGTCATCGACATCTACACAGCAAGGGGAGTTAGCTCTGCTCTGTATGGGGCAGAGCTATGGGGTTTATGCAACATTAATGATCTGTCAAGATCTGAGAGGAAATTCTGCAGGGCCATTATGTCACTGCCCCAAGGCGTTCCCATGACCCCTCTAATGCTCGATTTAGGTTGTCGACCTATTGAAGATCTAGCAAAGTTCCGGCCTCTACTCCTATGGGCCCGGTTGTGGCGAGTTCCGGAGCTTGCCAACTATGCAAAAGCGCTCTCAGAAATCATGTCTCTACCAGGATGGCACAGAATTAAATGGCTAAAAGACATGAAATCTCTCCTGTGTAACTTGGGCTTAAGTGAAGCGTGGTCAAATAAGTCATCTCCACCAAAGGCAACACTCAAGAGCCTGTACTGGAATTGGATTCTGACCAAGCGGAGTACTGTTCGTACATTGGGCAGATTGACGGAGGACTTCTTGAGATTTAAGGACTTACCAATTCAGGAACTCTATTTAGACATCAGTGAGAAACCATTTGATAGGTCCCTTTACTTCAAATTTAGAACTGGAACTCTGCCTCTGCATACCTTTACATCTCGGTGGAAACCGCCAGCACAGACCACAGAGTTTGCCCCTCGTGTCCACTCAAACAGGAGTCAGTGGCACACTTCATGTTCGAGTGTCAGGAGTATGCCCGACCAAGAAGAAAATGGCTTAAACAATTGTGCCGCTTGCTGGGGACTAGGCATTATGCCGAGGCATTACGTATTTTAATGTCAGACTCATGCCCACTGTATGTTTGCACTCTCTCAAAATTTTTATCATGGGCCTGGTGTATTAGAAGCAAAAGGCTCAAAGAAACTGTTTAATTCCTTTTTTAACCAAACCTCTATGATATGCTTCTTTTATTCGAAAATCAAGTTTTTTAAAGTTGAATGTAATTAGCTCTTTTTAATTAAATGAACTTGTGTATTTCTATTGTGAAGCTTTTATGATAACTTTTATCGAAATAAAGCCTTTTGACTTGACTTAATCTAAAAGTCCATTGTCAATGTTTTTCCAGTTTTCAGAGTACACAATTTTCAGTGATGTTTAAGAAAAAAGGATGCCCTGATGCAGACTGGATGTTATTAAGATCTTCTGTGTCAGCTGAAGATTTCTTCAGGAGGGGAAAGTCTAAGCAATTTTTCAGGAAATCTTGAAACACATCTTGTGAAGGAGCGAAATCAACTACATTACTCCTGAATAAACCATCTGTCGTTGGTGTTAATAATAGTTTTCAGCAATTCAGTAGTTTTGTTTTTCTTAAGGTGTAACCAGTTTTACCTAGATTTGCTAATAGTATTGAAGATTTCTGAAGAATTTGGGATTTGTGAATTAAAACTTGTTAATTTCTGCTTTATCACTAAGCCAAGCCTCTGCTGCTGTTCTCTGATAAAGACAACCTTAATGCACACTTAAAACCTCATTAAATCCACCCAATCGTTTTGCTTAAAACAATGTTGTATCTTCTCTGTTCTACAGGGTATTTTGATGAGGTAAAAGTATAACTTTTTTAATAGGATCTGTTTAATATTCAAGTAACCATATTATAAATTCTCTTTGTGAGCCACTTAAGACCACTGCAGATGATGATGTATTAAATATGACACAAAGGCCTTAGCATATGAGTTCTTTGTTGTAGATATGCCTCCCTAAATTTGACTCCAAACATCTAGGCAAGCATTGTGTTGTCACTGAATTTCTCATTTGCTATCATTTTAGTGGATAAATGTGGTCCAAATTAATGGTTCCTCAAAATTATACAAAATGTGGTCTTAGCTTGATCATGTCGAAGGCTGTTTAGAAGATATAGGAGCTACAACTCCTACTGCATTTTGAAGCAAAAACATTTGTGAGGCCCCTCTTAAAAGTAATGGTTGTGGTATAGGGAACTGAATGACATGTTGTTACACACCTCTATAAATATTATGTGTTTCATTTACTTGGTTGAGTGCTTTGGCTTATTACTCTCATAACTCGACTGATCCCCGAATATTTTTTTCATATCTGGCCATTGTAATACAGCCACTTATTTTATATATGACTTCCTCATTTTGAGTAGGAGAATTTCTCTATATCTGCTTGCATGCCTATTTCTGTAGGGTCCTTGAAACATCAGACATTGAACACCAGAGTTATTGTTTCCTTTATAAAGGCGAGAATGTGCAGTGGTGGCTCCCTCGCTATGGCGGAGAAGCATTGATCCCCTGCCCCCTGCCGGCCTCAAAACTTTTAAAATGAAACAGTAATAAACTGGGTTTATTATCATTTTATTTTGCAAGTTCTAGGAGTCAGCGTCTTGGGGGCGGGACCATCACGCAGGCAGTGTAGTCAGGAGAGGGAGTGGTGGGCACTGTACTACATGCGCATGTGGGTTTGGCCAGCCGTCTAAGGCCGGCCAAACCCACATGCGCACTGAGCTGTCCCCAACCCAGCTGCATTGCCGGGTTGGAGACAGCAAGCACAGGCTCCTAGTGTCCCTGGGATTACAAAATCACGGTGCTAAGGCATATCCTGATACTGCTTTTATACATGAGAGCAGCGTCAGGACTGGCTGCAGTGTTCTCTGGGAGCCTGTGTGCTGACACGGACGGAGCATCAGGTGGCAGGTAAGTTCTTCTTTCCTTTCCTTTTTTATGTTTTATTTGTTGTTTGTCCCCCACCTCGCTGTTGTCAACCCTCCGCCCGCCACTCAGCCCGCAGGCCAGCCGCTACTGACGATGTGAAGATTAGAGGTGGAACACCCATCATATGCATTTAGCATAAGCAGGAACACAGTTTAGGGGCATGTGATTCCTGGATTACATGCTATAGCAGTAGGCAAGCATTCCTCTTTTATTACCTTCCAATACTTCAACTATGTAAACCCTCCAATATTGAGTATTTGACCCCACTGACACTCAAATTGGGCTTGTTCTGCCAGAAAATGATATTCTTAAGCAAATGATAAATTGTGATAGAAATGCTCGTTGACCACCTTGGACCTCCAGATGTCTTTAAACAGTTTCCTTTGGAGATCTGTTGCACCTGTTAAGACCAGTGTTCAATAACAAAGCATGGAGACTACACTACTTAGGGTCATTTTTTTAAGCCTTGCTGCTCCAGCACACTGGGTCTCTGGCCAAACTTGTGATGGGCAACCAGACATCAACTTTCCAGAGCCGCACACACACATTCGGGTAACTTCAATCGCCGGCAAGATGGCTGCTGTTGGCTTTCATTTCATTCAAGATATCCTTAAGGTCACATGAGTGACAGTTTGATTATTAGCACTCATAGCCACGTGTAATGCTGGACTTACTATAAACAGTGTAAGTTACTACAAAATTGTAAGTTACTACAAAAGTGCAGTTTGTGAACACCGAAAAGTAGTAAATGCACTCAAAAGTAAACTTATTCAAAAGAGTTAGTTACCTTTGTGAATCCATCCTCAAAGGGTTGCGTGTTCCACAGTGAAAGAGTATTTTGTCACTCCACAATATAAGTTGTGACAATTATGAATCATATATATTTAAATATCGTAAATCAGCACTGAATTTACCTGCTTTGGAAGTTCTGTAGGTGGTATTTATTACTGAAGTAGCATGAGATACTTTAGTCTGGGGCACAACGGAACGTGAGTGAGAGACTTGCAAAGTTCTTAGGGGGTGGCCCTCCACTTATGCAGGCTCATTAAATAAGTAGTGGCAGGTAATAGACAACATTTTGAAATAACCAGCATTAGATGAGAGACCTGTGTTTTGCCTTGACTTCAAGTTAGAGTTGAGGTCATTGGCTGAGATGTGTGTGTCTTGGAAGTGCTACCAATTAGGAGAGAGTCACAGTGGTCCTGTGTCCTGCTCCCCTTGCTGCCTCGTTGTTTTGCCTCCATTGTTCCCTGGTGTTTTTCTGGTTGCCTTGCCCACATTGTGCTTTATTTTGCCGTGTTCTCTCTTGTGCCTGCATTGCTTGATTGTTGTTTGTTGCACTGTTTGATTCCTTCCATAGCCTGCTCGATTCATTGCCATTTTTGCCCATTTGTTTCCCTGGTGTTTTGCAGGTTGTCCTGCCCACATTGCGCCATATCTTGCTATATGCAATTTGTGCCTAGGTTGCCTGATTGTTGTTTATTACTGTGCTCTATTTGTTTACCCACCACCTGTTCGATTCCTGCTGTTTTTTTTCTCCCTCCCACCTCTGACCGGCCCTCCCACTACCTCCCAACTACCCTCCCACCTCCAAGGACATACCTAATAGAGGTCATAATGCGACCATGCAGCGGCCGCACTGCCAGGGTGCCAAAGCATGCCTAAGGCAAGCCCATCTGCACCCTCCTGCACATGGACCGTACCTAGTGCCAGGAACCTTGGCTCTCTGTCCAGCCACAGATATTCTGCCACGGAGCTCTGAGCTCTGGGCCCCAGATACTGCAACAACTGCTGCATCTCATCGCCTCGATCAACGGTAGGACCTTTTACCTGCCTCTGTTGCTGCTTCGTCTGCAACTCAGGACTACTCACCTTCACAGAAACCCTCACCACACCCACCTCACTGACCAGGACCACCCCAGAACTACTCCACTACCTCCTGCTCAATGCCTGGTCATTCTGCAAACATGCCACTGAAATCTGGGACACCATCACCACCCACAACCCCAACCTTATCTTCATGACAGAGACCTGGCTAAACCCCCCCTCCACCCCAACATTGCCACCACAACGCCCGAGGGCTGCAAGATGATACACCGGGATCACACCAACAAACACAGCGTAGTCATCACAATCATCCGCAACAAAACCATCCGTTGCTCCACCACCGATGACGGCACCACACTGATCATGGAACACCTCAACTTTAATCTCCAGACTGACGGCAAAACTACCATCAGAGGCACCCTCGCCTACAGACCCCCAGGACAACACCACGGCTTCTGCAACGCCGTCCCCAAATTCATTGCCCCACTTGCCATTGACTCCAAGCACTACATCTTCCTCGGTGACCTCACCTTTCAACTCGGCAACCCTAAAGATGTAAACTTCACCAACCACCTGGAAAGCATGAGCAACATAAAGGTGTTTCAGCATGTGAAGCACTTTTTTCAGTGGCATTAATATGCTATTTCATACTCAGGAGTTTGTCAAGTGTAATCCCCAGCAATTTAACAAAGTTGGAAATGGATAGTTTGCAGTTTAATGCAGTGAGGCTGGCAGTCCAGACGTCTGCGGGAAAGGTTTTTTCCTTGGGTTGGATAAAAAGGAGTTTTGTTTTGTTGAGGTTGAGCTTAAGATAGTTCTGGTCAGCCAGGATTGAACCATGGAGAGAGTGCTAGTTAGATGCTGGATGTCTTTGATGGACGAGATTTTTATGTAGATGTGAGTGTCATCTGCATAGAGATGATTCAGGATCATTGAAAGTTCTTTATAGCGGTTGACTAGGGTCGGAGAAAGGATTGTTCCTTCCGGGACTCTGTGCAAGACAGGCATTGTTTTTTAGGTTGAGTTGTTTAATTTGTTTTGCTGAGAGTGATGATTTAGGAAAGAGGCAAACCACTGAAGGACCGTTCCTTTGATGCCTGCATGCTGCAAGAGGGTGTTTAGGATGATGTTATGGTTGATAGCATCAAAGGCAGCCAAGAAGAAGTATGTATAACCCACAAAGCTCTCTACACGGAAAAACCAGCCTACCTCACAAATAAGTTATCAAAAGTTGGTCAAAAGAGACCTCTTTGTTGCTCTGTCATTGTACTCTTGATTCCGCTAAAATTTAAGAAAGTGAAATATCGCACCCGCTCCTTCTCCAGGAATGCTCCTAGAATCTGGAACTCGCTGTCACAGCAGTTACATAACAATAATTCATACCCTCACTTCAAGAAGAAACTGAATCGTCTTCTCTTCAACAATTATCTAAACCCTCAACCTTAATCCATCCAATTATTCTGTTTGCTCCCACTCCACTCCTTCTAAATAAATCTGAGCATCACTATCTTGGGGAAACTGTGCCTCTATTCTCCACACCTTCACAACATTCTTCCTTAGCTACCTCAGCATGGATATCATCCATCTGTTGTATTGTCGGTCTAAAATTTCTCATTTATATGTTATTACATATTGTATTTACATTACATGTAATTTGTGCCACTTGTTGCTGTGCTAACGCTGTAATGCTCTCTCACTCCTTCTCTCTCTCTCTCTCTCTCTGTATATATATATATATATATATATATATATATATATATATATATATATTACCTACTGGCGATAGCCAGTAGGTATATATAGTTAGGATTGTTTTCCATAGGGAAATCGCAACATTCTATTGGGAATAACTTTGGCGGCGGTTGAGGAATCTTCCTGAACTTTTCCTTAACTTTGCCTCACGGCGCTCCGGTCCTTCCTTGAAAGTTTGGGGGGATCCGTCAAGCGGGGGCCGAGATAAAAGGGGGGTCCCAAAACGTGTTTTCCCCATGTTAATTTCCATAGGGCGGTTGGACTCACTTTTAGCCCGAACGGCTGAATGGTTTTCCACCAAACTTGGCAAAATTGTAGGGACTGGTAGCCCGATGTGCCTTTGCTATGTCTCAAGATATATGCTCCAGTGGTTTTTACGAAAATTAACTTTGAAAAAATATATATTGGGCTACATTGGGCTATATATATGTTAGAGCACAAATGTAGCCCAATGTAGCCCAATGTAGCCCAAAGATGGCCACCAGAGACAAAAAAAAACAAATGTAGCCCAAATATCAGCCAGATGTAGCCCAACTATAGCCCAATGACAGAATGTCCCAGAGTGTTCTAAAGAACAACAAGAGCGCTAACAGTCTTACTTATGACAAAAGTATGGCACACCTAAATTCACTGAAAAAAAACATACGTTTCAGGCCTTATATAGTTAGGAATTAGGCACAAGAAAGCAGAAAAACAAACGTGTAGAACACAAAAAGGGGGCAGGGTAGAGACACCCTGACCCCTTAGGGCTGCTCAGGTGGTCCCACTAGGATATTAATATATGTAAACCTTATCCGCTAATAGAATTAGCATTTAAAAAACCTTTGAAATTCACTGAAAAAACCATAGGTTTCAGGCCTTATATAGTTAGGAATTAGCATTTAAAAAACCTTTGCAATTCACTGAAAAAACCATAGGTTTCAGGCCTTATATAGTTAGGAATTAGCATTTAAAAAACCTTGCAAATTCACTGAAAAAACCATAGGTTTCAGGCCTTATATAGTTAGGAATTAGCATTTAAAAAACCTTTGAAATTCACTGAAAAAACCATAGGTTTCAGGCCTTATATAGTTAGGAATTAGCATTTAAAAAAACCTTTGAAATTCACTGAAAAAACTATAAGTTTTAGTGGTGTTATAGTTAGCTGGATATTTTACTCATACAAATCCATTGAAATTGCTCCTATATAGTTAGTTGTACTAACTATATTTCGCGCACCCGCAATCCAATGCTGATGATGTCACATATTAGATCATTCATGACATGGTCAGTGACATCACTGATGACATCTCAAATGACATCACTGATGACTTCCTCCACGTGACAATCACATACACCTTTTCATACACTATTACAATTTTTCATCACTCTTTGTAAAATACAGAGTATCATATTTAAATCCATTGTCACAGCAATACAAGTATCTAAAAATCCACTCAGTGATTCATAGATGTATACACACATCTAATCACTTACCTATGGATTCACTCATACATGCTGGCAATGAACAATAGAACACTATCAAAAATACTTATACATCTATATCGACATTAAACAACTGCACGCATCCTATTCACATATGAAGTCATCCTACTCACTTATGCAAACAATGGCTCATACCTACATATTTACTTAGCAAAACACTTATACAAACACCACTTCTTCTAATCATTTAGATAGTAAGTCATACTTACTATCTGAATTATAAAATCATTATTACAAGTATACAGTTATCCATACAGTCACCCACACAATCATTGTGTCTTATGTATACTTATTTATATACAACAACTGACACATGCACTGCCTTTTATTTTTCTAGTTTGTTGGACATGTACCATTGAGAAATATATTTGCTCATCACCACACCCATAAAGAGATTCACTCACCCAAACAACTGTTAGAACATGTAGTTTTAACTTCATATATCTACTGAATCTTCTATTCACACATCTTTGGACAGTCACACACCCCCCACCGAACCACACACACTTTCACACTCCCATACAAATACTCAGTTAACTAATCAATAACTAATATAGACTTTCACATAGCTAGTAACCAACTGTAGAATCAGTTTACACAACAACTGACAAAGTGATACAGATATTCACACAGTTTAGTCACTATCCACTATATTTAGTGAGACATTATAAATTGGTCAAGTAAACAGTCAATTACACTGCTACTAAATCCTCCATCCAAATATTTATTTATGTATATCCACTTATTCTTCAATGCAAATTGCTATATATATAATGCATATTTAAATAACGAAGCAAACCACATTCACTGGATGATGTCATCAGTGATGTCATCAGTGATGTCATTTGAGATGTCATCAGTGATGTCACTGACCATGTCATGAATGATCTAAAATGTGACATCATTAGCAGTGGATTGCGGGTGCGCGAAATATAGTTAGTACAACTAACTATATAGGAGCAATTTCAATGGTTTTGTATGAGTAAAATATCCAGCTAACTATAACACCACTAAAACTTATAGTTTTTTGAGTGAATTTCAAAGGTTTTTTGAAAGCTAATTCCTAACTATATAACTCCTGAAACCTGTGGTTTTTTCAGTGAATATATATTTATTTATACAATGAGCAAGAAGCAGTCAGGTCAAGAATCTGGTGTACACCAAGCAAATGATTGTAATTTCAAACACATTTTAAATATTGAAGTTTTATATGTTGGTCTTAAGTCCACTATTTACTCACACTGTCTTCGCCGCCTTCACCCAATCCCCCAACATTTCTCCCGCTATGAGGAACCAGTTGAGTGTAAGCACTGTTAGGTAATTGCAAGAATCTTCCTGGAAAGAAAATCTTTCAAAGAAAAGAGTGTGTGAGGTGGAACCATAAATATTTAGGTTATCATAGTGCACCCAAAGCTCAGAAACTATAGATGCTGAATGTTGTGTTCATTAGGATATAAAGAACACTAAGCTAAAAGACTGGAAGAATGAGCCTCTATTTGGAGGCCAAGCAAGAATCCTAAAAAAAAATTTGAGGGTCAGTAGTCTAGAGCCAGGATTTCAGATGTCTAGGGCCAGGATTTCCCTGCCACATGCGAAGAAGAAAATATATGCCAGCACAAGAGTAAACTATTCCAAGCACTCCAACATGGCAAATATTAATGGTGTCTGAAATTAGAATTTTGCTGGCAAAGCTTTCCTGGAAAAAAAAATTCTGGAGGAAGATTCCACTCTAGCACTAGTAATAGGGTTTTTGGGTTTTCTGCCACAAAAAAACACATGGGGACTCATTTATGTTTTTTTTGCTGTAGGGCAGGGCAGCAGACCTTGCTGCTGCACTGCCCTAGGCAAACGAAAAGGGTAGGAATGCACCATATCTGTTAAATACGACACATTCCTGTCCTTTTCCCCTGTACCTGCGCACAACGGGCTGCCTTGTGTCCATGGAGGCACCTTTGCAACATGGTGCTAGGGTGCCTGTGTTGCGGTAATGATTATCTTTGTGCAGGAAGGGAACTTTCCTGCACTAAAACAATCACAAGAGGCGTTTTCCTCTTTCTATGCATGCTGTTGAGGTATGCTGGTGATTTGTTGTGGAGTGCCCTGTGTGCGTGGGTGAGGAGCAGGAAGGTGATCCTCTTGTTGACGCGGAGCCAGTGCAGTTCTCACAGGTGGGGTGTGATGTGGTTGCGTGAGGAATGTTGAGGATCAGGCGTGCAGAGGCATTTTGGATGCGTTGAAGTCGTTTTAGGAGTTTGGCCGAGGCTCCAGCATAGAGGGCGTTTCCTGGGTGACTGTTCTTCTTGTTTTGGTGAGAATCCACCTGTAGATCTTGCAGAGCATGCGGAGGGTGTTGAAGCAGGAGGACAAAACGGCGTTCACCTGCTTTGTCATGGAGAGAGTAGAGTTGTGGATGAACCATAGGTTGCGTGCGTGGTCGGTGGGTGTTGGAGCTGTTCCCAGTGTGGTAATCCATTAGTACATACTTAATATGATACGCAAAATATACTAAGAGGTAGAGAAGGTAAAACCTATTGCATATTAAGTTCCACATTTAAAATCCTTGGTAAAAGAAGACATAAATTCATAATCCATTTTACATGATGTATAAAACCAGCATTCTAAACGTCAAATCTATGATAACGTATGACCCTAGCTTAATAACCTATGTAATTACAATCTTCACCTGGAAATTCCACATTACTAAATCACATTGTATCATTTATGTGTGTGGTTGCAACATAGCCCTTCCATGTCATCCCAAATCTCCGCACCGCCCCTATCCTCTTTGCGTAGGCCTCCTCAAATTTGTAATTCCTCTCCATCTTTTGTAGCCACAGGGTCAATGTAGGAAATTTCTGAGATTTCCAATTTTTTAAAATTAAAGATCTGGCTACTGCTATTGCAAGGGACACGAAAAATTGCTTGTATAATAAGAGCTGCTCAATTACGTAGGCGGAGCCAAATAGTGCCAGCGATGCACATTGAAGGATATCTAATGAAACACATTTACTGATAAACCTAAAAACCTCTTCCCAAAAGTGTTGTAATATCAGTCAAGGGAAAAATAAGTGTCCAGTCCCCTGCCTCAGGCGGATTACATTCCTGGGAATAGTATTTGATGAGGCTGCAAGTCCAACACATTATTGGTGCATATTCCTAAATTTGGTCCATTCGGACTGGTTTGCCTTGTCTTCATTCCACCTCATACTTCTTTTTCCCCACCATCCTCTGCTTCCAGCCTCCTTATCTCATTCTTGCAGATTCTTTTTCAATCCTGCTTTCAGTCTTTGTCATTGCATGTCTCTTCCTCCTTCGTGCCCTTTATTCTTTTTCTCTCTAAGGGCCAGATGTAGGTAGCCAAATACCGGTCGGTAACGGCCGAATTCGGCCGTTACCGACCGGTATTTGGCTACCGAGATGTAGGAGGACAGAAACGGGGCAAATCGGTAATTTTACCGATTCTGTAAATATACCGGTCGGTAAATTTACCGACCGGTATTTCTACAGAATCGGTAAAATTGATATGTAGGTGGGACTCTTCTGAGTCCCACAAGGCCTAAGAAATCGGTATTTTACCATCAAATTCAATTTGATGGTGAAATACCGATTGAGGTGTGCATGCACATGTGTGCATGCACACCTGTGCCATATGACAGGCAGACCTGCCCTTAGGGCAGGTATGCCTGCCACATGGCCCCCGTACCTTTTTTGGGGGTGCTAGAGGGTGTCAAAGTGACACCCCCTGCACCCTTGTCAAAGTCGGTATTTACCGATTCGGTAAATACCGACCGGTAATGCCCCATTCATTCCTATGGGCTTCAAAGCCCATAGGAATGAATGGAGCATTACCGGTCGGTATTTACCGAATCGGTAAATACCGACTTTTAAAGATTCGGTAAATCCACATCTGGATTTACCTACATCTCGGTACTTCTATTTTACCGATTCATAAATACCGAATCGGTAAAATTCGGTATTTATGAGTCGGTAAAATAGATTTACCTACATCTGGCCCTTAATCTCTGGTCAAAGTAAGATGATGAAAAAGTATGTTTCTTATGCTAAAATGAGCACCAGTGCAACCACCACTCAAATGGTTTCTACTTATCCATTTACCAAGAGATTGGTTTATTTGTGATGCGTCCTACATCAGTGATATTGAAAGGATCTCTCACTAAATGTTGTATGTTGGTGGTGGAGATATCATTTTACCTGACTGCCTTTTTTAAATGTACATCTTTGGGAACCTACCATACAAGGAGCTGTCCACCTCAGGGAGTAGTCAACAAATTAAAATGGAGAAAGGTGTTAATAATATATCCACTCTGTCTGATCAAAGATCCTTATAGTGATGGAGCACTTTTACAAGTCTTAATCTGAGCTATGAACTATGCAAAACCATAACATGTGATAATACAAAATTCTTAGCCTCATGTTTATTTAGAATATCTGCAGCTATACCAAACTTAAAAAAACAATAACATCAGCGAGGTTATGCGGTGATTGTAAACTATGTAGAGGGTTCCACAGCAGTGGCAAATTTGAAAAGTGTAAGCCGGTGACAGGCTATAATTGCAGTGTACAACATTATCCTAGCATGTCTTGAGTCAAGTATGAGGGTTGTTCCCCATCACATACATTTAGTTATTTCAAGACATCTTGGAGGCAATTCCTAAGATTTGGACAATGAGAAAGTGACCGAAAAGTTTGTCATCAGTTTTTCTTGCTCTAAATAATGATGTCTATTTGACCTCACTGTTTAAGATCATTGTCATCCTCAATATATAAGTACAATACTCTCCAAACCCTACCTAAATCATTTCCTTTCAGACACGTCATGGTTACCCAACAGGTACACTGGGCTGCGTCTTGTAAGCCTCCCACCTTTCAGTTTGATTAAGCAAACTCTGGACATCAGGTGGTTTTTACCAGAATATCGAGAATTAAACACTGACCTGCTAAAGTATTATAGTCAAAATATTGACTACCAGAATGTCATGAATGAAATTATATGTAAGAATAGGGGAACAGCATGAACAACGCGGGCTAAACCACGCGTGCCGTTAAAACGCAAGCAGAACAGCACTTGCCTTAACCACGCTTATGCTTTTACCACACATATGCCGTAACCACGCAACTTACTTTACAACAATTTCTGTTGTAAATGTGATGAAGGCATTTGCATGTTAAAGGAGTCTGCGGTCTAGCATTGGAGCAAATCTGCAGTGGGTGGGCGGTGTTTCTGCATAGGTCAATAGAACGAACGGCACCTTAGTGAGTAGTTTGTTTTTTTAAATTCAGGTTTTCAGGTGGGGTCGGACTGTCAGGGTATTTTTAAGGGCTGGGGCTGGGTTTTAGGGCTCAAGGTGGGGTGTTGGGTAGTTTTTAGGGCTGGGGTCTAGGTAGTTTTTAGTGCTGAGGCCAGGTTTTAGGGATCACGGCTGGGGTCGGGGTAGTTTTTAGACCTGGGTTTCAGGGCTCACGGCGGGGTGGTGGGATGGTTTTTAGTGCTGGGCGTCAGTTTTAGGGTTCCGGGCGGGGGTGCTGGGGTGTTTAAAGGGCAGGCGTCATTGTAGTTCTTTGGGCTGGGGACCGGCTTTTGGGCTTAGTGTGGGGGGGTTGAGGTAATTTAAGGGTTGGGGTCGGAGTAGTTTTAAGATCTGGGGCCAGGTTTTAGGGCTCATGGCGGGGGACTGTTATGTAACCTTTACCACTCATTAACCTTTACCAATCATGCCTTGACAACGAAATGCTTTGTAAAGGCGTGCGTGGTAAAGGTGTGCATTTTTAAAGATGTGGTCATAGTTAAGACCGTGTTGTATGGGCATGCTTTGTTAGTGCCTGCGTGACTCCATCATACAACCGTAAGAATATGTTCTTTACACTTGACTCCACATATATGCAGTTTAACAATTTATACATCTGAAAGTGCATAGACCTGGAGCTAACAATATGAAATATACACTCACTATTAGTTATTTCCTTCACCATATTCTGCCAGTTGATAATATGTGCATGATATTTAAGTTAGTATTTTTGTCCTTTATGTTCTGACATACAGCCCACATGTTGATAGTAATGTACACTGTTCAATCAATCATTAAACAATTCCCTCATTTTTTAAAAAAAAGTTTTTATTGAAATTAAACAAACATACATAAAAACAAACAAAATCTCACAAGGCAAGGACATAGTAGTACAGTATCATGAGTCCGTGCTGGCAGAGCTCAAAGGGTAGATGAATACATCACAATCGGCTAGAACCGGGAAAGGGGCGGACAAGGAAACCAACGAAATCATTAACAATAAATAAAAAGTGAATGTCAATTAGGGGGATGAGGACACATCAATGGGTACATCGTGTGGGGCAGTACATATATTACCACGGTAGGCGTTCCATTGGGACCAAATTCTACCCCATTTCTTGGGCCGTCCCCGGGAAAGGTACACAGTCTTCTCCCGAAACATGCACCAGTCCATGTTTTCTTTCCACTTGGATAAGGTGGGCAGTGTATGTGAACCCCAGAGCTGGGCAATGTCCCTTTTCGCGATCATATTTCCAAGGGTCGCCCATACAATCTGTGCTGAGCCGTAGTCATTGGGCTCCCAAACATTCAGCAAGCAACGCCTGGCATCGGGCAGCAGGGACACACCCGTGACACCCTCCATGACATCATGCACTCGGGACCAGAACTTAACCATCTCCGGGCATTCCCACAATATGTGGAGAAAGGTACCAGACATCCCACAGCCACGCTTACATAACCCATCCAAAGAAAAACCCATTCGAACCAGACAAGGCCCTGTGACATACACTCGGTGAAGAATAAGTCCCTCATTTTTATTTCATATTTATACTTTCAGTAAATTTTTGTCGACATGTGCATTATTCAAGATAAAGGTCTCTGATACCTACACCCTATCAGGACTTCTTGTCTACCATCCCCCAGGACCAGCGAGCGCATTCCAAGAGTCGCTGGTATCAACGGTTTCATTACTAGCGCTCCAATCAGCCAATTTTAGCGTATTCGGAGACCTCAATCTCCATCTTGAACGCCAAGACTCCCCTGTCATATCGAAGTTCCTGGGTGACTTGGAGGCTTGTCAGCTCCACCAGTTGATTGTGGGTCCCTCTCATCAGGCAGGCCACCTTTTGGACCCTGTCTTTACCAACATAGAGGAAGCTACGGCTGAACCCCCTAGTCCTCTCAGCTGGACCGATCACTTCTTGGTCTCTGTATCAGTTGAGATCCGAGTAAGCGGCAAGGAGAATCCTCCCCCTCTCATATAGAGGCGCCCCTGGAATAGCCTAGATAATGTTTTACTAGAAGCTAAATTGAACCAATCACGCCCTGTCTGGTCGAATAATATGGAGGAAGCAGACTCTGCATACAGAGAGTGGATAAACGCCTCACTGGATCACCTCATTCCCATAAAATGCTCTAGCCTAAGCGAGATTATTCTCACCCCTGGTACTCGGAGACGCTTGCTGACACCAAAAAACAATGTAAACGGCTAGAACGTATTTGGAGACGTTCGTATGACCCTCTGGCTTAAAGCGAGTTTAGGATGGCCACTAAAGCATATCACAAACTCATTAAAAAAAGCCACATACTACACTGACCTGATCACCTCTAGTACCAATCGTTCCAAAACTATCTTCTCCCTGGTAAAAGAAATGACCAAGGCCCCGGACAGTATAGGCAACCCGATAGTGTCAGATACACAGTGTGAGGAACTATCCTGTTTCTTCATTAATAAGGTCAAAGGGATATATGATTCATTACAACCAGATGGCCCCTTGGGGCTCTCCAATCCTACTAGTGATCAAGCTATTCTCGCTTACTCCCTCTCTACTATTCCATCTTTAGAGTGGACAGAGATGGAACACCTTACACTAAGAGTAAAATCAGGATCCCCAGATGACCCTATTAAACCCGAAATGTTTAGATCTCTTCGTGATTCCGCCCTGCAGGCAGGTCAGGAGCTGATTAATAAGTCATTTCAGCTAGCCTCCATCCCTAAATCATGGAAGCATGCCAAAGTAGTGCCCCTCTTGAAGAAACCATCTCTAGACCCCTCTCGGCCTGATAGTTTCCGCCCCATTTCACTGCTTCCCTACCTTGCAAAAGTGGCAGAAGCACATGTCAACCACACTTTGACTGCCTACCTGGAGTCCAATGGGATCCTGGATGAGTCCCAAAATGGTTTCCGTGCGAACCATAGCACGGAGTCTGCCTTGCTAACAGCTACAGAACATCTAAAATCTTCACTGGATATGGGCGCAACCTCTATTTTGATTCTGCTGGATGTGAGTGCGGCTTTTGACACGGTCTCCCACAAGATACTGCTCGAGAGATTGTGGGAGATCGGAGTCAGGGAAACGGCCCTGGATTGGTTCGCTTCTTTTCTATCTGACCGTTCCTTCCAGGTGCACGCCCCTCCGTACTCATCCAGCAGGCTCCCCCTTGAATGTGGGGTGCCTCAGGGGTCTGCGCTCAGTCCCACATTGTTTAATGTGTACGTCCGCCCCCTGGCCGTGATGGCCTGGGAACGTAATATACACCTAATATCATATGCGGACGATACACAACTTATTTTTAATTTCTCCAATAACAATGTGATAGACCAAATGAAGTTCCAAGAAGAAATTTTGGCCATATCTAAATGGCTATCTAACAACTGTCTTCAATTAAACTCCTCCAAAACAGAGGTACTTCTGATTGGCAATGGCACACAGACATGGGATGAGCATTGGTGGCCTCCTACGTTGGGACCAGCTCCTATACCTAAGGAGTTGGTAAAAAATCTAGGAGTGATGCTCGACAACTCGCTCAATTTGGATTCCCATGCCAAAAAAGTGGCGGGCATCTGCTACGGGCGCCTGCGCTCTCTCAGATCCATTTTGGGGTTCTTCGAGCCCCCTACCCGTCAGCTCATAGTCCAGGCGTCAGTCCTTTCTCACCTGGACTATTGCAACTCCCTCATGCTAGGCTCCAACACGACCACAATAAACAGGATGCAAAGAGCACAAAATGCCGCTGCCCGTGTTTTGTTTGCTCTACCCAAAACCTGTCATACTTCCCCCTTTCTCCGGCGACTACATTGGTTGCCTATAAAGCAACGCATCCAATTCAAAACCCTCTGTCTTACCCACAAAATCTTGTAAAGCGCTGGCCCCCAAACTCTTCAAGGACTTTGCTCCTTTTATATCCCTACGCGCGCACTCCGCTCAGCGGATCTTTCTTTAGTACGTACCATTAAGATTCGGAGGAGCAGAGCTGGTGGCCGTTCCTTCAGGTATCTGGCCCCTAAACTTTGGAATTCCATCCCCTTAAAAGCTCGAGCCACTTCAAACCATCTGCTATTTCGCAAACGTATAAAAACTTGGTTGTTTGCGTCCATCTAGTACATCCTCTGTCGCACTAGTTGTAGGCATGTCCGCAAGCGCTGGGACGCCCCGTTGCTGGGGTAGCTATGCGCTATACAAGATTCCATAACATAACATAACATAACATGTTGCACCCTGCCTCAAACAACGATGGATGCCTGTGAGCTTATGCTGCTCATCTAATTATTTCTATTCAGTGCCTCTTCATCCCATGCTACTGTAGCACTCTGTACAGAACTCTGGATATCATGGCGCTAAAACCTTTCACTCAACTTATTGCAAAAGATTTAGTTCTGCCCTCTGAAATTGTTACCATTCAATGCTGCCCTGACTCGTACTGTTGCAAATGGTGTGCATTTATTTATGTTATTTACTTACTTCAAACTTCAAGTAACATTTCCATCAAAAACATTTACATTAGGTCACGTCTACATTGTGCTGCACTGGACAATAGATGTGTTGAGTGGAGTTACAAAAACCAATTAGGTTATAACCAGAAACAGTACATGCACTGTTGTCAGAAAAGCAAGGACAACAGACATCTTAACATTATACATCGTTAATATTTATAATATTTCTGTGTAGGATTCTTAGGTTGTGGTATACGTATACTAATTAAATATATTTAGAATTCCATATATTCACTGAAAAAAACAAAGGTAACAAAGACGTTATATTTAGGCTCAGGTGCCACTCATACAAAACCAGAATCTTCATGAATGTGTGTGTGTGTGTGTATGTGTATATATATATATATATATATATATATATATTTACATACATATATATATATATATATATATATATATATATATATATATATATATATATATATATATTACCTACTGGCGATAGCCAGTAGGTATATATAGTTAGGATTGTTTTCCATAGGGAAATCGCAACATTCTATTGGGAATAACTTTGGCGCCGGTTGAGGAATCTTCCTGACATTTTCCTTAACTTTGCCTCGCGGCGCTCCGGTCCTTCCCTGAAAGTTTGGGGGGGAGATTCGTCAAGCGGGGGCCGAGATAAAAGGGGAGTCCCAAAACGTGTTTTCCCCATGTTAATTTCCATAGGGCGGTTGGACTCACTTTTAGCCCGAAAGGCTGAATGGTTTTCCACCAAACTTGGCAAAATTGTAGGGACTGGTAGCCCGATGTGCCTTTGCTATGTCTCAAGATATGTGCTCCAGTGGTTTTTACGAAAATTTACTTTGAAAAAATATATATTGGACTACATTGGGCTATATATATGTTAGAGCCCAAATCTAGCCCAATGTAGCCCGATGTAGCCCAATGTAGCCCAAAGATGGCCACCATAGACAAAAAAAACAAATATAGCCCAAATATCAGCCAGATGTAGCCCAACTATAGCCCAATGACAGAATGTCCCAGAGTGTTCTAAAGAACAACTAGAGCGCTAACAGTCTTACTTATGACAAAAGTATGGCACACCTGAAGTCATCTTGATTGGAATAAAGTGTTAACACTTAAAACATTTAATTTGCAAAGGAACAAAATGAGGGGGTTTATTTTGCCATAGAAATTATGATTAGTGCTGAAGAAAGAAAAATTAGGGCACATTTTGAGTGACTTCTCAAATCCTCTTATATTTCATAAAAAAAATTCTGATATGCAGTCGCCCAAGATGGCCACCAGAGACAAAAGAGCCTGTGCTTAAAAACTCCGTTAGCAAAGCAGGCATTTGAGATTTAAAAAACGTTTTAATATATAAAAACGTTATCCGCTAATAGAATTAGCATTAAAAAAACCTTGCGAATTCAATGAAAAAACCATAGGTTTCAGGCCTTATATAGTTAGGAATTAGCATTTAAAAAACCTTTGAAATTCACTGAAAAAACCATAGGTTTCAAGCCTTATATAGTTAGGAATTAGCATTTAAAAAAACCTTGCAAATACACTGAAAAAACCATAGGTTTCAGGCCTTATATAGTTAGGAATTATCATTTAAAAAACCTTTGAAATTCACTGAAAAAACCATAGGTTTCAGGCCTTATATAGTTAGGAATTAGCATTTAAAAAACCTCGCAAATTCACTGAAAAAACCATAGGTTTCAGGCCTTATATAGTTAGGAATTAGCATTTAAAAAACCTTTGAAATTCACTGAAAAAACCTTAGGTTTCAGGAGTTATATAGTTAGGAATTAGCTTTTAAAAAACCTTTGAAATTCACTCAAAAAACTATAAGTTTTAGTGGTGTTATAGTTAGCTGGACATTTTACTCATACAAATCCATTGAAATTGCTCCTATATAGTTAGTTGTACTAACTATATTTCGCGCACCCGCAATCCACTGCTGATGATGTCACATATTAGATCATTCATGACATGGTCAGTGACATCACTGATGACATCTCAAATGACATCACTGATGACATAACTGATGACATCATCCACGTGACAATCACATACACCTTTTCATACACTATTACAATTTTTCATCACTCTTTGTAAAATACAGAGTATCATATTTAAATCCATTGTCACAGCAATACAAGTATCTAAAAATCCACTCAGTGATTCATAGATGTATACACACATCTAATCACTTACCTATGGATTCACTCATACATGCTCTCAATGAACAATAGAACACTATAAAAAATACTTGTACATCTATATCGACATTAAACAACAACACGCATCCTATTCACATATAAAGTCATCCTTCTCACTTATGCAAACAATGGATCATACTTACATATTTACTTAGCAAAACACTTACACAAACACCACTTCTTCTATTCATTTAGATAGTAAGTCATACTTAGTGAATTATAAAATCATTATCATTATGGGGCCATTGTTGGTCTCCCCAAGCATTGCTCTGTCTCCGGCACTATCTCTTCCCTACATTGGCTGCCGGTCAGGCAGAGGATTAAGTTTAAAGCACTCTGTCTGGCGTTCAAAATTTTGAAACTTTCCTCCCCACCAGCTCTGGCCAATTTACTGACCTTTTATATCCCTCGGAGATCTCTTAGATCTGAGGCCTTGCATCTGGCGATCTGCCCTCGATTTAAACTTAGCAGAATGGGTGGACGCTCTTTCCGGGTGCTTGCTGCAGGATTATGGAACTCGCTTCCAGCGCACACCCGTGCTCTGAATGATCTGTTTATTTTTAGGCGCGCTATTAAAGCGCTCTTGTTCTCCACTTCTGAATAGCCCTTTTATTCCTGCCTGTTATGTTACAGTACCTGTCTGAGCGCCTGGACGCCCCTTTGCTGGGGTATCAGCGCGCTTTAAAAAAATAATTAACATAACATAACATAACATAACATAACATTACAAGTATACAGTTATCCATACAGTCACTCACACAATCATTGTGTCTTATGTATACTTATTTATATACAACTGACACATACACTGCCTTTTATTTTTCTAATTTGTTGGACCTGTACCATTGAGAAATATATTTGCTCATCACCACACCCATAAAGATATTCACTCACCCAAACAACTGTTAGAACATGTAGTTTTAACTTCATATATCTGCTGAATCAACTATTCACACATCTTTGGACAGTCACACACCCCCCCACCGAACCACACACACTTTCACACTCCCATACAAATACTCAGTTAACTAATCAATAACTAATATAGACTTTCACATAGCTAGTAACCAACTGTAGAATCAGTTTACACAACAACTGACAAAGCGATACAGATATTCACACAGTTTAGTCACTATCCACTATATTTAGTGAGACATTATAAATTGGTCAAGTAAACAGTCAATTACACTGCTACTAAATCCTCCATCCAAATATTTATTTATATATATATCCACTTATTCTTCAATGCAAATTGCTATATATATAATGCATATTTAAATAACGAAGCAAACCACATTCACTGGATGATGTCATCAGTGATGTCATCAGTGATGTAATTTGAGATGTCATCAGTGATGTCACTGACCATGTCATGAATGATCTAATATGCGACATCATCAGCAGTGGATTGCGGGTGCGCGAAATATAGTTAGTACAACTAACTATATAGGAGCAATTTCAATGGTTTTGTATGAGTAAAATGTCCAGCTAACTATAACACCACTAAAACTTATAGTTTTTTGAGTGAATTTCAAAGGTTTTTTAAAAGCTAATTCCTAACTATATAACTCCTGAAACCTATGGTTTTTTCTGTGAATATATATATATATATATATATATATATATATACAGATACACATATCTATATACACTAACACACATATGATTGTGTATATATATATCTACATTGTAAGGGCCCTCACTGGTACTATACTTCAATTGCCTTCAAGTTTCAAGAGATGAATTTGTAGTTTTGTTTCAGGGCTCTGCAGTGTTGGGCTGGTTCTGATGTGCAGTGGAGAGCATCTCAGTTAGTGGGTCCAGGAGGGTGGAAGGCACAGATTCTGGATGGTGCACATGGCTGTTTTGGTGCATTAAAAACGTCATGTTTGGCTGATTTTAAGTTGTGGGAGGGGATATTTCATGATAGAGTATTTGAGAGGTGGCCTGAGATTCTACTTTATATGACCCTGAAAGCTAGGGTTAAGATGGAGTGTGTAAAACCTTTTACAGTTGTTTCACTATATGCTTTTCTTGTCCTGTAAAATGTTACTCTGTACAGCACTCTGAAAACAGATGTGTGGGATCCTCAGCATGGAAAACAATAGGTATATCAATATTTAAAACCAGGTCCTGTTCAGGAGAGAACCATACCAGACAGAATATCACCAATGAAGCCAGTTTACAAGATACGTGAGTCTTATCAAAAAAGTAACTAAAAGAAGTATAAATGAAAATGGCAGTACTCAGCAAAGAAAATTACACAAAGAACTGGAAAGTAAATACTAGAATTTAGCTGTTAAACCCTAAGGCACAAGTGACAGAAACTGGACAATATTACTGGGCACCATGCAGAACATTTGCAGCATTAATGAGTGAGGGGTCTATGGCCCTCGAAGCTTTCAGTGGCACTGTACTGTCTACTAAACATAAAGAAACTGGAGGATTTTTTTTAGCTCTCTTACATTTCAACACCTCGACCCTAACTTTGCACTTGTATCTCTCAAAAGATGCTTGGAGACAGCTGATTAATGTTCTTAAAATCGCTTGTAATCCGTCCAGTTATTTCACAGCAAATTTTCTATTTAATTGGATAAATCTGACGAATGAGACAAAACATTTCATGACTTTTGCATCTCTTCTCAGGGTAACTTCTCAGGGTAACTTAATTAAAATGTAAACACAGAATTGTATGCACCTTTTGTCATTGGCCTTGATGGCTATTTCCCAGAGCTTACTGCCAGGAGATTTCTCACAATCCTGAGCAATCCAGCATTATATCTGGAAATAACAGTATATCCTGATAGTGAGCTATTGATCAACTGATTTTATTCTATTTCATTCATTTTGAAATAAAGGTTAGTAAACCGTGTTATGAAGATTGACCAGGTACCGCCATCTGTCCTTTTTTGTTGTCCTTTAAATCCCATGATTTCTATGTATACTAGTCCATCTCCTCTTATAATATCTTGTTAATAATTACTTACAAGGAATATGGGCTACAGGTAGCAAATGTGTTCCCAAGAATGCAACCTCGTTAAGTTAGGATGAGGCCTCATGGCTTCACGCCTCTAATCAGCATCCAACAGGTATCAAAATGGTGCACGATTAAAAAAGCATGATTAAAACTGTGCCACAAAAAAACACAATAATGTCATTTACAAAAGCGAAGAACCTCATTATGAGTGGTCCATCTTCCCTCGTCTGGGGTTTCTGGCACCACCGATATTACCGTGACTCTCGGTCAACAGAGATAACAGTGATTAGACGTGGACCCCTGATGTTCCACGGTGATTAGACGTGGACCCCTGATGTTCCACAGTGATTAGACGTGGAGCCCTGAGGTTCAACAGTGGTTAGAAATGGAACCCTGAGGTTCCACGGTGATTAGACGTGGAACCCTGAGGTTCCACTGCGAAATGAGGAATTACCAACAGAATCAGTAATTTTGGGTCTAATACCCCTGGTAGAGCCTTATATTCCATCAGAGTTGGTTTGCAGCTGCTTCTAACAGCTAACATTTCCAAGGGAAACTAAACAGATCTTGCAGTTTCAATGGGAACAATAACTGCCATTATAACCCCATTTAAATAAAGAAGCATATATACCTGAGGGCCAATAAGTTTGAAAATAGGAGAGCAATGCTGCGGCAGGCATCACTGGCAGTGAATAGGGAGCAACAAGTAGTCTCTCCCTGTTCATATAATAAGGAGAGTACACAAGGTAGGGGGAGGAGGAGGATGTAAGACTAGGTCGCCCTCCTTACACGTGCAATAAAAGTGAACCCAAGGTATTGAGTTCTGAGACCTAGCTTAAGACTGTGGCCCCTGACCCATATGATTAAGAAAGAGCCTGTGTTACGTAGGAGCACATTTTTTGTGGAAGATTATGTGTGGTGCAATGTGTAGTGGAGTGGGTAGAGAGTGATTAAAAATACTAGTGGGCCTAAACAACTTTATTCTTGCTCCTAGGTTGGTATGACTAAAAATGGGGTTGACAGTGTGAAACCTGTCTTTATTGACAAGGGATTCAGTGTATGGTCGACATGTTTCAAGCTTCCTCTAGCTCTTCCTCAGGACCACACAGGGACCAGCCCTGTGTTTGCCACTCCTGTATAGACCTTAATAGGGGATCACTGACATAATATCGACGACACAAATATCGAGATACACAAATATCGAGTCAAAAATATCGATTGACAAAATATCGACTCCCTATCTTCAAACAGGTAAGTACCAAAATATCGACTCCAAAATATCGACTTACAAAAATATAGACTGTCAAAATATCGATTTTTTTAAAAGTCTTAAAATTAAGTTAAAACTAATATAGTAATAAATATATTTAATATAAACTTAGAAATAATTAATAAAAAAATGTAATTTTAATAAATAATTTATATAATTAAAAAAATTATATCACCAAAAATTACACACACATATATATATATATATATATATATATATATATATATATATATATATATATATATATATATATATATCATATTATTAAATAAACATATATAACATTTTAGAAAATGTTTAAAATTTATTGTTACAACTATAGTGAGTTCAACATTAGCAAAAGTGTTGGATAGCGTAGAGGTCAAATTTACTACTCCCACTCCAGTGGGTGCAACAGTAGGGAAAGCGCTGGATAGCGTAGAGGTTAAAATTACTATTCCCACTCCAGGGATGTATGACGTTACAACGCATACTTTTACAATGCCTACCATTACAACAAAACTTTTACAACGCAAAAACTTTTACAACGCATACATTTACAACGCAAGATTTTACAACGCATATACCTTTACAACGCATACCATTACAACGTAAGTATTGGTAAGTATATAATAATTTTTTGAATATAAATTAATAAAAAATATTATAATATAATTTAATATAATTTAATTTTATTAAATAAATTTAATTTAAATGTAATTTTACTTTATTTTTACAAAGTACCCCTGTACCCCAAAAACCCAAAACTGACCCTGAACCCTAAAAATACCCCTTTACCCATAAACTGAAAACTGACCCTGAACACTAAAAATACCCCTTTACCCGAAAACTGACCCTGAACCCTAAAAATACCCCTTTACCCCAAAAACTGAAAACTGACCCTGAACACTAAAAATACCCCTTTACCCAAAAACTGAAAACTGACCCTGAACCCTAAAAATACCCCTTTACCCCAAAAACTGAAAACTGACCCTGAACCCTAAAAATACCCCTTTACCCCAAAAACTGAAAACTGACCCTGAACCCTAAAAATACCCCATTACCCAAAAACTGAAAACTGACCCTGAACCCTTAAAATACCCCTTTACCCCAAAAACTGAAAACTGACCCTGAACCCTAAAAATACCCCTTTACCCAAAAACTGAAAACTGACCCTGAACTCTAAAAATACCCCTTTACCCAAAAACTGAAAACTGACCCTGAACCCTAAAAATACCCCTTTACCCAAAAACTGAAAACTGACCCTGAACCCTAAAAATACCCCTTTACCCATAAACTGAAAACTGACCCTGAACCCTAAAAATACCCCATTACCCAAAAACTGAAAACTGACCCTGAACCCTTAAAATACCCCTTTACCCCAAAAACTGAAAACTGACCCTGAACCCTAAACATACCCCTTTACCCAAAAACTGAAAACTGACCCTGAACTCTAAAAATACCCCTTTACCCAAAAACTGAAAACTGACCCTGAACCCTAAAAATACCCCTTTACCCAAAAACTGAAAACTGACCCTGAACCCTAAAAATACCCCTTTACCCATAAACTGAAAACTGACCCTGAACCCTAAAAATACCCCTTTACCCAAAAACTAAAAAGTGACCCTGAACCCTAAAAATACCCCTTTACCCAAAAACTGAAAACTGACCCTGAACCCTCAAAATACCCCTTTACCCAAAAACTGAAAACTGACCCTGAACCCTAAAAATACCCCTTTACCCAAAAACTGAAAACTGACCCTGAACCCTAAAAATACCCCTTTACCCAAAATCCCAAACATATAACCTTTTTAAAATAATTATATACTTACTAATACTTACATTGTAATAGTATGCGTTGTAACGGTATCTGCGTTTTAAAAACATGCTTTGTAAATGTATGCGTTGTAAAAGTTTGTGCAATTTAAAAGTTTTGTTGTAATGGTAGTGCATAGTAAAAGTAGCGTTGTAAACGTTGCATACCCACTCCAGTGGGTGCAACAGTAGGGAAAGTGTTGGATAGCGTAGGGGTTAAAATTACTATTCCAACTTCAGAGAGTGCAATAGTAGGGAAAGTAAATACTTCACAAATATATATAAATAACATAAATAGTAATACCAATTACAAATAATTAAAATATTAAAAAAGTGTATAAAAATATTAAATATTTATTTATAAATACAAAAAAAAAATATTTAATTATAAAAATTGCCTACTCATACTAATTAATTACCTATTAACAATAAATTAATTTACAATTTAAAAATTAATAAATTATTTTCAATTACCAATTATATTTTAATTAATTACCAATTAATAATTAATTAACAATAAATTCAAAATAAATATCAATAAATAAATTAACATATTTAATAAATTATAATTAAATTACTTCCCACCCTATTCCCCTATAAACACACAACCCGCTACAGAAAATAAATTACTAAAATTAAAATATTTATCAATTAATCAATTATAATTAATTACCAATTATATTTTAATTAATTACCAATTAATAATTAATTAACAATTAATTCTAAGTAAATATCAATAAATAAATTAACATATTTAATTAATTATAATTAAATTACTTCCCACCCTATTCCCCTATAAACCCACAACCCGCTACAGAAAATAAATTACTAAAATTAAAATATATATCAATTAATCAATTATAATTAATTACCAATTATATTTTAATTAATTACCAATTAATAATTAATTAACAATTAATTCTAAATAAATATCAATACATAAATTAACATATTTAATTAATTATAATAAAATTACTTCCCACCCTATTCCCCTATAAACCCACAACCCGCTACAGAAAATAAATTACTAAAATTAAAATATTTATCAATTAATCAATTATAATTAATTACCAATTATATTTTAATTAATTACCAATTAATAATTAATTAACAATTAATTCTAAATAGATATTAATAAATAAATTAACATATTTAATTAATTAGAATTAAATTACTTCCCACCCTATTCCCCTATAAACCCACAACCCGCTACAGACTTATATTACACAAAAAATAAAAATTATTATTAACTTACCTTAAATTCGATATTTTTGTTGTCTATATTATGTCTAGTCGATATTATGTCCATTCTATATTTTTGATTCGATATTATGTCCATTCTATTCGATATTAATTTTCTCTAGTCGATATTTTTGTTGTCTATATTATGTCTAGTCGATATTATGTCCATTCTATATTTTTTACTCGATATTCTGTCCAGTCGAAATAAAAGACTCGATATTATGACTGTACACCCTTAATAGGAAAATAAAGATGGTGGAAAAATAATAAAGATGGTGAAAAAGTGAACGCTGCTGCTAATAAAGCATGCGCGTTAAATACATACGGTCGCTAGTTCTCGTTGTATATCTGAAAATGGAAAAAATAGAGAGAATGCATTAGACACAGCAACCCCCCTCCATCGAGTGGGGGTACACATCCTGTTCTTCCATACTGCGCTCATATATGGGTGATATGCTCCATACTGGTGCGTGCAGGCTTCCAAGGCGCGAGTGGTTGTGCCTAGAAGGTTTTAAAAAACAAGCCAGTAAAAT
The DNA here is from genome assembly GCF_964261635.1 of Lissotriton helveticus. Lineage (NCBI taxonomy): Eukaryota > Metazoa > Chordata > Amphibia > Caudata > Salamandridae > Lissotriton > Lissotriton helveticus. The sequence goes on from NC_136073.1 coordinate 753,759,594, forward strand.
GCGCGGCGTGAATTACATATACAAAAACATAGGACTTAAGTTGAGACAACTACAAAACACACAGTGTTTGCACAAACAGAAAGGAATGATTAGCGTATTTCCAACTCTTTACTTGGTAACATGCGTGATAGCACTTCATGATCTCTGGGGGGTGTCTCCCTGTGAAACAATCCTGTCAGAAATGAGAGGATAAAAAGAAGAAGAGGCATCCATGGTTAATTAGAGCTTGCAGAATAACGTATGTTCTAGGCTCTTGTAGCGTTAAAAAGGTGCGTAGGGATCACAGCCTTTGAAACGGGACCTGTAAGGAAGGAAACACTTACTTCAAGGTTGGGGACCCGGCGTCTGGGCACCTACACCTCTACCCGCCGGACCACATCTTGGCGTGTCTGCTGGGAGGGGAGTATTAAAAGCTTCCGGGTTTGTTTGCCGCCTAATGGTCTATAGTGGCTAGACCGAGCGGGACTTTGCAAATGGCCACCGAGGTACGGAAAATGTGGCGGCCATGTTGGAAGGATACGCGAGTGGGCTCCGCGATATCCTTGTCTAAAACTTGGATCATAGGAATCATGGCAGTGAAATGGATAATAAAAGGTGAAACCAAAATAAAAGAACCATATGGATTACAAATATGTTCTTAGTAATACTTGTTTATAGAAATTCAAATGCCACAGAACCTACGAAGAGGGCAAGGTAAATTGCGATGGTTACTTCGTATTGTACGCAGAGTGTTTAGTACTTAGTTACCATTCATTGGCTATGTTTCTTAAAGGTGCCTCCTGAGGTGAATAACAGACAACTGTGATTGGACAGTAATTACGGGACACAAATTCAGAAACTGGAAGCTAAACATCTACTGCTCCGGTGATGTTATTAGGTTCAGATCACAGAGAATGGGTATTTAACGATGTGTTGACTGGAGTCATCAGTGCAGTGTCTGGGTGCTGTATGTTGATTGCAGTATTTATAGCTAGTAACCCAGTGAAAAAGTACCTGACACTTGTTAGGGTTATATTTGTGGGGCCCTAAATTGGTGTAAAGCAGTAGTAGAAGTGGGCAGGATCGGAAGGGCACGGCGTGCCCCAACTTTGAAAAATTATCACAGTCCGTTCCCCTACTTCATTATTTTTTAAAAGCGCCTCAGGATGGCACGAAGGGTCCTACTTAAAAATTATAGCTTAAGCATTCAGCCTGTCCCCTGTGTAGTGCACATCGAGCAAGGCATCTGTAGTGCCCACGGCCCCCTCCCCCTCTGTATCTGGGCGCCGGGGCCTGCAAAGCAACACTGAAAGGGCCATCAGTCTTGGGTTAGCACGCAAAAACGGCTACCTCTGATGGCCCTGTTGCTGCAGTGAATTACAGCTCATTACTGACGAGGCTACCTGTCTGCCCCCACTGTGACCAATACAATGGTCACATCAGGATGCTTTTGCGACCCCCGCCATTGAACTCCTCTGCCCTTTATTTTCAGGCTCACGCAGACTGAGGGACGCCACCTGGAAAAGAAAACAAGCATTGGCATAGGCAATAGGTCTCGCCTTTGGAACCTGCTGCATAACTAAATACTTATAAGGTCCCAAAGGTGAGACCTATTGGCTATGACAATGCTTGTAGCAATTGGTGACCAAGGGAGAAGTTCAATCGGGGCCAGAACTAGTCCTGTCAAAATCAATAGTGTGAGTATAGTAGAGGGGTGCATGTTCCCCATAAACTTCTTTGGATTGATGATCAGATTCGCGGGAAGATGGACCCAGAGCAGACATGGGCTGCTGTTCTTCGGGTGGCCAAGAAACACTAATGTACTTTATGCTTCTCTGTGCCACATCATTTGCTCATCAAAGGTTTTATCTCCAACCCCTATTTTTAAAATATGACGTGGGTAACTGCAAGGATGCGTTACAGAACAGATCAGGCATGCATTTATCTGGCAATAGCATCTCATATATATTTATGCTGCATGGAAGTCTAGAAGATTTGACTAAAGTCAGAGATGTGAGATTGATGACCAAGCAAGTTACGGTGATAAGAAAGTTTATTTGCTACTATTGCCTTGAACTACTGATGGCTAATTTCAATATTTCTTTTGCCCTTTACTACATGCATTAGTACTGTCTGAGGTTTTAGCATGGCTATATCTTTTGATTGATACATTTTTCTATTTCTATTTGTCTTTCGTGCATGGATTTTATGAAATGTTTTGGGGAAACATCCTTTACAACAAAACTTTTACAACGCAGTGCTTTTACAACGCAGGTTTTACAACAAAAACCATTACAACGCATTGCGCTGGGGGGCGCTCTAGGATAGGGAATAGATTTAATTTACTATCCAACATCTTCCCTAGTGTCCACAGGGAGTGGAGTTGGAATAGTAAATTAAACTATTCACTATCCAGCACCCCAAAGCGCTATGCATTGCAAAGGTTTGCGTTGTAATACTTGCATTGTAACAGCATGCGTGGTAAAAGCATGCGTTGTAACGTCATACATCCAATGTTTTTAAATGGTATGGCATATATGCTTATAAAGACCATTTTAGGCTACATCCACATGTGAGCGGCTGGTTTGTCTGACTGTCAAAGGGTAGCATAGTATCATTCTTGTTTATGGTTATAATACGTTCTTGGTCCTTCCCTATAGGTGAAGCATTGGTTAATACTAAACTATTAAACAGAATCTGCTTGCCCGATTGTCGAAGAGCAGTATAAGGAAAACATGTTGTACTTTACTTGTATCAATGTAAGGCTGCCTATAGTGAATGATAGTTCGGTAAGTTTTCATTTTGATGTCTGTATAGATACAATTGGACAGAGGTTTATGTTAGCCAGGATGTTTTTAGATGATCATAGTATGATGCTCTTTGATGGCTATTTGCACAGGCGAGGATGTTAAGATCCATAGGTATTTCTTAAGCCCAAAGACTAGAGTCGTCTTATATGATTCAACCATGAAGCACTTTATTAGCCTTCTTGCAGTTAAGGAAACTAATGATCCATTTGTTTTTATCTTATTATAACCAGTTGTACAATAATTCATGATGCATATTTCTGCTTTTTCTTAGTAGGCAGGCTACATTTATCTGGCCTTATTTGTCGAAGTGGGCGGGATCGGATGGGCACTGCGTTCCCCTACTTCTTTAACCCCTCCCATGCTGATGACGGAACCGCTCCGTCATCAGCCGCGGTTGAGCTGTGCTGATGACGGAGCGGTTCCGTCATGGCCCGCCCAGCTCGTTAGAACGCTCATGCGCGGCGCGAATTCCGCGCCTGCGCTGAGCGTTCTATTGAGCGGGGCGGGCCGTGATGGAACCGCTCCGTCACGAGCACAGCTCAACCGACGCTGGTGACGGAGCGGTTCCGTCACCAGCATGCGGCCGCCGCGCGGCCGCCCCACCCCCTTAGCACTGCGGCGGAATAGCCGCCGCAGTGAAGGGGTTAATACCATAGATTCCGCTCCCCTACTTTTTTGTTTTGAACATGCATCCCAGGACATCAGAAATAGCCAAGGCCTGTAGATAAGGCTCGGCTTGTGGCCGTTCTGGGACGAACGGGCAGAAAAGGACTCTGTCTTTTCCTTCTTGCTCAGAGAAGAGTAGGACAGTGTCCACTTCTGCTCTGCCACTTCAAATGCCCCCTTTTCTTTCTTCCTCTTATTCCCTCTCTCTGTCTAGCTCCTTCTGACTTACTGAAAACCCTGGCTTCAAGAAAGGGTTCTCACCCTCTTTCCTCCTTTCGTTTATTTGTTCCCATGTGAAATGGATCAAAAAAAGAAAAACACTTTTGCTGGGAATGTCATCTTTTCCTGACATTTTTCTAGTCCAAAGTACAGCCTCAGGAATAAAAGGATCAAATAAGAAAATAAAAAAATAACTAAATAAAGCAAGACCGAGTGGTAGCAAAGTGGCCAAATTGATTTTATTCACACCCAAATACATTAACGCCACTCTACAGAGTTTGACAGTGAAGCGCCACTTTTGTTTTGATGTCTTTCTTTGAATAGCATTTTTTCCCCAGGCCCGGAAGTGCACCATTCCTGAAAGAACTGCAAGGCCTGATCGATAGGTGGGGTGGAAAACAAAATGTGTATTGCGGTTCTGTGTTCAGGGATATGGTCTTTTTATCATACTGCTTAAGTTTTGTAAGGATATAAGCAATAGATATTGAAAAGGGTCCATGTAGTCATGTCCTTAACTTTTCAGGCAAAAGCACTCACTGATTTCTGAATAGTGAGTGTAAAGGCGTTAAGGTAACCATGTTGCTCCTGCTTACATTTCACATGCTTTACTTAATTTTGCATTCCCTATGAGTGTTTGCTTTTTCACAGATGTTGTTACTTTTTTCCCAGGCAACATATTACTCATGTTCAGTGCGTAATTTAAATTCAGTCGCATCCAGGTATTTATAGTTGGACACTATTGGCTTGTAGCTGAAGTCAGTGCAAGTTTTTTAGTGGGGGAGAGGAGGGGGCACTGTGGTCAGAGCTGCCAAATTTGAAACTGGGGAGCCAGGTTCATCCTTCATGACCAGACCACTCTTCTCAGTGAGCACATTCCCGTGCTAGACCTTAGAAGGCGCCGCAAGACCGTAGAAGCCCTGGTGTCTTAGCACCAACAGGTCGACCATAGCAGTGGCAAGTGTGGGTTAACCTTGAAGGCCTGTCCACCACAATCCATGCTGAAGTTCACCTCCAGTCTTGAGGGCAGGCCTATAAAGCAGCACACCCTAGAGCAACAGTGACTCTGTCACTGAGGTTACTGGACCCTTGAGCAGGGTGGCTCTAGGGTGGTGCGACCGGTGCGATCTGACTTTGGGTGGGGGCGTCATGTTTGCAAGTATATTATGTTACTAAAAGCACTTGCTGCCTCCTTCCTGGTCTCCAGCAATTTTCAGCAACAATAACAAATGTCATGATAACTCCGGTGATTAATGTGCTTCTTAGAGAGAGATCTAGTGGAAGTTTTGAATCATGGAAAGGTAGCACAGTTCGTTAATGTGCCTGCTGCAAAAAAAACATGTAGCATGCAGGTAGCGAACATTTGCAAACTGGGATACTTTGCCATTTATGTTAAAACTGCTCTTGCGGAAAAAGGTAGAAGTGCTGATGACAGAAACTCCATGACCCTGAGACAAATGGCTTGTGCTTCCACTTTTAAGCGTATTTAGGACATTCTGTGATTGGAAACGTATGTGAATTTATTTTAATGTCAATAACTCATATTAAACCTTAAATAATCATGTGTAGCCATTGGTTGAATTAAATGACATAATAAGCTGTAACTGGGCAGTGAAATACCAAACAAATAATAAGAATTGGAGGGGAGGAGCTACGCTGGCAACCTAGATGGCCGCATAAGTTCCCGGCTCCGCCGACCTCCGCCAGTTGCTCACATATCCTGATGATTATCCTGATTTCGCACCGGACTCCCGTGCAGCTGAGGTGTTACTGACTCTAAAGGTGCGATCCCGGAATTTCTATCTGCTCGAATAACGAAGATACGCCGTGTTCCATTCTCGGCCTAACCCAGAGTTGAAGCCGGGGCCTCGATTTCTAACCCAGCCGGGTTGGAGTTGAATAACATCAGCCGCGGGACGTGGGTGGCGTCCGGTCTCCCGATGTGGATTGTTTCTTGACCGTTTTGGATGGTGGCCCGTGGCAGTTGTATCTCGCAGCTACGACGGCGTGACGCATCGATTGCTGTGGTCGGGGTTCCGCTGCCCGGAGGCCCCGTTGGGCTCCCGGGGTTGATGGGCTTGGAACCTCGCTGGCGGCGACGGTGTTGAGATCGCGCCTTTGAGAGTGCCCACAGTTGCATCTGACTTGCCGGTGCCTGGTACCCCAGAGTAGTCGACCTCCGGAGTTCAAAGACCTACTCTGTCGCTTCGTGAGAGGCGATGGAGCGGGTGGAATGTATACCGTCGCTGCATACTGTAATGGCCGCCATTGGGGAGCTCCGCTCACAGGTCACCACCATCATCCAGAGGATGGTCGTAACGGTTGATAATATTTGCCGGGGACCGGACTCCGACCCTTCGTTGGTTCTGAGACAAGCTGTTTTACCCGTGGAGCAAGAGGTTTCTGAGACGGAGGGCCCCGCGCTGAAGCTAGACTTGGTGTTTTTTGTCGACCCCCGAACGACGGCTAGCGAGCCCGGGACTATCGAAAGTACATCCTGCCCTATGCCGATACCGCCCCAGATGGACATGGATGATCTTATATTTCAGAGCAAGTTCATCAGTGACTGTCGGATTGTTACCTCACCCTTTTTCTCCTGGATGGTTCAAATACGCTCTAGCGACCTATCTTTGGTGGACAGCGAACATCATTTGACTTTTGGACTTTGTGTACTACTATCCTTGCTTCAATCCTTCCGTACTGACTTTGAACTTTCTCAACATTTTGATACTCTTACAGAAATGGCGGATCGAGCGAACAGGGCTTGCATGAAAAATCGCAGTGGCCAGGGTTGACTTTGATTGGATGGGTTTGAAAAATGACTTCATTTGATACGGGACTTGTAGCCTATGATGCGCGGGAGTTGGGTGGTTCTTACTAGCTCCCCCCGTCTGATTTTACTAGTTGTATCGTATTATTCTGGCTATGTGTAGGGGCAGTCTGTTACTGGCGGGGGTAAGGGAGACCGGGGGTCTGTTCGATATTTCCTCCTCCACTCTTCTTTCCTACTTTTAGGTCTAGTTCCGGGGCGACAAGCACACTGCTAGTGGGGTTGGGCCGTAGCCATTGCAGGGGTGCAGGGTGGGGGGATTGGGGAGGGGTTTGTTATTTTGCCTTAGTTTAGTTCTATGGCCTTTTTTTCTTTTCTTTTTCTTTTCCGAGAGAGGGGTTGTTTATCCTGTATTGACTTTCTTATGTATCGGGGTGTCTAATTTGTTCTCATTATCCTGAAATATGGGTGGGTGAACCCTGTTGGGGGCTGCTTCAATAAAACCTTTAAAAAAAAGAAAATTAAAAAAAAAGGGGCCAAAAAAATTTTTGGGGAATTTTTTGCACATTCTGGCCACACCTCTGACTCCGCCCACTGACCCAATCCTTGGGTTATTCCTGCCCTCTGATTCTCCGCCCACAGTTCCCCTACTACTTTTTCCACACTTCGACCACTGGTGTAAAGTACTTGTTGATTCTTTGGCGACTGTGTGGATGATGGTACAACCAGGTCATGGACAGAATGCGCCCCAGGGTATGTCATCATTGAGACCATGGGTGTCAGTGTGGAGTTTGAACACCCAGTGCTGTTCCCGCTCATGTAGTTCCCTTTCTAGGTTATCCTTGTTGTTAATATGTTCCAACACAACCCATCTCAGATCTTTGGGTGTGTGTTCTCCTCGTGGTGGCACATTTGCATCGTATGTTGCTCCTGTGTTCTACTATGCGTGTGCTCACTTTCCTCGTGGTCATGCCCACATAGTGAAGGTTGCATGTACATGTGATAAGGTATACTACCCCTGTTGTGTTACAGTTTGAAAAATGGCGTAGTTCCCAAGTGGTGTTATTGTTCAAAGAGACTGTTTTTGTAGCTGCAGTTTACCCCTTCGCTGTGGGGGTTAATCCCCCACTGTGCTGTGGGGGAGGGGGGCGTGCACAGCGCCCGCATGCTGATGACGAGCTCAGCTCGTCATGAGGCACGGCGCTCCTGTGCTCATGACGAGCTCAGCTCGTCACAGGTGCGTTACCTGCCGTGGAACGCTCAGCACAGCAGGGGAATTATCCCCGCATGCGAGCGTTCCACGGCTCATGACGAGCTGAGCTCGTCATGAGCACCGGAGTGCCGTGGCTCATGACAAGCTCAGCTCGTCATGAGCCTCGAAGAGGTTAAGTGGCAGACGCTACAGTTGCTGCAGGGGCAGTGCCCTGTTGGTAATGGATGTAGCCTGCGGATGCTGCTCTCATTAGTATTGGTTAATCTGGGTCATGTGTGTACTAGGTGGTTCTTCAGGTTCATGCCACGTATGTGGCTGAACATGGGCGTGGGTATGTCAAGTCCCCCACTATTTAGTGTGTTCCAGTGTTTCTTCACTATTTTAGTGACTTTGTCTGAGGCCATGCTGAAGGTGGTTATGCATATGGGTCTTCTGGTTTCTGAGTTGTTGGTTATCTTGGGCTCAAGAAGGGCTTCCCTGTTATAGTTGCCGGCCCTCTATTTTGCCTTTGCAACCAGATGTTTAGGATAGTTGCGTGTCAAGAGTTTCTCGCTGAGATCACTGGCCTGTTTGTTGTAATCCTGCTTGTCGGTACAGTTCCTTCTCAGACAGAGGAATTGTCCAAAAGGGAGATTTTGTTTTAGGTGCCGGGGGTGGAAACTGTCATAGATCAGAAGGCAGTTTCTAGCAGTTGGCTTGAAATGTGTGGTGGTAGCTAAAGCACTCTGTCTTGCCCAGATGTTGAGGTCTAGGAATACTAAGTGAGACCTGTTCATGGTGTGCGTAAATCATAGGTAGGGGTCTTGTGTGTTTAGCCATTGTAGGAATTTGTTGGCACTTCCTCAGTGCCATGCCAAATCAGTAGAACATCGTCTATATATCTCTTCCACATGTGGGGGTAGATGTTGTTTAATATTTTGTGATTCTCCAGATGGTGCACATAGAGGCCCGCCACACTCGGCGCAAAGGTGCTCCCCATGCTCATGCCATGTTGCTGGCGGTATAGGGTCTCCTCAAATCTGAAGAAATTTTCAGTCAGCGCTAGTCTGCAGAATTCAAGCACAACGTGTCTGGGTGTGTGGTAGGTCCAGTCTTCCTCAAAAAGGACATCTTCAAGTATCTCCAGTGTTTCCTTGTGAGGAAGACTCGTATAGAGACTTTCCACTTCCAAGCCAATGAGTATGCTGGATGTGGGGTCAAAGGCTAGGTCTTTTAATAGGCAGAGGACTGCCTTTGTGTCCTGTAGATAGGTGTTGGTTTTCTGTATGATTGGCCTTAAGAAAGCGTCTGCAAACTTAGAAAGTGGTTCTAGAATGGAGCCAATCCCTGACACTATGGGTCTCCCTGGTGGCTTGTCCAGATGTTTATGGATTTTGGGGATGGTGTAAATATAGGGAGTAGTTGGGTTTGTGTTTTCAAGAAAGTCAGCTTCTTTCTTGCTCAACCAGTCATTAGGTACTGACTCTTCAATGAGGAAGGCAATATCAATCCGAAGTCGTTTAGTGGGGTCTTCGTTGATAGTTTCTTTCATCTGCTAGTTAGCGAAGGCACTTGTTTCTGTAGTCAGTGGTGTTCTGTAGGACAATTACTCCCCCTTTGTCTGCTGGTTTTATTGTGATAGTATCGTCGGTGGACAGTTGTTGTATTGCTTCACGTTCAATGTTGCTAGTATTCTGGAACACTTTGATGGTCCTGGCGTCCAGTTCTTTGACTTCTTTGATAACCGCATTTTCGAAAGCCAGTAGCTCGACAGGTAGGTTGACGGGTGGCGTGTGAAACTGGATTTCTTCCTTAGTCCGGTGTTGCTTCTTGGTTCGTCAGTAGGTGGTTTGTCCCGGAAGAAGATCTCAAGTTTTATTTTCATGATGAACTCCTTTAGTTCACAACAGAGTTTGAATCTGTCTACAGATGGGGTAGGTACAAAGCCTAGCCCTTTTTCCAGTACTGATAGTTGTGTACGTGTTAATGTGGCATCGGATAGGTTCACAACTAAACTGGGTTGTTGCTTGTTGTTGGGTTGGTTATACTAAGGAGAAACACAGAACACCATGCAGGTTAGCTCCTGTGCCCGCTTTAAAGTAAGAGAATTAACAACCTTTTATGAAAAGTTCCCCTTGAAGTGCTTCTAAATTGTGAGGAAAAAGCAATGATATTCCTCTATATTGATTTCCGTACAAAGGGCCTGATTATTAGTTTGGCTGTCTTGGAGTGTGCTGCCATGCCGGCTCCCCACTTCACGACTGCAAACTCGGTCGCCGCCCACCGGCCAGATTACGAGTCATTTTGCAGTCTGGAGGGCTTGCAGAGCAGCAGTCCTGCAGTGGTGCAGTTCGAACTGCAGCATTGAGGGAGCGCCAAACCAATTTCCTGCACGGCATGGACTTTGGAGTCCATGCCATGCAGAATCTGGTGTGCATGCACAAAGGGGGACAAACAGGGGTACACACTGTGTGCCCCCCTGCATTCACCACCATGTACAAGGGCACCAGGGAACCCCTTACTTTCCTGACAGTCACACTTTCCATAGCGGGATCACTGTCATAAAAAGTGTAGAGGTCAGCAAAGTCATAATATGCCACAGCGGCACCACCAACGTATTACTGCACCAGAGCGCCACACCAATGCTGTGTGATCACGGATCCCCAGTGGTTGCGGCTGTCCCAAGTGGTAATACGGCAGTCTGGCCACCGGTGCGGCGGTAGGCGCCACACCGCCAAACTTCTAATTAGGCCCAAAGTTCTCAGCTGTGTTCCTGGAAAACACTATTCGGTGTACATATAACTGACTTTCAAGGTGGTCTAATTTTGCTATCCAGATTCTACGAGAGCGGTGGAATTCAATAGTTTTAGAGAGTATTTAGTTATCGGAGTCCTAATCTGAAGTTCAGTACATGATTTCTGAAATATGCTAGGGAAACCTTTTTTAGTGTCTGAGATAGGTGTATTTTTCTGGGTTATTACTTTTGAGGTCAATCGACGTGAATAGGCCCTTTTTAACCTGTGTTACTGGACAGAGGCCTACAGGCTCACTCATTTTAAAGTTCCACTGCTTTGTGGCTTATTCCCTTGGCCTACATCAGTTTAATGTGGAGTGCTACACAGTGCAGGAGTGGCGTCTCTGCGCTGGGTGTATGTGTACCTAGGAAGGGTACAATACAGAGATAAGGCAGCAAGGTGCTTGAAAGCTGCCTGAATGCACGTGCTGGGTGTAAGTTTACCTGTGATTGGTACAGTATGTTGGGTGTAGTGCTGTGCACCTGCATGCATGGTAAATGCATGTGCTAGGTGTATGTATGCCTGTGAATGATACAGTACATGAAGGATACGCTGTGCAGTACTTGCATATGAAATGCATGTACTGGGTGTTTGTAGGCCTGTGGTTGGTACTATACATGGCAGACAATGGGTTCATTTTTGGGATACCCACGCCTGCTTGGTGAAACATGAGGAGAGGAGATAGAGAAATCCCCTTAGACAGATTTATGTATTCGTGCATTCCTGTAAGCTGGGTGGAACACACGCTGGAGGATCCGGGAGAGTCCGGACTCCCCCATTCACTTCAAAGGGTGCTCTTTCATTAAGTGAGAGGTCACAAGGAACAGGCCTGGGAAAATCTGAGAAAAGATATGAGGCTGATAAGAGAATCATAAAGAGTAGTGCTGGTGCCCTGGACTAGCCTTTTGATACACATATAACTATTGCTGATACCCAGGTGTGAGCTCTAGTCACTCCCATAGCCTGTGTCATATGGCCATCAGCTTTCAAGTCGGCCCTTCTGTGACAGACTGCTTTCAAGAGGAACAGTGGGCAAAGGGGTGCACACTTCAAAAGGAAACAGACCCCCATCATTTGGTGTCTAGAAATGAACTATTAGAAGGGGAGCTTGAGACCCCAAATATTTTGATCTGCCAAGCAACCTGATTGGCTATTTGAGAAGGGGAAGCTCTGCAAGACTTGTGCCTGTGAACATGACTGGGGGCCGAGACATGCTAATCTCCCTGCTAGGTGAGGGGACATCACCTAGGGAATCCATGACCATTTGCCATGGAACCTGGAGCAGCAGCGCCTGCCTGCTTGCCAAAACCAGTGTCCCGTGAAGAAGAGGAGAGCATTGGAGTAAGCAAGGTCCAGTGGGGAGACTTGTCAAGTGGACTCCCTTTGCGAGATGTGAAGAACGGCTGCTGCACAGATCGAGTCATTGCCCGTGTACAGGAGAAAGTCAGTCACCCTTGTATACCAGAGATGGCCACCATGTATTTAGGTGTGTGTATCTCTGTGCCAATTGGGCCAGAGCCCTTGCATAGCGAGGAGTGGGCAAGTCCATATGCCAGAAGGGTCTGACGCGAAAAGATTACTGTGCTGTGAGCGCTGTAGCACTTGGGCCATAGTGGGATGCAACCATGTATCACAGGGGCCGCCGCTGAGGACTTCTCCTTGTTGATTGGGTCAGAGCCCATATAGAGAGAAGATACAGTGAATCTACATGCGAGAGGGGGTCACTGGGAGCAGCCAAGACATGGAACCTGTTTGCAAAACCCTGCTGGAGAAATGAGGCCGCCATGGGAGTGCTGCCATTGTAATCAAGGTGAAGGACCCCCTTCAGGCTCATCACATTCACCCCTACCCCCACTGTAGGATGGACCAAGAACTTACCCCGTAGGTCAGGAGGAGCTGCTGAGAGACTCTAGGTGCTTCTTTGGCGAAACTGCGAATGGGGAACTCTACAACTGCTGAGTTCTGTCTGCTTGGGCCATGTGTGGCAATTCACCCGATTCAGCTGCTGGATGACTTCAATGTGACTTTGGGTAGTCTGATGCTCCTAACTCAGGCAAGTGATTCTGTTGCAGTTCTTTGACACTTTCTCCATCCCATTGTGTCAGGATCCAGAACAGACAGCCTACCCACCACTGCCTGTATTCCAAATTGAAACTAAAGAAAGTTGGTGGGTAGAATCTCTGAAAATACAAGGAAAGCATATCCCTTGTCCAAAACCATGCAGAGACCTGGCTGATAGATCCTCATACAAACCGCTCAATGTTGAATCTTGATTATCATATTTTGAACAACGTTTTGACCTTTAGACTTTACTCATATATAGAATCACTAATACATTACAATGATTTCATACCCAGCAGAAATATCTCCATCAATATCAGATGCCTGGTGAGAAAATAATAGATCAGCACCGACACTTAATCATCAACACCAGTGCTTTTCATGTGCACCAGTTAATGACATTGTGCTGACGCCGAGACTCACTTGAAGCCGGCAGTTCTGGACATGGTGCCATATCCTTTCCCAACTTTCATGCTTAGTAGTTGGTTCTGTTAGCAGCGCTAACAGGAGAAATAGGCTGGTCAAAGCTGCCTTCTGAAGAGAGCCCCAGCACTTTTTCTATTACACTGGATGAAGCACCAGATAACATTTATTGCACCATTGTGTTGCCGATGGATCTGGGAAAGGCATTTGAACCACCGAGTCAAATTTCTTATTTAAGGTGCTTATATTTATGTATATGGAGAGAACTTGGTAAAGTGAAGTAAGCTTTTGTACCACAGTTCCCTAGCTAGAGACTGAATCATCAAGGTAAAATTGCCATCTTATCCAATTTACAGAGGGACGAGACATGGCTGCCCGTTCTCCTCTATGATTATGATCCTAACTAGGAAGCCCTTTGGTGGGATGTTATGGACGTAGAACAGGAACATAGGGGTTTTCTTGCGGGAGGAAGTACATGTTTTCCCGCTTTATGCGGATGACATGTTCTTGTACCTGAGAAATATGGATGTGGGATTGCAATCTATAATTCGCTATCTAGAGAAGCTTGGCAGGTTCTAATTGCTAATGCCTTTCCCACAGTTCAGAACATGCAGATGGGACCCATGGCATTAACCCGCTGAGCATCACTTGGGAAGCTCATACATTCCAATGCCTTGGGTGGGGCAGTGCTTAACTTGAGCTGATGGTTTCATGTGCTTGGCACCAGTGCTTAATTGTCTACACCGCCACTTATGACAGCCTGCCACATGGTGGCAGTGCTTGTCCAATTGAAAGATTAGCGCAACAGTTTGTTATTAATTCAATAAACATTAAAAATTACTAATACTTTCCACCAAAATCTTTCGTATAGCTTTGGAAGAGTCTGAATTGTCATATTTGTAGACGTGTGATGTTCAGTTGTTGTGTTGGTTTTGGCATTGGCAGCGTTGGCAGGGGCCATGGGTAGTGCAAGCTTCAGTGGCCTCCTGACACAACCCCTCGCACTTGTGTTTTTTACAAATTAGGCACTGGTAGAGATGTATCACAGACATGAAGACCTGACGGTGGGTTACTTCGGAACGGTACTGAGGTGTTTAAGGGGTAGTATTGACTTCTGGCAGTCTTTGTAAATGTCAGTCATGGACAGAATAGTTGTGAAATTTCTAAGTATGGTTTATTATTTTAGTTATCAGCCACAGTGTTGGTTCAAAGATTTGGAGTCAACCCTGAGGGATTTCATGTGGCTGTGTGCCAACAAAGGGTAGATTTAAAGGTCCTGAAACTGCTACCGTTTCATGTGGCTAGTGGGCTTCGTATGGATCTAGGACAGATGGGATCAGTGGCTGCCAGAGATGAGTTGGTTGCAAGACTCCTGGGGTTTAAGAGGAAATTGGGCATGACCACTACCTTGGAAGCTATTGCCCCAAGATGCAGGGTGCGAAGCATGTGAAGGACGGTTCCGAGACCGCTCTATGTTCCTAACACCCCTCTGGAGGGACTCCCAAGTGACTCTGGTTGGTTTGGGGCTCCTATGCTCACACCCTAGATGGAGGCTAGATCATCACGTGGGCAATCTAAAACAGGAGAGTCAGGTGATGTCCCTAACTGGACTGGTGGATGACTTTGCCCCCGAAGCCTCTCAATTCCTTACTTATGGGGCCACCAACTAGTAATTGGTTTTATCGATCCCTACTATGAATGATTAAACCTGGTCTGCCATGTGTTAAAACTAGGGGGCCGAATCCAAGTTTGACGTTGCGGCGACAGGCCGCCCTGCCGCCACATCACCAAACCCGCATAAGAACCGCCCGCCGTATAATTACTTTTTTAGTCATTGGGAGGCATTTCCTTTGCTTTCCCCATGGCTGTGCCTAAAAAATAGGCACCACAATGGGAACGTCAAAAGAAGTTCCAGCAAGGCATGGACTGTGAAGTCCATGCAGTGCTGAAACTGGAGGTGCATACACACTAGGGCACATGCTGTACCCCCTGGGTGCATCCACAAGGCAAGAGGCAAAAGAGTGCTCTGTATGGCCCCCTTTCCTCACATCACTGTTTTCATGGAGGAAAGACCGCCCTGAAATCAGTGGCGGTGATGAAAGTCGCAATATGCTTGGTGGGAGCTCGGCGGTCCCGCAAAGCATTTTCCTCCTAGTCAGCCTGGTGCCATAAAGACACTGGGGAAGATGATGGGAGAGGTGTTCTTCTCAATTCTATAATTCGGTTTCAATGAATGCATGTTATTGATAATGGCCCTTAATTCTATTTCTAATTAATAATTCAGGGTCTTCATACTGTACAGATGATTGAAAGAGGTCCGACACCCACCAGATAGCTTATATAATACAATTTTTTCAGCGTTCACTTCAGGTTGCAGGAAGCTAGGAGAACAGCACTCCGCCTTGAGCAGTTATGTTACATCAGCACATGCCAAGGACCAGCTCCCAGAGCTTATATGTGCAGGAACCTCTCTGGCATCACCATGTCATGGAACATTCGGACATCATGCACATCACTCTTTTTGTCAAAAAATGGTGTCATACCCATCGCACAAACCATCAGCGGAGTCTTCTCGAGGCCTACCAGCGGCTCTGCTGCAGTTCAGAGTTAAATGTGCCTCAAATTAGGCAAAATCTGCTACTGGATCCTGAAGGCTGATCACCTACTGTTTATGGTGGATTCAACTTCTTGGAATCCCTCATGGCAATAGCAGAGGAATCTGATAACCTTGAAGATCTTAATAAGTGAGGAAAGCAACATTTCTGAAAGACTGGAAATGTATAAAATTACAGTGTATCTGCCACTATGAGGAGACATTTCTAGTGAACACCTTTGGTGGATTATTAACCACTGGATTTCTCTCCAGAGTGGATCTACCCCTGACAGGCACTGCCACTTTGGTGGTGAGTCCTCTGTGGCCTTGCCTAAATACACTTCCCACCAAGTTGTTATTATATATATATTTAAAAAATCTACCACACCGGCAGATGGAAAGTCTGCTTTGCACATTCTATTAATGCACTAAAATCCATATTTCTAGGATGTAGGGATACTTTAGCTTTTTGACATAACCAATGGGAGGAGGTGTGTCCTGGTGACCAGAGCAGCTGACTTCAGATCCTTAGGACCTGGGAGCAGGTTCAAATCCCAGCCTTGGTATTTAACAATATTGTGTAATTCACAGACAATCTCTTAGAACCTGATTACGAGTTTGGTGGTCGTGGCTGCCCACCAGATTACTAGTAATCTCGTGGTCTGGCGGGAGGTCCTTTTGTGATCCCACAGCGGTGCTTATTAAAAAGATACCGCAATGGGAGCACCAATGCCTGTTCCTGCACGCCATGGACTGTAAAGTTCATGTTGTCCAGGAAAGGGGTTGACTGCACACGGGGGGAACAACATTTGCCTCCTGCAGGCACCCCATTGCCCTGAGGCACAAGGGGTTCCTGTAGGGCCCCCTTGATTTACTCACCTCCATAGTTTTCATGGCTGCCTCACCACCATGAAAATTGTGGCGATGAGGAGGTTCCTAATATGCTTCGCGGGGCCGCAGCAGCACCGGCAGCATATTAGGGCTTCCGATCGACACACCACCGCCGCGGGATCCATGATTCCCGGCAGTTGCGGCAGTCCTGTGGCGGTCCCACCGCTGTGTTCGTAATACGGTGTGTGGACCACCACCACGGGTTTGTGTGTGCAATAGACCGCCAAACTAGTAATCAGGCCCTTAACCATATGCGCCGCAGCGCGTTTTCCCGCTGTGCGCTGAGAATCGCGAAATCCCACGGTTCATGACGAGCTCAGCTCGTCATGAGCGTACGGGCGGTGTACCTCATGACGAGCTGAGCTCGTCATCAGCGTGGAAGGGGTAAATCTCCATTTCCCCCCCAAAAAAATATTGGTGTAACACCCACTTGATGTACATGATCCTGCGTTTTATCTCCCAACACCATGTGCAATATATATAGGGCTATCTTGCTGTTAGCTTGATTTACACTATAAAATACCACTACATACAATACTGAATTATATCTAACTATTGCCCTGTTGCTCACACCAAAGTTACTCTCATTGTGAAACCTCTGTGGCTCCAAACAGAGCTCTGCTGAGCAGTGCAGGAGCTTAGATACAGTTCACACCCAGACTTTAGCTTCTCTCCCCCAGCCAGACAGTTTAATTTATTCAAGAGCCTGTTTTTTCATTTTTCAGAGCTGTGATTAAAATTTACGTTTTCAGGTTGACGTCATGATCTAGGCGTCCAGTAGTCACGTTTAAAGCACGTTTCATGTAATTGCTCAGTATTCTTCAAGAAAAAAAGGCACGAGGGCAATCTTGTTTACTGTCTTGCATCACAGCCCGCCAAACAGAAGAAGGTGGAAGCCGCCGAGGGACACACTGCGCACGTCCCAGGCCACATGCCGCCCTCCTAAATGAGATTTTAATGCCAAAGCCCAGGAGACCAGTGGATGTCTGCCTTTGTGAAGGTGCCCACAGCTGGCACTTGGTCAGGCAGGCTCAGAGCTTTCAGTTTTAATAAAGAAGGGCTCACTCCACAGCCAGACAGATGCGATCCCCCCCTTTATTAACCAAGCGATAGGAGTCAGGGCTAGAGGGGAAACAGGCACATTCCTCATAGGCCGCGTCTCTGAAAGATGAGTCTGCCAGGGGTGGGGTGTGGATCCTGAATATCGACTAGTGAATATCGAGGGACAAAATATCGAAAGGTAAATATGTATAGATTTTCTATACCTAACTCCACATATGTCTACCTGATAATATATGTATATATATTGTCAAAGTACATAGACGTGGTGTTAAGAATACTAAATGATGGTTCCCTGTACTCACTTCCATTTCAATATTTTACCATGATATTAGTGTGCTACGATATTGTGGCACATGCCATTCCAGTGTACAGTCCTGGGGTTGAGCATGCCTGATATTTAACTGCTTAACCGCGGTGCGGATTCCGGTGCAGTGGTTTTAACGAGCAGGCGGGGCGCCGTCGGCCAACAGACGTGAGAAGCACTAGCCAGGTAGTGCCCACGACGGCCACTGGCCGACGGGAGCACAGAAGGGGTTAACTGACTTGTCTCCAGCCGCGTTTTCTGAGCTCTCACGGTCCCCAGTTTAGAAAAGGGGAATAGCATTGTAACCATCAGACCTTTGCTGTACCCTGGAGCAGCTCTCATTTCCAAACGCATGCTTAGAACTCGGAACGCTGTGTTGGATAATGGTGTCTAGCTTAAGTCCACAATTACATGAGCCATGTCAAATTGTCAGGATGACTAATGAATGCAATGGCATAAGAAGAGGGGTGCTGTAGGTGCGGGCCACCCCGGGTGTCATTACTAAGGGACAAAATGGCAAAAATATGTGATTAAAACACATATGTTTGCCATTTGTCAAGCCGGGGGTGACAAGTGTCATCACTGAGGGGGTGACAAAATGGCAAATATATGTGTTTTAATCACATATTTTTGCCATTTTGTCACGCCAGGGGTGAAAAGAAATGTTCCTCACCGGGTACCACCTGACCTTGCTACGCCACTGAATGCATGGATAAATACCTGATTCACAAAGCCATTTGTGCATTTTCAAGTGGACTTTTCTATGCAGATAAGGCTTCATTTTTTGATTCACAAAATGTGGATTTCCACCCATAAAAATGTACTCACACTTTTTCACGTGACTACATCTTCGAGTGGGAGTGGATGTTCCAGGGTGGACATGCGCTGGAACGTTTTGGAGCAGGTACAAGCATACCTGCTTGTGGGTAGTCAGAAACCTTTCTATTGTCCATTGTCAAACTGGAAATGGTTGGGATTCGGAAAGGGCAAAAGTAAATCCATTTCCAGGGAGGGAATGGATAGATAACACCCACAAAATTGATGAGGGTGCAAATCTTCCCTTAGAACGAATATTTCTAGTTCTAAAGGAAACACAAAAATAGTAAAAGTGTGATTGCACTCTTGGCCTGCATTTTTGGACGTTCAGTTTTGTTTGCTGTACATTTATAGATGTCAAAATGGCATACAGGGTGGTAAATAAGAATGAACAAAGGTTATCAAGGAGTACGCTTGGAAACTTACTGCTGCCATACCGTAAGGTGTAGCCTTAGAAAACCTTGTGGTTTCCAAAAATAGTGGACATTTATTGATTGACTCTAACTGTACCAGGAAACCTTTGGGCCATTTATGCACAAACTAGCCTGCTCGGTGTAATCTGTCCATGGAGGTGTCTATACTGTCATTCGACCTACTGGTTCAGTTTTCATCTGTTTTACCTGTGGAAACAGCAAAAGGACTTCTAGTATGTTTAGGTAAAAGGTTGCCTGAAAGGAAAACAAGGCAACAAAATTAAGTTTATGTGCTCCCAAACACCTGACTGGGGCCAACTGAAGAACTCCCTAAATCTTCAATCACATGGGTTCATCCTGGGTGGCTTCCCCAATATTTTTCCTGATTTTTGGTATGGTAACTCCCTCTGCTTCCAGAACTTGCTTCTCTCCTCATATGATAACGAGATGTTAGAAACCACCATGAATATTTACTCAATTTCATTCTTACTGCCAACTTGTAAACTCAATCTACGGCCGATCGCAATTGGTCTGGTAATCACTGATTCCAAGGTCTGACCCACAGTATCATGTGCAAATTGCCTGCTTGTTAATAACTTCATTCTGCGATGGCGGTCTTCGGTAGGTGTGCAGTAGGTAACCCCGATTGTGCATGAATCTAGTCAGGGCTACATCCCTGTGTTTGTCCCCGGATTTTGTAAATTGTGTACATGATTTTGCCTTCACCCCTACAGCTTGTTAGGTCTCGCGACCTATCGATGCGCGCAAGCGCATCGAGCGGAGCGAGAATTCAAGTAGCCAAAATCCTCGTCAAACCAAGGGCTTTCTGCTGCGGTTTTGTTTAAGTTCACGTGAATCACGTGATCAAACAAGCACGCGCATCAGCCTCCCTCCCTCCTAATTGCATTTTTTTAAAGGGCGCCGCACAGCACATCAAAGGGCTTCGCCCAGCGTGCGCTCTGCGGCTTCTCGGCTTCTCCTCCCCTAATTATTCATGGCTCAGTTTCCCGGCGCACGCATTTGTTCACATTTTTTTCGCCGCTCTCCCCACTCGGCCCCCTCCCCTGCCCGCCGTGTCGCATTTCTCCTCCCCCCTCCCCTTCTCTGCCTTCCATTCCATCTTGTTTTAATTTATGTTCCTTGGTCCACACTAATTTTTACTATTATTTATAAGTATTTAGTTTTGCAGCACAATATCATTGGTGCAACAAGGATATTGTGCTGCAAAACTAAATACTTATAAGGTCCCACAAGCGAGACCTATTGGCAATGCCAATGCTTGTTGTAATTGTAATTGCATTTATATAGCGCTTACAACCCCTGAAGAGGCGTTGATGCGCTTTTTCGGTGAGTAGCACACTACTCCATAGCCAAAATGGTTTAGTGATTAATAAGCATAGTGAAATATGAAAATAATTTGAGAGTTGGATATGTTAATTTGTTATTTGGATTGAAAAGGATAGTGGAGGGACAGATGTGGGGAGGGTTTGGATTTATATTTTGCTTGCTACCCCTGATAAGGTGTTGAAGCGCTTTTCAGCAAGTGATAAATTCTGTCACATTCTACGAGACTCTCTGAGACATGGGCCTGCATGGATCTCTCTGTAGACCATGGTTTCTGTGTGCTGGGGATCGCCCCAATGACAGTTTCTGAGTCGGCATCAGGACCTTAATCTGGCTGTAGGCCAAACTGTCTACAGCAGAGGTCTTCAAACTTTTTGATGCCGAGACCCCCTGTCAAAACGTTTTAGGTGTAAGGACCCCCTCCTGACAAAAAAGTTTAGAAATTGGTAGTCCTCATCATCGACCAACATAAATTCTCCAAATTCACACTGCAAATCATTTTACGTGGGCAAATGATATTATACAGTTTTTAGTGAACCAAAGGTTTGCGGGTGACTGTGGTGCGGTGTCAGAGGCTTACTACACAGGTCAAAAAGAAAATGTCACCAAAAAGAATTCCCCAAAAATGCACAATGGTACTTTACTTTCCATAAACAAAAAATTATTTGACAAAACTTATTTGGATGAGGACAACCTTCTGAACTAATGTGATAGGTTTGCCAGTTTTTCTCCAGAGAGAATATCAATCTTGTTGGACCCGGCCTCGTGGCGTGGTCCCGCTCCTCCTCACATGGCGGACCCGGGACAGCCATGACCCCTGTCCTCCCCGACGAAGCTACCCTTCACGAGAGCCGCCTCTCCTGGTGACCCCCGGCTCTCTCCCTCCGGAACACGGCGACCCCTGTTCGCCCCCCTCTACTGGTCCAGACCCTACTCGGGCCACCATCACAGGTCCCGACTCCATCTTGGACCCTCCACGTCCTGACCACGTGGCCTCGGCCCGTCCCCGGCCGCAACCCCAGCGAAGCCCCGACATCGAGGCACCAAGATCCGACCAGGTGGTAAAGCGGCCCCTTGACGGATCAAGGAGGAGGGGAGTTTCGATGGCCCTCCAACGGTCCCCTGGTTTCGATCTCCCTCCGGCTCCCCTGGGCGCTGGCTCCACCCCCCTGCTGGGTGTCCGGACATTCTCATCCCGGCCCCTCTGGCCCCCAGGCGCGAGGGTCCGGACATCAAAGGACTCCAGGCCTATATCTGGGGCAGCTCTGGAATAGGTCGGCAGTTGTATCCTGGAGTCGAAAGCCCTGCTGACGCTGTCGCGGCTGACCCCGAGAAGAACTCGCTGCTTTGATCGCTGAAACCATCTTGGAGTCCTGCTGGCGCTGCCGCGGCCCAACCTCGCTGAAACCATCTTGGAATCCTGCTGCCGCTGCCGCGGCCCAACCTCGCTGAAACCATCTTGGAGTCCTGCTGGCGCTGCCGCGGCCCAACCTCGCTGAAACCATCTTGTAGTCCTGCTGGCGCTGCCGCGGCCCCACCTCGCTGAAACCATCTTCGAAGCCTGCTGGCGCTGCCGCGGCCCGACCTTGCTGGTTCTAGGACTGTCCCGCTACCCCTTACCCTCAAGCTATCAAGACTTTACGGATCCCTCGGTCTGCTTGTACATATTGCCAAGAGAACCGATCGTTATTGCTGATAAAGATTCTAAGAAGTTATCCTCTTGTGTGGTATCCCTTTGTAGTGGTGTGATTGCTCTGCTGGTTACGATTCTAGGAGAGGAGCCTCACTCAGGAGGCCTCTCGACGGCGCTCGGCCAACTCCACACGGAGAGGTGGGTCTTGGGGTGGTCAGTCAGACATCTTCTGCCTCCCCAGGGACTGCCTTTCCAACATTGGTGGCAGGCGGTGCGATCCGAGCCGACGCAAATCGTACAGAGAGTGACTCACCCACTACTGACAGAAACACACCGCGACCATGACGACCAAAGAACCCGGACCGACCACGGAGTTCCAAAAGGAACGATTAGAGGACTATAATCATAAAGAATTGAAACAATTCTGCAAAGACCTGGGCATCGCTACCACTGGGCTAAGCACCAAGGAAGACCTCAAGCTGGCCCTACAAGCATGGGTAGAGGCAGGAGCGACGCCACCCCAGGGCGAAGAAAACACAGTCCCAGATGTGCACCGAGAAACCCTCGCAACCGCAGCGGAGGAAAGAAATACTAACGGAGACATGGGCCTCTCCCATGAAGACGCCCAAGAGCGAGAGAGGCGCCGACTCCACGAATTGGAGCTCGCCCGACTCCGTCTGGACGGAGAACTAAAACTAGCCGAGAAAAAAATAGCCCTGGAGCAACTACGGCTGCAAGGAGACCTCGAAGAGAAACAAAGGCAAAGAGACTTGGAGGAAAAGAAGATCACGTTCGAGCACGAGCGGGGCTTGAAGGAGCTTGAGATCAAGGCCAAAAATGGGGAAGCCAGCGCCTCTGGGAACCGGGGTCCGCCTCCCCCTACAGACAATAAGGTACACATTCCCAAGGATGTCGTCAAAGAATATTACAAAAATGACGACATCCAACAATGGTTTAAGGCTTACGAAGTAGCCATGACCTCCCATCGAGTACCCGCCAAAGACTGGGCCGCCGGCTTGTGGGGGAAGTTCGTCAACGAAGGGAGGGACGCCCTGCTAGAACTCCCCAACACCGAAATGACCTCTTATGAACACATGAAAGCCGCCCTCCTTACCCGCTATGGGCTCACCCCCGAGATGTACCGGCAGCGATTCCGAGACTGTAAAAAAGTCCCCGGTACCACGTGGGTGGAGTACGTGAACTTCTATAGTAGAGCCCTGGAAGGGTGGATCAAGGGCAGCCAGGTCACCACATACGAGCAGCTGTTCAACCTCATTGTATGGGAGTACCTCTCCAACAACTGCTTTATCGAGCTCCGACAACATTTCCTCGACAGCAAACTGACCGAGCCCCGGAAACTCGCCATCGAGGCCGATCGATGGGTGAGCACCCGGGTCCCCTGGAGCCCGATGGGAGACTACGGTCGAGGTCCCCCGGGAAACCACCGGCCGCGGGGTGGCGGAGGAGGTCAGAACAGGCCCAGGGACTTCCCCGCGGGGCTGCCCCTGACCCCCACTTCACCGTCCCTGGCCGGAAGGGGGGGGCCCCCCAGCATGACCGGGGCCCCGCCCGAACGTTACCTGCCACAGATGCCAGCGGCCCGGACACTATGCGAATGACCCTTTCTGCCCCATGAACCAGCGACCTGGCTCCACCGGTCCTCCAAACCGCCAGATCGCTGCCGCCGCCCTGGGAGAAGAGAGGGGCGAAGAAGAGAACTATGACCACAAGCAGCCCGAGTGGGAGCCCGCCGCTATGTCCCTAGTGTGCCTAGGAGAAAGGGACATGATTCCCTGGGCCCCGATCCCGGGCAACACTCAAAAGTATCGCCAATGGGTCACCATTAATGGACACCGGGCCGAAGCCCTCCGCGACACCGGAGCCAGCGTGACGGCCGTCCGTTGCCACTTGGTGACTCCCGACCAAATCCTACCCAATGTGTTGTGCCCAGTGCGGTCGGTGGACAACTCCGAGAGCCTGTGCCAAATGGCCCGTGTTCCCTTCGAGTGGGGAGGGGTGTCGGGCATGCTGAAAGTGACTGTCCGAGATGATGCCCCCGTGGACTGCATCCTCGGGAACGACCTAGAAAGTTCCCCCTGGGCCCACGTCGAGCGGAGAGAGCATCTGGGGATGCTAGGCCTTCCCGAGTGGGTCTGTGCGACCACCCGCTCCATGTCCGCCCGAGCCTCCGCCCCGACGGAGGACGCCCCGACTGGGGAACCCGAGTGGCCCGCACCCTCGCCGCCCGCAGTAGCAGAGGACGCCGATCCAGACCCTGAGCCCCTGGGGCCCCCCGGGGGAGAAATCGCTGAACTCGACAACATCCCGGAACTGGCCCAATGGCGCCAAGAAGGTGGCCCCACCCGAGAACAGTTCCGGCAGGAACAGAAAACCTGTCCCTCCCTCGAGGGAATCCGACAACAAGTCGCCACTCAATCCGCCGGAGATCCATCGGGGTCCCACTGAGTCTATTGGGACCACGATCTCCTCTATAGCGAACAAAAGATTGCCGAACTAGGGGCCGGCCGGGTGCTGGTGGTCCCCCTCCGATTCCGAGACTTTCTCCTGAACCTGGCACACGATGTACCCCTCGCTGGGCACCTGGGGCAGGACAAGACGTACAGCCGCCTGGTGACCCATTTCTACTGGCCCAAGATGAAGAACGATGTGAGCAATCATTGCCGGACGTGCCCCACCTGCCAAGCCAGCGGGAAGAGTGGAGGGAAGAACAAGGACCCCCTCCAACCCTTCCCAGTCGTCAATACCCTCTTCGAGCGGGTCGGAATAGACATTGTAGGGCCCCTGGAGCCTCGCACCTCCCAAGGACACCGGTTTATCCTCGTCCTGGTGGACCATGCCACCCGCTATCCCGAAGCCATCCCCCTACGGACGGTGACGGCCCCCGTGGTGGGTCGGGCGCTGATGGGGATCTTCTCCAGAGTGGGCTTCCCTAGAGAGGTCGTAAGTGACCGGGGCACGAACTTTATTTCTCGCTCCATGAAGTCCCTGTGGCAACAATGCGGGGTCACCTATAAGTTTACGACCCCCTACCACCCCCAAGGGAATGGATTGGTAGAACGCTTCAATAGAACTCTTAAGGGGATGATTATGGGCCTGGAAGAGCCCCTGCGACGCCAGTGGGACGTGCTGCTGCCCTGCCTCCTATTCGCCTACCGGGAGGTCCCTCAGAAGTCCCTGGGGTTCAGTCCCTTCGAACTATTGTACGGACACCCCGTCCGGGGTCCCCTCAGCCTGGTCAAAGAGGGCTGGGAGGGTGCCATCCGAGATGCTCCCCCCGACGTCTATAGGTACCTTCTGACCCTCCGAAATCAGACTCGAAAGTTCAGAGCCTTGGCCGAAGCCAACCTCGAGGCCAGCCAGGAGGAGATGAAACGCTGGTATGACCAAAACGCCTCTTCCATTGAGTTCGAGCCGGGCCAACAGGTCTGGGTCATGGCCCCGGTCGAACCATGTGCCCTCCAGGACAAGTGGACGGGGCCCTTCAAGGTGGTGGAGCGCAAGAGCCCGGTTACTTACCTAGTGGACATGGAATCCCCCAGGAACCCCCTCCGGGTTCTCCACTCCAACCGGCTCAAGCCTCACTTTGTCCGCCTGGAGCTTACACTACTGATAGCTACGGATGGCGGGGCTGAAGAAGACTCAGAGCCCCTACCAGACCTCCTGAGCACCTCCGAGAAAGACGGCTCCGTCGAGGGAGTCACCTTCTCCTCCACCCTGACCCCGGAACAGCGCCAGGACTGCCGCAACTTGTTGGGACAATTCGCAGACCTATTTTCCCTCTCCCCCGGAGTCACCCAGTGGTGCGTGCACGATGTCGACACCGGGGACAGCCCGCCTGTGCGACACCGGGCCTACAGAGTTCCCGACCGAGTTCGGACCTGCATCCAATCCAAGGTATCCAAGATGCTGGCCCTGGGGGTAGTCGAACCCTCTGACAGTCCGTGGGCCAGTCCCGTCGTCCTGGTCCCCAAGGCCGCCACCCCTGGCGCCCCCCGGAACTAAGGTTTTGTGTCGACTACCGGGGATTGAACGCCGTCACCCGGACAGATGCCCATCCCATTCCCCGGGCCGATGAATTGATCGACCGCCTGGGGGCGGCTCGCTACCTGAGCACCTTCGACCTCACCGCCGGCTACTGGCAGATCGGGCTCACCCCGGGCGCCCAGGAGCGCTCCGCCTTCTCAACGCCCGATGGCCACTACCACTTCAGGGTGATGCCCTTCGGAATGAAGAATGCCCAGCAACGTTCCAGAGGCTGGTGAATAAGGTGCTGGCGGGGCTAGAAGAGATCAGCGCTGCCTACCTGGACGATATTGCGGTGTACAGCCTCCACTGGGCCGAGCACCTCAAGCACCTCTGGGAGGTCCTGATGGCCCTCCGACGGGCCGGACTGACCATAAAAGCCAGCAAGTGCCAGATAGGCCAAGGGTCCGTGACCTATCTGGGACACAAAGTGGGGAGCGGCCAGGTGGCTCCCCTCCAACCCAAGATCGACGCCATCATGGCCTGGGAGCCCCCGGCCACCCAGACAGCAGTCAGAGCCTTCCTGGGGCTCACTGGGTATTACCGGCGCTTCGTGAAAAACTATGGGAGCATTGTGGGCCCCCTCACCGAACTCACCTCCAAAAGACAGCCCCAGAAGGTGCACTGGACACCCGAGTGTCAGGCCGCCTTTGAGACACTAAAGACAGCGATGTGTACCGCCCCCGTCCTCCAAGCCCCGACTAAGCCGGGAATTCATAGTACAGACAGATGCCTTGGAGCACGGTGTCGGGGCGGTCCTGTCCCAACTTAACGCAGAAGGAGTTGACCAACCAGTGGCCTTCCTCAGTCGACGTCTGCTGGCCCGAGAACAACGCTGGAGCACCATCGAGCGAGAGGCCTTCGCCGTGGTATGGGCCCTCAAGAAACTCCGGCCCTATCTTTTCGGCACCCACTTCCGGGTGCAAACTGACCACCGGCCCTTGCGGTGGTTAATGCAGATGCGAGGAGAGAACCCCAAGTTGCTGCGATGGTCCATCTCCCTCCAAGGGATGGACTTCACTGTGGAGCATCGCCCAGGCAACGACCACGCCAACGCCGACGGCCTGTCCCGCTTCTTCCGCCTCGACGAGGAGAACCCCCAAGAAGATGGGTGACTCTCCCCGCCTTCAGCTGGGGGGGGACGCGTGTTGGACCCGGCCTCGTGGCGTGGTCCCGCTCCTCCTCACATGGCGGACCCGGGACAGCCATGACCCCTGTCCTCCCGGACGAAGCTACCCTTCACGAGAGCCGCCCCTCCTGGCGACCCCCTCTCTCTACCTCCGGAACACGGCGACCCCTGTTCGCCCCCCTCTACTGGTCCAGACCCTACTCGGGCCACCATCACAGGTCCCGACTTCATCTTGGACCCTCCACGTCCTGACCACGTGGCCTCGGCCCGTCCCCGGCCGCAACCCCAGCGAAGCCCCGACATCGAGGCACCAAGATCCGACCAGGTGGTAAAGCGGCCACTTGACGGATCAAGGAGGAGGGGAGTTTCGATGGCCCTCCAACGGTCCCCTGGTTTCGATCTCCCTCCAGCTCCCCTGGGCGCTGGCTCCATCCCCCTGCTGGGTGTCTGGACGCTCTCATCCCGGCCCCTCTGGCCCCCAGGCGCGAGGGTCCGGACATCAAAGGACTCCAGGCCTATATCTGGGGCAGCTCTGGAATAGGTCGGCAGTTGTATCCTGGAGTCGAAAGCCCTGCTGACGGTGTCGCGGCTGACCCCGAGAAGAACTCGCTGCTTTGATCGCTGAAACCATCTTGGAGTCCTGCTGGCGCTGCCACGGCCCAACCTCGCTGAAACCATCTTGGAGTCCTGCTGGCGCTGCAGCGGCCCAACCTCGCTGAAACCATCTTGGAGTCCTGCTGGCGCTGCCGTGGCCCAACCTCGCTGAAACCATCTTGGAGTCCTGCTGGCGCTGCCGCGGCCCAACCTCGCTGAAACCATCTTGGAGTCCTGCTGGCGCTGCCGCGGCCCCACCTCGCTGAAACCATCTTCGAAGCCTGCTGGCGCTGCCGCGGCCCCACCTTGCTGGTCCTAAGACTGTCCTGCTACCCCTTACCCTCAAGCGATCAAGAATTTACGGATCCCTCGGTCCGCTTGTACATATTGCCAAGAGAACCAATCGTTATTGCTGACAAAGATTCTAAGAAGTTATCCTCTTGTGTGGTATCCCTTTGTAGTGGTGTGATTGCTCTGCTGGTTACGATTCTAGGAGAGGAGCCTCACTCAGGAGGCCTCTCGACGGCGCTCGACCAACTCCACACGGAGAGGTGGGTCTCGGGGTGGTCAGTCAGACATCTTCTGCCTCCCCAGGGACTGACTTTCCAACAAATCTGTACACGTATTCTTGCTAAAGCCGTCCTTAGATTGTGCTCCACGTCAAGTCTTGAACGGTACTTTGTCTTTAATACTGCCAATCCTGAGAACCCAATCTCACATAAATATGATGGGTTCAAAGGCAGAAGTGTCTTGACTACAATTTTTGACAAATCTGAATTTTTGTCAGACATTTTCAGCTAAAATTCCCCCAATGGCATTTTTCTGAATTGCATCCAAAGAACGCGGTCACTCTGGACCTCAATTTGGTCTTCCAGAAGTCGCGCTGGAAGATGAGCACCTGCATCCACTGGAAAAGGCTGAAAGGCCCAGTCATTGTCCTCAGGATAATACTTTTCTAAACTGTCCCTCAGAGAAGTCAAGTGATTTCTTATGACCTGCTTCATAGGGGACCAAATCCAGAAGGAATTGTCGTACTTCATTTCGCAATTTAAAAATGCAATTCACCAGCTTCCCTCTGCTTAAAACAGAAATTGCATCTGGTCCTGGCTTCTTTTTGGTGCAGTCCTTATGAGCTATTATCAAGGGTCCCCTTTACTTGAGCACATAGGCATTGATAGCAATAGGCAACACGGGTGGATAACATGCTTAGAATCCCCCTCCACCTACTAATGAGATCAAACATCTTTGCATGGCCAACTTAGCGTTCCTTCTTTCTCAAGTCAGAAAATTGTGCACTAATTAAATTGAGTAAGAGTAACCTTGGTTATTTTCAACACTTAGGTAAAGCAAAACTGCAGTATAAAGTACCATAAAAATATGAATAAGATATTTTAAATGCACTTGTAAATACCACAAAAGACTGCACTACGAAAAATCAAAACCAACAAAGAAAAATGGGAGTGTGTTAATAAAAAACAAAAAATAATGACCCATAACTCTGGTGATTAATGTATCTGCTGGAGAGAAATTGAGTTTTGTCTAGTCACGGTTTTGATCACCATAAAGTAGCACAGAGGGTTAAAGAGCCTGCTGCAAAACATGTGTAGCATGCAGATCACAGAATTGTATTTTATATAGCTAGCTAAGTGGGTTACAGCTTCTCTCACATAGATCCTTTTGTTACTAAGTTAAGATCATAATGTAACACAGTGAGCTATGAACTGGCAACAAACATCTGAATTAAAATCCCATCTTCCTCATTTGACCAAACTGTGATCCGTGGCCGTTGCTTTACTTCACTATGCATCATTTTCCTTAACAATCCAGTTTCAAAGCACATTAAAGTAATTAAATCTAGGATCTGTGCTCGACAAAAAATCACTTATATGTGGTCCATATTAAATAATTTTGCTTCACATTTAATAATAATAAAGGCTATTTAAATAGAGAACATAAACAAAGTGACGCATTTTGAATTATTCGTGGCAACGTAATCAGGACATGGGTTATTTAGTGTTTCAAATTAAAAGAAATATTAGTTTCAACAAAGTTCACTCCATTTAGTGATATAACCTCATCTACTTAATTGAGACACTGAGAAATGTTGCAGAATTTTAATCATGACCAAATGACCAGGACAAAAAAAACATTAAAAAAATGATCCAGAGCCTTTGGCCCGATCCCCCACATGGCTCACTCAGGTAAACAAACAAGAATCTGTGTGTGTGCACATGCGTGTATGATAGTTTTAGTGTATGTCTGCGAGGTGAAAAGCCATGACTTGGTGGATGAGGCATGGAAGAGGAGCTTACCTATTAGTACTTACACAACTACTAACCATCACACTGCAGTGTGACAATTCAGACTGTTCGATGCTGCCAAAACTTTAAGAATGACTTGGGTGGCAGGTATCATCTGTTGGTAATGTATATTGAATTAACAAACAACTGATTTTCTGCCCATTTTTACATTACACAAACAACGCCACCATGTGGCAGCTGTCATAAGTGCAGGTTCAAGCAACTAAGTGCCGGTACTGGCAATTACATGCTGGTGACGAGCACCGGAAACCACTGGCTCAAATTAAGCACTGGCTTCATATTAAGGTAAGACTGGATCTGACACTCGGGATTCAAACTAGTGACCGGCAGATTGAGTGCATATTTATCCGCAAAGTCTGTGCTGTTTGCCCACCTTCACAGGAAGGTCTAGACCCATCATAAATATTCAGCCCAACTACTGACTGTGTAAATGATTCCCATTTGAAATAACACTATCTGAGAGGCAGTCAGGGGGCTCAAAATGGCATCCAGGGGTTACTGGACCTCAATTGCCCCCCTTGAGTTCCTTTACCAGTGGTATTCATGGGTCCCCATACTATGTTCTCCCCAAATTGAAAGCCAAGTAAACCAATGGAGTATTTTACTCTCCAGATATTGATGGCCGAGCAGATTAAGGGCTCCTCAGGGAAGTGATGTGTTTTGGAAACTCAGAACTCAGTAACACAGGTATTGCACAATAAGTTATTATTAAGTCAATGCTGTGTTTTTTTAAAAACAAAAGGAAAAACATAACTTAAAGCACAGATAGCTAAATAGTACTTATAAAAAAATATATACAAAATGCACAGTCAGCAAACAGTATAGCCAATAGTACACAAGTGAGAGATGTGAATAACAATTTACAAACCTTCCTAACAGTGGCCACCGGCACAGCTAAATGCTGTGGGGCAGGGGCAGGGCGGGCGGAGCGGGGGGAAGTCGACAGACAACAGAAAGGGTATAATCAAATAAATAAATAACACCTATTCCATTGTCTGTAGGCTTCTCCCCCGTCGCGCCCTGCCCCACCCCAACGTGCTTACCTTTGCCGGCCACCGCTCCTTTCTAAAGGTGGGCCTCGCAGATAACCAGGGTACAAATCCCATAAATGTGTATTACAGAGGGGAACTAACTACATTCATCGATAGTGGTGACAAAATTAGTAATGTACTCAGTGATAAACTGAGGACCTGATGGCCCTAACATGGAAAACCACAGTTTCCATACTTAGGCCTACTGCAATAAGGTGGACTCTTCAGAATCAACATAATTAGGGGGACAGACTTTGAAAATAAGACAAATCAATAGACAAGGCCTACTGCCTCTGGCAACGCATTTACATTTGTTACACCCGGCCTACTAGCTTTCAAACCACTGAACAATTAACCCAAGATCTAAAGAGACTCAAAATAACTTTCAAGTAGACTTAAAGAATGTAAACATTTAACAACAAGTCTATTACCTGAGAGATAAAAAACTATTCGGTGAGACCAGAGAACATGCATGTTACCATTAAAAATGATCTCTAATAAATGGCAGAGCAAAACTTCAGCAGCACTCAGTTTTCACTTTAAGGGCCACATGTTTTCTGCAACTCCTATCTTGTATACCTCAATTTCCTAGCAATACTCTGGTCCACGTAATTTCTGCCATGCTCGCCCACTCGAGGGTCTTTACCTAAGTTTGACTCCATCAGGCAGCGGTGAACGGCTGCACCCATTTCATAGACACCTGTGGATGCTTCGGGGGCGGGCTGCATCCACCAGCTCTACCTTCAGGGATTTCCTGTACCCAGAATTGGTTGATCTCAGTTTTTCTGGGCCTTTCTACCCAGCTGTGGTTTTATTTTCATACACCATGTCTGTCCTCTTGCAAGAAACGCTTCCAATATCGTTTCCGCAGCAAGTTTAGCCTCTTCCCATAAGGCCGATGGAGCTTCTCGAGCAGGGATAGCAAATCCCTTGCAGAGATCCCTAGTCTCCAGGCTGATGTCTTCAAAGGACCCCAAGAGCACAGACCAGCTATCCCCTTTCACCAACAGTCAGTTCCTCCTTATTCCAAGTAGTCTACAGCCATCCCTTCCCAGGTTGCCCCCACATGGAAGGAAGCAGCAATCAGAGGCCTGGGCTCTGGCTATCAATGCCAACCCGCCCTATTGAGTGGGTCCATGAGAATACTGGTGCCCTGACCTGGATTTCTACCAAGTATTGGGCCTGACCCCATTGCAGACAACAATGTGCATTCATTCCAGAGATCCCTCTTTGGATCAGTGTTTTTGACATTTGGGTTATTAGACACTTAGCCACACATCATGCCAGACTTACATCATTGTCTCTCAAAGTTCAACAGTAAAGTGGAGGGGAGGTGGGAGTTCCCTATCAGGAAACCCCAAATTCCCACCAAGCTGCTACACAATACTATAGAAGAATGAAGCTGGAAGCACTCGAAGCCTGTCCCTACACTTGAAAGAGGCCAATGTCTCGCCACATTATATATGGAAGGATGGTCCACTTCATCTGACTCCAGGAATGTTCTAGGATTTACATTTGTGCCTGTCGGGCTCTCCCCGTCCTCCAGCTAGTGAATCACTCACACACAGGAGATCCAAAATGAAGTCTTGTGCCCTTACAGTAAAGCACCTATCCTTGCCCTAATCAAAACAAGCAACATGCACAAAACATATGGACTCCACACATGTCCTCTTACAGTCAATGGGCAGTTGGGCTTATACTAAACGACAGGCACAGCCATGTGCAGCGCACAGTTCAAGAGATTAAAGCTGGTGAGACTCCATTAGAGAGGCTCACCACACAAATATGTGATGTTACAACGAGATCAAAATGATCGCGGTATGTAACATCGCAGTTTTTACAACGCAAGTTGTTGCTACAACTTGCGCTGGAGGGCGCTGGACTTATGAGTAGTAAGACTTACTATTCCAACACCAGTCTACGTACAGTAAGGAAGGTGTTGGAATAGTAAATCTTACTATTCCTTAGGTTATAGCGACCTCTAGTGCAAGGCGATGTAACGCTTGCGTTGTAATGGCAGTGTTCTAAATGTATCGTGGTGTAATCACCGCGATGTAAAGGATGTTTCCCCACCACACAGCCCACCATAACTGCCAGTGGTCCGAAAACAGAAAATGGGGAATTGTCACCGGTTACAACCTTAATAATGCGAATGTACTCATTGTGAACATTCTAAAAATTTGATTTGCCCTTTCTGGACTAGTGCCTCACACCTCTGTCTACTTGTACACTGTCTCAGTATGATTTTCAGCTTCCAAAATAAAATTGTCAGATTACTACATGAAGAGCTAAAAAGGCCCAGCGAAGGCTGGAATGTTGACACATTTTATGATAGCCACTGACTGTGCAAATGGTACTGGTTGAGATGCATCACATTTAAATGTATCTGACATCAGATCATCACACACATGATTAGGGCTAATGTAGTGTTTATTAAGTAAATCTGTAGGCACACCCCACTATCAAGGAGATCTGACATAACTGGATTCCAGGGTTCAACTGACCTCAAGTCTTCCATTAGAGGCGGGCGAGCCAATAAAGTTGAAACCTGGCTCAAGCTGAAAGTCTGACTTTGTCTCTGCCCCTGTCCCTTGTGAACAGACGAGCCAGAACAGAGGTAAGCCAAGAACGGGTTGCACAGCCCCTCTCTCTCCCTAATGTATGTTTATATGACAAAACCTGCTGAAATGCGAAATATCTGAGCTGAGATTTAAAATGTGTCTGTCTGTTTGGAATGTTTCTACAGAAACTGGAGATGAAACACAATGACTGCATGTTTAACTGAAACCATGTTGCACATCGCATGTCAAGTGAGTAGAGTCAGAAGTAACATTAATAGAAAAATCATAAAAATAGCATCTCCTGCCTTTCCTTCCACTTACTTTATGGAAAGTTTCGCCTTGATGCCTCAGGTGGGGCCCAAGAAAAGACAGGCCCCAAAGCACATATTTCCAATTCAATACACATAGGAATGTTTCCTCTCCAATACAGAAAACACGGTTCAATGGAACTACACCAAATATGGCAGATAGAACATTACTCAGAAGGCATGCTTGTTATTATTTGGTGCAAATCCATTCAGTAGTTTACAAGACATTTGTGTTTAAAAAAGTGCTCAGGGAGCCATGAAGCGGTTAATAGCTAGGAAAAGTTACTGATTTCTGGACCCTTGTGTACAGTGTACAAACTTGTTGAAGTCCTGTGGCCCAGGGATCCCTTTCTCTGTTTGGCCAATGCAGTACTATGGTACATGGGAAGGCACCGCAGTATCACATGACCTGATTGGCTGGCAGCAACAGCTTCAGAAAATGTTGTGGCTGCCATTACAGACATTATGAATTCTGTCCCATTGTCCTGAAAAGTTAAAAAGGGAGCTATAAGAGGAAGGGTAGGAACACCATGGCCAGTGGGCCATAGTTGGGTGGTCCCAAAGGGAACCCCACCTCTGGCCTGAAAATTAAAAGAAAAATAATTTGTAGCCGGTATGCAGTACTCCTGTGAGACCGAACCTGGCCCGCCCATGAGTTATTGTGATACTTCTGCTGTGCCAGAAATGTAAAACAAATGGAATTCCTTTGGCCCAGGAAGATCTGTTTGGCCCATGCAGTACTGTTTACAATGGAATGCACCCTTTCATAACAGTATGTTGTGCTTAATTTGAGCTGGTGGGTTCCAGGGAGGGACACCAGCACTCGTTATTGGGGACTGGCACTTTTTAGGTCGAGCCTGGGCAGCGTGTGCGCTGCTCTGCGAGGCATGCTGTATTCGAGTATGGACTTGAAGCTCCACCCACTCTGCCCATATTTTTCATTGGCTTGTGTCATTGTCCTTGATAAATGCTGGCTTCTGATTCTATTATAGGATTGTTAGTCCCTCCGTAGTACCGCCTTGTCTTCATTTGTAACCTCCCATGAGGACTGGCCGTTTTACTTCTGTTTTTACATGGTATGTCTTATTTAGTCTCAAGGCACTATTTTATTTAATGAGTTTCTCCTACTGCAGACACAACATGCTTTCCTGCAACACTCAGCTCGCCATTCGCACTTTCACTTTCCGAGCAGCACGGGACAATGGCGGCCGCTTCCTTGAAATGAAATAGGTCTTGCATTTACAAGAGTTTGAGCTATTGGCATTTAAATGACAATGCCTTTTATTTATGTGTTAACTATCAAAACAGATAAATAAAAGGCACTGTCATTTACCATGCCAAAAGCTTAAACTCTTGCATTGCGAGACCTGTTGCATTGCAAATGCTTGTTTTTTCCTCATCTGACATTTACCTGGAGCAAGAGCGGTAAAACAGACAAAAGGGAAAGAAGGAGGAAGAAAAGATGGAAAAACATCTCAAAAGGAGAAAGCAGGGAGAAGCAAGTGAGATAAAGGGGCAGGTAGTATCAGGCTGTGGATTACAGCGGCAGGAGGCGGATTCAAGACTAGGCAGCCTTGGTAATCAGCACCCTGACATTTAATCCCCCTGCCGGGCTTCTGAGCAGAGCTCTGGGTACCGGCACTCATTCTTTTACAAATTAAGCCCAGGGAAAACTTAATGGGCAACAAAATACCAGACCATTGTTGTGCCGCTCCAAGACAACCAAGGGTTATAGTATACTAACATAAATATACAAATCCCCGCATTATAAAACCTTAAAACGTGTTATCTGAAAGCCCCCTGCGTTTATGGTCGAAGTGTAGGGTTCTGAAGAGGCCACATGGCTGCTCGGCTTTGTTTTGACTTTCCTCGGCCTCCCCTCCCTCCGCCGTGGACGCGTCTATTTTCAGCTGCGTCATTACCGCAGAGAGCCGCCGCACAGGCCTTCCACAGGGGACCCCCGCCAGCGCCTTTATTAATTAGGCCCCGCTAACGACGCTTAGCATCCAGGCAGGGTGGGAGGAGGGATCCCGGCCCACCTCCCGCCGGATGCGTGGGGCTCACCTGGAACAGCATCCCCGCGGGACAGCCTCACACACACGCCTCCCTCCAGACTCCCTCTGCACTGGTGGAAGGAGCTGTAAAATTGCAACCTTAAACGTCTTCTTGCCTATTCACTCGCCCGGAAAATGCATACGAATCCCTGTAAAGAGACCTCATTTTCTTTCTAGTTATTTATTTTGCAGAAGTACACCAGTAAATCGCATGTACTTAAAGAAAAATATTTTTTTAATCCGGCGCAGGTTTTTGGAGCTTAGTTATGGAAATGCATTTTTTTCATATATTTCTGGCACCGTGTACCTACTACCTAGCTATAATGTAGCACGTGCAGGGAGGGGTTAGGTGCCCACTGCACCTCAGTTTTATACAGGGCTTTAAGTGGAATGGAAATACTAGGGGTCTCTAAAACGGGCGGGTCCAGTGTAATTAAGGGCGTGGCTTAAAACTACGCGTGGTAAAAATCTATGCATAGCATAGTGAGCCGCCTGCCTGGTATTTTGCTGCTTCTGTCATTACATCCAGATATACAATACAACAAGTAACATTACACTTACAAGAAGTCAGGGCTATTGGCTTTGCCAATGGTTGTTATTTGTATAAGATAAATAAGCAACAACTATGGCTTCGTTGTATAGAATATTGAAAATGCTTCAGTCTGACTGATGGGACTGAAAGAACTACAACGATTCTCTTTAATTTACCTCAAAGGCAGCGAAGGGTGGCGCTGCTGCAGAGTTAAGATTTGTTTTCTACCCTGAGGGCAAAAATGAAGAGCCCGCTAGGGATCCGCCTCAGCACCTTCTTTTTAGAACTGCCGGTGCTGAGCACCGGCAGGACCCGGCCCACTTAAAGCCCTGGTGATAGCTGTTTTTCACTACCAAATCGGGAAAATGGGATAGGTTTTTCCTAAATTAGGTCAGTTGCACAACTCTTTGAGACCAATTTTGCCCCCACACCACCATAAACGCCCAATTCTACGCACCCGCAGGGAGAACTGGCTTTTTGAATCAATGGTACTTTCTGTAAGCAGAAGGTATTGATGTTTCCAATCATAAGTTACCTCTTTATGCAGCAGGGCTTGGTGAGCCCAACAACGGCTCTAGACAACGATGGTCTTCTGAATGACCTGCGTTCGGTTCCGGGAGGCAAACTGATATTCAGCTTTTCATCCTTCGAAGGTCGGTAAACCGAGTTCCGCAATCTGGGTAATGGTGACATCTGTTCATTAAAGCACCTAGAAAAGGCAGAAGTCAACATGAAGCGCTATCTAACTATACCAATTGTTATTATTATTCATATTCATATTCATATTCAAAAATCTTTATTTCGGTCATGAAAGACCATAAAAGATATACAAATAATTGTTATCAGTTAAAACATTTGTACATATGATATAAAAAGTCATAGTTAAAATCTGATTACTAAAAAAACATCATAATTCGAAGAAGGGAGGGAATGGAGTTATTTCATGTAGCTTTAGTGTCTCTAATAATTAAGGCGCGTGTTCGCCACATAGCAGTCAGGAATTTTGCCATTGCAAACACAGTTGGAGCCGCTAAATCTGTTTTGAGGACTCTATAAGCCGGAGCAAAAGTTCTGAAACCCAAGTTCCTTAAGTGAGGGACCAACCAATAACTCCTAATTCTGCTGTAGGCTCTGCAGAACAGGACCACATGAAGATCGCTTTCCAGTTTGTAATTGCATGCGGGGCATGCCCCTGAGTCCAAGTTGCCTTCCCACGATTTAGTGAGGGACCTCAGGGGAAGGGAACCATACCTCCATTGCATGTAGATCTTCCGCACAGACACAGGTGTCATAGTGTCCAGTACATATTCAGGGCTGTAGGAGTCTTTTATCTTGATAAATGAGTCAGTTAAAGATCCTTCCCGGAGAGAGGACATGGTTTTCTGATGCATAGCTCCGTAGAATACATTTGAAAGTTCTTTTCTAGCGAGCCTTACGGACGCTACTTCCGGGTTGGACCATAATTCTGGGACTCCAAGGTAAATGCACATGTCCCTAATGTACTTTATCCATGGGATTTTAGTGGCATAGGTTGATCTGAGAAGCTCCTGCAGTTCATTTCTATAATGTACCAGGTCCTCACTGCTCCACAGACGCCTCCAGTAGGTCAGAGGTTTTAGGCCCAATACCTCCGTGATTGGTCGTAGTGCCAAATCCATTCTTAGGGGGAGTAGTGGGGTGCTTGGGGGGAGAGCTGCCAGTTGTCTTATAAAGTTGTTTTCAGCGACCTGTACCGTGTGTAAAGGTATGTGACCCCATATCTCACCCCCGTAAATAATACCCCCCCTAGCTTGGGTTTTATAAATATGGATAGCGGATGTCAGTGGACGCAAAGGTGATTTTTTGGCAATTCTTGTAATGGCACCTGCCCTCTGTACCAGCTTTGTTGTTGCTTTTGTTTTATGTGGGAGCCAAGTCAGATTCTGATTGAGGGTTATGCCGAGGTATTCTATTACTTGAACTCTCTCCAGGGTTGTAGGTCCCAGGCGAGGGTTTGGGCAGCTTTTGGTTTTGGGGCTTAGAATCATAAATTTGGTCTTGGTTGGATTTATTTCTAGACCTCTTTTATTACAAAACTCCAAAAACCCATTCAGAATCCTTTGAAGCCCCATTGGAGTTTTGGACAGCAGCAGGGTGTCATCAGCAAACATGATTGCTGGCACCCTGCCGCCATTCAATTGTGGTGCATCAGTGTTAATGATCCTGTTTAAGTACTCTATCACCCCGTTCACGAATAAGCAAAACAGGGTCGGGGCCAGTACACAGCCCTGCCTCACCCCTCTAAGGACTGGGAATCTGTCCGTTAACCTACCGCCCTGTCCATATCTGACTCGGGCATAGTTGTTTGAATGCAGCCTAATTAAGATATGGAGTATGTCTCTCGGGACACCCAGATCAGCCAGCACCGCCCACAATTTAGCCAGAGGAACTAAATCAAAGGCGGCGCGGAGGTCCACAAATACCGCATACAGTGTCCCACCCTCCACGAGCACTGTCTTCCAATATAAGATACTCAGTCTAAGTATTTGATCGACTGTTGAAACTCCTTTCCTAAATCCCGCCTGAAGAGGGCTTAAAATGTCAGTCTCCTCCATCCAGCTCGACAACCTATCAAGAATTAATCTACCAAACAACTTTTGGGACACATCAATGAGGCTGATTGGGCGGTAGTTGGCTGGGAGCAGGGGCGGCCCCTTTTTATATATCGGGACCACCTCTGCTCCCAACCAAGTATCAGGTATTTTCATTCCCCCCAGCACTGCATTGAACAAAGTCATGAGGTAAGGTGCCCAAATTCCCGGTTCATGCTTGAAGAGGTCGCCCGGCAACCCGTCCAAGCCCGGTGCCTTCCCGGTGGACAACCCGGCTATCGCCGACCTAATATCTTTTATAGTAAAGGGTTCGGCAGTCTGTCCCTCGAAGGTAACGGACGGAGCTAATTCTGTCCCCTCATTATCTAGGGAATATAGCTGCTCAAAGTGCCTTTGCCAGACACTTGCAGCAATGTTGGGTTCTATGGCCGTGGGAAGTTCCCCGCTACCATGGTTAATTATTCGCCAGAATCTACGGGAGTCCCTTGATGCTAGGGACTCCGATAGATTCTCCCAGTGCTGTATGTCCCATTCTATCTTCGCATTAGCTATAAGTGTTTTATAGGTTATTATTATAGTATTTCTAAAGACTACTTGAGCAAATTAGGGCCCTGCTGACGGAAAAAGTCTTAATCCGTGCAGTCAAAAGAACGACTTTCTGCCATTCTGCTGTCTCCCCCTTGGGCACAAGCACACACTTGCCTGCTTGCGGCCTATCAACGTGATGATCTAAGGAAGCGTTTTCATACAGAAGCAACTGGGTCAAAGCACCAAATTCTCTTTAATGGGCTCATTTGAAACGCAGGCAACCGGGTAATATTTATGGTCAAAGGTAATTTCCTTTGTTCGCTTAGCCTAAATTTTTCTACCATTAAATCTATCCGGCCTCGGTTTCATTTCTTTGCATTGGCTATGCAACAATTACTAATTTCCTTTTAACTGCATATTCAGAAGGCATTTTTGGGTGACCTCCTAACCTTTTGTGGGTAATTCAATTGGGAGGAATTGATCGAAGCAAAGCTATCTCAGTGTCACTTGAATTGTGGCCAATGAGATCTTCTATGTAAATATATATATATATATATATTACCTACTGGCGGTCGCCAGTAGGTATGTATAGTTAGGATTTTTTCTCTATGGGTTTTTTGAAAATTCTATGTCTAATAACTTTGGCGTTTGTGGACGGAATTGGCTGAAATTTTCAGGAAAATGGCACATTTTGTTTCTGAGCAGCCCTTGAAAATTTGGGGGGGGTTCGTCCAGTGGGGGCCGAGAAAAAAGGGGGGTCCCAAAACGTGTTTTTAACATTGAGTTTTCCATAGGGCGGTTGGCCTCACTTTTAGCCCGAACGGCTGAATGGATTTGCACGAAACTTGGCAAAATTGTAGGGACTGGTAGCCCGATGTGCCTTTTGTAGGTCTCAATATATGTGCTCCAGTGGATTTTGAGAAATTAACGTTTAAAAAAAGATATATATCTGTAAGCGCGGACCAGGCAGCGCACTGGTTCGCGGACTTTTCGCGCAACGGAGCTTTGTGAAGCGAAGCTGATTGGTTCTCCGGCGTCTGTCAACATTCCAAACAGTCCGTAGCGGCCGCCATCTTGTCTCTCGGTAGGATCGAGAGACAAGAGGAGGTCAAAACAAAGGGGGAAATAACTATAAGGGGGCATAGTAGATCCTCGCTGACCCCCTAGGTTTGATGTGGAGGTTTTAAAAGGGCCCCGCGGGGCAAAAAAAAATTATAATAATAATAATCGAACGGCTGAATGGATTTGCACGAAACTTGGCAAAATTGTAGGGACTGGTAGCCCGATGTGCCTTTGCTAGGTCTCAATATATGTGCTTCAGTGGATTTTGAGAAATTAACGTTCAAAAAAAGATATATATCTGTAACAGCGCACCGCTTCGCGTACTTTTCGCGTTACGGAGCTTTGCGAAGCGAAGCTGATTGGCTCTCCGGTGTCTGTAAACATTCCAAACAGTACGTAGCGGCCGCCATCTTGTCTCTCGGTAGGATCGAGAGACAAGAGGAGGCCAAAGCGAAGGGGCAAATGACCATAAGGGGGCATAGTAGATCCTCGCTGACCCCCTAGGTTTGATGTGGAGGTTTTAAAAGGGCCCCGCGGGGCAAAAAAAAAAAATAATAATAATAATCGAACGGCTGAATGGATTTGCACGAAACTTGGTAAAATATTAGGGACTGGTAGCCCGATGTGCCTTTGCTATGTCTCAATATATGTGCTTCAGTGCATTTTGAGAAATTAACGTTCAAAAACAAGATATATATCTGTAACAGCGCTCCGCTTCGCGGAGATAAAATTATATCTGTATTACCTAGGTGTTGCTAACACCAGTTAGCGACGGCTAGTAGGAGATAGCGACCATCTTGGGTCCCACTTTGCATGTGAGTGATATTTATCACTAATGACATGCAAAGTGGGCATGCCAAGATGTTAGCGACTGGAAACAGTCGCTAACATCGCTATCTCCTATTATCAACTTTTGGAAATA
Organism: Lissotriton helveticus; assembly: GCF_964261635.1. Classification (NCBI taxonomy): domain Eukaryota; kingdom Metazoa; phylum Chordata; class Amphibia; order Caudata; family Salamandridae; genus Lissotriton; species Lissotriton helveticus. Next base: position 753,801,239 of record NC_136073.1, read on the forward strand.
TTCGAGATAAGCGCGAATATCTCCAAAAAGTAACAGCTGCCCTGAGCAGTTCTTAGCCATGTTATCCAATGGGAGGTGGATAACATGGCTAAGAGCATTAGCACGGTAATGCATGAATATCGCGGAGTTTTCAGCGATATTAATGCATTGCGCTAGTTTTTTATCGTATTTGCGATAAACCTTGATAATAGCAAGGTTTATCTGCGATAATTTCTGACGGTAAAAAAATCTTTGCAATGCATCGTTAGGGATAAATATCGCTTAACTTTGGTAATATGCCCCAACGTCTGTTAACGTTCGATTCGAAGGAAATCAGGAATTGTTGAAAAACATTGTGTGCGCCATCTTGTCTTTTTTCAAATGCCACACTTTTGTCGTGCACGGCAGCCATTTTAGATGCCTTGACCAGACCCACTCTGTGCACGCTGTCGATCCTTAGCATGGCTCCCCACCCTCGCAAGCATCTCACCCAGGCAGTGGTCACCCCCGCTCTCTGTCTTATGCATGGGTAATAAACCTCCCCCCATCTGCGCTGCTCTTCCCTGAGAATCACACCCTGTGCCCGCCCGACACCTCCCTTTCGCCCTATTCACTACCGCACCCTCTGACACTCCTTTTCCTCTGTGTCCGATTGTCCAGGCCGGTCCTAGGCTATCAGCTAGCCCTGCAGATGTAGTTTATGGCCACAGCTGTAAAGAATCACCCCTCTTCAAAGGAGTTATAGTAGATCAAGGCCCACACTCGATGAGATCCGTCACAGCAGAAGCGTTGCTATTATCTGAAAACCATCCTGTATTGTGATTGGGGAGGGGACCGAGCGTGAAGCGGAAGATTCCAGGGATGACTCTTTGTACATCAAAGTTTTTACAATTATGTGTCACATTAAAAATATATAGCACTCCGACAAAGTAGTAAGATTATAAAACTTTAATAATTTATAAATATATACAAGAAAACAAAAATAGTAATAACATATAAACATTTTTAGAGAAAAACAACGAAGTAGCGGTCGGCTGTGCGAATAGTCCCAACGCAGCACAACGTCCAGATTTCCGGCGTGGGGCGTCGCGGGGGGTGGGTCATCAGTAGCAAACTGTTGTGCGAATAGTTCCAAGGCAGCAGAACGCGCCGAAATCTAGATGACACGAAAGTGATGTCTAGTAAGTTGCCACCCAGCAAATAACGGCGTGGGGCGTCGCGGGGGGTGGGTCATCAGTAGCAAACTGTTGTGCGAATAGTTCCAAGGCAGCAGAACGATGGCACCAAGGTGATGTCCAGTAAGTTGCCGCACTGGTTTTGGTATCCTACAATGCTGCTCCGAATAACGGCGTGGAGCGCCCCGGGGGAGGCGGCGTGAACGGGCCTCTCCAGGTGGAGTCTCATCTGTTTTAGTGGGGCGCCCCTTTACCGTTTCAGTTGCCATTCCGTCCGCTTTTGGTCCACTGTGTCAAAATCCGCCATTCAGCTGAGTTGCGCCCACTCTTGCGGTGCAGCGATAGGCGGCTGCCACAGGACTCTCAAAATGGCGGCAGGCTCTTTCCTTTTTGGGCGTGGTCCACTGAAATGGCCCTGGGACACCTTGGAAATCGGACGCTTGTCTGCTAGGTCTTGGACCCCATTCTCGAAAGCGTCCCCTCCGCCTTGAGAATTCATCAAAAGTTTTGGGGGCCCCGACTCCTGCAGGCTTCTGGTGGGGAGCGGCTGCCATGATTGCTCGCGGAATGACCACGACGGAGCTACGAGATGGTGGTGCTCTCATGGTGACGCCAGTTTAGTCTGAAACATCCAGAAACAAGGTGGGGCTTTCATCGTTTGGGGGAAAAAAAAAGTTTTCATCCAATGAAAAGTGTTGTTTTTAGGTCATATGATCAAGCCTTCCATCATTAGGAAACCAAAAGTAAAATGAACCAATGAAAAGTTTTATAAACAAGTCACATGACCTGTTATGCGGCATAGGGTATAAAATGCGGAGAAAATACGTTGGCACGTGAGGCGGCGTCAGTAGCGGACCGATGTGCGAATAGGCCGAAGGCAATACAACGCGCCAAGATCCGGATGGCACCGAGGTGGTGTCATAGTTGAGAGTTCTGAGCAGCGGTTGTAACACTGTCTGAAGCTTATTTGCAGCTGCTGCAGCTTCACTACGCGCCAAGATCCGGATGGCACCGAGGTGGTGTGTAGCAAGTTGCCGCACTGGTGTGGCCATCCTACAATGCTGAAAGTCGGCGTGGGGCGCCCCGTTGGCCTGTGAGTTTGCGTCAGTAGCGGACCGATGTGCGAATAGGCCGAAGGCAGCACAACGCGCCAAGATCCGGATGGCACCGAGGTGGTGTCTAGTAAGTTGTCGCACTTCTGTGGCCATCCTACAATGTTGAAAGTCGGCGTGGGGCGCCCCGTTGGCCTGTGAGATGGTGTCAGTAGCGGACTGATGTGTGAATGGGGCCAAAGGCAGCGCAACAATATTTTCTACTATATTTCCGGAGTAGAAGACACCACAAGGCGCTGAGATGCCAAGATCCGGATGGCACCGAGGTGGTGTGTAGCAAGTTGCCGCACTGGTGTGGCCATCCTACAATGCTGATAGTCGGCGTGGGGCGCCCCGTTGGCCTGTGAGATGGCGTCAGTAGCGGACCGATGTGCGAATAGGCCGAAGGCAGCACAACAATATTTTCTGACTGACACCACAAGGCGCTGAGATGCCAAGATCCGGATGGCACCGAGGTGATGTCTAAGTTGCGGACTGATGTGCGAATGGGGCCAAAGGCAGCGTAACAATATTTTTTGTATGGAAGATACCACTAGGCGTTGAGATGCCAAGATTCGGATGGCACTGAGGTGATGTCTAGCAAGTTGGTGTGGTCATCCTACAATGCTGAAACTCGGCGTGGGTCGCCCCATTAGCCTGTGAGATGGCGTCAGTAGCGGACCGATGTGCGAATAGGCCGAAGGCAGCACAACGCGCCAAGATCCGGATGTCACCGTGGTGGTTTCATAGTTGAGAGGCACTTCATCTGCAGTGGGGCGCCGAGATCCGGATGGCACCGAGGTGATGTCTAGCAAGTTGCTGTACTGGTGTGGTTATTCTACAATGCTGAAAGTCGGCGTGGGGCGCCCCATTAGCCTGTGAGATGGCGTCAGTAGCGGACTGATGTGCGAATGGGGCCAAAGGCAGCGCAACAATATTTTCTGACGAGAAGACACCAAAAGGTGCTGACATTACAAGATCCGGATGGCACCGAGGTGGTGTCTAAGTTGCGGACTGATGTGCGAATGGGGCCAAAGGCAGCGTAACAATATTTTTTGTATGGAAGATACCACTAGGCGTTGAGATGCCAAGATTCGGATGGCACTGAGGTGATGTCTAGCAAGTTGCTGTACTGGTGTGGTCATCCTACAATGCTGAAACTCGGCGTGGGTCGCCCCATTAGCCTGTGAGATGGCGTCAGTAGCGGACCGATGTGCGAATAGGCCGAAGGCAGCACAACGCGCCAAGATCCGGATGTCACCGTGGTGGTTTCATAGTTGAGAGGCACTTCATCTGCAGTGGGGCGCCGAGATCCGGATGGCACCGAGGTGATGTCTAGCAAGTTGCTGTACTGGTGTGGTTATTCTACAATGCTGAAAGTCGGCGTGGGGCGCCCCATTAGCCTGTGAGATGGCGTCAGTAGCGGACTGATGTGCGAATGGGGCCAAAGGCAGCGCAACAATATTTTCTGACGAGAAGACACCAAAAGGTGCTGACATTCCAAGATCCGGATGGCACCGAGGTGGTGTCTAAGTTGCGGACTGATGTGCGAATGGGGCCAAAGGCAGCGTAACAATATTTTTTGTATGGAAGATACCACTAGGCGTTGAGATGCCAAGATTCGGATGGCACTGAGGTGATGTCTAGCAAGTTGCTGTACTGGTGTGGTCATCCTACAATGCTGAAACTCGGCGTGGGTCGCCCCATTAGCCTGTGAGATGGCGTCAGTAGCGGACCGATGTGCGAATAGGCCGAAGGCAGCACAACGCGCCAAGATCCGGATGTCACCGTGGTGGTTTCATAGTTGAGAGGCACTTCATCTGCAGTGGGGCGCCGAGATCCGGATGGCACCGAGGTGATGTCTAGCAAGTTGCTGTACTGGTGTGGTCATCCTACAATGCTGAAACTCGGCGTGGGTCGCCCCATTAGCCTGTGAGATGGCGTCAGTAGCGGACCGATGTGCGAATAGGCCGAAGGCAGCACAACGCGCCAAGATCCGGATGTCACCGTGGTGGTTTCATAGTTGAGAGGCACTTCATCTGCAGTGGGGCGCCGAGATCCGGATGGCACCGAGGTGATGTCTAGCAAGTTGCTGTACTTGTGTGGTCATACTACAATGCTGAAACTCGGCGTGGGTCGCCCCATTAGCCTGTGAGATGGCTGTTCTTTGGATTTGGGCCTGGTCCACCAAAATGGCCCTGGGACACCTTAGAACTCGGACGCTCGATTTTTTTTTCCTTTCCTGTACATGCAAAAAAAGGTAAATGCCCGGTACGTTACACGCTTCATCTGCCACGATGAACTCTCCAGAGGAACCGAAAAAAAATATAGTTGTGGTAACTATACCATGCATCGTCATATGGAGAGGTGGCACCAATTAATTATAGTGCTGCATAAAAGAGAGATTTGGAGGAGAACCCCTGACCTGCTAGTACATTCATCAAAGAAGTGGCACTGAGAGCTTCAGAGGCAAGGGAAACGGTCCCAAATATTTAGAAGAACTTTGGAAAGATTAAAATGACATGTTTAGATTGTGGCAAATTAATTTCATGTGGACAGATGAGTGTTACTCTAATAAATACAGCATATGAAGATCATCATAGTCGATGGTTGGTAGAGACATTTTGACTATATCCTGGACCTGCCCGTCCTCGCCCAAAATGGCGCCAGAATAAATGGGACTCGTAACTCCTTGTTGTGTACTGGTTGCAGAACCTTGAAATCACGAGATACGTATGCAGTTTTGAAGCACATGGCGGGCGGGGACGAGAATTGATTGAATATTTCGACATCCCTATTGATATTAAGTTCTGATGTGTTATTGATTACTGTACTGTTGAAAGTTCGAATTAACGTCACCCATGGTACTTGCCCGCAAATGTATATCTAGATAATTTTATTGTAACTGGCCCTGTCGTATTTTAATTATAAAATGTACGTCCACCGATTCCGTAACTGTTAGACACCTTAGTTCTTGCAACCTAATGGCCCGCCCGTTACGTTCCTCTACAGTGTAAATGTCTATTCATCATATACGATTACAGTTTGCTCTGTGGCAGGCCCACGTGGTTATAGGCTCGTATTTGTATAATGAAATTTTCTCAATAAAGGTTTTTAAAAGAAAACATGGTAGTAGTATATACATTGGTAAAGTTTTTAATAATAGTGACTGTTTTAGAATCATTAAAAGGCAAGTGAAATAAAGCAGACCAATTACATGAAGGGTAAAAGGTATAATACGAAGGAACGCAGTAAAGATAAATGGTCAAGGGCTGTTGTGTTTTCTATTCCTGCAACATAAAGTGATCGATAAGAATCTCATATTCAGGCGTATCGGCGACTAAGACAGCAGGTCGACCCTCTTTTGCTCAACGGCTCCGTCATGGGACGAAGAAACGCTCTTTTTCTCGAAAAAAGAATATATTTTACTTGCAGGACAGTTGTAAAATTTCCGGGAAAGTACATTAGCCTGGAACATTATAACATATATTTAAGAAAAAATAATGTTCGGAAGTAATGAAAAGCGTAATTTTTAGGTCATATGACCAAGCCTTTCATCATTACAATAAGAAAAGTAAAATGAACCAATGAAAAGTTTTATTAACAAGTCACATGACTTGTTATGCTTACGTTACGCGCTGCGCGCCCCGGATGACTTCCGGATGCGCTAACGCGGCGCGTCATATGACGCATTAAGCGACAACGCAGGTACAGAATATAGTCAAAATGTCTCCACCAACCAGCGGTCGGAACACAACCCCTTTCAGCAGGCTAAATAGTTCTGTTAAATGACAACAGAAGGGACAGGCAACAAGAACCATCAGTCAAAGAGGGGAGAGCTAGTTCTTCTCTACCGGGTTACATTGGGGCGCTACCGGAACTGATCGAATTGGTAGTCTACAGTGTTTCTGGATGTTTCAGACTAAAGCTGGGGTTAGCATGAGAGCAGCACCATTTCGTAGCTCCGTCGTGGTCATTCCGCAACCAATCATGGCAGCCGTTCTTTATCGTTATTTTGGGCGGGGTGGGTGGCGGAGCCGAGTTGTTTTGCAGCCATCATTGTGTGGAGTTCAGTTCATCTCACTAGTTTTGTATTTGTCATGAGGGGTTGTTCCTAATGTTTCTATTTTAGCGAGGTCAAAAAGAGATCCCATTAGTGGCCTACTGATTTTGCTCGATTCCTTTTCTTTTTTTTTTACACGATTTTTCGTTATCTGCAAAGACTGAACAGAGTATTGCGACTCTGTGTTTGTTTGTAAATAGAGAATGAACCAAAGAGAACTAATTCTAAAACAGTAAATACTTGGATAACAATCAATCAAATGGAGAGAGAAGCAGGCACGACGGATTACAATGGGGGCAAAGACCTGCGTTAACTACCTTTCACTATCTGCAAAGAGAGAGTACTCCTAATAGAAATGAGGGGGGGGGGCACCATTCAAAGCAGATCAGTGTGCATAAACACGAAAATGTTTTCACTTACCACGTACTTGACATTCGACAGCTTATGATATTTGCTATTAAAAAACCATTGAAATTCACTGAAAAAACCATAGGTTATAGACCATATATAGTTAGGAATTAGCATATACAAAACCTTGAAAATTCACTGAAAAAACCATAGGTTATAGACCATATATAGTTAGGAATTAGCATTTAAAAAACCTTATTTTACTCACACAAAACCATTGAAATTCCATATATAGTTAGTTGCACTAACTATATATCGCGCACCTGCAATCCACTGCTGATCATGTCACATATTACATCATTCATGACATGGTCAGTGACATCACTGATGACATCACTGATGACATCTCAAATGACATCACTGATGACATCACTGATGACAACATCCAGTGACTGTATGTTTCTGTAAAGTTAAAATATATCTTACATATTGAAGAATGAGTGGATGTATAAGTGTCTGGATGAAGGATTTAGTAGGTGCGTGACTGACTGTATGAGTGAGTGATTAAATGTGTCTCACTGAATGCATGGGTTAGTGACTAAACTGTCTTAATTTGTGCATCATTATGTCTGTTGTTCTGTAAACTGCTGCATGTGTTGATCATTAGCTATACGAGAGGCTATATGTGTTATTAATTGCTTGCCCAAGTATTTCTATGGGAGATTGAGTTTGTGTGGGGGTGGCTGGAAGGTGTGTGACTCTATGCATAGATGTGTGAACAGTTTATTCACTAGGTGTATGAGTTCAAGAGTGCATGTGGAAACAGCTACATGGGCAGTTGACTGTGTGCATGAGTGTATTGATGAGTGAATGGATATCTCAATGCTACATGTCATAGTAAGTACATATGTAAAACACAGTACATGTGAGAGTTGGCATATATAAATAACTGTGCATGAGAGCCACCGAATGAGTGAGTGGTTGTATCGATCATTGTGAACTTGTATCAGGGATTGTATAAGAGAGTAAATATGTGTTAGTATATGTTTCAATAAGTAAGGTGTGTTTAACTGTATAGTTGAAGAAATGGAGATGAGATTGTTTCTTTGCATGACTGACTGGGTGTGTGAGTAACTCCATGGATGAGTGGAAGTGTGTGAGTGTCTGTATACACTGAGTGTATCTAAGGTTATATTAGAGTCTGAAGAGGTTTATCGTATTAGCACAAGAATGATGTCAAATGAGATGTCATCAGTGATGTCATCAGTGATGTCATTTGAGATGTCATCAGTGATGTCATCAGTGATGTCACTGACCATGTCATGAATGATGTAATATGTGACATGATCAGCAGTGGATTGCAGGTGCGCGATATATAGTTAGTGCAACTAACTATATATGGAATTTCAATGGTTTTGTGTGAGTAAAATAAGGTTTTTTAAATGCTAATTCCTAACTATATATGGTCTATAACCTATGGTTTTTTCAGTGAATTTTCAAGGTTTTGTAAATGCTAATTCCTAACTATATATGGTCTATAACCTATGGTTTTTTCAGTGAATATATATATATATATATATATATATATATATATATATATATATATATATATATATATATATATATATATATATATATATATATATATATATATATATATATATATTATATACAAGATTTCATTGGCCACAATTCAAGTGACACTGAGATAGCTTTGTCTCGATCTAAGATTTGATATATATATTCACTGAAAAAACCATAGGTTTCAGGAGTTATATAGTTAGGAATTAGTTTTTAAAAAACCTTTGAAATTCACTCAAAAAACTATAAGTTTTAGTGGTGTTATAGTTAGCTGGACATTTTACTCATACAAAACCAATGAAATTGCTCCTATATAGTTAGTTGTACTAACTATATTTCGCGCACCCGCAATCCACTGCTGATGATGTCACATATTAGATCTTTCATGACATGGTCAGTGACATCACTGATGACATCTCAAATGACATCACTGATGACATCACTGATGACATCATCCAGTGAATGTGGTTTGCTTTGTTATTTAAATATGCATTATATATATAGCAATTTACATTGAAGAATGAGTGGATATATATAAATAAATATTTGGATGGAGGATTTAGTAGCAGTGTAATTGACTGTTTACTTGACCAATTTATAATGTCTCACTAAATATAGTGGATAGTGATTAAACTGTGTGAATATCTGTATCACTTTGTCAGTTGTTGTGTAAACTGATTCTACAGTTGGTTACTAGCTATGTGAAAGTCTATATTAGTTATTGATTAGTTAACTGAGTATTTGTATGGGAGTGTGAAAGTGTGTGTGGTTCGGTGGGGGGGGGTGTGACAGTCCAAAGATGTGTGAATAGTTGATTCAGTAGATATATGAAGTTAAAACTACATGTTCTAACAGTTTGGGTGAGGGAATCTCTTTATGGGTGTGGTGATGAGCAAATATATTTCTCAAAGGTACAGGTCCAACAAACTAGAAAAATAAAAGGCAGTGTATGTGTCAGTTGTTGTATATAAATAAGTATACACAAGACACAATGATTGTGTGAGTGACTGTATGGATAACTGTATACTTGTAATAATGATTTTATAATTCACTAAGTATGACTTACTATCTAAATGAATAGAAGAAGTGGTGTTTGTATAAGTGTTTTGCTAAGTAAATATGTAAGTATGATCTATTATTTGCATAAGTGAGTAGGATGACTTCATATGTGAATAGGATGTGTGCTGTTGTTTAATGTCGATATAGATGTATAAGTATTTTTGATAGTGTTCTATTGTTCATTGACAGCATGTATGAGTGAATCCATAGGTAAGTGATTAGATGTGTGTATACATCTATGAATCACTGAGTGGATTTTTAGATACTTGCATTGCTGTGACAATAGATTTAAATATGATACTCTGTATTTTACAAACAGTGATGAAAAATTGTAATAGTGTATGAAAAGGTGTATGTGATTGTTACGTGGATGATGTCATCAGTGATGTCATCAGTGATGTCATTTGAGATGTCATCAGTGATGTCACTGACCATGTCATGAATGATCTAATATGTGACATCATCAGCAGTGGATTGCGGGTGCGCAAAATATAGTTAGTAAAACTAACTATATAGGAACAATTTCATTGGTTTTGTATGAGTAAAATGTCCAGCTAACTATAACACCACTAAAACTTATAGTTTTTTGAGTGAATTTCAAAGGTTTTTTAAAAACTAATTCCTAACTATATAACTCCTGAAACCTATGGTTTTTTCAGTGAATTTCAAAGGTTTTTTTAAATGCTAATTCCTAACTATATAAGGCCTGAAACCTATGTTTTTTTCAGTGAATTTCAAAGGTTTTTTAAATGCTGATTCCTAACTATATAAGGCCTGAAACCTATGTTTTTTCCAGTGAATTTCAAAGGTTTTTTAAATGCTAATTCCTAACTATAACTGGTGTGTAACCTATGTTTTTTTCAGTGAATATATATATATATAACATTTCTATGGCAAAATGAAACCCCTCATTTTGTTCCTTTTCAAATTAAATGTATTAAGTGTTACCACTTTATTCCAATCAAGATGACTTCAGGTGTGCCATACTTTTGTCATAAGTAAGACTGTTAGCGTTCTAGTTGTTCTTTAGAACACTCTGGGACATTCTGTCACTGGGCTATAGTTGGGCTACATCTGGCTGATATTTGGGCTACATTTGGGCTCTTTTGTCTCTGGTGGCCATCTTGGGAGACTGCATATCAGAATTTTTTTAATGAAATATAGGAGGATTTGAGAAGTCACTCAAAATGTGCCCTAATTTTTCTTTCTTCAGCACTAATCATAATTTCTATGGCAAAATGAACCCCCTCATTTTGTTCCTTTGCAAATTAAATGTTTTAAGTGTTAACACTTTATTCCAATCAAGATGACTTCAGGTGTGCCATACTTTTGTCATAAGTAAGACTGTTAGCGCTCTAGTTGTTCTTTAGAACACTCTGGGACATTCTGTCATTGGGCTATAGTTGGGCTACATCTGGCTGATATTTGGGCTATATTTGTTTTTTTTGTCTCTGGTGGCCATCTTTGGGCTACATTGGGCTACATTGGGCTACATTTGGGCTCTAACATATATATAGCCCAATGTAGCCCAATATATATTTTTTCAAAGTTAATTTTCGTAAAAACCACTGGAGCACATATCTTGAGACATAGCAAAGGCACATCGGGCTACGAGTCCCTACAATTTTGCCAAGTTTGGTGGAAAACCATTCAGCCGTTCTGGCTAAAAGTGAGTCCAACCGCCCTATGGAAATTAACATGGGGAAAACACGTTTTGGGACCCCCCTTTTATCTCGGCCCCCGCTTGACGAATCCCCCCCAATCTTTCAGGGAAGGAGCGGAGCACCGGGAGGCAAAGTTAAGGAAAATTTCAGGAAGATTCCTCAACCGGCGTCAAAGTTATTCCCAATAGAATGTTGCGATTTCCCTATGGAAAACAATCCTAACTATATATATATATATATATATATATATATGTATATATATATATATATATATATATATATATATATATATATCCGCTCCCAGACACCAGCCGGTTGCACTCATGAGCGGGTGCACGCCATAACGGAGGTGTACCCGTTTTTTAAATATCCAAACACAATCCCGGCGAAATGGAAATACCAAGGAAAGCAGCACTCTCAGGGGTTGTTCCAACCAATTTATTCCGGCAGAACAAACAGCAACGACGCGTTTCGCCGTAGGGCTTTGTCAAGTTGTGAGAGAAGCGAGGACATACAAACAATTTAAACTTTTCAGGATGTAGTGGAAAGTAAAGACGGACTACACGTTTACAAATAAACGGCGGCCATCTTACAGTGTATATACATTCAATGTAAAGTGCTTAAACTTATACAAAATAACCATTATATAATGTTATGTCATATATTTACAAATAATTTGCTATATAAGCATTTCGCCGGGATTGTGTTTGGATATATATATATATATATATATATATACATATATATATATATATATATATATATGTATATATATATATATGTGTATATATATATATATGTGTATATATATATATATATATTCACGCTCCTGTTCCAATGAAGAAACACTGCACTCGCGGGAACCCCTTTCAAAGATTCTTTATTGCAAGGACGCGTTTCGGCGATGCCTTCCTCAGCTTGCTAAAAGAAAACGCCCTCCAACCAGTTAATGTGTTTAACTAGGTAGGTTGATGTCCATTGGTTGTGGCGGCTCGACATGGAAGACAGACTAACATGTTCCACGGAGCAGTCTCTATCCCATGTAGATGCATTCTGGGAAATGTGGTCTGCGGGTTTGTCGAGTGTTCATACCAATGTTATGCATCCTGTTGTATACAGCACCCTAACAGACCAGCGCCACAAACCAGAGAGCGTTGTAGATGAGCCCTTCTCCGGGGGCCCCCTCGTCCACCTTTATAGCCACTAAGCACCATCCACAGGAGTCGGTCATATGGACGACGTTCCCCCAGCCAATATGGCCGTCGAATTTCTCGGTGGTAGTGCCTCGCTACTCCGCTGGTGGTGCCACCGCCACAAACATAACGCTCCAAGTCCACTTTGCGGTGAGCACTCTTGAGGACGGGTGCAGCAAATGTGGAAGTGGGTCCACAGACAATATTCACGCTCCTGTTCCAATGAAGAAACACTGCACTCGCGGGAACCCCTTTCAAAGATTCTTTATTGCAAGGACGCGTTTCGGCGATGCCTTCCTCAGCTTGCTAAAAGAAAACGCCCTCCAACCAGTTAATGTATTTAACTAGGTAGGTTGATGTCCATTGGTTGTGGCGGCTCGACATGGAAGACAGACTAACATGTTCCACGGAGAAGTCTCTATCCCATGTAGATGCATTCTGGGAAATGTGGTCTGCGGGTTTTTCGAGTGTTCATACCAATGTTATGCATCCTGTTGTATACAGGCACCCTAACAGACCAGCGCCACAAACCAGAGATGGTGCTTAGTGGCTCTGAAGGTGGACGAGGGGGCCCCCGGAGAAGGGCTCATCTACAATGCGTTTCAGGATTTGCCCCATAGACGGACACGGACCCAATTTTCGTGCAAAAAACATTGTTTTATTGTTCCTCACTCGTCGCCATTACGCGTTTCGGCTCGCTTGAGCCTTGATCACATGATATATATATATATATATATATATATAGCAAATGTTTCCTTGCACGTTCAAGTGCATTAGCGGAGGGGTGGCGCGCTACACTATAGGTTGCCCTTCTTTTCAGTGATGGTGGGTTTTACTTTGGCCTATGTGAGAAGAGATTTGGCGTTGTAGGTGAGACCTCATTGGTGCTCTTATTCTGGGCTTAAACGTGCAGAGGATCACAGAGTGTGAGAGATAGAATTCTTGAGTTTTATATTATTGTTGTGCATAGATGGAAGAATGTGATTTGCAAACGTTTGCGGGAAGTGTTTTGTTACTGCATGTAATGAGTAGTGGAATCCACACTTTTTAGACCTCAGAGACAGAGAGCTATCAATACAGAACCAGTGGCAGCCGACACAGATAAAGAGTGGTGTGGCAGGTGGAGAGGGTGCGAGGGGCGGGGGAGAGTTCGGGGGAGCGATGCGGGGGTTTAATAATACAAAACAAAATTAAAAGACTTACCTGGTGCTGCCAGCCACCTCACACTCCTCTGCTTCCAGTTTCTGGTCCCAGCAGTCCCTGGGATAGCATCACAGACTCCTCATCCAATCCCTGCGCTGCTTCGAAGCATGAGAGCAGCGTGGGCGTTGTCCTGAGCGGGCTGGATTAACGCTCACCCAGGCACGTGGAGTCTGTGCTGTTTCTCTAACCCCGCTGTGCAATACAGGTCGGTTGGAGAAACCCAAGTGTGCATGTCAGTTTGGCCGACCTACGACAGCCGGGCAAACAGACAAGCGCACTTAGAAGTGCACATACCACTCCATTCCTCCTCCCTCCCACCCCTCCCTCCACACGCTGGCTCAGCCAGCAGCTGAAAAATAAAACGAAAATAAAATATTGTTTTATTTTTCATCTGCTGGCTCTGAGCCAGTGGGACGACGGTCCTCGGACATTACGGAGGAGCTGTCGCTCTACAGTACAATCATGTATATAGAGTGGACCTGAGTAAGCCCCTAGCTCATGACTGGAGGGCTTCTTCATCTATCTCATGCTCTTTTCTTGGTTTGATGGCTTTCCTGTTTATTCTTGTGTTTTGGTCTCATTATTGGTTGGATTTGTATCCTTCCCCTGCTCACGTGACGGGATACTTTTTTTCCCCTTTTGTTTTCAGCTATCCATGGAAGTGCATGTGTTTCCTTGCTGTCTTTCACACTTAATTCTCAGACTGCCCCCTCTATGCTATCTCTCTTTTAACTCTTCTCCCCAATGCGCCCCATCAGCTCCTTGTCTTAATTGTTTCATTATAATTGTTTTTTTCTATGAGCCAAGAATCTGCCCTGAACAGATAGGCCACTCTTTTTCTTTTTTGCTCTTTGGAGACTGTTTTTCATACTTTTAATTTCCTGTTGTAACGTGACCAGCTGCTATTTTAAATAAGTAAATTTAAACTAACAAAATGTCTGCTGTACATCATGATATATGCTTATGTGTGTCATGATTAATGTCCGTTTATCCATCACAATACATGTATGCAAATGCTTAGAAACACAAAGGCATTGTGTGCATGTGCAGCATGAAATCTGTTTATTGTGATACATGTGTATTGCGACAAATGCATATGCACTTGCAGCCATCTTGGAACAGTTTAGTGAAAAAACCGAATTGCAAGGTTGCTGGCAATACTTGTGCATGGGTCATGATTAGGCCTAGGAGGTGAACTCCAATCCATTCGCGGAGTTTTCAGAGTTTTCTGCACTATGCGGAGCTCGTAAAGTGCATAAACTCCGCTTCGCAGAGCGGGGTTTTTTACATGCTGGCGCTCGCCCACGGTAAGTGGGTGAGCGCGAGCTGTCGCTCAGGTAGAATTTCTACCTGAATGGCAGGAAGATCAGCGTGAATGACAGTTCGCACAGCACTCCGCCACTTGCGGAACTCCGCGAAGTTCAACTCCTCCCAGACCTGGTCATGATGTATGCAAACAGCAATGAAAACAAGCATTTGCAATGCAATAGGTCTCGCATTAGGAAAGTTTGAGCTATTGGTATTGTAAATGACAAATTTTTTATTTATGTGTTGTTTTTGAAAATAGCGAAATTAATAGCTTTGTCATTTACAATGCCAATAGTTATAACTTTCGCAAATGTGACACCTGTAGCATTTGTAATGCAATATGTGTTGTATTTACGTGACTTACATGTATTGATATTACAAATAATAATGACTTAAAATTTTTTTTCAATAATTAATACATAAATAAAAGTTATTGTAATTTATAATGGCAACAGCTTAAAGTTTTGTAAATAACTTTTGTGAAGATTATGTTCAGTGTATTTTATTGTGACGAAAATCCAAGAACAGAAGTAAAATATTAACATATTTTTGTTACATTTGTAATAAAGCTTGAAACATTGAGAGAACATATTTGAACCAGGTGTTGTTGAATGGTTGCACAGATTGTTGCTGTGGTAGCGCTGATTGATGTTGTGATGGCGAACGAGTGATGCTGTGGCGTTCAGTGATGCTGTCGTAGCGCATAGTGATGTTGTGGTGCCCCTGAGTGATGCTGTGGTGGTGCGGAGTGATGCTGTATGCTATGCTATGTTTTGTTTTGCTATCCTATGTTTTGTTATGCTATGCTATGTTTTGCTATCCTATGCTTTGATTTGTTATGCTATGCTATGCTGTGTTTTGTTATGCTATGCTATGTTTTGTTATGCTATGCTATGTTTTGCTATGCTATGCTTTGTAATGCTATGGTATGTTTTGTTATGCTATGTTTTGTTGTGTTTTATTATGCTATGCTTTGTTTTGCTATGCTTTGTTATGCTATGCTATGCTATGTTTTGTTGTGTTTGGTCTGCTATGTTCTGCTATGCTAGTATATGTTTTGTTTTGCTATGCTATTTTTTGTTGTGTTTTGTTAAGCTATGCTATGTTTTGTTGTGTTTTGCTATGTTTTGTTATGCTATGTGTTGTTGTGTTTTGTTATGCTATGTTTTGTTATGTTATGCTATGTTTTGTTATGCTATGCTATGTTTTGTTTTGCTATCCTATGCTTTGTTTTGTTATGCTATGCTATGTTTAGTTTTGCTTTCCTATGCTTTGTTTTGTTATGCTATGCTATGTTTTGTTGTGTTTTTATGCTATGCTTTGTTGTGTTTTGCTATGCTATGCTTTGTTATGCTATGCTATGTTTTGTTATGCTATGTTTTGCTATGCTATGTTTTGTTGTGTTTTATTATGCTGTGCTTTGTTTTGCTATGGAATGTTTTGTTATGCTATGTTTTGTTAGCTATGCTTTGTTATGCTATGTTTTGTTATGCTATGCTAAGCTTTGTTTAGTTATGCTATGCTATGTTGTGTTTTTGTTATGCTATGCTATATTTTGTTGTGTTTTGTTATGCTATGCTATGTTTTGCTATGCTTTGCAATGCTATGTTTTGTTATGTATGCTATGTTTCGTTGTGTTTTGTTATGCTATGCTATGTTTTGTTGTGTTTCCTGTTTTGTTATGCTATGTTTTGTTATGCTATGCTTTGTTTTACGTTATGTTATGCTACGTTTTGTTATGTTATGCTATGTTTTGTTCTGCTATGTTTTGTTGTGTTTTGTTCTGCTATGCTGTGTTTTCTTGTGTTTTGTTATGCTATGCTATGTTTTGCTATGCTTTGCAATGCTATGTTTTGTTATGTATGCTATGTTTTGTTGTGTTTTGTTATGCTATGCTATGTTTTGTTATACTATTTTTTATGCTATGCTTTGTTATGCTATGTTTTGTTATGCTATGTGAAGCTTTGTTTTTTATGCTATGCTGTGTTTTGTTATGCTATGCTATGTTTTGCTATGCTTTGCAATGCTATGTTTTGTTATGTATGCTATGTTTTATTGTGTTTTGTTATGCTATGCTATGTTTTGCTATGTTTTGTTATGCTATGTTTTTTATGCTATGCTTTGTTTTACATTATGTTATGCTATGTTTTGTTATGTTATGCTATGTTTTGTTCTGCTATGTTTTGTTGTGTTTTGTTATGCTATGTTTTGCTATGCTTTGTTATGTTATGCTATGCTTTGTTTTGTTATGCTATGTTTTGTTATGCTATGCTATGTTTTTTTGTGTTTTGTTATGCTATGCTTTGTTGTGTTTTGCTATGCTATGTTTTGTTTTGTTATGCTATGTTTTGTTTTGCTATCCTATGCTTTGTTTTGTTATGCTACGCTATGCTATGTTTTGTTATGCTATGCTGGTGAGTGTGTGTGAGGGTGAGTGAGGGTGAGGTGGTGTGAGGGTGAGGGGGTGTGACGGTGAAGGGGTGTGAGGGTGAGAGGGTGTGAGGGTGAGGGTGTGTGTGAGTGAGGGTGTGTGTGTGAGTGTGAGGGGGTGTGAGGGTGAGGGGGTGTGAGGGGGTGTGAGGGTGAGAGTGTGAGGGTGAGTGAAGGTGAGAGGGGGTGAGGGGGTGTGTGAGGGTGAGGGTGTGTAAGAGTGTGTGAGGGTGAGTGAGGGTGGGTGAGGCTGAGGGTGTGTGAGGGTGAGTGAGGGTGTGTGAGGTTGAGTGAGGGTGTGTGAGGGTGAGTGAGGGTGTGTGAGGGTGTGTGAGGGTGAGGAGGTGTGAGGGTGTGAGGGTGTGTGAGGGGGAGGGGGTGTGAGGGTGAGGGTGTGTGAGGGTGAGGGGTGTGAGGGTGAGGGGGAGTGAGGGTGAGGGGGTGTGAGGGTGAGTGTGTGTGAGGGTGAGGGGATGTGTGGGGGTGAGGGGTGCAAGGGTGTGGAGGTGTGAGGGTTAGGGGGTGTGAGGGTGGGTGAGGGTGAAAGGGTGTGTGAGGGTGAGAAGGTGTGTGATGTTGAAAGGGTGTGTGATGGTGAGAGGGTGGGTGAGGGTGAGAGGGTGGGTGAGAGGGTGAGTGAGGGTGAGGGGGTGTGTGAGGGTGAGGGGGTGTGAGGGTGACAAGGTGTGAGGGTTAGGGTGTGAGGGAGGGTGAGGGAATGTGAGGGTGAGGGGATGTGAGGGTGAGGGGATGTGAGGGTGCCAGGAGGAGCAGTTGATGAATGGTAAGCAAAGAAGCAAGAATGACGTGGGAGTCTACCAATGGTAAATAAAGGTAAGTAATGGGCGGTCTCTAAGCTCCCTTTTTAGGATAATTGTTTTCGCTGACAGCGCATGCTCTCTTTAGATGAAACCTAAACCACGCACTTACATAGTGGCAATCCAGAACCCTCGCACACCACAGCGGGTGAGAGGGGAAAGGGCTTGCAGATGCGCGCGTGGGCCAACAGAGATTACGTGGGCGTTTGTGAAGAAATGAGAATCGGTACCAAATTACCAATGTGTGTTTGTTTGCTTCGGGAGGTTGGATATGTGGCGATTTAGATCAGTGGAGGCCTGTGTGTGGGTGTGAACAAGAGAGCGGTGTAGGGAAAAGGGTTATAGCTTTAGATTTTAGATCATGTATGGAAACGTGTATGGTGTTTTGTGTGAGAGCAGTTGGTTGTGGTTACGGTTTGTGCAGTTGCAAGGTATTTGTGTGGATTTAAGGGGGAAGTCAAGTGTGAAGGTTTACTTGTAGGAGTAGGGAGTGAATGGAAAGGTGGGTGTGTGTCTGTGGAAGAGGGGGGCAGGAGAGGGGAGAAGCAGAGTGGGTGGAGGAAGAATCGTTGTGAATTGTTGAGCCCACACCGCTTATGTTAAAAGCGAAACTACAATCCGAGTCAGCGGCACAGCGAAGTTTTGCTCATGGCGGCATGTGGCAACTGTGCGAGGGTGTACAGGTGGTCGGTGACCGTGTGTGAGGGTAAAAGAGGGCTGAGAACTTGACGTGTACAAGTCTGTGTTTGTGAAGGTGAGCGAGGAAGGGGCAGTGTGTTGGGGGTGTGTGCAGTATGTGTGTGTGTGTGGGGGGGGTCGGTTGGGGGCGCAGAGCCAGGCTTGACTGACGGACTGAGCAGCTGGACATGAAAGGGTTGCTGCTCGCTGGGAGCAAGCTTTAAGTAAAACCAGGTGTGGGTTGGGTTTTACAGGCAGGCGCCAGGACCTCCTGGAACCAACCCAGGAATTCATCAATAGTGGTCTTCCGTGCTCAGGTGTCAGAGCGCTTGTTATCAATGTACTTCACTTCTCATACGGCGTGGTCCCCACTAATGTAACCCTGGGCCCCACATAGCTCTGTCAATGTCCTTCAGCCCTTGCCTACAGAAGTACGTACCGCGCCGTGCCAGAGCTGGAAAGCCTTCCATTGCCTTTCAACTGCTCTAGTGCTGTCACTGATGCTCGAAATGGGCAGGTACTGACCGGTACGGAGTATCTGAACATCTTTAGTTTGAAGGGAAGTGTATCAGCACTGCTACAATGCATTTAATGCGAGAGTACTGTCGCGTTTCAGGAGCAGACAGGTACTCTTTACCAGTACTTCTACATTGCCATCTCAAGCACTAGCTGTAACCCACACAGAGTTCTGCTAATGCACCCCTGTGCCCTGCTGCTCCTCTGGTACCTTGAGTACTGCCAATCCCATTTAATCCTAACGTATAGGCTGTGTTCCTGGTCCATGTCTGGGTCTCCAATATTACCCCAAACCTTTCAACCCCTCTGCACCCAATAAGGACCATCTTCGGGGATTTCAGTCCCACTGCACCAAATAAAGACCCTCTCAGGCGTGTCTAACTCTCTGCACCTTCCTTAGACGGTAAGGACTCACTGCACACAGTAAAGAACATCTCACCCCATCCCCTTAATTGTATATCACACCTCACACAATGCAGGACTTGCTCGGGCATTTCTATCCTGTCTCCCTCCACCGCTGCGTGTCGTGGGGTATAGAAGACCCTTATGTTGCTCGCTCTTTCATTATTCTAGCTATACCCAGTGAATTCTTGCAGCGCGTTCTCCTCTCGGCGCTTTGTTTACTTCTTGCGTCTTGAAGGTCTCGCCTAGCCCCCCGCAAAGCCCTGTGACACACTTGCTTTGAGAAACAGCAGTGAAACATAGACCCACCCACCTACCGTAAGGCCTCGGTTCACTCGTATAGGCGTGGTTTCCTTACCTTATTCCTGTTTTATGGCCCGTTCCCTTCAAAATACGAAAAACCCAGGAAAGCCGTCCTCTGTGTACTTCCGCAGCCCCCGAGAGTCTGGGCTCGCGCCTGGAGGGGGGAGGTATTGAGCTGGACTCTGAAGGACTTGCAGCCACAACTGAACTAACGCACGCGCCCTCTTCTCTCTCCCGCGCGCTCTCTACTCTGACAACAAGCTGTGAGGAGTGGGAGGGCGGGGGCTGCCTGCGCATGCGCGGCATTTCTTAACTTTCGTTCTTTGGAGCGACCCCGGCGCGAAAGCGAAGTGCCGTCGCTGAAGTCCCGGGTCCCAGGAGGGGGCCCGGGTGAAGACCAGCGGGGAGACTGCGGAGCTCCCATGCCTAAGGGGAGAGCCCCGCTTCGTGCTGGCCTGGCAGAGGAGCTCGAGTGCTCTGCGGGGCTCCCATGAGAAGCCCGGCGTGTTCCAGATGGTGCGAGCCTGGTGAGGTAAGGGGGGGAAGGGGTGTGTGCCTGCGTGTGTGTGCCTGCGCGCGTGTGTGTGCCAGCGCGCGTGTGTGTGTGTGCCTGCCTACCTGCGTGTGTGTGTGTGTGTATGTGTGTGTTTGCGCACTTCAGGGAATCTGAGGCAGGAGATGTGCACGGCGCCGGCCTGGACGTGCGCGTCCACAGACACCAATCGCCGCGCGTGCCCGACCCCTGTCTCAGATTCCCAGGAGACGGGCAACATTAGTTGTCGAGCTGGATGCAATGCTTCGCATTGCTTTCTCCATCTTGACCTAAAAAGCATTGTCAAAGCCAATAGCTGGTCTTTTGAAAGCTGAGACACATTGGTTTTGTCAATAATAGTTATTGCTGCAATTGTATAGCTGTGCTTAGGCCTGGAGTGGACTGAAATAAAATGAGATATATTTGTGTAGTATTCTCTCCATATCTATTGTATGACTATACTCTGGAACTTAGAATGCTTTGATGCTAGATATTCCTGAAATTGTCAGTTGCTGCCTGGTAGCTGATGGTTAGGGTGTTAAGAATAAACCCAGCTTTAAGTTATATCTTTTGCTAGTATTTCTTTACAACTTTTCATTGGCAACGAGGACGGGATACAGAAAAGATAAGAAGAAGAACACCCTAACATCAAGCTATGTAGTTTGACCTATATATATTGACTTATTTTTGGACCTTGGAAAATTTAAATTTGAAGGTGAACAACTAAACAAAATCTCAGGAGAGGTTGGAAGATAACAATTATATTAGTATGAATTTGAGCTTCCCACAGCGGCTGTAATTTTGAATGGGAAGTTAACACTCTTCCCCTGCGGCAGTAATTTGTATTTAAGGAAGTTTGGGAAGGCTTATGTAGAATAAAAAAATATATATTTTTGTGCTTATTTTGTTCATTTAAAAATTATTCCTTCTCCAGCGGCTGATGTGGGTAAAGAGAAGTAAAGAATAATTTTCAATCGTAATGATGACTTCTCCCGCGGCGGTTTGAAGAAAGGTGTTGAGAAGGAATAAAGGTTAAAGCATAACTTTGCAGTGTAAACAAGAAGTAAAAAAAATTCAATTGCGAGGAGTTAAAGTGAAAGAAAGTCTCTCTTCGTTACCGTTATTTTCTTTGTTTTGTTTCTGCCTTGATCTCTGAGCAGAGCTCTTCTTTGTTCAGCGGTTCTTGAAGAATGATGACGTGGTAGAATGTGAAAAGGGATTCGGCGAAAGACTCGCAGGAAACACCGCGAGATCTTGAGCGTGTGCTTCTCATCGTTGATTCCAGGAAACGTCATTTGTGAACTGTCTGAACGCGCTGATTACTATATGCGTGTTGGATTTTCATCTGCGCAACAACTATCATTTTCGGATGACAGGGACATTTTTGGAAATGTAAACGGAGGATGAAATTGCTGTAGCTCTGCAGGAATAAGATAATTATTTCATATTTAAGAAATATAAAGAAGAAAATATTTTATTTGTGTATGAACATTTGCTGTCTCTTTATTTATTTATAAGGAATAAGTTAAAATATCTGTTGTATATTGGAAAATAGTATTTATTATTGTAAATAAGGAAATTGTACAATTTAAATTATAAGTATTGAATGACTATAAGACATAGAGTATATTTGGTATTACACATTTAATTTTAGGTCTAAAATTTAAAGATGCAGAATGTAACTACTCCACCATTTTTTCTGAGTGATCCAGGGAAGCCTAAGGTTAAATGGAGTAAATGGAAAAAGATTTTCGCACATTATGCAAGGGTTTGTTGCACTAATTTAAAATATTCCTTGTTAATGCATTGTCTTGGGGGAGAAGGTCAAGAAGTCCTTGAAAATTTGCCGGCCTTGTCTCCCCAAAAACAGAGGGGTTTAGATGAATATGAGGTATTTTTGTTACAACTTGACAAACATTTTTTGCCTCGTGTGAGTACCATAATGGAAAGATATCATTTTGGAAGAAGGGAACAAGGTAAGGATGAGTCAGTTGAGGAGTATTTAACTGCATTAAGAAAATTATCATCTACTTGCAAGTTTGGTCCTGCTAATGAAGAACATTTAAGGGATCAGTTTGTATTAAAGTGTAGAGAGGATAAAGTAAGAGAAGAATTGTGGCTCAAAGATGAACCACCTCTTGAAGAGGTTATAGGTATAGCCAAGAGGGTTGAGCATATGTTGAAATATGTTAATGAGTTAAAGAATGACAAAGGGAAGTCTGAAGAAAAGGTAGAAAAGATAGAAGTGAAGGAAGATGTTTCACAAGTAAAGGAAGTGAAAGAAATGAAGACCTCAGTAAACGATAAAAGTAAAGAAGAATCTACATTGTCTGCCGTAACATGTTTTAGATGTGGAAAATCTGGTCATAAAGCAAATTCAAAATTCTGTCCAGCAATGAGTTTTCTCTGTCATGGGTGTGGAAAAAGGGTCATTTTGTAAAATTTTGCAAATCAAAGGATAAAAAGGTAATTAATAAAGAAATAAAGGAAGTTATATGTCAAAGACAAAAATGAAAAGGATTATCCTACTGGAAAGGTTAAGATTCATGGTGAAGAACTTGAGATGAAATTTGACTCTTGTGCACGTATTTCAATTATTCCAAAAGAGATTTATGAGAAATGTTTTAAAATGAAGAATAAGCTTTGTAAAACGGATGTGAGTCCAGGGGGTTATGGTGGTGCTCCTATATGTATGATGGCTTATTTCAATGCTTCCATTGAATTTGAGAAGAAAATAATTGTTGGAAAATTGTTTAATTGGGTGGCCCCATCAACGTTTACTGGGAGTAATACTGAAACCTAATTCTAATCCTCAGATTCAAATTCAGGAGATTGAATCAAAATATAACTCTTTTATAGAAGAGTTTCCCTAACTTTTTCGTTCTGAATTGGGTTGTCTTAAAGGTTATAAACATGGTATTAAGTTAAGAAAAGATGCTGTACCTGTAGTTGCTAAAGTTAGAAGGATTCCAATAGCAATACAGGACAAGGTAGAACAAGAATTGAGGAAATTGCAAGAACAAGATATTATTACTTCTGTTGAGGTGACAGAATGGTTGGCGCCCATTGTTGTCGCAAACAAACCGAATGGTGAGATAAGATTATGCTGTGATTTAAGGTCACTCAATAGAGAGGTTGTAGTAGATGAATTCCCTTTGCCCAATATAGATGAATTATTATCATCTTTAGGTGATTCTAGGATATTCACAACACTGGATCTTACTCAGGCATATCATCAAATTGAGTTGACGCAGGATTTACAAGATCTAACAGCTTTTATCACTCCGATGGGTGCATTTAAGTATAAGAGAATGCCGTTTGGTCTTGTGTCTGCTGCGTCGGTTTTCCAACGTGTTATGGCATCAATTTTGAAAGGAGTTAAATGTGTGAAATGTTATCAAGATGATTTATTGATCTATGGTGTAAATCAAGAAAAACATGATAAGATTTTGAGAACAGTCTTAAAAAGATTAGAAAATGCTGGTTTAACATTGAAGTATGAGAAATGTAGATTTTCTGTCACTGAAGTGAATTATTTAGGTCATTGTATATCAGCAGTTGGTATTTCACCTAAAAAGGAATTGGTTGCAACCATAAAAAAACTGGTCTCAACAAAAACAAGGAGGAGGTTGTTTCCTTTCTTGGAATAGTGGAATATTATGGTAAGTGTATTGATAATTTAGCAAGTAAATCATGTAATTTAAGAAATCTTTAGGTAATAACAAAGAATTTAGGTGGTCAGGAGAATGTCAAAGGAAGTTTGAGAATATTAAGAAAGATTTAGTTGATGCTCCAGATTTGCAGGCATTTGTTCTGTTTGAAGAAACGTTTGTAATTAAAGAGGCAAGTTCGAAGGGTTTGGGTGCTATTTTGAAACAAAGAAGGAATGGACAAGAGAAGCTTATTGCTTGTGCTTCAAGGAGTTTGAGAGGTTCAGAACTGAACTATTCAGTTATTGAGAAAGAAGCTTTGGCTATATTTTGGGCTTTAAGGAAATTCAGAAATTTTTTATGGGGTTTGAAATTTAAAGTTTGTACAGATCATAAACCCCTAAGAGAAATTTTCATGGTGAAAGGTTTGGATAATGTTTCTTCGAGAATCAGAAAATGGGTTATTGGTCTTCAGGAATTTAATTTTGATATAGACTATATACCAGGTGTGGAGAATGTATCTGCAGATTGTCTTTCACGTCTTGTCGATGATGCTCAGGGAGTTGTTTTTGAGGAAGATATCTGTGAGAATGAGGTAAATGTATGTGAAATTACTTCAGGTGTTATACTTGAAGAGGAATGGTTGGAAGAGACTGGTAAGGATTGTGAGATTAATAATGTGATTAATTCAGTTACGAGTAATTCTGGTTTTGACAACTCTTTCTCTAAGGTATGGCATTTGATTAAAAATGAATTGTCTGTGGAGAATGGCATTCTTTTAAGGGGTTCCAAGTTGATTGCTCCTAGTTCTTTGAGAAAAAGGTTGATTGAAGAGGCACATCAAGGCCATTTAGGTATCGTAAAAACCAAGGAGAGGATTAGTTGTTCTTTTTGGTTGCCAGGGATGGATTTGGAAATTTAAAGAGAGATGAGAGAATGTTTGCAATGTAAAGTAAGTGATAGAATTTTAGTTTCTCGTACTGCTCCCATGATCTGTCGTAATCTTCCAAATGGACCTTGGGAGGATATTGCAATAGATATTGTAGGACCACTTGCTGGTGAGCATAGAACTCCTTATCTGATAGTTTTGATTGACTTATATTCTAGATGGGTTGAGATTTCATCTGTTTCTGAAGTAACATCTTCATGTGTCATAACTTTCTTCAAAGAAATTTTTAGAAGAGAAGGTTTTCCGAAAACTCTTTTGTCAGATAATGGTCCTCAATTTTGCTCAAGCATGATGTCAGAATTCTTGATATCATGTGATATTCAACATAAAAGATCTTCAGTTTATCACCCAGAAACTAATGGAACGGTGGAAAGGTTTAACAGGGTGATAAAAGAAAATATACAACTTTCTAGAGTTAATAAGTTAGATTGGAAGGAGGAATTACAGAAGTGCATTTTAGCACATAGGTTTTCTCCTCAGATGTCAACTAAGAAAACTCCTTTTGAATTATGTAAAGGAAGAACTCCCAATACAAGTTTAAGTCCAGCATGGATGTTTTGGGGCAAAGGAGTAAAAGATAATAGTATTGGTGATTGGAGACTTACAGCCTGATTCATGTACGGGCCGTTTTGTGTGGCCCTAATAGCGAATCATAGCGACTCGCTATTGAGGACACGCAAAACGGCATTCATGTAGGAATTGCTAAATAAATAGCGATTCCTACATGTTCTCTATTTGCGAGTAGAAATTTCCTACTCGCAAAAAAAGGAATAACTCCCCATTCATTCCTATGGGCCAAAAGGCCCATAGGAATGAATGGGGAGTATCCCTTATTTGCGAGTAGCAATTTACTACTCGCAAAAAAGATAGCGATTTTAAGGGTGCCAGGGGTGTCCAAAGGACACCCTGTAGCACCCCTAAAATGCACATTTGAACAGGTGTTGCGCACACACATGTCCAAAGGACATGTGTGTGTGTAACATGCAAAAGAAAAAAATGCACTAAAGTGCTTTTTACACTATTTACGCAATTTACCACCAAGTCAGACCTGGTGGTAAATTGAGACCAAATATAGCGATTTCGCTATTTCTATTTGGTTGATGAATTGTATTTAAGGAATCTCTATTAGAGATTCCTTAAATCCAATTCCTCGCAAATATGCGAATTCTTAAATAGCGATTTTTGCATTTGGGATGATGAATACCAAATGCAAAAATCGCATTCGCAAAGGGCCAGATTCTCAGAATCTGGCCCTTTGCGAGTGCAATTTAGCTTCATGAATCAGGCTGTTAGAGAGATAAAACTTTGTTTAAAAAATAAAATGTGTTTTGATGAAAGGAAAAGAGTAAAGGAAGGAAAAGTTGTAAGTGGTGATGTGGTTAAGGTCAGAGCACCAGTAGGATCTCTGTTTTGGTCAAAATACTCTGCTCCTATGCGGGTTATCAAATGTTTTAGTAACTCAGTAAAATTGGAAAATGGTAACATTTGGAATTTAAATCGTGTTGCTATTGTTAAAAAATGCAATTTTGATAAGAATTCAAATGTAAGTCATTCTCTCTGTTCTAATGATTCAGAAGTATCTCAAAATAGACTTAGCACTTGTATTAAGAAAACTTCCACTTATATCAAAGACTATACTTTTTGAAAGTTTATATTATATGTCTTTGTTTATGTTCTTTACATTACATTCTGTTTTCATTTGTAGCTGAATATTTATTTTGTGATCTTGTTTTCAATTATATCTTATTTGTAAGTTCAATCTTGTTATAAGAAAGAAGATGTGTAGTATACTCTCCATATCTATTGTATGACTATACTCTGGAACTTAGAATGCTTTGATGCTAGGTATTCCTGAAATTGTCAGTTGCTGCCTGGTAGCTGATGGTTAGGGTGTTAAGAATAAACCAAGCTTTAAGTTATATCTTTTACTAGTATTTCTTTACAACTTTTCAATTTGCACTAGAGATTGTGACAACCAGTGACAACCGGTTATGCATGGGTATAATTTCCAGATCTTGGATGGATATAGCCTTGAATCTTCAGAGTTCCCTATGCTCATTGTGTGTTACATACTCACAGCAGTGCTTAATTTGCAAAACAATAAGTGCAAGGGCTCTCATCAGTCGGTCACTGCAGCTTGCACCGCACATCGTACCTGCCATGCTGCCAATGATGGTAACAACACCACTACTAACAGTCACACTGCTACAAGCGTGACAGTTCGGAATATCTCAGGCCACCTAAAACTATAAGAAGGCTTGGATGGCAGGTAATAGTCATGTTTTTGTATATTGAGTTAATTATCAACCCTTGTTGTGGTCATCTCTAAATTAGCCAAACAGCTCAACCTTGTGGCAGTCTGTCACAGGCCCCGGTGCTGACAATTAAGTGCCGGTGCAGAGCACCGGAAACCACTGGCTCAAATTAAGCACTGACTTATGGTCCGGTAGGCAAAGAATAGCCAGGTTGCTAAGGACACTTGGGTGTTGGGGGTGTTGCTCAGTTTCCACAGCACACAGTCACAAAAGGGGAGCTGCCCCCATGGAAATTGTGAATTGATACAACCATCTCTTGTGGGCCCTAATCCAATCAATTGTTTGCCAACCATTATCACACCCCATTGTAAATTGTTAGAAAGAGAGAAGACCATTCCATGCCCCCTTTTCCTGACTTCATGTAATGTGTCATAGAGTGTGCATTTTGAAAAACAACGATATTTGGAAATAAAAATGTGCCTTTTATACAGTGCGAAATTGGATTTTTGGTCACCAATCTTGTGATTTTGGGAATGGTAGGCACTGTGACCAATACATTATTAGATGTAGGAGTGTGCTGCAGCGATGATGTAGTGTAGGTAAAGGAAGATATTGGGAAGAAATGAACTTACACAGATTAAGTTGTTGATATTGTTCATGGATTGCCACTGTTACACGTTTCAGTGTTTTTTTTCCCCTAATTAATTGATTATCCTATTCCTTGAGAGCTAATCGGCACGCCCTATCCTGACACGAGGCCGAATCTAGGAGGTGTAACTTGGAGTCAGAGCTGAATTAACCCTCTCCTTTAAGCCACCCTCCCATGAGCCTATAAGCCTTTACCACCCCATACAACTATTTATCCCTGAATCAAAAATGCCCCGTCCTACCCCTTGACGTTACCCTTTCCTGAACTCTAAACAAGCTATGCTACCCCTTCATGCTAGCCTCCCTCGAACCATGAACAGCCTCACTACATTTTAAGGCTACCCTTCCTTGAATCCTAAAATCCCTGGGTGCCCCTTAACACAACCGTTCCCAGCCGCCTAAGAATTCCTCAATACCCCTTAACGCAACCTTCCCATAAGCATAAAAACTCCTAACTACTACTACTTCCTAAACCCTAAAGATCCCTCAATACCCCTTTAATGCTACCCTTCCCTGAATTCTACATACCCTTTAACCGTGCCCTTCCTTGAACCCCACAGTTTCTTGGCCTTTAACGCGACCCATCTCAGAAACCTCAAAATCCCTAAGCACTCTTTAACATGACTCTTCCTAAAACCCTTAAATCCCCTTACTACCCCTAAAAGGTGACCTTCCCTGAACCTTGATAACCATTACTACACCATAACCCGTCCCAGAACCCTACAAAAGCCTTTTGATCCCTAAAAGCTACCCTTCCTAGAACTCTAAAGAAACCTTTTCCTACCCTTAACGCCCTTACTCTTCTCTGAAACCTAAAAACCCATACTACTCCTTAAAGCTATCCTTTACCAAATAAAAAAAAACGCACTACCCCTTAATGCTACCCATATCGAACTCTAAAAGCCCCTTACTAACCCTTAAATCTAAATATTTCTGAACCCCAAAATCCCCTGACTACCCATTAATGATACCCTTCATTGCACCAGACCAACACATTCTACACCTTAATCCTACCCATCCCTGAACTCTAAATAGGAGTTTACTATTCCTTAATGTTAGACATCCTGCCCAGTCCCAAGACAGACAGTGAGGAACTTAGGAATCCAAATGGATAACCAACTATCAATAAAAAAATCAGGTCAACAACATAATTGGCTCATGTTTCGGCATCATGCGTAATTTATGCAAAGTCATCAAATGGATTACGTTAGAAGCCAGGAAACCACTAGTCCAGGGACTGATCACCAACTGTGTGGATTACGGAAATGCCCTACTGTCCTCAATAAATGAAGATCTTCTCTCCAGGCTTCAGGTTCTGCAGAACACCGCAGCCAGGCTTGTCCTTAACCTCCCGTCAAGATCTCCTTCGGCCCCTAATCTGAGATTACTCCACTGTCTCCCTGTCAGGAAGCAAATTCATTTTAAGACTCTCTGTTTAACACATAAAAATATGTATTGTAGAGGTATGGGTTATTGGGCCGAAAAACTAAGCTGGTACCAGCTCACAGGACTCTGAGATCCAGCAATAGATCACTTTTCACACCTCTCAGAATCCGTGCTATTAGAAATGGAGGAAGGGTATTCTCTTTTCTCGCACTCACTCTCTGGAACAAACTGCCCCCACACCTCCGCAACATCACTGATCATAACTGTTTTCACAGAGAGCTTAACCCCTTTGCTGTGGGGTGTTTTCCCCCCCTGTGCGGGGGGAGGGGTGCCGCGCGCGGCGCCGCTGCGCTTGTGACGAGCTCGGCTCGTCATGAGGCACAGTGCAGCTGCACTCCTGACCAGCAGAGCTTGTCACAACCACACCCGTTTTTCGAACGTTCAGCACAGCGGGGTAATTATCCCGGCGTACGAATGTTCCAACGGCTGTGACGAGCTGAGCTCTTCATGAGTGCAGCTCAACCGTGCCTCATGATGAGCTGAGCTCGTCATGAGTGCAGCTCAACCGTGCCTCATGATGGGCTGAGCTCGTCAGGAGCCTGGAAGAGGTTAAGACATGGCTGTTCGACAACTAACTAGCCCTCCCCTCCCAAGTGACCCCCGAGCTTTCCGCAAGCGCCATGAGACTTTCGGGTGATCTGTGCACTTTATTAATGCCCCTTGATTTGATTTGATTTGATCCTTGAACCCTAAAACCGTAACCATCCCTTCACACCCTCATTACTTGAACCCTAACAATCCATTACTTTCCCTTAACTGTACCCATACCCGAACCCTACAAATCCTTACTACCCTTTAACGCTACACTTCCATGAATCCTAAAGCTCCTTACTACCCCAAATGCTACCCATTCTTGAACCCTACAAACTCCTGACTACCCCTTAGAGCTCAGTCAGGTCCATGGCTGGTTAAAGCATGGGGAGTCTAAGGGTGAAATGCTGGGAAGAATTGGGAATCAAATGACTGATTCCCCTGGTAATATCTCAAAATCTAATTTCTAGCTCGACTCTCAGAGTCCAATTTGTGATCCCTGCTATTTCAGTCACCATCTCCCTGCCCGCGGTTATCAATGCCCCAGTATCAGGAACTCTGGGGAGGAGTCACCGGGCCATATCAGGGATATAATGATCAGGTCTTTAGCAGAGCTGAGCATTAGGAGAAGGTTTTAGGGCATCAGTGGCAGCCCATTCAGGGCTACATTCTGCTGTTTACATTAAGGGGAGCGGTGCTGCACTGTCGTTTGGAGGAAATTAGCACCGCCCGCTAATGGAGCCATTTACAAAATGCAAATATTTTGCTTTCATGCCACAATTCTGCAATAGTATTACCACAACCAGTTATCATGACATTACTTCAAAAAAGAGATACATGCGCAAGTATTGTTTCTGCGCATTTTCTGCAATTATTGGTGTAAAGTTAGCACCAGCTTTTTGCTTATACTCTAGTACTGATAGGCACGGATAGCAGTTTTTTCTCTAAAGCATAAAGTTGTGTTAAATGCATTGAAAACCACTTTCCACCCATTTCACCAGATTCTATTTACAGTTCACTACTTATTCTAAATGACTGATGAAGTAGTATGTCTATGAATGACAAAATGCACCAAATATTAGTGCATGACTATTCTGTTGTTTTTGTGCTGGAATAATGGCCTATCTATTTTATGTTACCAGAATTTGATAGAGCGCAACAAATCACCCCAAAGATGTATCTCGGCTCTAGAACGCAAACCCAGAGGAAAGAGGAAGAAAAGAAATGCAATCAAAAGAGTCAGATTTTAAGGTACTTTTTGAAACAGGCAAAATCAGAACAAACGCGAATGTGAACCAGGAGCCAGTTCCAATAAAAAGATCTCACAAATGATAAGGATCGGCCACCATATCTGACTGTACGAAGGCGGTGTGGGCGGAGCAAGAATTGATCCCTATATCTCGGATTTCTGGTAGGCCGATAAATTAGGTACGGTAAACTTCCCTTTTTAGGTCTAGCTTGACAGCACAGCTACCTAGATGACGATTTTGAGCAACTCTTTAATATACGAATAGAGTGGGATTTGGCTTGGCTCCCCACAGCAATATTACTCTCTCATTTCATGCTATCACTGGCGATGTATCATTCCACCTTCCAGGAAGTGTTTTCATTAGAACACAAAAATAATTATTCTAAATCTGAAAATAAAACTCAAATTTGCTGTTTGGCACTTTCAGTTGTTTTTCTCTTATATGCATTCTACAAATAACATAATATTTTTTCTTCCTTTTTCCCAAAATTGGCAAAGCCATATGAGAGATTGTAATGCGATAAGCCGCACGTGTGCATAAAATGCATGCGAACAGTATTTGTGAATGTCATTTGTTCATCCATTAAAGTTGGACTTATTGGGTTTGCCATTGCGTGCTAAAAGATTTATATCAGCATGTTTTAAAGGTCCTGCCACCTTCTGATGAACCATCTTCCCCGTTTATGAGGACAGCCTGATAACTTAATAAAGTTTATGGTGGGATTAGAGAATAAATTGTGATTTATGATACTAACATGTGAAGGCCTATGAAAAGCACACTTCAAAGCACCAGAAATGACTACATTAACACATAGAAATCAGAAATATGTTAGAAGGGAATAGAAACAACATGAATAATGGATATAGAGAACAGAGACAGATTGCCTGGGAATTTGCTCCAGAATAGGGATTACAAGAAGCTCTGGGTCTTCTCCTTGCTAAACATGCTGGTAAAAAAATTGACAAAAATAGCATGGAGAAAGGAGGTCAGGAAAAGGCAAAATCTGTGGTAACCTGGTAGGCAAATTCCAATAGCAGTTGTATGCCTTACTCCAAGCTACTCAACTATGAATCCGCCGGTAACCCCAACCGGGAGAAATACGACACTTTTTAATTTTGTTATTTCCCGAGGCAGTTGTACTGCACAGAAATACTAGAGGCCTCTTAATGACACCCATGAGAACTAATGAAAGACTAACCAAGGGTTCGGATTTTTTCACAGAAGAATGGAACAGTGTGGAAGGACTGCAGAAGAAGGTTACTGTGAAGAGAGCAAAAGACCGGCGCTGCCCCAAAGATCTGGAACTCTCTTCCACCGGAAATACACACAATCTCCTCCACGGTTGCTTTCAAATTGAAGGCTAAAAGACTCTTTATGAACAAGTTCTTACCTTAAATGGTTTAGGATCATCTGCTCTAAATCACTGGACCTACAACCTTACGACCTGCACAAGGTGCTACTCTTCTTTAATGTATCTTTTGCTACCCTCTTAGCGTTAGGTACCAGTTATTGTATCATTCTCTTTTGACCCCTTTTGTTTTGTGATTGTTCTGTTTTGGTATTCTTATCTGATGTTGACACTGCATTTATTACAATTCCTTCCCTCCAATTGTAAAGCGCTCTGATATCCTTCGGGATCATGTTCGCGCTATATCCGCTTAACCGCGGCGGCAATTCTGCCGCAGTACGGGGGTTTGATTAGGTGGGTGGGGCCGCGTTGGCCAACGGACGTGCGCAGCACTACGAAGGTAGTGCTTGCGACGGCCGTTGGACTACGGGCGCATGGAAAGGGATATAAAACTTTATAAATAAATAAACTATCAAGTAGTAAAAAGTATAGTTGACGTGGTCTAAAATATCTATTTAATTTTTGTGATATAATTAGGGCTCCCGCTGTTATGGTATTTTTTTTTTAACATTTCCATCTGTATCTATCCATATTAATTTTTGGGCCATTTTATCTGTATTTATCCATATTTATTTAGTGTTTTGCAGATAAATGAAGTTGTAAAACTATACATTTCCATATTTATTTAACTGATAGACAAGCAGTCATACTTTGATGTCTGTCGTGTTTTAGATATTGAAGCTGTCAAATATTACATAACAGTACATTGACAGGTAAATATTAGCATT
Source organism: Lissotriton helveticus (assembly GCF_964261635.1). Taxonomy (NCBI): domain Eukaryota; kingdom Metazoa; phylum Chordata; class Amphibia; order Caudata; family Salamandridae; genus Lissotriton; species Lissotriton helveticus. The sequence goes on from NC_136073.1 coordinate 753,834,447, forward strand.
ATACCACAAATGTATGTTGTCTTATGCTGTTAGTTACAGAAATGTCATCCTGTTTTTTAACTTCCCTTGCTGTATTTCTGCTCAGCTGTTATTCTATAATACATGAAAGACAGCACAGAAAGTCATTTAAAAAAGCCCAGTTTTGTGTATTTATCCGCTTTTAAACATAAATGCAGACAAAAAACACATGGCTTTCTGTCTGTATTTATCTGTCAAAATCAGTTAAAACGGAAAACCGGGAGCTTTAGATATAATTAGGGCTCCCAGTTTTCAGTTTTTACTGATTTTTATGGATGCAGAAAACAATGTTTTTCCTGTCTGTATTTATTTTTCAAAGTGGAAAAATACATGGGTGCTTCCTGTGAATGACTTTTAATGCTGCTCTTCATGAATTCCAGGCCAACAGCTGAGCAGATACACACCTTGAGAGGTAGAAATCAGGATGAGAGTTCCTTAAATGCAGGCATATTTTAACATATTTTTGTATGTAATGCTAATATTTACCCTTTGGTGTAGTGTTGTGCTAAAACACAACAGGCATCAGGAATGAGTTCATGTTTATCAGTTGAATAAATGTGAAAATATACTATGTTATCACTCTATTTATTCATACTACACAACATAAAAATGGATAAATACCAATAAGATGGGTGAAAAAAATAAATATGGTTAAATACAGATGGAAATGTTAAAAAAATAAATACAATAAAACCAGAATGCCTAGATATAAACATAGTTACAGGTAGGCAGTGTATAGGCTGCATCTTGTGGCTAAAAGGATTAATGCGTCTACTCTGTTCACCTAGGCTGGACCTCGTGGCCACAGATTTAAATCCTGGTTGGTCCATACAGCGTTTCATCCTTCCCAGGTTGGCAAAATGAGTGCCATCGAGTTGAACAACCACAAACATCTGTTACTTCAGCGCCAAGATACCCATCAGGGTGAACGTTGCACTGTGCAAAACAAATGTTATCTGCTAAACAAGGCAACAGCTAAAAGTATAATTTTGAGAGAGAAATGAATTTGCCAAATAACATGCATTGGAGAGATCTAGTCCAGGAATAAAGGAAGAAAATGGTGCACTATGTCAACATTTCCAGAACAAAAAAAGGACTTTTTTTGCCGAAAAAAAAGAGTTAAGATGTAGAACAATGCAGAATAGACAGACATACACCATTGTTCTTCTACTAGGTAATGCAGAAGCTAAGATATAACTCCTGTTTACACTTTAGAGGCTGTATTTTTATGGTGTTCATCTGTAAATTTTTGAATTAATTGCCATACATACCTAAGCATAACACTTGTTATTTGTGACATGGGGCATTCTTAATAGCTGATAATAACTGCAAGAGTGTTGAATACTGTTCAGTAGCGACTAGTTCCCTGCCAAAGTGGGTGGGCTGGGCAGGCCGAAGGAGGGAGGTGGAGAGGAGGGAGGTGGGGAGGGTTCGGGTACAAAAAAAGAAATAAAAAGAAGCATACTTTAACGCTGCCACCGCTGCCATCTCCTGTGCATCAGCTCTTCCTGTTTCTGGCTCTGAGCACGGGCACCAAGCCTGCCCTGCGGCCCATCCTGAAGCTGCTCTCATCTTCAGGATTTGCCTGAGCATCTGCAACCTGCGTTCCCAGGCAGACTGGGAGCCTGTGCCTGCTCTCTCCAACCCTAGCAACGTAGCTGAGGCTGAAGAGAGCTTCACTGCGCATGAGTGGTTTGGCCGGCCAGAGGTGGCCGTCCAAAAACCTCATGCGCAGCGAATGGAGTGTTCACCACTCCCCCACCAGCAGTGTCATCCACTGTACCCGCCCCCAAGACTTGTTGGAATCCTGGGGGCAGGTCCATGGGATTTAAAATAAAACAATATTAAAACGGGTTTAAAACCCTATTGTTTTTATTTACTGGTGAAGCAGCCTCCGCTGATACCTTGTATGTAAAAAGAAAGCACTGGCACCCAAAAACACTAGGCCTGGGTGGTAAACTCCCCTCCGTTCATGGAGTGTGCAGAGTTTTCCTCACTCGGAGGAGCATCTGGAGTTCCGAAAAGGAGCAGGGTTTTTTCCGCGCTCCCTCTCGCCAACTTTAAGTTGGCGAGCATGAACGAGGAAAATCTAACACTAGTTCACCTTCCCGCGAGAATTCTTAACATGGGCGGTCGTGGATGGTCATGACCGTTTCATATTGGGAAACCTTCCGTTCGCGTTGAGGAAGCTGCTGCTCGAGTAGAACATCTACACAAACAGCAGAAAGAAGCAGTGCCCCCTTACGATGGGCATGGTGCCGTTCATGCTGATTTTTTTACTACGGGGCAAAGACCAAGCGCTAAAAATCAGTGTGTACGGCGCAACCTAACACACTCCACAGCTTGCAGATCTCCATGTAGCGCATTGGAGTTTTCTGGTCTCTTCACTCGAAACTTTGTGAACTCAACCGAAGCCTAAAAACACTTTAAAAAGCTTAGCTCTTGAGGCGCAGGACTGAAGCGTTATATATTGTGACTGATTATATATTCAGACCTCATGTCCTGAAATCCACACAGGATTACAGAGCTCATTGAGCTCAGTCAAAGCCAGAACCACTGGGTAAGGACAGGAATTCAGAATAACGACACATCTTGATTTAGTGTCAAAAAACTACAAGTACTTAGTAAAGATAAAGTCTTTTTTCACAATCAAATGCAGTTTCCTTTTATTGTATTAAAATCAGGCATAAAGCTGCAGAAGTTTCTCTAAAAGTTTAATGTTTTTGGCAGTATTATACTAAAAATATTGAAAATACTCCCATAGGTCTAAACAAATGCGCAGACTGAGCTTTATCCTCATTGTAAGGGGGATTCCTAATAGCTAATATCAACGTATGGATACTCTCCCTTATGATTAACATATTTCTACTATGATAGTTCTACCCAACCTAGCAAGAAATAAAACACACACTTACATTACCTCAACATCATCCTTTGGACACAACAAGCAAGCCTTAATACTTAGCAAATGTCTCATTCTCTACTTCCTCATTCCTATCACTGATCAAAATATCATCCTAGTATTCTGCCCCTCCACCTACCAAAAACAACCACTTGTCATGGCCTGCAAGACAGTATAGATAGGCCCATGCCTAAACAGATTCTCGCTCCAAATTGCAACGGTGAGAAGGAATTGCAACTCAGCAGATAGTTTGTAAAGGTGGTATGCAGACTTCACTTCTAAAAAAAAAGAGAAAACAACAGTGTCCAACCAGGTATCAATCTATATAGAAGAACAATTTAAAGAATTTTCTAAGGCAGCTATTTGTTTCTATCCTTTAGCAAATCATTTTTATGTTTACATAGAGCTTCCAGTGACTGTGTATATTTTAAATTATTTATATATATATATATATATATATATATATATATATATATATATATATATATATCCAATCCCAATTGCAAGCACAAATACTTGCAGCGCCTCTCCCAGCCTCTCAAATGAAGGCGGTCCGTCACGAGGCAGGCAGCCTCTACGAAAATGCACCACAGCCGTACTTTGAATACCTTGTTACCAAAGCGCGGCAGTCACGGACACATACAGAGTTTCAGTGTAGCTGGTGACTCGTGACCAAGGGAGAGATCCCGAAACGCGTCGAGTGTTTCTCTTGCCGGAGACCATTTTCTGCTTAATAAATCCACGTCTGCTACACTGCTACACTGAAACTCTGTATGTGTCCGTGACTGCCGCGCTTTGGTAACAAGGTATTCAAAGTACGGCTGTGGTGCATATATATATATATATATATATATATATATATATATATATATGTGTGTGTGACAAAGGCTGTCAAGTACAGCCATAACGCATCCTCCTGTTCGTTGTGGCCTGATGGATTAAACTGATTTCCTTCCATCCCGGAGTGCTGTGTCTTTCTTATACAAGAAAATAAGCTGTGACGATATATATATATTCAACTATGGAACGAACTAGTTGGGACGCTGCATGGAGGCCCCAGTGACACTTCATCAGCAGCTACAAAGCGGGGAAGGCACCCGTCCCTTGTGTACTTCATCCCCACTTGGATTTTATATGGTTTTAATTCAAACAAAGAGACGCATCCACTTGGAATTTATTTGTCACTACGGATCCCATAAAGCCGCAGTGGGGGACACACCCAGTGGGACGGGAACTGTTTAAATATGTGCATTAGAGAATGCGCCCCTTTGCTACTACAAACCCATGCCATTGAAGAAGAGTGTCTTGTCTCTCGAAACACGTCTGGCAAAGCTATTTGTGTGAGGACATTTGTGACTGGGAGCCTGCTGGCAAGCTGCCGGTATTAAAGTGAAGTTTTTAATCCATTTTGTGTGATCTTTTCCAAATGGGTTTTCTGTCTTGTTGGTTTTGTAACGGCCGGTCCCGGTCATGGAAAGAGACCCACTGCTAATGCAGGTCCAGGCTGAAACCAATCTGGTTCAACTATGGAGCGAACGAGTTGGGATCCTGCAGGAGGGCCCCAGTCACACTTCATCAGCAGCTACAAAGCGGGGCAGGCACCCGCCCATTGTGTACTTCATCCCCACTTGGATTTGATATGGTTTTAATTCGAACAAAGAGACGCGTCCACTTGGAATTTATTTGGCACTACAGATCCCATAAAGCCACATTGGGGGACACGCCCAGTGGGGCGGGAACTGTTTAAATATGTGCATTAGAGAAGGTGTCCCTTTGCTACTACAAACCCATGCCATTGAAGAACAGAGTCTTGTCTCTCGAAACACGTCTGGCAAAGCTATTTGTGTGAGGACATTTGTGACTGGGAGCCTGCTGGCAAGCTGCCGGTATTAAAGTGAAGTTTTAATCCATTTTGTGTGGTCTTTTCCAAATGGGTTTCCTGCATTGTTGGATATATATATATACATATAGATTTGCCGAGAACTCACCTACAGACATTGGGAAGGACGGAGGCGAGATGGCAGATTGTCTGCCCGATGGGTAAAGCATTGCGCTTGGGCCCCCGCGGACATAATTCCCGATGGATCTGGAGGTTGGTGTGCTGAGGATTCGGGAGGCTGTATGGCGGCGTGAAGCGGGAGGATCCGGTGCGGGCACTCAGCTCCGACCTCGCACCCGGGATGCAGTAAGAACAATGCACCCTGGGACTTGGAGGCGCCATTGGTAAAAGGCGCGCCAGGAGGAATACAGGTGGTCAACATCACCACCTGGGGCGAAACAGCTCGAGATACAGGGGAGGAAACAGGATATTTAAATCCGTCATAGAAATCCCTCCCCTGTGGACACAAACGGCGCTGACGAGGCGGGAGCCGAAATGCATACGCCGAAGAGACATTTGTGTTGTACTCTCCTGTGAAGCCAGCAATAAAGCCTTCCAAGCAATCCTCTTGTGGGTCTCTGCCTTTTTGCAAGAAAAGGAGTTTGGGTATATATATATATATATATATATATATAGATATATAGATATATATATATATATTGTCCACCAAAGTGCCCGAAAGCGTTTGAAAGCGCACACTTGGCAAGCTGAACCATCCGGTTATTTTTTCAAGGCTGAGGCTCGTGCTGATGTTCCTTTGGATTATTTTAATTAGACCTGACGCGTTTCATGGCTGCTGCCAATCATCAGAGGTCGCTTAACGAAAGACTCGTGCAGGCAGTTCTGGTTATATTCATGCCACGCCCTCAGTGGGCTGTTCGATTTTCACGATGCATGATGGTTTTAGTAGTTCCATCCAGAAACAAAGTCACACCTATTGTAGGTCCTGCTGTCGTCTCATCATTTTTTAAAGCAATTATTCACCCATAGTGGGCCCAGGAATTCAGATCGAGCATTTTATCGCCGCAGTTAGCCAAACCGTATTTCAGTCCGGACACAGTTCCGAAGACGGCCTCCTATAAGGTGTAAGGACGGTGCTGCTTTCCGCGACAGGGCTGCCGCGTAAAATATTGTCCACCAAAGTGCCCGAAAGCGTTTGAAAGCTCACACTTGGCAAGCTGAACCATCCGGTTATTTTTTCAAGGCTGAGGCTCGTGCTGATGTTCCTTTGGATTATTTTAATTAGACCTGGCGCGTTTCATGGCTGCTGCCAATCATCAGAGGTCGCCCAACGAAAGACTCGTGCAGGCAGTTCTGGCTATATTCATGCCACGCCCTCAGTGGGCTGCTCGACTTTCACGATGCATGATGGTTTTAGTAGTTCCATCCAGAAACAAAGTCACACCTATTGTAGGTCCTGCTGTCGTCTCATCATTTTTTTAAGCAATTATTCACCCATAGTGGGCCCAGGAATTCAGATCGAGCATTTTATCGCCGCAGTTAGCCAAACCGTATTTCAGTCCGGACACAGTTCCGAAGACGGCCTCCTATAAGGTGTAAGGACGGTGCTGCTTTCCGCGACAGGGCTGCCGCGTAAAATATTGTCCACCAAAGTGCCCGAAAGCGTTTGAAAGCGCACACTTGGCAAGCTGAACCATCCGGTTATTTTTTCAAGGCTGAGGCTCGTGCTGATGTTCCTTTGGATTATTTTAATTAGACCTGACGCGTTTCATGGCTGCTGCCAATCATCAGAGGTCGCTTAACGAAAGACTCGTGCAGGCAGTTCTGGTTATATTCATGCCACGCCCTCAGTGGGCTGTTCTATTTTCACGATGCATGATGGTTTTAGTAGTTCCATCCAGAAACAAAGTCACACCTATTGTAGGTCCTGCTGTCGTCTCATAATTTTTTAAAGCAATTATTCACCCATAGTGGGCCCAGGAATTCAGATCGAGCATTTTATCGCCGCAGTTAGCCAAACCGTATTTCAGTCCGGACACAGTTCCGAAGACGGCCTCCTATAAGGTGTAAGGACGGTGCTGCTTTCCGCAACAGGGCTGCCGCGTAAAATATTGTCCACCAAAGTGCCCGAAAGCGTTTGAAAGCGCACACTTGGCAAGCTGAACCATCCGGTTATTTTTTCAAGGCTGAGGCTCGTGCTGATGTTCCTTTGGATTATTTTAATTAGACCTGACGCGTTTCATGGCTGCTGCCAATCATCAGAGGTCGCTTAACGAAAGACTCGTGCAGGCAGTTCTGGTTATATTCATGCCACGCCCTCAGTGGGCTGTTCGATTTTCACGATGCATGATGGTTTTAGTAGTTCCATCCAGAAACAAAGTCACACCTATTGTAGGTCCTGCTGTCGTCTCATAATTTTTTTAAGCAATTATTCACCCATAGTGGGCCCAGGAATTCAGATCGAGCATTTTATCGCCGCAGTTAGCCAAACCGTATTTCAGTCCGGACACAGTTCCGAAGACGGCCTCCTATAAGGTGTAAGGACGGTGCTGCTTTCCGCGACAGGGCTGCCGCGTAAAATATTGTCCACCAAAGTGCCCGAAAGCGTTTGAAAGCGCACACTTGGCAAGCTGAACCATCCGGTTATTTTTTCAAGGCTGAGGCTCGTGCTGATGTTCCTTTGGATTATTTTAATTAGACCTGACGCGTTTCATGGCTGCTGCCAATCATCTGAGGTTGCTTAACGAAAGACTCGTGCAGGCAGTTCTGGTTATATTCATGCCACGCCCTCAGTGGGCTGTTCGATTTTCACGATGCATGATGGTTTTAGTAGTTCCATCCAGAAACAAAGTCACACCTATTGTAGGTCCTGCTGTCGTCTCATAATTTTTTAAAGCAATTATTCACCCATAGTGGGCCCAGGAATTCAGATTGAGCATTTTATCGCCGCAGTTAGCCAAACCGTATTTCAGTCCGGACACAGTTCCGAAGACGGCCTCCTATAAGGTGTAAGGACGGTGCTGCTTTCCGCGACAGGGCTGCCGCGTAAAATATTGTCCACCAAAGTGCCCGAAAGCGTTTGAAAGCGCACACTTGGCAAGCTGAACCATCCGGTTATTTTTTCAAGGCTGAGGGTCGTGCTGATGTTCCTTTGGATTATCTTAATTAGACCTGACGCGTTTCATGGCTGCTGCCAATCATCTGAGGTCGCTTAACGAAAGACTCGTGCAGGCAGTTCTGGTTATATTCATGCCACGCCCTCAGTGGGCTGTTCGATTTTCACGATGCATGATGGTTTTAGTAGTTCCATCCAGAAACAAAGTCACACCTATTGTAGGTCCTGCTGTCGTCTCATAATTTTTTTAAGCAATTATTCACCCATAGTGGGCCCAGGAATTCAGATCGAGCATTTTATCGCCGCAGTTAGCCAAACCGTATTTCAGTCCGGACACAGTTCCGAAGACGGCCTCCTATAAGGTGTAAGGACGGTGCTGCTTTCCGCGACAGGGCTGCCGCGTAAAATATTGTCCACCAAAGTGCCCGAAAGCGTTTGAAAGCGCACACTTGGCAAGCTGAACCATCCGGTTATTTTTTCAAGGCTGAGGCTCGTGCTGATGTTCCTTTGGATTATTTTAATTAGACCTGACGCGTTTCATGGCTGCTGCCAATCATCAGAGGTCGCTTAACGAAAGACTCGTGCAGGCAGTTCTGGTTATATTCATGCCACGCCCTCAGTGGGCTGTTCGATTTTCACGATGCATGATGGTTTTAGTAGTTCCATCCAGAAACAAAGTCACACCTATTGTAGGTCCTGCTGTCGTCTCATAAACGCTTTCGGGCACTTTGGTGGACAATATTTTACGCGGCAGCCCTGTCGCGGAAAGCAGCACCGTCCTTACACCTTATAGGAGGCCGTCTTCGGAACTGTGTCCGGACTGAAATACGGTTTGGCTAACTGCGGCGATAAAATGCTCGATCTGAATTCCTGGGCCCACTATGGGTGAATAATTGCTTAAAAAAATGATGAGACGACAGCAGGACCTACAATAGGTGTGACTTTGTTTCTGGATGGAACTACTAAAACCATCATGCATCGTGAAAGTCGAGCAGCCCACTGAGGGCGTGGCATGAATATAGCCAGAACTGCCTGCACGAGTCTTTCGTTGGGCGACCTCTGATGATTGGCAGCAGCCATGAAACGCGTCAGGTCTAATTAAAATAATCCAAAGGAACATCAGCACGAGCCTCAGCCTTGAAAAAATAACCGGATGGTTCAGCTTGCCAAGTGTGAGCTTTCAAACACTTTCGGGCACTTTGGTGGACAATATTTTACGCGGCAGCCCTGTCGCGGAAAGCAGCACCGTCCTTACACCTTATAGGAGGCCGTCTTCGGAACTGTGTCCGGACTGAAATACGGTTTGGCTAACTGCGGCGATAAAATGCTCGATCTGAATTCCTGGGCCCACTATGGGTGAATAATTGCTTAAAAAAATTATGAGACGACAGCAGGACCTACAATAGGTGTGACTTTGTTTCTGGATGGAACTACTAAAACCATCATGCATCGTGAAAGTCGAGCAGCCCACTGAGGGCGTGGCATGAATATAGCCAGAACTGCCTGCACGAGTCTTTCGTTGGGCGACCTCTGATGATTGGCAGCAGCCATGAAACGCTTCAGGTCTAATTAAAATAATCCAAAGGAACATCAGCACGAGCCTCAGCCTTGAAAAAATAACCGGATGGTTCAGCTTGCCAAGTGTGCGCTTTCAAACGCTTTCGGGCACTTTGGTGGACAATATTTTACGCGGCAGCCCTGTCGCGGAAAGCAGCACCGTCCTTACACCTTATAGGAGGCCGTCTTCGGAACTGTGTCCGGACTGAAATACGGTTTGGCTAACTGCGGCGATAAAATGCTCGATCTAAATTCCTGGGCCCACTATGGGTGAATAATTGCTTTAAAAAATTATGAGACGACAGCAGGACCTACAATAGGTGTGACTTTGTTTCTGGATGGAACTACTAAAACCATCATGCATCGTGAAAGTCGAGCAGCCCACTGAGGGCGTGGCATGAATATAGCCAGAACTGCCTGCACGAGTCTTTCGTTGGGCGACCTCTGATGATTGGCAGCAGCCATGAAACGCGTCAGGTCTAATTTAAATAATCTAAAGGAACATCAGCACGAGCCTCAGCCTTGAAAAAATAACCGGATGGTTCAGCTTGCCAAGTGTGCGCTTTCAAACGCTTTCGGGCACTTTGGTGGACAATATTTTACGCGGCAGCCCTGTCGCGGAAAGCAGCACCGTCCTTACACCTTATAGGAGGCCGTCTTCGGAACTGTGTCCGGACTGAAATACGGTTTGGCTAACTGCGGCGATAAAATGCTCGATCTGAATTCCTGGGCCCACTATGGGTGAATAATTGCTTAAAAAAATTATGAGACTACAGCAGGACCTACAATAGGTGTGACTTTGTTTCTGGATGGAACTACTAAAACCATCATGCATCGTGAAAGTCGAGCAGCCCACTGAGGGCGTGGCATGAATATAGACAGAACTGCCTGCACGAGTCTTTCGTTGGGCGACCTCTGATGATTGGCAGCAGCCATGAAACGCGTCAGGTCTAATTAAAATAATCCAAAGGAACATCAGCACGAGCCTCAGCCTTGAAAAAATAACCGGATGGTTCTGCTTGCCAAGTGTGCGCTTTCAAACGCTTTCGGGCACTTTGGTGGACAATATATATATATATATATATATATATATATATACACACATATATATATGTTTCTGCTTGTGTGATTAAGTCATCGTTGCATCTGATCCTGTGGTCCGTCTCCTTTCTCGCTGGCGTTGCAAGCTTGCTTGCTTGCTGGAGGTTTTGTGGAGTACTTTTCGATATATATATATATATATATATATATATATATATATATATGCGCAATTCGACGCCAACAACAGCCTCACTCGAACAGAAATGACGAAAAGCGGACCCCAGATTCTTGGTGCCAATCAAGTGATGGTAACCAGGCGAGGTCGCCCCCACTCACCACTGCTTCCTGCCGATTCCTGCCTCGCTTTTCTGCCGCCTCTGCCTCGCTTGCTGCTCCGGATGCCCCAGCTGCCGCTGAGCCGCCACTTTCCCGCCGCTGACTCCCTGCGGCCTGCCCCCCTCCTGCCCATTCGCCGCCCCGCTCCCGCCACCCAGCTGCTCCTCTCTCCCGGCTCCTTACTTATGCCGCCCACGCGTACGCGCAGCATTCACGCGCAGCGGGTGTGCCGATTGTGCGCCGAAGGCGCGCCAAAGGCAAGCCCGTCTCCGCCTGTCCGCGCCTGGCCCACGCCCAACGCCAAAACCCCTGGCCCCCGCCGGTGCAAGACCACCCGACGGACCTACGATGCCGCCACCCTCAATGCACTCAATGCCGGGCGGAACCCCGCCTGCTACCGAGCCACCCCGAAATGCACCCACGGATCCTTCACCTGCCAAGCCTGCCGCTTCACCTGCCTCCGAACCTGCACCGCACCCGCCAAACCGAGCACCAGCAACAACCACCTCAAGTGCATCCTGCTCAACTCCCGCTCCGTCCACAGACACGCCGTGGAACTCTGGAACCTCCTCGACACAGCTTCACCAGACGTCGCCTTCCTCACTGAAACCTGGATGAACGCCTCCTCAGCGCCCGACATCGCCATCGCCATCCCGGACGATACAAGATCACCCGGAGGGACCGCGTCAACCAGACCGGAGGAGGCATCGCCATCGTCCACAGAAACACCATCCGCATCACGACCAACTCCGACGACACCCTCACCGCAGCTGAACACCTCCACTTCCAGATACACACCGACCCCAAGACGACCATCAGAGGCACCCTCATCTACAGACCCCCGGGACCACGCACACAATTCAGCGAAAACATCGCAGACTTCATCAGCCCGCACGCCCTCCCCTCCGCTGAATACATCCTCCTAGGGGACTTCAACTTCCACCTGGAGAACAACAACGACACCAACACCACCACCCTGCTGGACAACCTCGCCAACCTCGGACTCAAGCAACTGGTAAACACCCCCACCCACTACGCCGGCCACACGCTTGACCCCGTCTTCTCCTCCAGCAAGCACATCTCCTTCAGCTACTCCACCGGACTTCATTGGACGGACCACAGCTGCGTCCACTTCAGCTTCAGAAGAACCACGACCCACCACCACCCGCAACAGATTCCTCGCAGGAGCTGGAACAAGATCACCACCGACCAGCTCACCACCTCCCTCAGCCAGAACCCTCCCGCCAATGCAACGGACCCCAACGAAGCAGCCAACAACTTCACACAGTGGATCACCAACTGCGCAGACACCCTCGCACCACTGAAGACCCCTCCCAGCAGACCCGGCAGTAAGAAAGCCTCCTGGTTCACCGACGAACTCAAGAACTCCAAGAAGAACTGCTGCACCCTCGAGAAAGCCTGGAGCACCAACCAGACCACTGACAACATGACTGCCCTCAAGCACGCCACCCGCAAACACCACCAGCTGATCCACACCACCAAGAAGACAACATTCAAGGAACGGCTGGACAACAACGCCCACAACAGCAAGGAACTCTTCAGCATCGTCAAAGAGCTCTCCAACCCCAGCGCCGGAAACAACAACATCACCCCCTCGCAAAACCTCTGCGACTCACTCGCCGCGTTCTTCCACAGCAAGATCGCCGACATACACAACAGCTTCGGCGCACAGACCACGCACCCAAGCACCGTGCCAACGCCCCCCACCACCACCCTCTGCACCTGGACTCCGGTCAGCGCCGAAGACACCGCCCGCATGATGAACACCATCCACTCCGGATCACCAACCGACCCCTGCCCCCACCACGTCTTCAACAAAGCCGACTCCATCATCGCACCCCAACTCCGGGACATCATCAACACCTCCTTCAACACCGCCACCTTCCCGGAGAGCTGGAAGCACGCCGAGCTCAGCGCCCTCCTGAAGAAACCAACAGCGGACCCAACCGACCTCAAGAACTACCGTCCCATCTCACTCCTCCCTTTTCCTGCCAAGGTCATCGAGAAGACCGTCAACAGTGCCGCCTTCCTCGAGACAAACGGATCCCTCGACCACTCGCAGTCCAGCTTCCGAGCAAACCACAGCACCGAGACCGCCCTCATCGCAGCCACAGACGATATCAGGTCCCTGCTCGACAACGGGGAAACAGCGGCCCTCATCCTCCTGGACCTCTCCGCAGCGTTCGACACGGTCTGCCACTGCACCCTAGCACAGCGCCTCAACAACATCGGAATACAAGAGAAGGCACTGGAATGGATCATCTCGTTCCTCACCGGAAAAACTCAGAGGGTCCGCCTCCCCCCGTTCAGATCCGAGGCCACCGAAGTCATCTGCGGCGTACCACAAGGATCATCACTCAGCCCCACCCTCTTCAATGTCTACATGAGCCCCCTTGCAGCCATCGCACGCCAACACAACCTCAACATCATCTCCTATGCGGACGACACCCAGCTGATCCTCTCCCTCACCAACGACCACGCCACCGCCAGAACCAGCCTCCACGAAGGGATGAAAGACGTCGCCGAGTGGATGAAGAACAGCCGCCTGAAACTGAACTCAGACAAGACGGAAGTCCTCATCCTGGGATCCTCGCCCTCCGCCTGGGACGACTCCTGGTGGCCCCCTGCCCTGGGCACCGCTCCCAAGCCAACGGACCACACACGTAACCTGGGCTTCATCCTGGACTCCTCCCTCTCGATGACCAGACAAGTCAACGCCGTCTCGTCGTCGTGCTTCAACACCCTGCGTATGCTCCGAAAGATCTCCAGATGGATCCCCACCGAAACCAGGAAGACGGTAACCCAGGCACTCGTCACCAGCCGACTGGACTACGGAAACACCCTCTACGCCGGAACCACAGCCAAACTTCAGAGAAGACTCCAGCGCATCCAGAACGCCACGCACGACTCATCCTGGACATCCCCCGGCACAGCCACATCTCCGGACACCTGAGAGACCTGCACTGGCTCCCCGTCAACAAGAGGACCACATTCAGACTCCTCACCCACGCACACAAGGCTCTCCACGCCCTGGGCCCCAGGTACCTCAACAACCGCCTGACTTTCTACACTCCCACCCGCCACCTGCGATCCACCAGCCTCGCCCTCGCCGCCGTTCCACACATCCGCAGAGCCACTGTCATGTATTCCTATAGGTTCTGAATCGATCCCCCTATTCCTGACCCTATTCTGGTTAAACTAACTATCAAGTTAACTAACAGTCAGCCCATGAGGCAGAAAACCCCCATGATGCAGATACCGTTATCTGACGCAGTCACACTACGGCACAGGAACGTGTTATCTGATTAGGTCATAACGCTTGAGATCTAATTAGACAAGCGACATTCCTCCAGCCCCTGATAAGGCATACGACGTTCTCATAACAAATCAAACCTATGACAACCTGGAAAATCCGTGCGGCCATTGTTTTGATTTCACAGAGAACTTCAGTAAAAGAATGTGCTAACGAGCAAGTCGTATGACATCTTTATTGACGTATCTATGTCCATCCTTACGTCAATCTCGGCACCTTTAAGGTATAAATATTGCCGATCTTGCCCTATGCAAACACACGCGTGGTGACGAGACGGAGCAGCCATACTTGCCGAAGCCCAGAAGCAGAGCAGACCCCGCTGGCAGCAGCCCCGCCTTCCTGACGCGCTGAGAGACGCGCTGCTATCTCCTACCGAGAGACCCAGCACCGGCGCTTTCGGGCAGCCCTCGCAGGCAGCCTGGAATATCGAGACCAGAGAAAGAGATACCATTCCTCATTCATCCTAACTTCCAGGTACAGAACTGAATAACCCCTCACAGAGAATTCTTTAGTTATTCACTTGGCAAAAACAAACTTAACTTAAACTGTAACTTTCTATTCCCGCCCACGCATTAGACTTAGGTCAGGTACACGGGGTAGGCGTATTTAGAAACACCAGTTGAGTACGTTTAGTCAAATGTATATGTGTATGTAAATATATTTTAAACATTTTAAACATCATATGGCTCAGAAACCATATCAATGTTTTTACAGTATTATTTTATACTATTGCTTTTAATGTATGCACTTTACTTAACTATAAGTATTGCAATAATATCGATCCATTTCTCTTGTACGAGAAAAGAGACTGATCAATAAATAACACCTTTTTATTGAACACGCCAGTCTCTTCCTTTTCTCTACAATCTGATGAGACTAAGAATGCACGTACTGACTGAGTAAAATAATTGCCTTGTGCTCACACGACTCTGGAGATACACTCTTGATTAGGGGAGAGCAAAGTTGTCATGTTCTATGGTTGTCAGAAACGAAATCCCTTCTTGTCTAATCAGGGGAGTTAATTCTTTCCTGAACATTCGAGAAAGTTTCTAGCGAACTCTGAGCTACGCTGGCAAACCCAAAACTTAAGTCTAGTATCGACAGTAGTAGACCTAGTTAACGTCTGGCCTAGGCCTTTACTGCTGTAGGTATTATTCCAATGCGCAGAGCCTATTGGGAAGATAGGAACTACACTACATGGCGCCCAACGTGTTTGGAAAGGGCGATAAAACTAACGTAAGACATTTAGAGTAACTCAGTCGTGCTTTCTCACTCAGACCCCTTTTCCCAAATACTCCAAAGACGTCTGGAGTGGGTGAAAGGTAATATCCTCCAAAAACCTCGCAGGAGGGAACTCCTATGTAAGGTTCTTGGTTTAGTCACGTTGAAGGATACACTGTTCCAAAATATTGTGCATCTAATCTCTGTTTCCATAAGAAACCTGATCTGCAAACAAAAAGAATAACCTTCCTAACAGTAAAATGTCAGAAAGTGATGACGAAAGAGAGGCAGTTAGATTAGCAGCTGAAATAGCAGCAGCAGATACTGCACTAAAGGATGCAGACGCGGATATAATACTCATTCCGGTCAGCAAAAGGAAATCTATAACCTTAAAACTTATAGAAAATGGACTGACACCTAGAGGTGGCACAGTCATATTCGTAATTGAGGCACACGAATATCGGCAGACAGAGGTATACTATACATGGATACATTTTCCAGCAGCAAATGCTGTAACAAAGTACTTCCACTATTACAAAATAGAGGTTCCACCCGACATTTACACTCCTTTCGAGGAGATGGAAGTACCACTCAAATTCCAAGAGCATTTGCTCTTATTTGATGGCGCCCTAATACATAATAATCACATCACCAGGCTCGGTCCTTTAGGTAGACCAGGAGCAACGTGGCCGGTCTTAGCCGGATACACACCACACCCAGACATCGAAGGAATGTCTACAGGAGAGCTGTTAATACAGCTAAAACAATTACTAAAAATTCATAGACAATTAGTCCAGTATGTAATGCGGACTTCAACAATTCAGCCAGCGATTAAACTTCCACAGCTGACCCCTCACCAGGGGAACACAAATAAAATCACACCACAGAAGAACATCCAATCCTGCCTAGGTAAAGTTCCGGCTAAACGGGAACAGATACCATTCTGGTTGGCACAGAAAATCACCCAAATAGAGGCGGTGTTTCCTGACACCACCCCGCTAGAAAAACACAGGATTCTGACTATATGTCTCCCAATGGGAATCGCACCACACATAGAGGACTGTGACACTTGGGGTACAGTCTTTGCTTCAATCTACACAAAAACGCACGGTGTTCCATCCATTTCGGTAATACCAGATGTGCTAAAACAAATTCAAGATGAATACGGTCCAGAACCAGCTTTAACTCTTGGTATGAAATTACTGAAAGACTTCAAGCAGGTCTCGGCTATATTATTAGCCAATATAAAAGGTGAAGCAGCAAACGTGGCGATCCGCCAGAGGTTAAAAGAGACAGATATAGCAGACCAACCAGCTGAAATTGCCAGAATCATAGAAAAATCTTATGAAGAACTAGGTAGAGATAGTTTAGGTGGAATACCAGTAAAACCGCAACTGACTGAAAGTCCAGAAAAAATATTTTTTAATAATAATTCACCAAAAAAGAACTGGGATGGAAACAAACAATCCAATCCAAAAGAAAAGAAATTCCAGTCCCGAGGAAGGTCTCCTAGGCGAAGGGAGAAATCTCCGAACCAGAGACACAGGTCACCCCAGAGTGACCCCTCTGGGAAAAGATATAACCTTAGAAATAGGGATATTAAAAAACCTGATAGATATCAAGACATTGATACACGTCCCTCTCAATCTTTTCAGACTTCCTCGCAGAAATCGGAAAGAAGAGGACGATCAGAACAAAGAGAAGAGCACGCCAAGTCCAAAGACAAGGAACCTGCTCAACAAAAAAAGAAATTACAATTTCCAAAAAAGAAGGTAGCCAGTATCAAGGTAATTAACAATGCCGAGAATACTGAGGACACAACTGAAAAACGGAGAGTGGGCTCAGACAATGCTAGACAGCGCAGCAGAAGTGAGCATAGCTCGCAAAGTCCTTATGAATCATCTGGAGACAGTGGACACGAATGAATATCTTCAAGTGGAAACTGCAGACACCAGAGTTAGCAAACCCCACAAGATATACGAGATAACATTACGTATAGAGGGAGATAAGACTAGGAAAATAAGGGGACTATTTTGGGATAACCTCTCCAAGGGTTATGACATCCTTCTAGCTGAAAAAGACTGGCCACCAGAGTTTGTCAGGGAGTGCCCTCATGGCGAAGAAGTAATTATGCCTGCCTTCTCGAATCAAATCCCGATTCATAAAAAATACACACTTGCTAGAAAGTGGGCAGTGGCCTTAGCACCTGCTTTATATAAAAATCATGTAGGATGGGATGAGGATTCTCCTCCTCACAAAATCCAGTTAAAATCACAACCTACTGCACAAAGGCAGTACCCAATTAAGCAAGAAGCTAAAAAACAGGTAAATGAAATACTAGATCAGCTAGAATACCAGGGGGTGATTGAAACTTGCACCTCACAAATGAACAATCCTTTGTTTCCGGTCTCCAAACCAGACAATTCATATCGTCTAGTTTTGGATTACCGACACCTTAACACATGTTGCAAAACCTTTGCAGTGCAAAACTCACACAGTGCTGCACTAATGAATAACATAGTGCGCAAAAAATACAAAACAACCTTGGACATCTCCAATGGATTCTTTTGTCAAAACATAGCACCAGAGAGCAGATATTTAACTGCATTCTCAGTAAATGGCACTCAAAAGCAATTCTGTCGGTTAGCCCAGGGGTACAAGAACAGCCCGGGGGTATTCTCAGCGAGAGTAACAGAATTACTGCAACTATATGATGATGAAGCATTATCTTATGTCGATGACATTTACTTAACAGACGATGACTTGGATACTCACTTGAAAAGAGTGAACACCATAATACTTGGGTTCGCAGCAGAGGGTTACAAATTCAACTTTAAAAAATCCAGAATTGCCCATCTGACAGTCCTATTCTTAGGATATGAGTTATCAAGTGAAGGTAAAAGCCTGGCTGACAATTTCCTAGAGAAATGTGCCGTAATCCAAGCTCCTAAAACACTAAAAAACCTACAGTCAATTCTAGGCTTCCTAAATTTCGGAAGAACATACATTGCAAATTACGCAGAAAGGGTCAAACCCCTTTATGATCTAATTAAACCAGACTTTAAAAGATCCAATTGGACTCAAACACACACGGAAATTTTGAGATCCTTACAAACAGACATGCTAATTAAAACAAAATTAGAAACACGTGATAACTCACGCAATCTTGTGATTCGAGTCATCCCAGGGAGATGCGGATTCCCATACCTAACCTCTAATGAGGGAGAAAAGGTACCAATTGCATTCAAATCACACTTGTACACTAAGGCTGAAATGAAATTTAGCCCAACGGAAAAAATTCTTACAGCAACACAGACAGCTATAGCAAAAGAACGAGCCCTGGCACAAGGTAAACGAATAGTAATCGTGACACCAATACCAGCCTTAGAGGCGGTAACAAAGGCAAGCATTCCAAATGCTAAAGCACTCCATCCAAGATGGATACAATGGGCTAACTCTCTTGCTGCAACAGACGTGGTGTACGAATTTGATCCTTACTTAAAAACACAAGAATTTCTCCAATATGAATTTGAATGTCCTCCGCCAACCGAAATTCTGCCTCTAGATCACTACGGCTGTATAATATATACAGACGGATCAGCACAACCCGCAATAGGGGGTAAACAAGCTTACAGTGCTGCGTGCGCGATTGTTAAAGGTCGTTGGCACGAAGGGAAATTTAAACCAACCCTCACTAAAACACAATCCCTAGGAGATTGTACAGCTCAGCGAGCTGAACTACTAGCATTCAAGATGGCGCTTGAAAATACCGATCGAGAATTCCCCACACTCATAGTGTGCGATTCGTATTATTGCGTTCAGTCTTATAATGAATACTTGCAGATCTGGCTTCAGAACGGTTTCAAGGATGCGAAAGGTGGCACAATCAAGCATAAAATGCTCTGGGAACAAGTAGCTCTTTTACAAAAAGAACTACCAAAGACTCACGTGATACATACACTGAGTCATCAACGTGATGGCGTTCACGTTGCAGGGAATTCATTGGCTGATGAGGCCGCGAAGGCAGCTGTGCAAACGGCTTCCGTAGCTGCCGTCACCCGGTCAAAAACAAAAATAGACAGCGAAATATTACAAGCTGTCAGCGCTTCAGAAAAGGATTCAATAGAACCACTCCCTAAAGGCTTTCCAGTAAAATACTCATACATAACTGATGCAAACAATGTTCCTTTTGCTCGAATCCCTGGAGTGGGGGATAGGGCAATTCCAAACATGGAACATAGGTTAGGACTAATAATAGCGGCACACGAAGGGCTTGCTTCTATCCATGCTGGCGTCTCAGCCACAGTATCATTATTAAAACAGAGATACTGGTGGCCACAAATGAGAAGACAAACGAGGAACTATGTTCTAGCATGTGAAATATGTCAAAAAATGAAAGTATCAACGGTGAGACGTCCAGCACAGACGCCCCTTCTAATCTCGGATAAACCATTAGCCTGTGTTTATCTAGACCACTGCGGTCCCTTACAAAGGGATGGTAACTATAAATATATCTTGGTTGCAGTGGACTCATGCACGAGATTTATATGGATGTGGCCCCAGCGAACGGCTGACGCCAGAACTGTTATAAAAGATTTGCGAGTCTTTATCGGCACATACGCAATTGGCATGCTGCATTCGGACAATGGTCCTGCTTTTAGCTCTCGGGCTTATAAGGAGGCCATGGTCAGCATGGGCGTGCAATTGCGGTACTCTTGTCCATTTCACCCTGAGGGGAACGGAATTGTTGAAAGAAAAAACCGTGACATAAAGCAATCTATAACGGCAAAGGATATTAGGTTCGGGAGCTGGGTGGGTCAAACATCTAATAAGTGTCCAACGTAGTCTAAATAACTTGCCAAGAAATTCTCTGAAGGGATTCAGTGCGTACGAATTATTATTTGGAACTAGAATGATTATCTCTGACCTCGACAGTCAGACTTCAGTGGTTAAAGAAAAAAGCTTTGATGTCAAAGACCGTTTGGCTATTTTGCAGGACTTAAACAAAACAAGAAAAGACCTGAGCAACATACAGTTGAAACAACAGCCAACAACCACTGAAGAATCACCACCTGTCCCAGCAAGACCTGTCTGGATTCCAAAAGTCGGGGATCTAGTCAGGGAGAAGATCGCGGTAAAGAAGGAATTTGGGCCTTCTTACAGAAAAGCAGTTCCTGTCTTGTCTGTCAACGGGACAAGATCAGTTGTACTACCGCCACTTGCTGGTAAAAAGGAGAACCGAGTTGTATCCATCGACCTGGTAAAACCACAACATGTGGCCGATAACAAACAGTAGGCCAAGTGGACTCCCAATAAGTAGCAGAACACCAAGGTTTGCTACCAGTACAGAGGTCCTAACAAAGAGGCTCATCACATTCGAAACGCCTACAGAAGAACAACAAGGACTATGCAACAATGCAATAGAACTCAGACCTCTGAAAACCCAAATAAAAACATTTAGCAGAGACACACCAATCTATAATGAAGTACCAAGTGAAAATGCAAGAAACAAAAATCCTGAACCAATTGGAACAATTGACAGAACTGCATCCGGCTACTTCATCAACTTCGATGATTCCTCTGAAAGCCTCAGTGAATCAAAGACACAGCCATCATCAAAATCCTTTAAAGACAAAGCTAAGGAACTTTTGAACCAACTGAAAGAAACATATCTGATTTCTCCATGGATTGAATTTTGGGTGGGTTTTGGTGCATTTATCCTCATACTTTGGCTCATCATGGTATTAACTTTGGGACGCTTCATTGAGGGAAAATATGCTAAAATGGACACAGCAAGTCAGAACATCAACTTGGTCCTCAAACCACACACATCTTCACACGTCGAGAAAAGAGAACTTTCTTCAGCCAACTTCACAGCAAATCCTATACCTGGTGGGGTAGCCTGGGACAACACTGACTATGAAATTTATGGTCCGGTCGAGATCCTGAAATATCTACACCAAATCAAGATCTCTTTGAGTGACTTTGCAAAACCAAACTCATTTGCTGATGATTGGGACTTCGAAAGCATTAATAACATGATGTCTGACTTAGTAATGTCTGCTAAATTTACAAAACATGATTATTTGCAAGGTTCTACAAATTATGATAGTATGTATTGCTATAACCACTATGGTAACCATTTTTTTTACATAAATCTGCACAACCTAGAAATGTTTTAAATTATAATCAATGGGAACATTGTGCAACACCTCCAAAATGGAGCTCAAGAACCGTTTACGACAAATATTCATATTTTTCAGGTTTTAACACAAGTAATGCTGAAACATTTTATTTTAAATTGTCAAACAAGACAGGGATGAAAACCATGATAACCAACACAAAGTTGATATATTCAGATTCATTCTTCGAAGAAATTAATACTTTTGGATTTGACTATTGGGACAAAAATGTTGATTTGAAAAGTGTTTGGGGTACAAAAGAATGGCAAGTACAGGGTTTAGAAGCTTTGTTTAGAGCTTGCATGATCCCAGAACAAATGATATTTTTTGAATGACACTGTTCAACAAACCACCTGTCTTGGCCTAGCCAAAATCAAAGATTTAAATAAACCGTCTATTCCAAAGCCAACAATGTTTAGCAATAGCTCTGATACGGATGAAGAGATAGACGTAAACCATATATTAAACCAAAACAGAACACATCCTGATTGGAAACAGTGGTTGATCTGGCCCACAGATACTAATAACTGTCAAGACAGATTCCTGAACAAAACACAGGGGTTCAAAATGACCAGGCCAGACCCTAGATATCCCCAAAGACATCACCCAGGGATAATAACAACCTACAGTGTGGGCAAATTATGCCTTCAGTGGCTACAAACTTCCACACTGCCTGAAATTAAGCAACACCTAACTTTACTTACTGATGGTGCTGACTTGCGTGATTTCATAATGGGACCACGCAAACAGCGTCAAAAGCGTTTCATAGCAGCCTCTGTATATGCAGCATACAATGAGGCCTGGAAGGTTAATCAAATTGAAACAGCAGAGAGAATACGGGAAATTGACCGTATTAATTTGGAAAAATCACTTTCTGTAGTGGACAATGGGTTAATGACTCTGTCCTCCAGAATTTTTTCATTGGACAGCATTGTGTCTTCAGCAATCGATATATTATCGCAAGACTTACTGTTATTACAACATGGTCAGTCACAATTGCGTTCTATTGTACAGCTTGGCTGGACGTTACAAAATCTGCGTTCAGGCTACGTGCCTTGGCGTTTAATCAACACAACGTCACTATTCCAAATCTTTAACCTTACTGATAGACAAATCGGTATGGCGCAAAAGGGTGCTGATTATACAATCTTGAGCATTGAAAAACTAGAAAGATTACCAATGACAATGTCAGAACGACCTGTCAGTGAATGGATAATCCACGGAATCATAAATATTCCAATCTCAACCTTCAGGTTTCAATACTGCCAAAAATATATACAGGCTGGCATGTACGAGAAATTGGGGAAGGGGTACCTTAAAACAACTTGGAACCTGCCCTATTCACATGCATGTGTCAGTAATAAAGGACAGAAAGTGTTTCTCAGTGGCAACAATTGTGCTATGTCACTAAGCGGCACGCTTCTGTGTAACGGAATTAGTTTGCATGGAGCCTGTGAAGGGAATTCATACAACCTTTCATGTCACCAGCAAGGCGCACCTGCAACTGAAATAGAACCATTCTTTCAAAGACTCTATAATGGGAGTTACATTCTTATTGTAGACCGCAAATGTTGTAGTCTTATGCCCGGGACTCCTTATCTAGTCACTACGACTGCGAAGGTCAAGTGCTGTGGACGTTCTTTGTTCCCCAGCTCCTTTCCAGACAGGGAGGCAAGGGCATGGCCCAGTTTGAAAATTACTTCTATTCGAATAGATACTTTAAGCAGAATGAAAACAGTGCTTCTTCAGACGCCTACAAGGCTCACGTCATCAAAAGAAACGTATGATCTACAAGTCGCAAGGACGACTGCAGAGATACATACATTATTATCAACTAATTCCCCCGTACATTTTGCGGAAATCCTGAGCGAAATCTTAAATATTTCTGATACCTCTGGGGTCTCAAAAGTATTTAAGACAGTATTTTCGATGGCATTAACACCATTCAAAGCCATACTGGGTATTTTTCCAGATTTCGTCCATTCGATTTTTGGCGGACTTCCCCTGATCCTGGGACTAATTGCAGGAATCCTATTCTTAGTCCTTATTTTTCGTTATGGCAACCCATGTCACAGATCAAACTCTCGCGACAATGGAAGATACAATCCTAGCCATTGGATACCGGGACCGGATATCAAAAATCCTGGGACTCTCCCGGCTTAGAGACCTGAACATGACTTGGTTTCTATCATTTCGACCAATGTGGCAAAGATGTGTTTTACCTGTATTGAGATGTCTGCTATGCGGAGAAGAATGCGTGTTAGACACCTGTCTGACGCTACAATCGGATGCGCCAGTGGATGCAGAAACATTGTTGGTTCCTACCAAGGTTCACGCTTTGTGCTGCCCTCAAAGGCTGCCAATCCTGATGACGGCATTCGTGGAATCTTCACCACTACGATTGAAGAGTAGTGAAGTTCAAGATGAAAGCAGCATTAATCAGGTACGACCTTCTGTCAGCAATGCGAATCAGAATGTCAATGGAGACAATCATGCACACGAATGCATGGTTACACCTATTTCCGACTTAGTGGAACTTTCCCATGAAGCTGTTGACAGTTTTTTCGAAAGCCTTAATGATATGATGTTCTCTCCAGAACAGAAATAGAGACTTTTGAGCAAGCTCGCACACGGCGTTCCCTGAATTCGGCCTTCAACTTTAAAAATAAAGTCACATGAACAATTTTTCCCACCAGTTCACGGACAGCAATTTTTAGCAGCCCCAAATTATTTTTTACAAAATTTTCGGGACACTTATCTTCTGCTTAAAGTAAGAAACTATTCCTAGAGAACTAAGATTTCTATTTTTAGATACTTTATAAACTTTAGTTGCCCGCTGGTATGTTCACAAATATTTTATTATGTGATGAAATGGTCTCGAACTTTCTTTCTGTATAGCCATATTAAGAGCCATTTCATGTGTATTTCTCATATACCAAATAAGCAATAATGTCTACAAATGCGTGTTTACTTTAGCGTTTAATTCATAGCTTAAGTGCATACAATATATATGACTGCAATTTTTCAGTATATTTGAAAATTTCAAAATGCATTTATGTATTTTGGGGTGGTGAGGTATACACTATACTCTATAGTATGTTGTACTATGTTATACTATGCATAGATTAGTAAATATGACCATAGTTAGCGTGGAGTGGGTGTCATGTATTCCTATAGGTTCTGAATCGATCCCCCTATTCCTGACCCTATTCTGGTTAAACTAACTATCAAGTTAACTAACAGTCAGCCCATGAGGCAGAAAACCCCCATGATGCAGATACCGTTATCTGACGCAGTCACACTACGGCACAGGAACGTGTTATCTGATTAGGTCATAACGCTTGAGATCTAATTAGACAAGCGACATTCCTCCAGCCCCTGATAAGGCATACGACGTTCTCATAACAAATCAAACCTATGACAACCTGGAAAATCCGTACGGCCATTGTTTTGATTTCACAGAGAACTTCAGTAAAAGAATGTGCTAACGAGCAAGTCGTATGACATCTTTATTGACGTATCTATGTCCATCCTTACGTCAATCTCGGCACCTTTAAGGTATAAATATTGCCGATCTTGCCCTATGCAAACACACGCGTGGTGACGAGACGGAGCAGCCATACTTGCCGAAGCCCAGAAGCAGAGCAGACCCCGCTGGCAGCAGCCCCGCCTTCCTGACGCGCTGAGAGACGCGCTGCTATCTCCTACCGAGAGACCCAGCACCGGCGCTTTCGGGCAGCCCTCGCAGGCAGCCTGGAATATCGAGACCAGAGAAAGAGATACCATTCCTCATTCATCCTAACTTCCAGGTACAGAACTGAATAACCCCTCACAGAGAATTCTTTAGTTATTCACTTGGCAAAAACAAACTTAACTTAAACTGTAACTTTCTATTCCCGCCCACGCATTAGACTTAGGTCAGGTACACGGGGTAGGCGTATTTAGAAACACCAGTTGAGTACGTTTAGTCAAATGTATATGTGTATGTAAATATATTTTAAACATTTTAAACATCATATGGCTCAGAAACCATATCAATGTTTTTACAGTATTATTTTATACTATTGCTTTTAATGTATGCACTTTACTTAACTATAAGTATTGCAATAATATCGATCCATTTCTCTTGTACGAGAAAAGAGACTGATCAATAAATAACACCTTTTTATTGAACACGCCCGTCTCTTCCTTTTCTCTACAATCTGATGAGACTAAGAATGCACGTACTGACTGAGTAAAATAATTGCCTTGTGCTCACACGACTCTGGAGATACACTCTTGATTAGGGGAGAGCAAAGTTGTCATGTTCTATGGTTGTCAGAAACTAAATCCCTTCTTGTCTAATCAGGGGAGTTAATTCTTTCCTGAACATTCGAGAAAGTTTCTAGCGAACTCTGAGCTACGCTGGCAAACCCAAAACTTAAGTCTAGTATCGACAGTAGTAGACCTAGTTAACGTCTGGCCTAGGCCTTTACTGCTGTAGGTATTATTCCAATGCGCAGAGCCTATTGGGAAGATAGGAACTACACTACACCACCACCGGAGGAAGATCCTTCTCCTACCTGGCAGCCAAGACATGGAACTCCCTCCCCATCCACTTCCGTCTGACCCAGGACCACCTCTCCTTCAGGAAGCAACTCAAGACCTGGCTCTTCGAGCAGTACCCGCCCCCCCTCCCCCCCAGCGCCTTGAGACCCCCCCGGGTGAGTAGCGCGCTTTACAAATGTCCTGATTGATTGATATTTAGTGCCCAGCAAGTCCACCATTAGGCGTTTCGACCCCAACTCGGGTCTTGATCATATAAATTGTTTGCCCGAGAAATAAATCACCTTTGAACAGCACCTGGTTGGTGTGGCTCGATCTTCTTCTGCGGAGAATTGAAGAAGTTTGGTGAATATATATATATATATATATATATATATATATATATATATATATATATATATATATATATATATATATATATATATATATATATAGATATATAGATATAGATATAGATATATAGATATAGATTTATAGATAGATAGATATTTATTGATTTATTTATTTACAATGGAATACGAAAATGATACACCTTGTGAAGACATGATGCAAAAGAATGAAACAAGTCTACAAACCAAAATAGTGTTCTGGGAGTGGTCACACAGTGAATGTGAGACAAATAACAAACAAACAAAAGTGCCCAATAGGGTATGATCAATATACCAATGGCAAAAGATAAACAACAATAAGATCAAAGTTGTTAGTTAATGAATAAATTGATGACCTGCCGGACGCGTAATGGGCATATGAACCATCAGTATAGTACAATAATTGAAATGCTGCTTTTTAAGTTAATCTGGCATGGATCCCGAGAGACGGGCAAAAGATTTGTTTGTACCTTGTAAAATTAGGCAGAAATGGTCATCCTAGATCGGATTGAATCCTCTTTCTGTCAGACGAGCATGCTCCCACAATTGAGTATGGAATGCTCTATTTTGCTTTGTAGGCTTGTTCCAGTCTTTTGAATCATCTTGGCAAGGTGTATCATTTTATCATTCCATTGTATATATATAGATTAAAATAATTTAAGATATACACAGTCACTCTAAGTTCTTTGTAGACATATGCGTTCTTTGCTAAAAGATAGAAACTAATATCTGCCTCAGAAGATTATTTCTAATTTTCTTTTATATAGATTGATAGCTGGTTAAACATTGTGATTTTCTTTGTATTGTTACCCTGTCTTCCGCTGGTCTATAGGTAACTCCAGACTTAATTTCAAAGTGCCTTTTTATGACTTTTGTGGTGTGAGACCGGGGCTGTTCCCACACCGCCAAAGCCAAAACAGACCGCCTGAAAGATTACAACTTTTGAAGTTGTTTCTTTTGTATTCCCACAGCAGTGCCTTTAACACCTTGGCTGCTTGAGAAGATCCTCTGCTGTGCTGGGCCATAATGGAAATGGGTGTGGTCATGACGAGCTTAGCTCGTCATGAGCACACGAGAGGTATACCTCATGACGAGCTGAGCTCGTCATGAGCATCGAAGGGGCTAAAATATGCACCACAATTGGAATGTCAAAGCAGGTTCCTACATGGACTGAAATGCACAATGTTGTGCATTTGGTTCCGTGCAGGAACATAGGGGTGCATGCAGACGGGGCACACCATGCCCCACTGCATACAATCCATGGCACAAAGGCACAAGGGGGACCTGTAAGCCCCCTTTGTTTCCCCACTGCCACACTTTTCATGGTGGTTGCACCGCTATGAAAAGTGCAGAAGTGAAGAAACTCCTGATATACTTGGTGGTGCCGTAGTGGCACCACCAGCGAATGTGATGGTATTCTGCATGCATTTATCAGACATGCCTTGGGAACGCTGTTTTTATAACAAACGTGTCTTTAGCACACATTTGTTCTGCACGCAAGTCATTATAACGACTTGCCTTAGGGGGTGCTGGGTTTTGGAATAGTTTAATTTACTATTCCAACTCCAGTCTGCGCAGTAGCAGGGAAGGTGTTGGACTTTAGCTCCAACACCATTCCACTAATATGCCCCCTCCCCCCAAGCAAGTCCTTGTAACGACTTGCGTGCAGACCGAATGCGTGCTTAAGAGTCATTCGTTCTGTTGCTCATGCTGTGAAGGAACAGCGTGTTTGGGGCTTAGTCTTAAAGGACGTTTCCCACGCCATCACATTAGGAACCTCAGACCGCTGTGTCACTGCCAGGGATCGTTGATCCCTTGCAGCAGCAGCGGTTCCTTGGCGGTCAAACGGCCACAGTCCTAATGAGGCGGGCAGACCGGCAGTCTGGTGGTCCACGGACTGCCACCAGGGCTTCGGTTGTCCATTGTCCCGCCAAATTCGTAATAAGGCCCTTAGACAAAAACGAAAAGTGGTCTTTAGGATGTAGACCAATTCGGGTAGATGCTGAAAGACATGGTCAACGTGCTAAATGATTGAATTTCAACCATGTAGGTCCATGCACATGTTAAAGAATTCCTTCATGATATTGCTCAATTAAAGATTCAAGTAAGGTGTTGTATGTGATTAAAATTGCTACTTGTGGGAGGGAACATGAAATGAAAGTCACTCCAGCACCTATGTAGTTTGATAGATGTATTATATACAATTTTTCCAAACGCCGAAAATAAATTTTTAGTGTTAAGGTAGTTTTCAAAAAGATTGATTGAAGAAATTCTATAGTTGTTTTGAAAGGAAGTGATACATAAATAACAAAGATAGGAACTTGAAGCCATTTCGAATATGGTAAAGATGTCACTGCTTATATATAGACTACATCCACTTCCCCTCAAAGAACTCTACCCTTTGAGCTCACCCTGGATAAGGCACTCGGAGTGTCGGCTTTGTAAATATAAACATGAGAGCTTCGCACACATTTCATTTTGTTGCCCAGCGTTGTCCCCTGAGCGTAACCTTTACCTAAAGCCAATTTTATTCACACACGGGATCAGATCTATAAAGGAGGCCGTATACCACCTATTCACAATGGAAACAGTGAAAGACATGGCTACGTTCAGCAAATTCATCGAAAAGTCACGCCGGAAATTGATGGCCTCCCATAGCTAAACCACTGGCCCCGATTGTGAATTCTCACACCAACGAGACTTACCCGCCCCGCTGAGTAAGACCAGGCAAGATTGACGGGCGAGCATAAATTGGTCTAATGAACTTTAGATTTTAACTATGCTTTCTTTTACTCTTATTGTAAAAATGTTTTGCTGTTGCCTGTTGCTATATTTTAATGGTTTTGAGTAACCACAAATAAAATTTTATTCATTCATTCATTCACTGCTTATATATATACATACACAGATTGATTAAACACATCTTGAAATTCAGTAGTCAGAAGATTGATGTTTATTGTTACAGTACTGAGTTGAAAAACTATACAAAAGTTGTTTTTTTAACCCAGCGGGAAAGGTGAACAGTGAAAGTTCTTTTCTTTGCAGTTGTAATGCTACTGAAGAAGGGATTTTCCCGAAATGAGTCGACCTGTAATTAAAATTAGCATATTCAATCAAAACGGATAAAACTAAAATTTTTCCAATTATATTAAAAATATATGATTTGGAGGAACGCATTGAAGTCCAATTGGAAGTGCCGTCTTTATTCAGCCGGTGTAGGTGAGCATTTCTAAACAGCTGGAATGCCCTTAGAGGAGCAGGAACCAGAAATGCCCCCTGAGGTGGGTGGCTGTTTAACTAAAATTGAGTATGGCTCGGGTATACTTGACTTCACACTTTCTTCCCTCTTATATCCCTTTAATCATCCACCTATTCACCCTTATTGCTTGGAAGTAGCTTTTCAGTGAAATAAACACTACAATAGCATCAAGTATGCCATAAAATGATATCCTCTTTCTTCCCCCTGCAGTCCCCCCACCCCCCATTTCTCTAGACTAAGTCTGGTCTAAGCTTAAAAAAAAAATCATAATTACTGAAAAAAGTCAGGAGAGGCTACAATTGATATAACATACCATTACAGGAGTAAATCAGCGTGGCAGTCACACCTTATGAATTGTAATATTTTCTTTTTTGTATGTTACACTCTATCTCTTTCTACGCACAGTCGGTGAGGGACGAGCTGGACACCAAGCAAGCTGCAGGGCAGTTCAAGTCATTCTCCCAGGATCACACAATGTATTCAAACGTGGAGCCAAGATGTTTCATGTGGACACACTGGTCACCATGGCTGCTAACCAGGCCACCTATACCTCACACCGTGAGAGCTATCGAACGTGATCCTCCTTGGTAAATGAATCATTTGAAAAGATTCTTGTACCCATTATAATATTATCTAAATAAATGCTGACGCGGCGCTTGCTAGGCTGCATGGTAGCAAAGTCTTCACCAAATTCAATTTACGACCCCGCTGCATTGGGCCCAAAAGCAGCGGTGTCATGAATCAAACAGAGACTGCAGGACATGGGTTACAGATGGGGGATTATGGATCCCTTGAGAGGCCATATTGCATCCATGAGGTCCATAATGTCCCATCTGTAAGCCACATCAGCCGTCTCTTTGTGTGCCCAGTGACATCACTGTTTCTCAGTTGCAAAAATACTGCACACCAACCAAACACAAGAAAATCACAACTGCCTAATAGCAATATTTGTGTGGCCTTATTATTATTGCGGAAGCGAATTGCAAAAGTGCTTAGACTAGGTCCAGGATTCCAGCAATTAATATGCACGAGGTGCATTTGCATACAATGCATCTCAATGGGACTCAATTGCATATTCATGAGCCACTATCATTTGCATGCGGTGGGTTGAGCATTTGGTCACGCGTGCAATTACCAGACAGATTAGTAGGGGATAGGCATCGGTGAAAAACGTACTTACCCAATGGGGGGCTGAAACCCTATTCAAAGAGCAACCACCACTCTTGTCAGGGTGAAACACAAGCAAACCCTAAATTAAACTGTGCTCTACCTTCTGATAGCTTGGCAAAAAGCAGTCAGGCTTAACTTAGAGGCAATGTGTAAAGATTGTATGCAGCACTTTAAACAGGAATAAATCAGTGCCACAACACAGCAAAAATTCACGCCAATTTAGAAAAATGGAGTAAAATGTAATAAAATATTTGACACCAAAATTACAAAAATCGAATTAGTAGAACCAGAGATATGCAATTTTTAAGATTAAGGTAAAAATAGGGCTTAAAAGCACAAAGTGCCAACTGTTGCTATTTGGTTACGCTGGACTGGGAAAAAGTCACAAGTTCAGCCAACCACAATGGAGCACGGGTCAGATACAGGGACCAAGTTAGACCAGCTGAACAAAGTACCTTCAATCATTGTTGCAGAGTTTTGTGTGATCTCACACTGAGAATGTGTTGCACAGCGGTGTTCCGAAAGCTGCAGGCTATGATGCAAGGCCCTGCATCAACGCTGCATCTCAAAGCAGCGAGTCCGCAGAGCAATGGCGTAGCTAGATGTACTGTCATCCGGGGCAGCCCCTAAGTTTGCCGCCCGGGTGCAGGTAAGAGCGGGGGAGCGGAGGGCAACGACGGATGACTTGTTCCGGGGGGAAGGGAGGTGCCAGCTGATGGATGACTTTCTCTCGGGCAAGGAGGATGGTGGTAGTTGACAAACACGACTCCTGCCACACCTAAAAACAGTGCTGCCCAGGGCGGACCACCCCACCCCAGCTACACCACTGCCGCAGAGCTGCGATTTGAAGTCCTGCATTGAAGATACGTCACACAGCAGTGGTTCAGGTGGGGAGCTGCAAGGATTTGCATCACGCTGCATCAGTTCTGCTCAAAAGACCACAGCTGGGCTTCCAGAGCACCTCCCGGCCCACTTCCAAGTGTTCAGGACTGAGAAGGCACCACTTGGGGAGGGGGGGCAGAATTCACAGCAGACCTAGTCCAGGAGCATGGTTCAACTCCCTGAAGCACTGATCAGGAAGCCAGTCAACTAGCTCTTGGAGTCACGCTGGTGATCCTGGGTCAAGATGCAGGTCCAGTCCTTCTCACTCAGGCCTTTTTTAATCAGGCCAGCCTGGCAGTCTTTCTGAGTCTTCCACAGGTCGAGGGGTGTAATGAAGAGTTGAGTCTGAGGGTCCTCTAGTTATCCTTGGTGCCAACTTTGATGCAGCAGAAGTGTTTGAAATATCCTTCTTCCCTGCTCTGGCCCTAGCGTGCCTGGGGGCACAAATGACTAGTGTGAACCCCTTTTAGAGGTGTGCTGAGGCAGAGTTTTGTGATGTGTAAGTGTGGTAAGTGACAGCTTCTCCTCCTATCAAGTCAGAGGTGACCCATCCAGCCAACACATATTTCCCTTTGCCTCACTGTCTGGGACAATACCCAGAGATGGACTGCCCGCTACACCTAGTCATGTGGCCCAGGATACAGACAACAAATTGTTGGGACAAGATAATGCCAATTTTCTAAAAGTGGTGTATTCAGAATTGTTACTTAAAATCCAACTTTACCCTCAACCTTAGCCCCCTTAACTCAGGCCATTCAGATGACCTCGACAGATGTACTAAGCTGCCACTTAACACTCTTGGCAGAGTGGCATTGTACAAAATGATGGCCCTCTCGCACCTCCCCTATATCCTCCAGAATTTCCCCTACTCTGTACCCAGCCAGTGGTTTGCTGTTATAGGACCACCTGAGCACGGAAATTCCTTTGGGACAATAAACCGCCCAGGATCTCCCTTGACCAATGTGTTCTTTCCACATACAATGGTGGTTTGGCAATGGCTGACATCTGCCTCTTCTATTGGGCAGCATATAGTTGTAATGAACGAGTGGATGAATGGTGGGTGGAAGGACTCAGCATTTAAACTAGATGTCTTCCTGATTGGCTTTGACAATCTTATGGGTATGCTCTTTGGTGCGTCAAACCCCCGCTCGCTTCCAGAGATCACCAAAGAGGTGATCTGGGGAGCTGCTCTGTGAAGGATGGGAAGGGACCAGCGGGTGGCCCTAGAAACTCCACTATGGCCCGGCCAATCGCTGGACTTGGTGGTACGACTGGAGAGGTTCAAGGGTGGGATACTATTGGCATCTCTCGGCTTGTGGATATCTGGGAGACTGAGCACATGAAGTTCTTCCAGGACCTCCTAATATCACTTTCCCTCCACAAATCACAATTCTTTTGTTACCTCCAACTCTGTCACATACTCTCAGGATATCGAAAAGCGCTGGCCTGTTTCCTTGATTACAACCCCTTGGAGGTCAGGCTCCTTAAGGGCACACTGGCCAGAGCAGACGTCTCTCATGTGTATAAGGCTCTGGTCAATCATTCCCCCTATATACTGTTACCCATGAGGGAGCGTTGGGAGAGGTGACTGGGCCCGTTGGAGGAGATTGAGTGGAGGGAGTCATGCAGGGCGTCCTGTACCCTGGACATCTCCATCTGGTTACATCTCATCCAGTTTAAATTTCTCCATTGCACTTACTACATGCCCACGTTCCTGCGGGGTGCTCTAAGGCTTCCCCAACCTGTCTGCACTAGATGTGGGCGGGATTTGTGAGATTTTTATCATATGTCTGGGAATGCCCCATTTTCCACAGATAGTGGGACGCTCTGCTGATTTGAAAGCATTTCTTTTTGGGACTGACCTGCCTGCTACTCTACAGCTCGCGGAACCCGCTCCGCGGGTCCCGCATCGCGTTGGTGTCATCTGCAGCCGCTTCTAAGGTTTGGAGGGCCAGTGGAGGGAAGCTTCTGACCGGGGCTGCGAGCGAGTGCGTGCGCTCACGGAGGGACTCCAAATCCCAGGAGCGCCCGCCAGCCCGAAGGAGCAACACCTGGGCCGCTCTCCCCGACCCCTCCCACCCTTCCACCGATTATTTTAAAAAGGCACTTCCTGGTGTAGAAAGTGGGACGCTCTGCTGATTTGAAAGCATTTCTTTTTGGGACTGACCTGCCTGCTACTCTACAGCTCGCGGAACCCGCTCCGCGGGTCCCGCATCGCGTTGGTGTCATCTGCAGCCGCTTCTAAGGTTTGGAGGGCCAGTGGAGGGAAGCTTCTGACCGGGGCTGCGAGCGAGTGCGTGCGCTCACGGAGGGACTCCAAATCCCAGGAGCGCCCGCCAGCCCGAAGGAGCAACACCTGGGCCGCTCTCCCCGACCCCTCCCACCCTTCCACCGATTATTTTAAAAAGGCACTTCCTGGTGTAGAAAGTGGGACGCTCTGCTGATTTGAAAGCATTTCTTTTTGGGACTGACCTGCCTGCTACTCTACAGCTCGCGGAACCCGCTTCGCGGGTCCCGCATCGCGTTGGTGTCATCTGCAGCCGCTTCTAAGGTTTGGAGGGCCAGTGGAGGGAAGCTTCTGACCGGGGCTGCGAGCGATTGCGTGCGCACAACGGAGGGACTCCAAATCCCAGGAGCGCCCGCCAGCCCGAAGGAGCAACACCTGGGCCGCTCTCCCCGACCCCTCCCACCCCTTCCACCTCTTCTGTGCAGGCCCTATAACAGTTAATAGTACTCCCGCAGCGCGGGAGAGCGCGCGGGAGAAGCCCGGGACAAGGGCGGGACCGTCTGTGGCCGTCCGGGGCCGCAGGAGGCCGGGCTGGGCCAGGTCTCTAACAAATGGACTAGAATGTTCTTTCGGGTAAATTTGTTTTTTGTATTTCATATCTGTTACCCTTTTTGGTTTTAGTTGTTCTTAGCCTGTTATTTATTGATAACTCTCACCTGACCCCATAGTTTGTTAAAGAATGTCTGCTTCTACTCCAAATACCCAACCTGATCATGTGGGTGTTTCTATACTCGGCCCTTTGGATAGATTCTTTACCAAAGCTACTAAAGATATTGATCGTGAACTATTATTGGCAGAAAAAAGGGCCGAACGGCGCTTATCAGTAGAGGCAGTTAAAAGACAGGTTTCTTCTGCTAACAAAGGCGTACTTTCTGTATCCATAGTAGAACAGCCGGATATAGATGCTGAACTTTTTAATACTGATGGGATTCCGCAAATTTTTCAGGAAAATCCGCTATTCCAGGGGGATCAAGGTATGACGGTGACCATTTTGAGTGAATCGTCTATGGCTACCACTGATAATCTTATAGATCTTAATACCCCATTACCCCAGGAAACTAATACTCACTGCCCTATTAATGTTAATGCTATTCCGCCCCCTTTGAAGTTACAAACAGAGGTTGTTAGTTTGTTGCCTTCCCCTCCTTCTCCAGAAACAACTGAGACACACCATGGTCAGAAGCGTAAAAATTGTGTCTCTTCTCCAGCAAGGAAGAGGAGGAGGCGGGGAAACAAAAATAAAAATAGGTCTCTTAACCTATGGAAACCCTCTGAGATGGCATCTCCAAGACCATCGTTGCCAGTAGAAATGGGGAATATGGCGTCGGAGGGAAAAATAACAACACAAATAATTGCAGATGGGGAGAGTAATAAAAGCTATAGTGCTGAGCTTTTGGAAGTACTTGAAAAAATGTTACAATCCTTTGTTTTACCGCTTGTAGAAAGGTTAAAGATCATAGAAAAAAAACTGGACTGCCTCCTTCCTCAATCAACATCCCGAGATAATGTAGTGTTACCTATCTTGGTTGCTGGACCTGGAGATCAAAATACTAGTAAACCTCTTAGTCAGCATAATTCCCCCAACAAATTAAAGAAACCAGTTGCTGATAAAAATAGTTTATCCGCGACAAATACGCAAGTAATTCCACCATCCAAAAACATAGAAAAAGGGAAAGTACCCGCGGTTGTTTTAAAGCCTACAGAATATAAGAAAGCGACTAATCTGGAAATGTCGCATACTGGTAAGGCTAAATTACAATATAAAAATACGGTACAATTACCTCCAGATTCGTATGGTTTTGTTATTGTATTAACTGGAGTTCCAATTGTTGGGGAAGAGGAAACTGAATCAAACAGAAGTTTAAAAAATAAAGTGATTCATTGGCTGTCCGTGAATAGACCACTACCAGCATACTTGAATGGGGACATTGTATCTGTTAGGAGGTGTCAATGGATAGGCATACGCCCCAAGGGTATAGATGGTGATCTGATCATAGTGAATTTTAAGGAACACAAGGTGGTATCCTACATAAACGATTGGTTTGTTGGTAGTACTGAAGGCGGAGTTTCTACACGTAGTTTGACATATTTTTACCCGGAGAATATGATGTTCTCATCAAAAAAAGAACGGCAGAGATATGGTTTAAATATCAACCATTATCAAAAACCACTTATAGAATACCCAGCCTTCGACTATAAAAATAGAAATCCCAGATTCCATACCACAGCCAATTATCGAAATTCGTATTTTGATTCAAATAGCCAATATCGGATTGATCCAAGGGAACATTGGAATATTCCATTGTCTAATATGTTCTACCCCTTGACCCCTCTAAATTTGAATGATTGACTCCCTGTAATTAAATATCCAATAAATGATTCTGGGACAATAGGAGGGGATAGCATGTCCCCTTTTAGAGGTACAAATATCAGTGAGAATCTGGAAATGAGTAGTGATGATAAGGACACCTACCAAAATGGGGTATATGAGGTCACCAATCCAGGGGCTAATACCGAAGAAATTGAGGCAGGCCAATGTGGCCAAGATCAATCTTTGGATAGATCGCTAGTGGAAAAAGAGGGTGATTGTGAAAAGGCTCCAAAAACTTGTGAAAGGATTGGTAATTTTCGTGTACTCTCATGGAATATAGCAGGTTTTGCCCATAGGGGGGAGGATCCGGTATGGGCAGATTTTGTGGACTCTTTTGACCTAGTCTGTTTCCAGGAGACCTGGAGTATAGTGGATCCAAGTTTGGATGGCTTTCAGGCTTTTAACACCTTAGCGATACCATCAAACTCAGGGCGAGCCAAGGGTGGAATGATGACAGCAATCTCTGTAAAACATAATTCAATAACCGTTAATCTTGTGGTGGAAAGTACTTGGTACCAGTTGTTTATTATTAAAAATCTTATTAGAGAAACTGTTCTTCTTATCAACTGGTACTATAATATATTTGACCCAAACAAAACAGAAATTATTGAAAATTTGTATGAAGAGATTGTTAAAGTAAGAAATAAAGTCTTTCCCCTACTCATTATGTGGTTAGGTGATTTTAACTGTGAGCTGTGTAAAT
Organism: Lissotriton helveticus; assembly: GCF_964261635.1. Classification (NCBI taxonomy): domain Eukaryota; kingdom Metazoa; phylum Chordata; class Amphibia; order Caudata; family Salamandridae; genus Lissotriton; species Lissotriton helveticus. The sequence continues at coordinate 753,871,578 of NC_136073.1, forward strand.
TTAGTGGGTCTAAAGCATGTGGGTTGATGGACTTAGATAATCATCCTATGGTCCATTTTTCACATACAAAACAAGGCGAGGCCCTAAACAGTATTTTAGTAAATAATAATCTATTTATCCTTGATATGAATAATTTTATGGGTAATATGAATATGAATACGAACATACCCTCTTTTCAGGGCACAAGGGGCAGAACTAGCACAATTGATTTTGCTATAGTATCCATGGGTTTCTTTAGTTACCTAAATGACTTTCAAATTGAGGTAAACCCGGCTAGTGATCATAATCCCCTAACCCTGAGTCTCACTATTGCTGCTGAATTAAAATCGTATCAGGAACAACCAGTAGCATATAGTAAGAACCAGGGTTTTACTGTAAAATGGAATAAAGTAGCCGTGGAGGAATTGGAAAAGAATATTTTTAAAGAAAATGTGGCTCAGATAGACATATGTCTATCATCCAATCCCGACCCAGTTCATATAATCAGGAGCTTCGAGAAACTAATGGAAAATGTAGCTACACATTTACTAGTAAAGGAAGGGGGGAAGAAGCATGATCTTGGACCTAAATGGTTTAACGTAGAATGTTCTGCTGCCCAAACTACTTTGGCTAAAGCACTGCGTATAAAACCTAGAGATGGAAGTATGGTCATATTAGCTAGGAAACAATATAGGCAGGAAATTAAAAAAAGGAAAAATGAATTGAAGTCCAAAGCATGGGAAGATTTAGACAAGGCATCTGACTTAAGGGACAATAGACTCTTTTGGGAAGTTATAAATAGGCCCTTTTTAAAATCAGGGGAAGAAAATACTATGCAAGTTCACCTACCAGAAGAAACTTGGGTAACTCATTATAACAAAATCTTTAATCCCAAAGAGAAATTATATAATATTGCCCTGGAGGAGGATGATTCCCGTTATTTTAATATGGACTCAGCTAAGAAGCTTAGCGAATCAATAACGCTTGCTGAAGTAAAGTTAACCCTGACTTTGGGGGCAGCTTCAAAGGCCCCAGGCCCTGATTCAGTACCTCTAGATCTTTTTAAATCTAACCAAGAGTTTTGGTCTCCCTTACTCATGAATGTATTCAAGGCAATAATAACTGGCCCCATTCCGACTTCATGGAAAGAGGCCGTTTTGGTCCCAATTTTTAAAAAAGGCGACAAGTATGATCCAAGATGCTATCGGCCGATATCACTAATAGACTCAACATGTAAGTTGATGGGTCGGGTGATACTGGCACGGTTGGAAACATGGGCGGAGTCTTCAGGGGTGATTGTAGAATCACAATATGGTTTTAGGAAAGGGAAGGGAACCACCGAGCAGTGTCTGAACCTTGCTTTGATCATGGGCAAGTACATGGGTGCCAAGAATGGCTCTATACACTTGGCATTCATGGACTTGTCCAGCGCCTTCGATACAGTGTGCAGGGAAAAATTATGGCGCATGATGGCCTCCATGGGTTTTGAAGAACCCTTGGTCACCCTGCTCCGCAGGCTGCACACCGCTACAATGGTAAGGGTCAGATATGGCCGTGGTGGGGAAAAATCACAACCAATTTTATCTACTGAAGGCGTCCGACAAGGATGCATTTTAGCACCTTTTTTATTCTTGATTTATACAAATGGTTTGGAGGGTTTTTTGTTAGAGACATCTGCTGATTTTCCAAAAATAAACGGAAAAAGAATCCCAATGTTGTCTTATGCTGATGACACTGTTTTAATGACACTTACCCCAAATAGCATGCAGATTTCTCTGAATGCTTTTGATACCTTCATGGGCAATTTAGATTTAGGTGTTAATTTTACTAAATCTTTTGCCATGACTTGTGGTCCAAAAAATGTGAAGACACGGAAATATATGGTAAAGAATGCTAACATTGAGAAGGTGGATAACTTCTGTTATCTGGGTAACCTCTTTAATAAAAAATTAAGTTGGGAACCATTATTAACAGCACGGGTTCAGAAGGTTGCCCAGTTAATCGAAGCTCTTTTCCGCTTTTCTAGTAAATTGGGCCAGCGGCGTGTTGCGGAAATTATATCATTATATAAGGCCAAGTGTGTTTCCGTTTTGACCTATGGTTCAGGGGTGTGGGGTTCGGATAAATGCGAAAAAATACAAATTGTGGAGAATAAGTTTGTTAAGCGTTTGTTATGTGTGCCATTGAGTACGTCTAATATATTTTGCCATGAGGAAGTTGGTATTGAGTTCATAAGTGACATTATTCACGTCGCCCCACTGATATTATGGGCAAAGGTTTGGCAATCAGAAAATTTGAAATTAACAAAAGATATTATCCAAGATTGTCAAAAACTTGATTATTATACCCAAATCCCGTGGCTACGATATGTTAAAGAGACCTTTTTTAAGATAGGTCTAGGAAAAATGTATACAAACCCAGAACTACTTGGCAGGGATACCAAGGAGATTATTAAGAAAGCCTTTAAATCTAGTTTGGGTTCTCTTAGGACAAATGACCATTGATGGAGCGAGATAGAAAACAAAATTTTGTTTAAACTCGCAAAGTCACATTTCCATAACATGAATAAAATTATTAATGATTTGTGATATGTCGTGCTAATACAACCTAGATTAAACTTTACACGTGAGGGGACTAACATGTGTGCTCATAAACGTGCATAAATGTTGCATCTTTTTGTTCGTGCAAAATAATAAAATAATTTATTGTTTTCGTTTTTGTCATTACTAACTGCTGCATATTTAAAATAAGCATGTGCTTGTTTTGCTTTTTCTCGTCTGTGTGATGTCATTTCTACTATTCTAGGTGCATATGGGTCTCATTGAAAAACGGAGACTGGTAAATATAAACGCTGCTTTATTTGTTTGCAATGGCTAGGTAACATTTTGATTAATCGGGTGGGTTAATTATTTAGTAAACCATGGGGTGGATACAGAATATACTTTATTTCTTACATTAATACTTTTCTTGTGTTTGTTTTATACTAGAAATCATAAGTTGCCTGCTTTTGAGGCCTAGCTATTTGAGCCGCAAAATAAAAGCTGATCTATAATTCTGCAGAAAGTCACGAGACGCCCATTCTGAATTAAAACGTTTATTGAAGCTGCATTCACAAAGCAAAGACTGATGAGCTGACATCATTCTGTCGGACATGGCCAAGGTCGAAAGTGAACTTTTTGTCAGTCCTTAACTTGGCATCCGCGGAAGTTGCACTGTAAGACTATGGAAGCTGCGAGGATGACTTAAAACAAAGTTGCAATCGCAGGAAGCCTCTGGCTTCACGTGGAAGAGACAATGGTCTTTGTAAAGACATGATTTTGTGGAACTTTTTAAGAATCGGGTGACATGTCACTTGTCACTCTCAGCCAATGGGACGTCGAGTATTTCTGAAAACTTTCCTTTGCTAGTTTAGTTAGCGTAGAAAGGTATAAAAAGTCATGCCCTTAGGGTTGGGCTGGCTGCTGCTTTCTGACTTTCCGATGAGGGTGATGTGCTACTGGACTTTGCGTGGAGCACGTAAGAATCCTCAAAGAACTTTACTTTAATTTCTGTCTATTTAGCTCAGTTAGGAAAATATGTTTTAGAAATGCTAAACTTTATATAATTCTTTGAAGTTAATTCAATTGCTTAAATTGTATTTTTCTCATATTTCTTACCATCATGCTTGCTTTATTGCAAATAAATTTCATTTATAAAACTTTCAACATATATACCATAATTTAGAAAATAAAATCTTACTTTTAACAAACAAGCTGGTCTTGGTTATTTAGAAGTATAGGTTACCATTAGCTAGATCACGTCGCCTATGGTGGTCGTTTAAATGATTGGGTTTTATTCTAATGACAATATTCTTTCTGCAAATGTATAAATATGTTTATAGTTTGTAAATAATGTGTATATAGATTTATTCTGACCACCTGATTCAGTAGGCCCAAAATATATCAAGTTCATAAATGGGTCCATGTTTAGTATAGAATTTTGTTTATAGGTTATGAAGTTGGGTAGCGTAGTTTATGATATATTTTCTATAGCCCGCTGGATCAATTATCTGGTAGCAGAAATTGATGGTTGCTAAGCGGTAACCAAGGTAACATGTTGGTTGCTAAGGATTGCGTCATGGTATGAAAATAGGATCAATGTTTTAACACTCGTTAAGTTCGTTTTTCGTGCCTATCTGTAAGCTATACCGGTATAGATTGTGTGGCGAGAAATTAGTCACGCAAGCCATCTGTTCGTTTGTAGTGATATCGCCGAGTATCACAAGAGGTATCGCCGTGTACCATAGTGTTGTCGCCGAGCAGCACAGTTTTAGGGCTAGGTCTGAATCTTGTATAGTGAGGATTTTCTAAGAAATCAAAGCAGCATGAGAATAGGGACAAAGCGCCTTCCATAAAACTCACTGTGATGAGAGTAATAGTTATATCCAAGCTTGAGTGAAGGGTAAAATTTAACGTCGGTGCATGATTATCTATAAACAGGTTAGAGTCCTGTACGGGTACATGTTTCATATCTATAAACAGGTGAGAGCCCTGTACGGATAACGTCGTTATTTTGCTAACGGTGCATGATTTCTATAAACAGGTGAGAGTCCTGTACGGATTTCGTGTGTGTTTGAATTTAGGGAATTTTCCGTGTAAAAGTGCGAGTTTGAGTTGTATTTTATGTTCAAGTGGAACTCTTAGAACTTTCACTTCGCGGTGGGTTCAGAGCAAAGCGAGTTCATAATTATACTTGCTTGAAGGGTGGGGTAAGGTTACTCTACTGACAATTGAATATTATCCTTAGTGTGAATAGCGCCGTCTATTCCGAAGTGTGGATACTTGAATGTATGTAAACTATCCTAATTAGTGAAACGAACAGATGTTGTCTTTATAAGTCATTGTTAAGAATTAATTTACACTGAAAAGTGTTCTTAAAATGGCGCTGTGAAAAGATTTTGTGAAGGAGGGGTAAGCGCCAGGAGTGAGAAGCGAGAAACCGCAGCTGCTGTGTACGTCACAGAGCCGCGCTGGGATTGGGTGACCTACGTCACAAGCTGTATTCTGATTGGCTCCTGAGTCTCTGACGGCCTGTGAGCTGATTGGTCCTTAGGAAAATCTCCAAAATTATTGGTCGAGCTGAAAAGTGACGCAGCTCAACTGTCATTGGCTTGTTGGTGTGTTTCGCGCACGGATTGGTTGTTGTACGGAACATCCCGGAAATATTTTACGAACGATTTTGTGAATTAAATTTAACTTTTAAAAATGAGTTATCATTTTAAACATGTTGAGAAAAAGACAACATTATTTCAGAAATTCAAGAATTTATTTTCACCTGACAAGAAAATCGAAACGCGAGGTGGTAAACTACTTCATAAGTATAAAACACCTGCAGCGTACATGGAAGGTGAATACGGATATCATACTGTCTTATGGTTCGACAGTTGGAAACGTTATACTAAAAACGATGGTGTTTTGGCTTGGCCTGATGATGGTTCATTTAATGTAAGAGTTTTAAGAAACTTACGAGAGAAAATGAATGCTCTTGTTCCAAAACCGAGACCAACTCAATTTGAAGCTTTAGTTGAGTGGGAAGATGAAATGTATCAGTTACAAAGAGAAGCTAGTGGAATTAAAAGACCTTCTAAAAATCCATCATGGAAAAGAGAAACTCATGAAGATAGATTACGAATGTGGAGACAGGGAAACATGAGTGAAGGATTGTATTTAATTCATGAAATGGTAATGGGTTCTCCTACAGGGAAATCTATGGAAAGTGAATCTGAGGATGCAGTTATGGAAGAAATATATACAACTGCTAGAAATAAACAGCCTAATCAGCCTTTGAGACCTCCTAGATCATGGTCTACTCCGGTGGTTTCTACTGAAACTTCACCGAGTGCACCTCCAATTAATGAAGCTCCTAAACTTTATCCAAATAATTGTGAAATCACTGAAACTCCTAGAAGACCAGAATTTGAGAATGCTCGAAATGAGGGTAGACATTTTTCAATGACTCCAAGAGCAAGGGAACCTCCAAAAGATTATACAAGAGAAACAAGAAATGTTGAGGATGATGATTATAATGAATACTTAAGGTCTAAAGAAGAATTAATCAAAAGAATGACAAAAGGCATGGAAGCTGTCACAGTTCCAGTAACAATAGGTCCTGTTCAGCCTGTATTTGATCAAAGAAATACAAACAAAACTGGATTAACTATTCCTTTAAATACAGAAATTCAAAAGCCTGCTGAAAAATTTTATTCAGATTTGACAGAATTAAACACTTCTAGATCGAGAATGCCTGATTTAACCTTTAATGAGGATTTATCTCCAAAAACACCAATGGGTGCTATGTCAGATGTAGGAAGTCCTGAAGTCAGGGTAACTACACCAAAGCTTGATGTGGCCAAATTAAAAGCAAATATTGAAGAATTAATAATTGGAACAATTGGCCCAGATAGTTTAAATTACTATCGGGATGATGAACTACTATTCATTTGCAAAAGTATTCAGTGGAAAACGAAAAATAAATATGATCAATTAGAGGATCTAGCTGCAGAACTTGAAATCGATGTGAGTAAACAAAAGAATTTTGCAAAACATTACAGATTAGATTTCTCAGAAAGCGACATTGAGAGTTTGAACTCAATGGGAAGAATAGTTCACATTAAAGATTTAATTGTCTATATCAAAAAGCTAGGAGAACTGAACAAATGGAGAGTGAAATGGACTAAAAGGAAGGAAGATGAAAGATTAGAAAGAATGTCAAAACAATTTCCAATGAGAGAAGTTGCAGGTGGAGGATATGTTCATGTCCCATGGTCGAGACAAGACATTCTGTTATTCACAAATGATTTTCCTAAATTAAGAGAGAAACCTGTTGAGTGGTACAGGCAAGTCGATAGATTTATCAAAGTATCAAAAGTTCTGTGGATTGATTTGGATGGATTTTTTGACATTGTTGTTCCATCTGATCTTTGGACAGAATGTAAAATATCTATTAGTTGGCCAAAAACAGAACCTGAGCGAATCAAAGAAACAGGTGCCCCAAATCCACTTGTAATGGATTTTTATGAGAAAGTAATTGTTTGGATGAAAAACAAAATTCCACCCAAAGAAGTTGATTGGGTTAAAATAGAAAGAACAGAGCAGGAAACAAAAGAATCAGTTCATTCTTTTTATGAAAGACTACTGTTAATCTTTAAACAATACAGTGGTTATGAAAAATTAGATGAGAAAGACATGAGTCATTTTATCTATAGATTTGTTTATGGACTAAAGCCTGAAATTGGAGAAATGATCAGAACTAGTATCGTCGGATGGCAAGTACTATCTATTGATGATATTCTGAGAAAGGCAAAATATTGTAGCGATGAATTAGAAGTAAAACAGAAGAAGCTGAAGGAGAAAGCCATGTGGGCACAGGTAAAAGTGGCTGAGCAACAGATTGCCAGCATGGGAAACAAGAACACTAATTTTGTTCAAACTGGAAATACAAACCAAATACAAGGAAAGTTTAAAGGTAATAATAATTTCCCAAAGAAATTTAGCCCAAAGATAGAAGAGCTGAAACAAAGATTACCTTGTTTTAATTGTGGCGAAATTGGACATTGGAGGGACGAGTGTCCTCATCCTCCTAGAAACTTAAAGAATCCCTTATTGAATCCACAGATGCAGAATGGTGTTAACGTGCAGCAACAGCTACAGATGCAACAGGGGTTAAATGAATTTAATATTCAGCGACAATTACAACAACAGCAACAACAACAGGTGAATAATCGTCAAGACCAATTGCCACAACCACCTTTTCCGAATTGTGGGGGAGTTCAAAAATATAATCCAAACGTGGGATTTCAGGGATGTGAACAGGTAATAAAACCACAAAAACAGCAAAAGCAGCAAAGGGTTCAAATGCAAAATGCTTCACAACAGTTTTTATTGACAGAAAGCCAAGACAGCGATTCTGATGATTATTGCTGACGGTGCCCGAGAGAGGAGGAAGAGTGTGTTGTTGGAGCCACTCTTGAGGTTGACCAGTCTGGTCCTTATGTAAACGGGAAAGTTAATGATGTAGACATCACTTTTCTAGTGGACACTGGTGCTACCCGTTCTACTGTTAGATCAGTGGAAATTGAAAACCTACCTCTCTCTGGGGATACCATCCAAGTTGTCGGAGTAAGTAATCAGCAAATTAAAACAGACTTAACTGATCCAGTACCAGTTGAAATTGGAAATTACAGAGACAAACACAGATTTGTGGTTTGTAATAGTAGTCCAGTAAATCTATTAGGTAGAGACATACTATGTAAAATGAATTGCAGAATATATTGTTCTCCTGAAGGAGTTGAATTACAAACAATGGAGGAAGATGGTTTGTACAGAATGACAATGATGATGATGGAAGCAGAAGAAACAAAATTGTTTCCTGCAATTGAAGAAAAAGATTTACCTGAAGAGCTAAAAGAAACAGTGAAATCTGAAATATGGGATTTTACTGGGAATGAGATGGGTCTGATGAAAAACGTAGATCCTGTTAAAATTGCATTGAAGCAGGGAATAGAATTTCCAAACACTCCACAATATAAAATGAAAACAGAGACAATTGAAGGTATTACACCTGTAATTGGAAAATTAATCAAGCAAGGTGTATTGAAAGAAATGAAGAGTAGCTCTTGTAATTCACCAATTATGGGAGTTAAAAAGGCTAACGGAACATTTAGGATCGTACAAGATCTGAGAAAGGTTAATCAAATTGTTATTCCATGTTGTCCTGTGGTTCCAAATCCAGCAGTAATTCTATTTCAGATTCCATATGATGCTGAATGGTACACAGTCATTGACCTTTGCAATGCATTCTTTACTGTTCCTCTACACCCAGACAGTTATGAAATCTTTGCTTTCAGATTCCAAGGTAAGACCCTTGGATGGACAAGAATCCCTCAGGGCTATACAGAAAGTCCTTCAATCTTTAACGAACTGTTAAAAAGATCATTAGAAGATTTAGACTTACCAGGTAGGTCTACGTTGGTGCAGTATATTGATGATTTGTTAATAGCTGCAAAGACAAGAGAAAATTGTGTAACAGACACAATAATTCTGTTAAATCGCCTTGCAGAAGAAGGACATAAAGTGTCCCCAGCAAAACTACAGTTTTGCAAACAGGAAGTGAAATATCTTGGTCACAGAATTGCAAAGGGTAAAAGACAAGTAACAATAGAGAGAATAAAAATGATTCAAGCAATGTTACCGCCAAGAACACAAAGACAGGTCAGAATGTTCTTAGGAATGGTAGGTTACTGTCGACAATGGATAAGTGGATTTTCAGTAATTGCGAAACCACTACAAAGACTGACCAAATCAGATGTAAAAGATCCAATTATTCTCAATGATGTTGAGATGGAATCTTTTGAAAACTTGAAAAAGAGCTTATGCCAAGCTCCTGCTTTGGGTATGCCAAATTATGAGAAAGATTTTGAACTGTATTGCAGTGAGAGAGAAGGATGTGCATTATCTGTGTTAATTCAGAGACATGGAAACCTAAAGAAACCTATTGCATATTTCTCTGCAGTTCTTGATCCAATTGCAAAAGCATTACCAGGTTGTTTAAAAGCAGTTGCAGCTACAAGTATCAGTCTTGAACAAAGTGAAGGAATCATTATGGGATTTCCTGTGAAAGTTTTTGTGCCTCATTCAGTTGAAATATTACTGACAAGAGGTAAGACTCAACATTTAACAAGTAGCAGATTGACAAAGTATGAGAAAATTAATTAGCAAAAATGTCTTCCTTATATAAGAAAATGAAAAAGGTTGTTGCCAAATGCGAGAATAAATTAAAGATTCCCAAATTAGCGAAAATAAATAATAAAAGTGTCAGAGTAGAAAATAGAGATCAGTGTAAAATTGATATTGTAAATATGGATCAGAATAGAAATTCAAGAAGAATCCCAGAACAGATTGATGAAACGCCAAAAGTCCAAGATCAGATTAAAAGAGTTCCAGTTCAGACTTCTTCTAAAATTGATGTGACAGAGAAGCATGATGAAAGACCTAGTACTTCTGGAATTAATATTCCTGATCATGTAAATTCATCAAATGATTTAAAGGAGTCCATGAAAATTATGGAAACAGTGACAGTCCCTGTACTTAGAAAAGATGAAATTAATTCCGCAATTTTAAAGGTCCCATTAACTGAAAAGGTTTATTCTATTGTACTCGAGATTGAACTAGTAGGGATTAAAACTCAGCGAGAAACAGAGATGACTTCAGTTCTGGTAAGTGAGAAGTCTGATACTGATCTGATTGAATTGATACAGCCTGATGAGTCAAAATTATGGTCAAATGAAAAAAAAAAAAAAAAAAAAAATTCGATTTCAAGATGTTTGAATCTGAATACTTCTACATTACTGCCTGATTCTGAAATTGTTGATGACATTGAGATAGAACATGAATGTTTAGATGTCATGGAATTCTGCACAAAACAAAGAAAAGACATCAAAGACAGACCTTTGCCTGAATAGGATTTTGTCTACTTTGTAGATGGCTCATGCTTAAGATCCGAAGGTGGTGTCTTGAAAGCTTCATACTCAGTTTGTACAGTCGAAAACATTAAAGAAGCATCATGTCTTGAAGGAGTTCGTTCAGCTCAAGTAGCTGAATTGATTGTTTTAATTCGTGCATGTGAAATATCAAAGGATATAAGAGTTACCATCATTACTGATAGCCAGTATGGGTACGGAGTTGTGCATGATTATGGACAACTCTGGTCACAGAGAGGATACATGACATCAACAGGATCACCAATTAAAAATGCAGTTTTCATTAGAAGATTAATTGAAGCAATACAATTGCCAAAAGAAATTGCCATAGTCAAGTGTGCAGCACACACTAGAGGGACTGATTATATTTCCAAAGGAAATGCCTTCGCAGATGAAACAGCAAAGTACTGCGCAAGGAAAAATTATTCTTACAATCGGAATAGAAGTACAGAAACTGATTCAAATTCATTAATGCTAACAACTATTGTAGAAACATGGAATGAGATTAGAGATTTACAAAACGAAGCAGATGATGAAGAAAAAGACCAGTGGTTAAGATCAGATTGTAGACAACGTGATGAAGATGGAGTGTGGGTTTACAAAGATGGCAGAGTAGTTTTACCAAATTGCATGATTTCTGACATGGCCAGATTATATCATGGTCCTGCACATTTAGGAAGAGATTCTATGGTCAGACTGTTTAAAGAAACATGGTTCAATACCAAATTTAGAACCATTGCAGAATCTTTTTGTCAAAGGTGTTTATCATGCCAACAAATGAATCCAAACAGAAAATCAGTGGTGGGGACAGGAATAATTGGTCGAGAGGGTGGTCCCTTTACCAGGTTACAAATAGATTTCATTGAAATGCCCTTACACAACTGTTTGAAATATGTACTTGTAATTGTGTGCTTATTCTCAAGGTGGGTAGAGGCTTTTCCTACACGACATTGTGATTCAATTACAGTAGCAAAACTAATGCTCAGAGAAATCATCCCAAGGTACGGTTTTCCAGTTACTATTGAGAGTGATGGAGGAAGTCATTTTGATAATAAACTGTTGAAGTTAATTTGCGAAGCTATGAGCATTGAGCAGAAAATACACTGTGCATACAGACCAGAGGCATCAGGTGTAGTTGAACAAATAAATGGAACTATCAAAAACAGAATTGGAAAAATGTGTCTAGAGACAGGAGTTAAGTGGACTGATGCTCTTCCACTTGTTTTGATGTCAATAAGAAGTACACCAGATAAAAAGACAGGTTTGAGTCCTCATGAAATTTTGATGGGAAGAGTTATGAGGCAAGCTTTTGTACCTGTAGGTAAACTGTTGAGCATAAATGACAGTGCAATTTTGGATTACTGTAAAAGGTTATCTGATATGGTAACTTCTGTGTCTAATCAGGTGGGAACTGAAGCACAATCAAATGACAAAGTTTTGACACATGATCTGAGACCTGGAGACTGGGTCAGAACGAAAGTACATCGGAGGAGGAATTGTCTATCTCCTAGATGGCAGAAACCTAGGCAGGTAATCTTGATCACTACTAATGCTGTAAAGTGCAGAGGATTGAAGCGCTGGATTCATCCAAGTCATACTATTCCAATACCAACTCCTGAGAATTCTGATGTTGAAAGTGATACCACAGATGACTCTGATTCTGAAGCAGAAGACAGAACAGAAGGTGAAGTAATTCCAGATTCTGAAGATCGACAAGAAAGTCGACATCTGGAAACTGTGCCAGTGAATGGAAATCTGACAAGAAAAGACTTAGAAATAATTGAAATAGATTCTGAAGGTGAAGAGAATCTGTTAAAAGGAAAGATAACTGAGGATTCGGTTGTCTATATTGAAGACAAAGAAGCTGAACCAAAAGAAGTTTCAGACCAGGAGAGTATCGAAAGGCAGAGAACAAGCTCTGAAGTAAGGAACAAAAATCCGAAATCTGGGAAGCTAGAGGTAATTGAGGAAGAGGAGGAGAATGAATTACCGAGTACCAGTGATGGAAGACAAAGTGAAGTTCCTGAAGGAGTGAAATTGCCGTATAGAGAAGTTCCTGAGTCAATTGAAATTTCAGACTACGAAACTGAGGAAAGTGACGTGGAAGGTGGAAGTGAAAGCAGAAAGAAAAGGACTTGGAAATCTGAATCGAATAATTCTGAACCGAAGAAAAAGTACGTGAGAAAAGCAGACTACTGGCCTGGTGGAAGATTGAGAGTCAGATTGATTAAAAAGCCAATAGAACAAGTTGAAGAAATCAGTAGTCAAAAGAGTCCTGGAAAAGAGGTTGGAGTTGGAAGGAAAATAGAAGTGATATCAAGAAAAGGGAAGAGAATAATTAGACCAAACCAGAAATACAAGTCTCCTGAGTGGACTTACTTAGTAATTCCACCTGTTATAGACATATATGATAGTAGTGAAGAAGAAAACGAAATCCAAGAAATTAGTGACAATGACTGAAGTACAAATTTATTAAATTGGCATAAGGCTGAAGAAATCCTGTTAGTTGACACAAGGTCGAAGAAAACTGTCTAATAGAAGAAAACTTATGTATGACATAAGGTCGAAGAAATCTTGTTTAGGGTTATAAAAGAAAAATATATTTTAAAAGGGGGGTGTATATAAATTTTAAAATTTATTTTTAATTTTATTTTTGAGGCTAAAACTAACCTAAAAATGCCTTACATTAAGGAGAGCACTTCAAAATGCTCTGTTTTTAAAAGATGCTGTAAGATGACTCTGGTGTGTCTGCTCATTTTAGTTCTGCTCTGGTTGGTACTAGCTGTGATTATACCTTTAGAAATGAATAGAGAATTACACAAAGTTAACTTAACAAGCAAAGCTCTGGTTAGCCAAACTAAACATAGTGCATCTGCAAAAGTTATTGATCATCAGCCTAACATTCATCAAGATAAATCAATAGGTGATTTTTCAAGCAATACTTTCACAAAGCTTTTGAGTGAATATGTAAAGGTAATGGATGCAAAGGATTGTTATGTATGCGTTAAATTACCCGCTTCTGTTTCTGAGGGAGTAACATATAATATGCTTCCTCTCACTTATGCTGTTACATGTAGTGTATTAACTAGTTTATTTTATCAAACTGGTCGTTTAGAATATTACTATTCAAATTATGATGAGATTTTTGCTAATGTCAAGATTGATAATGCTTTAAATAAGCATAAGAAAGCTAAACAATTGAGAGAATATTTCCTTGTTACTAACGAACTCACTTATGAGTATGCTTACAAGAATAATCTAACATGTAAATTAAGTGCTGAAGGGAAGAAATTTCTGAATATGGTTGAGGAGAGAAGAGCAATTTATAAGAGAAATGAATTAGTCAAGCAGACTAAGTCATCATTCTGGCAAAAAGAGGATGAGAAACTAAATGGCAAAATGCTTGAAAATATTGCAATTCACATAGACAAACCTGTTAGTGGAAAGCTTTGCATTAGAAGAGATAACACACTTTTTGATAATTATTTTGTAGGTGCAAGCAACTGTGAAGATACTTATCAGATTATGGGAGGTTGGGGATTTAAAGGTGGAAAAGATCCTATCTTTCCTGGAATTTATTTTGTTTGTGGTGACAAAGCCTACTACAACCTTCCAGACCATTGGTATGGAACTTGTTATGTGGGAATTGTTTTTCCTAAAGTGTTTCATGTTGACAGAGATTCAGAAGGATTATTTAAAATTCATAATTATGTAAATAGAGCTAAAAGAGAAACTTTTACTGAAGTTCTGGGAGATATTTTCCAAGCTGTAATACCTTTTGTTGGTATAACCCTAAATGCAGGGAGAATCAGAAAATTGTCCACTATAGTTGATAGATTATCAACTGACACTGCTGATGGGTTTCAATTAGTGAATGTTGAAGTTATTGCAATTAGATCCATGGTAATTCAAGACCGTCTTGCTTTAGACATACTCCTAGCAAAGGAGGGAGGAGTCTGTGGCATTTTACATGTCCAACATTGCTGTACATATATACCGGATGAAAGTAAAAATATTGAAATGTATATTAAGAATATTACACAAATGCATTCTGAAATAATTCCTTTAGAAGAAGAAGATTTTACTGGGAAACTTTCAAATAGGTTTCAAGCAATTAAAAACTGGTTTCATAATATCGGAAGTTCAATTCTTGGCAAGATTCTGGCACCTTTGATTATAATAGTATTCATTTTTATTTTGACTAAAGTAGGTTGTCTGTTGCATAAAAGAAAGAAGCATATGAGAGAAAAGAAGAGAATCTATAAACTCAGAAAAGAAGAGGAAAGGGAGATTGAGTTGCAGGAGTTACATAGAGAGCGTCATGTTAATTGCAAGGATTATGCTGAAACAGACTTTTAGGTTTACTAATACAATGAATTTGAATCGATTTCTTATAAATTAAATTTACCAAAATTTTGAGTGCTGGTGTGGTGATTTGTTAATCACCAGATGAGGGAGTTGATGGAGCGAGATAGAAAACAAAATTTTGTTTAAACTCGCAAAGTCACATTTCCATAACATGAATAAAATTATTAATGATTTGTGATATGTCGTGCTAATACAACCTAGATTAAACTTTACACGTGAGGGGACTAACATGTGTGCTCATAAACGTGCATAAATGTTGCATCTTTTTGTTCGTGCAAAATAATAAAATAATTTATTGTTTTCGTTTTTGTCATTACTAACTGCTGCATATTTAAAATAAGCATGTGCTTGTTTTGCTTTTTCTCGTCTGTGTGATGTCATTTCTACTATTCTAGGTGCATATGGGTCTCATTGAAAAACGGAGACTGGTAAATATAAACGCTGCTTTATTTGTTTGCAATGGCTAGGTAACATTTTGATTAATCGGGTGGGTTAATTATTTAGTAAACCATGGGGTGGATACAGAATATACTTTATTTCTTACATTAATACTTTTCTTGTGTTTGTTTTATACTAGAAATCATAAGTTGCCTGCTTTTGAGGCCTAGCTATTTGAGCCGCAAAATAAAAGCTGATCTATAATTCTGCAGAAAGTCACGAGACGCCCATTCTGAATTAAAACGTTTATTGAAGCTGCATTCACAAAGCAAAGACTGATGAGCTGACATCATTCTGTCGGACATGGCCAAGGTCGAAAGTGAACTTTTTGTCAGTCCTTAACTTGGCATCCGCGGAAGTTGCACTGTAAGACTATGGAAGCTGCGAGGATGACTTAAAACAAAGTTGCAATCGCAGGAAGCCTCTGGCTTCACGTGGAAGAGACAATGGTCTTTGTAAAGACATGATTTTGTGGAACTTTTTAAGAATCGGGTGACATGTCACTTGTCACTCTCAGCCAATGGGACGTCGAGTATTTCTGAAAACTTTCCTTTGCTAGTTTAGTTAGCGTAGAAAGGTATAAAAAGTCATGCCCTTAGGGTTGGGCTGGCTGCTGCTTTCTGACTTTCCGATGAGGGTGATGTGCTACTGGACTTTGCGTGGAGCACGTAAGAATCCTCAAAGAACTTTACTTTAATTTCTGTCTATTTAGCTCAGTTAGGAAAATATGTTTTAGAAATGCTAAACTTTATATAATTCTTTGAAGTTAATTCAATTGCTTAAATTGTATTTTTCTCATATTTCTTACCATCATGCTTGCTTTATTGCAAATAAATTTCATTTATAAAACTTTCAACATATATACCATAATTTAGAAAATAAAATCTTACTTTTAACAAACAAGCTGGTCTTGGTTATTTAGAAGTATAGGTTACCATTAGCTAGATCACGTCGCCTATGGTGGTCGTTTAAATGATTGGGTTTTATTCTAATGACAATATTCTTTCTGCAAATGTATAAATATGTTTATAGTTTGTAAATAATGTGTATATAGATTTATTCTGACCACCTGATTCAGTAGGCCCAAAATATATCAAGTTCATAAATGGGTCCATGTTTAGTATAGAATTTTGTTTATAGGTTATGAAGTTGGGTAGCGTAGTTTATGATATATTTTCTATAGCCCGCTGGATCACCATCTACTGAGCGTACAAGGAAAACCAGCTCGCCAGTTTTACTTGTCATATATCATGAACACACAATGGCGCTTTTATTTAACAAGATTTCGCCTTGGTACCCTACATTTTTTGTTCGCTTTTCCTAAACAGGGGGGATGGTGGGAAAAGCTACCCAACTGCCCCTGTAATAACAAGGTTTCTCAAAATACTCTCCATCTTTTGTTTTTTTGTACTTTGTATAAAGTTCCAAGAAATGTTTTCCTTAAACCTTTATTGGCATCTTTTCATACACGTTATTACAAAGAAGCGTATGATTGTTTGTTGTCCCTGTCAACTGTACATATTTGTAATGCCGTCTTAAATTTTATCAGATCAGCTCTGGTGATTCGAAATAGATATTGATGACATTCGGTTTTTCAGAAAAGTATGTAAATATGTATAATGTTTGATTAATTTTATTTGATTTTACAAATTTTGTTATGTTTACTTTTATGGTTTCTATACGAAATCGAAATAAAGTTTTGAAATTGAATTGGGTCTCTATTTTTGCGATTCTCTTTGAGGTACTGGGCCAGAACATCGAAGCTTCCCTCAAGGTCGCATTGCTAGACCTGGTGGAGGACCTGGGGTACCCCAGAGGAGATTGCCATTGCCCTGATGCTGAAGGAATGGAGGACGGGCACGGAGCACTCCACAAAATTGGAGGAGCCAATATACTGTGCCCGAGGATGCCTCAATGAACACTCAAAGATATGGGGGAAATTGTAGTTGTATTATAGATTGAAGATCGGGTCTAGGTGCCTCTCAGGGTGCCAGGTGGGTACTGTCCATGACTGTGACTGTATAAGTGATTCCCTTGAGCGGATCAGCATTGTGTGTGTTGCTCTGTTGCTCAATGCTTCAATCAAACTAATATAGTGTTGTTATCAAAATAATCCAGCTTAACCATTAAAGAGGATTTTAAATGACAAATCTTTAGAGACCAAACTCGACATTCCTACCTGCTCCCAATGGAAAGTTATCACTTATTTGATGTGATAAGGTAACCTGATGTTATCCTATGGGAAAGGCAGGCATTACAGTAGTAAAACATTAGTTTCGTTTTTCACCACCAGAACATGTAAAAGCTAAAAAGTACATGTCCAACTTTTTAAATATAGTGCACCCTGTCCTATGGACTGTTTAGCACCTGCCCTAGGGGTGACTTATATGTATCACAAGGGAATGTTTGCGCCTGGGAAAAGGTTATTTTGCCAGGTCAAAATGGTCCTTTAAAATTGCACACACCGGCTGAAATGGCAAGCCTGAGACATTTTTAAAGGGCTACTTAAGTGGGTGGCACAATGAGTGCTGCAGGTCCTCGGAAGCTTGTTTCTGGTCCAGGGAAGACATGGCTTGGCAGTTCGGGCTGGACTCTTCCCATGAGGCACAGGGTCAGACTGATTTGCATATAGCCATGTCTGAACTGGGGTGGCAGAGTGGGCTAAAGAACGGTGATGGATTAAACCCAGATCTTTTGACTGGGTGTGAGTGTTTGATTGATTCAGATGCTCCGTCCATCACCACCCCCTTTTGTACCGCTTTTGGCCGCCATAAGTGTGGCAGGGTATGCTCAGACGTGAGTCCCTTGCTCACTATGCCACTGGATTCAAGCAAGCCGGGCTGAAGACGGCTGGAATGCCAGAAACCGGTCCTCGGAAGCTTGTTTCTGGTCCAGGGAAGACATGGCTTGGCAGTTCGGGCTGGACTGTTCCCATGAGGCACAGGGTCAGACTGATTTGCATATAGCCATGTCTGAACTGGGGTGGCAGAGTGGGCTAAAGAACGGTGATGGATTAAACCCAGATCCTTTGACTGGGTGTGAGTGTTTGATTGATTCAGATGCTCCGTCCATCACCACCCCCTTTGTACCGCTTTTGGCCGCCATAAGTGTGGCAGGGTATGCTCAGACGTAAGTCCCTTGCTCACTTTGCCACTGGATTCAAGCAAGCCGGGCTGAAGACGGCTGGAATGCCAGAAACCGGTCCTCGGAAGCTTGTTTCTGGTCCAGGGATGACATGGCTTGGCAGTTCGGGCTGGACTGTTCCCATGAGGCACAGGGTCAGACTGATTTGCATATAGCCATGTCTGAACTGGGGTGGCAGAGTGGGCTAAAGAACGGTGATGGATTAAACCCAGATCTTTTGACTGGGTGTGAGTGTTTGATTGATTCAGATGCTCCGTCCATCACCACCCCCTTTTGTACAGCAGGCCCACTAGCAGCATTTAATTTACAAGCCCTAGATACATTTTTGCCACTTTACTAGGGACTTATAAGTAAATTAAACATGTCAATTGGTTGTAAGCCAAAGTCACCAGGTTTAAAAGAGAGCTCACAATCATTTTAGCACTGGCTAGCAGTGGTAAAGTAGGCAGAGTCCTAAAGCCAACAAAAAATAAATTCTCCAAAAACAGTAGGAGTTAGGCAAAGAAATTGGAGGAAGACCACCCTGAGGGTAACACCAACATTAAACTTTCTTCTATGCTTAGACGCTCAGTTTCTTTTTGCCAGCAAGCCTTTTCACAACTATTATGTTTAATTCTTAACCCCTTGCGTACTTGTGACGGAACCGTTCCGTCACGGCCCGCTCACCGCGCCTGCGTGAATTCTGCGCCTGCGCTGTGGGTTGTATTGGGCGGGCGGGGCCGTGATGGAACCGTTCCGTCACAAGCACAGCCCACCCGAGGCTCGTGACGGAGCGGTTCCGTCACGAGCACGGGAGCGCCGTGCGGCCCCCCCTCCCCCTTAGCACTGCGGCGGAATAGCCGCCGCAGCTAAGGGGTTAATGAAATGGCACTCATTATTGATTATTGGGAATCAGTCTTGATTTTTTACAGCTACTTCATGTGTACCTATTGTAAATAGCAACACAAAGCTTGTTCAAATATAATGACTTTATAGAAAGATTCTTCCTAGATTGCACACATACAATCAGATAAACCCCTGTTCTCCCTACCTTGGCCATTTAATGAGTGGGCTACAGGTGTGAACTGTCCGCTTGTCAAGAAGATGACTTTCATTCAGCATAAACCTTGCTGGGTGTTGTAGGTCCATGCTTATAATGGTCGATAAGGAACTACAAGCCCCAGAATGCTGTTGCTTGAACAACTAGGAATTGCACAAAATCAACCAGTTGACAGTTTTTGTGAAAACAGGGGAACACAAAGAAGGTCAGATCATACAGACTTCACAGAACTAGTATGGAAAAGGCTCGTCACCACAGACACACCCCAGTGTATTAGTAGGATTTTATTAGAGCCTGAAGATTGACACACAGCAGTATCATTATACATCCGTAGGCCTGTTGTTGGATTCTAGAACCCCATTTATCTATGCAGTATCAGATCAAAGCAGTAGTTCCTCACACTTTCTTCCACCTTGAAGTACAATAAGCAAGAAATAGTACAGACCTGACTCCATGGCATGAACCTCGACAGGTTCGAACTCCAACTTTCCCTAGATGCCTACTCACTTGGATTCACCCTGGACATAACCTCACCCTAAGGACATCTTTGTCAAGCAAAACAAACTTGACCTGGTATACTGAAAAAACTGTGAACTCATTTCTTTCAGAAAAGTACTTTAAAATTGCTGTTCAACCCCTCTTGCTCTCACATGTAGATTGTGGTAACACTCTGCTCCATGGCATCCAAGGCTCATCTGTGGTCCTTATTAAGGGCATCCTACACGCCACAGCAAATCTCCTCCAGTCCCTCAAGAAATGTGATCACATCATCCCCATCCTCATGGAACTCCGTGGCCTCCCCAAGCCAGCTAGCACCGCCTTCAAAACTAACGCCATCATTTACAAAGGTATCACAACTTGAATCAATGTTGACCCAGAATACACATAGCCTGGAAACCATGAGGATGCAGACTAAGAAGTGTAAAAAACAAAAAAAACTAAATGGGAGTTATTTACCATCCAGCACCCAGGATCCCCATATCCATCAGGCACTTGCTAAGACTGCCCCAAATTGGGTAAGAGTTGAAGACGCACCACTTCACTATGCAATAACAACACACTTCTGCTCCCAGGACAAAGCTACCTCTCCTGTTATGTTATTTTAAGTTATAGGATTTATGAAGTGCACAGTTGTCCCGGCAAAGGGACGTCCCAGCACTAAATGCCGGAGGAGAGAATGCATGGGGGACTGCTAGATCAACAGAAAAGCCAGGCCTTCACTGCCCTTCTAAAAGACAAACGGTTGGTTGTGTTTCTAATAGAGAGTGGCAAAGGATTCCAAAGGGCGGGTGCAAGCACCTTAAATGAGCATCCCCCTGCTCTGGGCCTGAAGAAGTGCAGCACACATATAAGATGTAGGTCTGCATAACGAAGGACGCAGGTTGGTGTGTAAGAATGACAAAGATTGCTCAGAATCGCTGGGCCTACACCTGGAAGAATTTTGTGTGTAAGGCAGAGCGTTTTGAACTGGATTCTTTGCTCCACGGGCAACCAGTGAAGGCGACGCAACAGGCCTGAGACAAAACTATATCTAGGCAGAGCAAACCATGTTCGGGCTGCCTCATTCATGGTGCACTCTCGCCTGTTGATAACTGGCTTATTGGATCCCAGCAACAGACTATTGCAGGTATTCAACCTGGCCAGAACCGTAGCTTGGATGACCAATTTACGGGTATGGGGGATCAAACAAATCCAGTATGGGCCTGTCACTCATTGACGGTATCCTTGCCTTTGACCCTGAAGAGTTCTCCTCTGCTTTTTAGCCATTGGAGTCAGGAATACCAATAAGTCATAATCTGTGCCACAGAATTATGCATCAAGGGAGGGCCGAATTATGCAGCAGGTGTTAGGTAAATTTTGTGGCCAGAAAATGCTAATTATGCGACATAATGCAGCATATTGTGTTACAGTATTACTTCATTATTTTGTCAACACTGTCTGGTCATTGGTTCCACCTAATAAGGACCAGTTTAACACAACAATATAGATATAGCAATAAGTAACAGAAAGGTGACCAGTGAACCTTTGCGACGGGCCATCCACTGCACGGCAACACATGTTGCAGCATTTTTTTGTAATTTTTGAGCTGTTTGAGCTAGAAACATATTTTTTGTTAAAATCTGCAGATTATGCAGCAGATGATGGATTATGTGGAAGATGCGGCAAATATATACTGAATATACAGAATTACAAATCTTCATAATTAGGAACTGGAGCTATGAATTAAAAATGTGTTACGTAGCGATAGCACCAAACATCACAAAGTGCAATGATAATCATTGATCATGGTAGACCAGCAGCAAGGAGAGGTTTGAGGCTGTCCGGTATGGAGCTTGGTCGCATAAACCAACCAGGTTCGTCCTGGTCACAGATTTTACCTTCAGACTTAATACTTTAGCTCTACTCTACCACAACAGTACACCTCTAAATCCCTGCAAGACTTCAATGAAGGCACTTAGAGACTCACAGGTCTTTCCTGAGGGACAAAAAAAGGGTGCAGGCCTAGGATCTAGCTACATCGGCTTGTGACAGGGTAGGCCTATTTGAAGTTCACAACTTCCTAAGCGCAGCCCACAGGCCATCCTATCAAGGGCACAACCACACTTTTCCGCACCCAAGGCCTTTTGTTCCTGTCCTGTGAGCATGTTCACACCCCGTTCACCCCTATTCAATTGCTCATTACACTGGCAGAAGTGGGAGAGAAAATGAAGATTAGCTTCGAGTGACTGGCAGCCGGGAAAAAGTAACTTTTTAAAAGTACCTTTTCCATAATAGTTATACAAAATTTAATTTTACCTGCCATTGGGTTTTGAATGGTTATTAAAAAGACACTTGGAATTATTTTTCTAGGTCCTTCCAAACTGAAATTAGCATTATTATATATAATACTGTATCCCAGTGTTTTCCTATAGAGTTGGCTGCCTTGCTACAGAGAAAATAGCTTTTGGACATTTTTCACTGTAAGGGCATGTGGAACAGCAAACCTTTACATGTCCTACTTTTAATTATCATGTACCTACTTGTGGACAAGAATTTAAGAAGAATAGTTTGACATGTTAAACATGGTTTGTTTTGACAGGTCCAAATAGCAGTTTAAAATTGCACAGCCAGGCTACTACGGTAGGCCTGGAGATAGGTTTGCTGGATCACAGCAGTGGGTGGGTACAATGGGTGCTTCAGCCCTCAAGTGACATTTAACGAACGGGCCCTGAGTGCACTCTGTACCATATACTAGGGATGTATAGGTAAGATAAATATGCCAATCAGGTGTACACCAGTTTAAAGACACAATAAGGTGTGAGCACAAGAACTTTACTACTGCTTAGCAGAAGTAAAGTGTGCAGAGTTCTATGGCCAACAAAAATAGGGTTCAGCAAAAAAGCAAAACCTTCAGGATGACCCTGCCAAAAGGGTAAATTTGCAACTGTCTAGTACAGTGATAAAAAAGGAGAAGACATACAAACTGCATTACCTATTGGTGTGATATTGTACTGGCTTTTCGATTCTGATAGCTTTCCATCCCTCTTCCCAATTCTGTTGCATGTAGCCAGGACTTCTTGGCAACAATATCTAAAACAAGCAGTGGAAGCAGTGCTGTACTCACTGGACATGGTGTCTACCCTTTTTACAAGAACACGAAAGCACATAACAACAAACAGTGGATTGAAGGAAGAATCACCATAATGGGAGATATATTTGACCAGGAACCTTTATGCATGTTTGATAATGAAAGACAGATACATCATGAGGCATGCCTACAACTAGGACCATGAGCGGTGTAGTCCAAATACAGAATTTGGTGCTCCCCGCTTGGAGCCGTTACGTCTGTTAAATCAGTTTGGTTCAGTAGCAGATAATGAACATTCTCGTAAAAATGTTGTTGTTTCAATGCTTTATATAAGGATTAATAGGCACATTACATAGACTCTGCCATTGGAAACTTTTAGTAGCAAAGTATGTAAATCATAAGTACAAAGAACTCAGTACAGTTCTAAGTGACATCTGGTAAAAATTCACCGCTAAGGGTGGTTAAAAGTATCTCCTCTTTTATAGGACTTCAGACAAAGACTTTTATACATTCTACATGGGTACATGATTCTCAGGACATGCACCAATAGGGAACAAGCAATCAGAAACAATTTACAACAGAATACGTGTGAACATTCTCTCATGTGGTTCTACATTGAATTTGCAGGCATTCTCACAATTAGTTAGACAATCTAGATAATACATTGTATGATGATAGCCTGGGGGAGTTTAAATGTTCGTGGCTAGGTACAGAGCGAGAAAAGGTCTTTGGGAACGTTTCTCAGTTTATTAGTGTGAGTCTTGTGTAGTGAAGGGGATCTGCGGTGGTGTAGGAGTGAACCAAGGTGTAAGCAGTATTAGAAACTGTCGAACACCAAACCTCATTCACACCACCAGGTCCACTGGTTCTCCTGATACCTTTTAGGCAAATTCTTCCGGGTGGCTACCTCCAGATCCCAGATGGTCCATGTCTGTTGTGGTGTACCCAAGAGCTTCATTCTGTCTACAGTTATCATCAATCTCTACATTGAGGCCACTGAATATCCATTCTTACAGACATACATAATTCACTGATAAAGGAGCCATGATCAGTAGCCCTCTCTATACGGTTTACAAACTAACCAACCCCGGCAGATCCCAATACACCAGTCGCCGGAACATTGCCAGACTGGACACAAAGAAATGTTTGAAGGAAAGAAACAAAAAACAGGACTATTCCATTTATGCGCCTACGCCCTAGAACAACATTCCCATAACTACCATTTCCATAACTAGCCTGGCCTTCCTCCTATTCAGGAAGGAGCTGATGTCCCACTGCTTCAAAGAACAGTACATCTCAACACGTTAATAAAGAACTGCCACTCCATTCTGAAATAATTTTGAATTACAATCTTCTATTATGGCCCTGTACAATGTTCCGCTCAATGTGATACAAAGACATAAACACATAGACACATGCATACAGTGGGGAGAGCGGCTTGAAAAAATGAGTCTGTGTGGTAATTGAGATAAGTACAAAAAAATATACATGGAAATATTGTCCTTGTAAACAAAAGATCCACACTCAAATAAAACCGCTTATGCTTTTATTCAATCCTTTTATATCATTATTTGTGTTGCTATCTTTTATTGGGGAGCAAATTTGCAATGTATTCTTGTGTGTTTGCTTTAGCCTTGTACATAAGGTCATTGTGTTTTGTTAGTCATAATAACAAGGTCATATATAGAATTACTATGGAAGAGTCTTGTAGAGCTTGCAATTACTCCTAAGGACACTCTGGCTCTAGAAACGGTAGCTGGGACTCCGGAGCCTTGAACAAGTTATTGTGTGAACAGGAAAGTATTAAGAGCTTTTGCGGAGGAAAGATGATCTGAGGACATACACTAGTCAAAGAACAGGGAGTTTCAGGTCTTGGCTGCCATGTAAAAAAGGAGATGCCACTAATATGAATTCCACTGATCTTCAGTGGAATCAAATGGTTGAAAGACATGGAACAGACAGAAAAGGTTGGCTGATAATACTCACCCATGTTATGCATGAATACAGAACCTGTCCATATGTGGTTTTTTGATAGACGCACAATTTATTGGACTTGATGTGTTTGGCGGTCAGAAACTAATGAAGCTGTTTCATATAGTGAGTATTAGGAACTCGACAAGGGAGACCAAGACAAAGTCTAGCTGAGGTGTTCTATATCAATTGATAGTAAGGTAGACCAAAGAAATGAATGAAATGAAATGAAATGAAATGAAAAGCAATTTTTATAGCGCAACTAAGCCCGATGGGCGTAAAAGAACTTTACAGTAGTCGAAGTGGGAGCCGAAGATTTCTTGGAGACTATGAAAGGAGGGCAGGATGGGAAAAGACGAAGAATCTTCTTAGGTGTCCCAAGATGGTAGCAAGAGTAAGAAGTATCTTAAGAATTTAAGGGCCCTATTTGTTGTCAATAGTAAAGCCAAGATAGTGAACTGTGGAGACTGGAGCAGGCCGTCTAATGTGAAGTGTTTATCTAATGAGGTTGATCAGCCTTCATGGGACTACATAGATGAAAAGCCACAAATAACCGTCCTGCGTTTTGTCCAAGTTTAATTTCTGACACATTACTGGTGATACAGGATGCCAAAGCAGTCAAGCAACTCTCAAAATTAGTTTGAGGTGAGCAGAGATCACCTTCCAGTCTAACACTGATTTGAGTATCACCGGTGTAAGCCTAAACTCCAAATCAAAAGAGCTGATTGGTTTAAGCAGTGGGTCAACACATTTGGAGCTTAACCCCTTGCATGCTGCCGTCGGTCGTTGGCTGACAGCAGCATTACCTCGCTAGTGCTGCCACCGGCCAATGGCCGGCGCGACCCCGCCCATTTTGCGGAAGTTCCGCACTGCCGCGAAATCGCGGCCGCGGCAAAGGGGTTACTTTGTAGAATATGAAGTGCAGGTACTCACATTTTTTGGGGAGGCCACATCCACTTCCCTCGGCTCCACCCACTACCACCAGTGGCTCCACCCACTTACTGTAGTTGCTCCAACCACATCCTGAATTGGCACTGCTGACTACTTGGGAGGTAATTTTCTTCTCTGGATTATGGCCCAGGAGGCCCAGGCTACGCCCTGCACCTTTACTCTCCATCACGTCTTCACCCTTTTTTTGCAGATTATTATAGCGGTTTACATGAGAACCAGTTACGTTACCCTAGGGCACATTCGCTTGATAGGCACCGGTCTATGACATGATTTGCCCAGAATCACAGGCTGTTGAGCCGAGACTCGAAGCTGGACCTGGTTCCCCCATTCCAAAGTGGGCAGCTGTGATCATTATGCCACATCCTCTTCCCTTGAAATGGAACCAGAAATTTGTATGTGTTTCCGATCATAACATTAATTGCTGTTTTTGAGTGCAAATTTTAGGCCAGTGACGCATTGCAATCCGAAGGCCGATTGATGCAAACAAGCAGAGCCAACTTTTCAGGGCCAATAAAGATATTTTTGCTGCATGAGCTTCTGCAGATGTTAAGCTTTTACACATTTCTGGTGACATGATGTACCACCTGACCAGTGGCGGCTGATGGCATTTGAAAGTGGTAGGGCGTAAAAGTCAATGGTTGAGTGCCCAGTGGTAAAAGAGGTGTAAAACCAGATGCAAGCCCAACATCATGGTTACCTATTCAGACTGGCAAACCGAAAAAATGAATAACTAAAAACCGGCCCACATGATTGATGACAATGCGTGCAAATTGGGGCAATTTTGAGCTTGTAAACAGTGGAGATACGCAGTGATGATGTAGCTATGAATTTACAAGGGTATACCGCATGCATTTGTTATTTGTGGTCGTCTGTGTTTGCAGTAATATCAGGGAACAAGTGCACAAAAGTAAACACCAAACCAGGTGGCCGCTGGCAGAAGCAGAACACAAATCAGACCTACATTTGGTGGTGCTGCAGCTTCTATGATCTTGTAGAGAATGTTATGGCCATTATTTGGCAGTTTCACAACATTCCGGCAACCAAACATTAATGTGAGCAAAACAGAGGCACGCACAAGCCACATCAGGGTCTGGAAAACACAAAATAGATAAGCTCCACATGAGCATGTGGAGCATGTCGGACACCAAAATAAAAGAGGCCCGAGATAAATATGTGCAAATCGGGGCAAATTTGAACTTGAAAATACACAGTGACGGTGTAGCTATTATTTTACACGGGTAGACTGCATTGATTTGTCTGACTCTTTTGAGCTGTAGTCGATATTCGTGCCAGTAATATCAGGGAACAACACAACAGTAAACACCAACCAAGGCGGCAGCAGCAGACGACAAAAGAGGCCTGGCCAACGTACTTGTAGAGAATTATATAACTATTATTAGGCAGTTTCACTACTCTCACACATTCCGGCAACCAAATAAATATGAATGCGAGACAAACATATGCACGCACAACCAAAGGGTAACGGGGTCAGACTGGTGAACAGAAAATAAATAAGATTCAGCACGGGAGCACATCGAGCACTAAAATAAAAGGCGTCCCAAGATAGCTTATAAAAAACTTACCTTGGCTTCCCGCGCTGACTCCCGACTCGAGTCCCGAGACTGCTCCCGCCATCCTGGATTTTGAATGCCGCCGCTGCGTCTGACGTGGTGTGGGCTCTCATCACTGAAGGCTGCAGGCAGCCTCCCTCCCCTCCATGGCAGCCGACGCTGATTGGTTCGGCCGGCTGCCCTAACTGCGTCATTTCTCCTAGTCTGCATTCTGCAGAACAGAGAGTGGGAGGTGGCTTGGGGGAACGGCTTGCCCACTGTTGCTAATACTGTCTGTTTGGACGCCTCTCAAACTGTCCAAACAGTCAGTATTAACAACAGTGGGCAAGCCACTCCCCCAAGCCACTCCCCCCTGCCCTGAGGCTCGAGTAACCAGGAAGTTCTGCTGACTGCTTTCTCGCCGTGCGAGAAGGGCAGGCAGAAACAAATGGTAGTTATAAATAAATAACTACCATTTGTTTCTGCCTTCTTCTCGCACGGCGAGAAAGCAGGGGGGGCGGTGCCCAAACGCCCTCATGGAAGAACCGCCACTGCACCTGACCTTGTCTGAAAAGTTGAAGTGGTTTCTCAAGGCATAGACGACACAGGCAATATGTTAAGAATACTTGTTTTAATATCAGCTAGCAGTGTCAAAGGGCGGCAGTGGAACAAAGGGCCCCGTTACCTGTTAAGGTCTAATTTTTAAACTGTGTTCAAAAATTAAGTAAATAAAACATATATGCAAGCAGCCTTGTAGGGTGGTGAGGACACAGAGAGGAAATTTCAACTAGGAAGACAGACATGCTCTGCACTGCAATACGTATCACCCAGGAGTTACCAGACCATCCTACACCTCCCAGATCTTGCATACATTCTGACATTTTCCTAAGCTACCCAAGATGTTCTGTGTTTGTCTCATACCAAACTGATCTTTTGTTTTTAACCCCGACTACAACCTGGCTGTGACCGGTCTACTCTATGAACTTGTTCAGCATCTTTGCAGCATGTCTGGCTGGCACAATCATTTAAACAACTAAGGATGACAAGCATTGACAAAGCCAATAGGTCTCGCTTATGGACAAACTAATGCCTTTGACATTCGGGTGGGGGTGGTTAACGGGAGGGCAGGCGGGGGTGGTGAACTAGAGGGTCGGGAAAGGGAGTGCTGGTGAGGGTGGTGAAGGTATGGAAGGGTTGTCGGTAAATCGGAGAGTGGTTGGGGGTGGCAATCAGGACTGACAAAAAAGCGTTCACCCAAAAAAGGTCCAGTTACTTCAAAAAGATCATATTTTGGGCAGATAGGAGGTTTACAAAATAGTGGTTTAACGATTACACCATCTTGACAAAGAGAGCGAGGGTGACAGAGGTAAAGAGACCACGCCTGCCACCCACTTCCCTACAACGGTACAGAGGGAACATATTACTAATAACTGCCTAAAAATGGCAGCAGGCAGTTGTTTAGAAAATAATCGCATAAATAAGCGAGTCAGTGCTGAAAACATGACAATAACACAAAAGGCATGTACTGTGGGAAGACAACCGATATAAGATATTTGGTAAAAATTAGTGAGGTCTAATAGTCTGAATTTATTGACTGGTTGACCGCAGTTAAGGGTGTATGTTTAGAGATGCAGCTCGTGAATTGTCTAACATTTAGTTGAACTTTCTGTTAATATAAAAAGTATTCAAATGAGCTGCACTGTTACTTGTACTAAATATGTTGTTAACACACACTTGAATTGAAGGACAATCGTTGCATCCAAAAAATGAAGATCTATTTCCTGATGTAAAAAAATCCCTATCGTTTAGGGCCATGCCGAATATCTGCAAGTGCAGAATATGTGCAAGGTTTTTCCACCGGATGAAAGGAAGTACCTGCAAGCATGTATGTATGTAATAACCTGCGGAGGGAGTGCACTAATGTAAAAAAAAAAATGTAAACCAAATTAAAGTCTGCCTTAAAAAAGAAACCTTAGGTAGAGAATGGATCACTGACATAATATCAAATACACAAATATAGAATTACCAAAATATCGAAGAAAAAAGTATAGAATGCAAAAATATCAAATTCCTATCTACAAACAGGTAAGTACAAAAATATTGAATCAAAAATATCGTTTTAAAAAATATAGTTGGTCAAAATATCGATTTTTTTAAATGTCTTAAAATTAATTAGAAATTCATGAAATAATAAATATAATTAACTAAAACATACTTAAAAATACTTAAATAACCTTAAAAGTATTAAATAATTAATTTAAGTTATAAAAAAATACAATTGTATTTTTTAATACATATATATATAGAACAACTCCCAACAGCAAGAAGAGAGCAGAGGCCCGTGGGGGAGTTAAGGAAACATCTTTATTGTAGCAATTCTCTTTGAATGGCGGATGCATTTCGGCATGGGTTTTGCCTTCTTCAGCGCCTAGAGAAATATGTGGGGATGCGAGTGAGAGCCGTAGTAATGAAGTGTCCAGCCGCACACCGATAGGGTGACATCCGACTCCGCCCCCGCCGCTGATGATGCAGCTCACCTGACGACTGGAGGCCTGCCATGTGGACTACAGGACCCAGCATGCCGTGTAGTGGCGTGGTGAGCGCTGCGGGAACAAATGGATGTTGGTGCGGTCTCGTGGATTTCCAGCTACCACTCACAGTTGTGTCCCAATGTTAGCCAGCAACAAAGTTGTCCCCTTGCGCCCCCTGGACCGCATCAACCCCCAATATATATATATATATATCAAAAACACACAGATGGCGTGCTTCTGCCGCTTCTACAGCGGGCGCTCGGCAGGGTCGCCAAACCTTCAAATGTTCAAATCCTGGCGTAATCCTTGTATATAAGAACACTAGAGTCGAGGCCCATATCAGTCTTTCAGTGCTCAGGTTTATTGGCGAAAAAACAGCCCCAATATATATATATATATATATATTATCATAATATTAATAAAAAATATACACTATTTTTACCGTAGGATAACGGGAGGGAAACATTTACTATTACCACGGATAGCGTAGGGGTAAAAATTACTATTCCAACACCAGTGAGTGCAACAGTAGGGAAAGCGCTGGATAGCGTAGGGGTAAAAATTACTATTCCCACTCCAGTGAGTGCAACAGAAGGGAAAGCGTTGGATAGCGGGAGGGTAAAAATTACTATTCCCACTCCAGAGAGTGCAACAGTAGGGAACGCGTTGGATAGCGTAGGGGTAAAAGTTACTGTTCCCACTCCAGTGAGGGCAACAGTAGGGAAAGCGTTGGTTAGTGGGAGGGTAGAAATTACTATTCCCACTCCAGTGAGGGCAACAGTAGGGAATGCATTGGATAGCAGGAGGGTAAAAATTACTATTCCCACTCCAGAGAGTGCAACAGTACAGAAAGCATTGGATAGCGGGAGGGTAAAAATTACTATTCCCACTCCAGAGAGTGCAACAGTAAGGAAAGCGTTGGATAGCGTAGGGGTAAAAATGACTATTCCCACTCCAGAGAGTGCAACAGTAGAAAACGCGTTGGATAGCGTAGGGGTAAAAATTACTATTCCCACTCCAAAGAATGCAACCGTAGGGAAAGCGTTGGATAGCGTAGGGGTAAAAATTACTATTGCCACTCTAGTGAATTTAACAGTAGGGAAAGTAATGATGTAATATATTAATACAAATAATTAAATATCAATACCAATAAAACATTAATTACAATTAATTGCTAATTTAATATTATGTAATAATTAATCAATTATAAATACAAATAAATATTAGTTATTAAAATTAATTACCGATTCATAATTAATTAACAACTAATTAATTTTTAATAAAAACAACTAATTAATAATGAAAATGAATACACATTATTAAAATTAATTACATATTCATATTTAATTAACAACTAATTAATTTTCAATAACAAAAGCTAATTAATAATAAAAAGTAATACCAATTAATAATTAATTAACAGTAAATTAATTATCAATACACAAAAAGTATTTTTAAGATGTAACTAATTACAATTAAATTACTTCCCACCCTATTCCCCTAAAAACCTACAATCCGCTACAGAAAATAGATTGATACAATTATCGTAATTATCAATTAATAAATTAATACAAATTAATTACCAATTAATAAAAATTATTTACCAATTAAGAATAAATAAAAAATCAATACCAATAAATAAATAAAAATTATTTACTGAATTACAATTAAATTACTTCCCACCCTATTCCCCTATAAACCCACAACCCGCTACAGAAAATAAATTAATAAACTTAACATAATTATCAATTAATCAATTAATAAAAATGAATTACCAATTAAAAATTAATTTACAATAATTCAAAATGAATACCAATAAATAAATAAAAATATTTAATTAATTACAATTAAATGACTTCCCACCATATTCCCCTATAAACCCACAACCCGCTACAGAACTAAAAGTTAATATTTTATTTAATATAATTAAATTACTTCCCATCCTATTCCCCTTTAAACCCACAACCCGCTACAGAATTATATTACGCAAAAATTAAATAACATAAAATTCATTACTTAAAATAAATTACAAAAATAATATACACTTTTCACTTATATACTAACATAAAAAACACTTTAACCCCTTCGGTGCTCATGACGGAGCGGTTCCGTCATGAGCGTCGGTTGAGCTGTGCTCATGACGGAACCGTTCCGTCATGACCACACCCGTTTTTCAGAATGTCCAGCACAGCGCGAAAATTCGCGCCGCGCTGAAGGTGTTAAAAAACTTGATATTATTAAAAATTCGATATATTTTAATACCTATATTACATGCTTCAATATTTTGACTTACTATATTTTAAAACATCGATATTATATTACTGACCTTCAATTCGAAAATTTTCACTGCTATATTCTGTCCATTCGATATTTTGTCCAATCTATATTTTGACTTCGATATTTTGGTAATTCTATATTTTGAATTCGATATTTTGTCTTGTTACCGTAGAGAACAATATTTTCGCTTTTTGTACAAATAACCCACAGCGAGCAGTAATATAATTATTGTATGGGTGCACATTGAAAGAGGTCAGGAGTGGCAATATACTGTGGCGAGGGTATTTAGTGCTCTAAAACTAATATAGGACGAAGTTGTGTGAGGAATACAATTCTTATTGGTTGATTATCTCAGATGTAAGGTGAGAGTGGCAAATGAGAACACGGCATCATGTAATGCATGAGGTTTAAAGACTTAAAGCATATACAATTAACTGCATTTTAAATAAGTGCTTATCTGCAGTATTTTGAAAGCAGCTGGGTCTCTGGGAGTTATGCAAATGACGGGTGGTTGGGCTCTACAGTCCTCCAGGGTACTGACCCTTTGTATGGCATACAGAAGAGGCTGCAGTCTTACAAGCTAAATAGGATTCCTTTATTACGATTAGCGGGATGAAGTGCTGTGTCAGCCCTGTCAAATTTCTAATTTGAGATAAGTGAGTTGCAGACAAAATTTGCCAAACAACAGGTGTTTTGTGGGCACAGGTTGGAGCCATTATTTATTCTTCAGCTGGGGCCATCATTTATTCTTTAAATGCAATCATCCTTGCTGTCCATAGCATTTCGTGCTGTACGTGTGCTCTACACCCTTTGCTCATTCAAGTCCCCACACAGTTCCAAAAACAAACCCCCCACCCAGCAAAAGTCAAATTTGTAACGCTCTAATAAGACATTTTTAAATTATAAACACGCAAAATATCCCAGGCTCTAAAATATGATTACATCCGATTTGCCTGCTATGGGTTGTAAATCGAATGACCGTTTCTTTGGCAGAAGTAAGCATATCACACCCGACATGAGCAGGGACTCACAGCAGAAATTAAATCTATTGGAAAGTTCACATTACCTTCCCAAGAGGTTCAGGAGGAGCAAGTCAGGAGCCACAGTGTTTTCAAACGTTCCCTTCAGTAAAGAAAATACCCGCCTTTTGCTGCTATTCGAGTGACCTCAGGTCAGGAGCATGGCAGGGGCAGGAAGCGGAAGCAGAGAGGCAGCGGAAGTTATACCGTGGGAGAAGGTGACCATTTGAGAAGAAGGCTGATCTGCCCTGGAGGCTGGCCAGCATTGTTTTTTAAGGCAGGAGGGACATGATTACAGCCGGGGAAAAGAGCAATCATTATCAGCCTCAGG
Source organism: Lissotriton helveticus (assembly GCF_964261635.1). Lineage (NCBI taxonomy): Eukaryota > Metazoa > Chordata > Amphibia > Caudata > Salamandridae > Lissotriton > Lissotriton helveticus. The sequence goes on from NC_136073.1 coordinate 753,905,260, forward strand.
ATCATGGGCATGCACTGCTCCACTGTATGCTCTCGGTTTCGGGCAGTCCCTCCACAGGGAGGCGGAAAGTGCCTCTTAACAAGGCATGCATGAAAGAGGCCTTCAGTTTGAAATATTTTACAACGTAGACCCGGCCCTGAGAAATAAGTGCCGGTGCTAAGCACTGGAAAGCACTGGCACAAATTAAGCACTGGTTGACTAGCCTACAGCCAAGGGACGAGCACGTGGCAGGTGTGCCATGAAGGAAGATTGGATCTTTATTGCCTTAGGGATAAAACATGGATGCAAGGCATTCACAAAGATCAACTGATAGTGTTATCACAGAAGGAGGGTTGGCAAATTCCTTCACAATTTTAAAGAAGTCCTAAAAAGGACTGTTGGTGGCGGTGATAAGGTCAGAGTAGAATAAAGGGTGGGCCTTGTTAGGGCTCGCGCGTCCTGCCCCAGTATGGTGCACAGCCCATGCTTGTAGCCCTGTGTGGGTGTGGCGTTCAATCTTCTGTCACTCTGGGCACCAGCCGCCACTGCTCCTGGATGGGTCTGTGCAGACCACAGTCCCCGCTCCCTTGCCTCTGTGCGGGTCAGAATTCCTCTGTTTCCGTCTGTGTCGAGATCACGATTAAGTCATTGCGAAAGTATGCCCTCGCGTGTGACCTGGTAGCCGACGCGGATGCGGCACAGGTCAAAATCTGCGTCTGAGTCACAAGCTGCGCTTGGCTTCAAGTATTGTTGCAGTACCTTTTCTTACCCCACAGCTTCTTCCTAAGTTCCTTCATTTTGCCCTTCTCCCCGTATAGTGTCCCTATTGGCCTTGCTCCCCGCGTCCTGTTTCCTTCTTGCCTCATTCCCCATATATAAATCTCCCTGAAGTCAATTACCTTCTTCGGTCTGTCTCTCAGCTCAGCTCCTCTCTAAACCCAGCACTTGGATTCTCCTCGTCACCTGCATTATATCACTGGATATCATGGGAGACTCTGTTGAGTAGCTGTGCTATTTATAAATCAACCAAATAAATAAATAAAATATTTCAGCATCTACAAACAAAATAGAAATAATATTAACTTCCAACTCAACCAATGACATTCAAATAACAATTTCTACTCATTCTCAGGGACTGTGGCCATTACGAGGAATTGTTAACTCCCTTATGGACCCTTCTCGCAAACCTCTGGATATTGTCACGTCTGGATAGTGACTTTCTGGATCTCCATGCAATCATAACCTATTATTTACCCCTTAATGGGATGAAGACGTCATCTGGATACATCTTTTATACTTTATGGTGAGAGATTACCGGAGGGGACGTCAGGACCAGAATTGCAGGCATTGTTTTCTATTTGCAAAACCCTGATTGTGCCTCTGTATTTTACAGGAAAAAACAGACACAGGGAGACTAGGTCATGAAACTGAGGGACATGTTTGCTGTGGTGTAGATATCAGTTGTTTTGTCTTCTCTACCCCCTTCTCATCCCTTACCCCGTGTCCCCCCCCCCCGCACAAGCCACAGACACGTGTTTTCTATCAGGTGTTGTTCCTATGAGATATTGGGTGGACTATGCTCCTGCAGATTCCAGGTTCTAGGTGAGTAGGGTCTTGACAGGCCTGTCTGACTTGTGCTTTGTAATTTTCAATGGACAACTGTATTTAGATTTGGAAGCCTAGGCATAATCTTGGTGCAATAATCTTTCCGAAACGTTATACACTATTAGAGGCCCAAAGGGTATCGGTGTGCCAAGAGCATGAGAGAGAGCTATAATGAGAATTAGTGGGACAGTGGTCAAGTGCAGCTGTGATCCAAGTTTGCACGTCAGCAACTGACTTCTTTGGATGTCTATGTTCCAGTGATCACCTGCTTCTGGTTCCTGAGAAGCTGTTTGACAAATAAAGAACTTGTAGACTACTATTTGATTTTTGTTACCAATTCCACCAAAGCAGTGTGGAAAAGGACAGCACAGGACTGGATACCCCTATTTCGGTCAATAAAGAATAATCTTAAATTCTTGCAAAAACAAAACTACAAGTATCCCGAACCAAAAAGCATAACACCAGGACTTTCTGGGGCAGTGGTAAACGAGATGTCTTAGCGTGGATGATTCCTGCTACAGGGCCCTGAATTTTTGCATCAAATGAAGTGTGTTCAGGAGCACTCCTTTATGGCATTGGAGGGTGGTCAGTTGGATTTACTGATTGGTATTGTAGTTGTATTTAGATAGTGCTTACTAACCCTCATGAGGTGTTGAAGCACTTTAGCGCGAGCACCACGCTACACCAGGAACCCAAGTGTTGTGGTTAATCCAGTTGTTAACCGTTGGTATTGCGATGAGTCATGTGTTTTCAAGAAACAAATTGAATGCATGCACTCCAGGTACTTTGAGGTAGATTATATTAATATCAGGTGGGTGTGATCTATAATTGGGGCTATGTGGTTTCAGGTGAATGGTTGGTGAGTTAGATAGGCTGGCGTAGATTAGGTAATTTTAGGTTGTAGGGTTAGGTTTTTAGAGCAGGAGAGTTTGTGGTCTATGAAATGAGGGGTCAGCGTTTTGCAGAATTACAATAAGAGACATAGTGGGGCACAGGCATGAGACTGAGAGTAAGCTATACTCAGAAATAGAAGGCAGATAAGAAGAGGGTCACTGAAAAAAGAAAGGGGAGGAATCAAGCTGAAAGGAAGCAAGCAGAAGTCAGTCAAGTTCCGTTTTTCATGCAGGGGTTTAGGAATACAGTGGGAGATGTCTTGCTGACATAGCAAGCAATCTGAGGATGCGAGCAGTAGAAAGCAACCTGAGGATGCAAGCAGTAGAAAGCAATCTGAGGATGCGAGCAGTAGAAAGCAATCTGAGGATGCGAGCAGTAGAAAGCAACCTGAGGATGCAAGCAGTAGAAAGCAATCTGAGGATGCGAGCAGTAGAAAGCAATCTGAGGATGCGAGCAGTAGAAAGCAATCTGAGGATGCGAACAGTAGAAAGCAATCTTAGGATGCAGAAGCTGAAAGCAAATGGAGATGTGAGAAGTAGAATGCAATCTGAGGATGCGAGCAGTAGAAAACAATCTGAGGATGCGATCAGTAGAAAGCAATCTGAGGATGCAGAAGTAGAAAGCAATCTGAGGATGCGAGCAGTAGAAAGCAATCTGAGGATGCGAGCAGTAGAAAGTAATCTGAGGATGCGAGCAATAGAAAGCAATCCTAGGATGCACAAGTAGAAAGCAAATGGAGGATGTGAGAAGTAGATCGCAATCTGAGGATGAGAGCAGTAGAAAACAATCTGAGAATGCAAGCAGTAGAAAGCAATCTGAGGATGCAGAAGTAGAAAGCAATCTGAGGATACAAGCAGTAGAAAGCAATCTGAGGATTCAAGCAGTTGAAAGAAAACACATACATAGAGCTCCCTATCTGGGGCAGGCAACTTAAAACATGAGAGTTCAAGGGTACGCATCACTTAAACATTAAGAGCATTAGCCTGTTGTGTTCCAAACATTAGGTTAGCGCTTTTAAACATTGTTTGGGATATGACAACCTTGGTACAGGGTTGGTACCCTGCACAAGAGCAGTTGGTGCAGAAAAGAGAAAAAGTATCATTTATTGATCTTCCTTCACTATTCTGTATTACAGGTTATTTTCATTTATTGTTTTAATTATTTGTTTTACTCACTCACTGAACATGAGTGGCTTGGCAATGGCTGAGAGTGTCTTGTCAATGCATAGTCAGATATTGCACTTGTTGTGTTACCTACCCCCATTCCAGGTTGTTTCCACAGCAGAGCAACTGCTGATATGAAAGGTACCTACAGCTAATGTCCTAAGTGTGTGTTGCGCATCTGAGTATATGTGGCCAGTAGGGCATGTTCATTGAACATCTAAGGAAGTAGAGTGGTAAAGGCCTGTGTGTTCAATTTTGGAAGTCACTGGCCTGTTCCTGTGCTCAAGATGGAGGTGGTTTTATTTTCCCAGACAGTGGGTGTGTATTGCTGCCATTCCTGAAGCAGGAGGGAGGAGGCCTAGACAACGAAGAAATTTGAGTAGGTCTTTTGCTGAGAAGAGCTCCTTAATATTCTTCCTGTACCTCTGTAAATTGGTGGATGGGAGGGGCGAAGGGGGCTGCAGTCTCTGTTGCAGAGAGTGTGAAGGAGCCTTTAGGTGACACTATTATTTTGCCTCTTTCCTGAGCACTGTCTTTTATGGCTGTACACTTCACATGTCATTGTGCTTCTTTTGTGGGTGCACCAGGCTGGAGAATACATCACTCTGCACAACGGCGGCGTCTGCAGTACAGGCTAGGGAGGCACTTGAAAAGAGAAGCCACTCCTAACCAGTTCTGTGTATCTGATGCTGACACTAACATACATGACAACATTTGCGAACAACAAATGCAGTTCTGTATCTTTCTTTAATGAGGAAATTATACTTTCTGGTGTTGGGAATAACAAGGGGCTACGTTGCAGCAGAATCAGACAAATACTCCTATTGACTTTTAAGAGGAAGTACAATAAATGGTTTCAAATGTAACTTCTTGGGCAAGACTCCTATGCAAGCAGCTTGTATGCAGTTGGCATATTGTGCTCTGTTCCCTGTATTTTTGTGTTATACACTGAGACCCTTATCTGCATCCAAATTTCTTCCACCCTTTGTTCTCCCATAGTAAATAAGCAGTAAGTGCTGACTACGATGGCGGGCGGATCGCCAACACTGGCCCGGTGGTGGCGATCTGCCCGCCATCGTAACCTGATTTACCCCCCGCCATATTATAATGGCGGGGGTATCGCGGCAGAAGCAAAGTACGTCCACCCCTTTTCTGCCAGTCAGCAATCGTTCTGATTGCCGGCCGGGCGGACTTGGGCCACTAATATGGTGGTGGTGCCTAGCAGGTACTACCATCCATATTTGGATGTGTGCGGAGGAAGGCCTTTCCGCCAGGGAAAGGATGGCGGGGAGTTACTTTGGGGGCCTGTTGCAGGCCTCCGGGGGGCTGGGGGTATACTTGGGGGGTGCCTCAACTTCCATGCACAGGGTGGCAGGTACCGCTTGGTGCCTGCCACATTGTGCATGGAAATGCACAACATGGCAATTTGACATTGCGGCGGGTGCTGCTGTAAGCAGCACCCACCGCAATGTTAAACTGCAGAATGCAACCGTCTGGGTGGAGGTCACATCCTAATTCACGGTGCGGGACTGCCGCATGTTTGGTGGCTGGTCCCAATACCGCGAGGATGGCAGGCGGACCCAGGTCCGCCCGCCATCCTAATCGACCCCTATACAGGAACAACAGGATGCTGAGCAAGGAGGAAATATTTAGAAAGATACACATCTTAAGAAGTGTTGGTGTAAAATACATAATACATAGATGAAGGATCCAGGAGTAAGTGATCAGACATTTAAGGCGATTTGGTAACCCAAAATAGGTTGAGAACATTTGAAAAAGGCATTTTCTCATCATCAAATCCTGCGATTTACCAAATTGCATGGTTTGCAACCAGAAAATGTGCTTGCACATCTTATGTTATTTTCTATTTTACTACATTAGGAAAGTTGTGTCCAGCACGCTAACACCCTTAGGAACTCTTGGAACTGGGATGATGGGCAGAAGAGGACTGCCAGAAGTAAGCAAACTAGGCAAGCCCCTTGAAAAAAAGTTTCATGTTGTTTTCTAAACAGAAGCACAAATAGAATTCACACATTTGTTGATAGCAAAGATGTTAGACCTGACACCTTTGGCGTGGTTCTTCCCCCATCTTTTTGCCTCTGACTCATGTGTTTTTGATGCTGTGCTGGATTTCGTTTTTGCTGGTTTAGATGCTTTGGACACTCTGCCACTGCTGATCAGTGTCAGAGTGTAAGTGCTCCCTCTGTAAATTGCCATATTGATTGAATATACCTGATTGGCATATTTGTATCACCATGGAGTCCCTAGTAAAGTGCACTGTGTGTGCCAGGGCTGGTGATGACAGATGCTACTAGTGGGCCTGCAGCGCAGATTGCGCCACCCACATGAGTAGCCCTAAAAAGGACTCAGGCCTGCCAGCGCAGGGCCTGTGTGCAGTCAGTGGACTGCCCTGTCCCCCTGGCCAGTGCCTCCACTGGCTGGGCCTAACCCTTCCCTGTCTGTGCACATCAGTCACCCCTATGGAAGGCTCACGGTACCCCCATGGGCAGGGTGCAGTGTATAGATAAGGTAGAGCATGTACTAGTGCAGGTCACATGCTCTGGTAGTGGGCAGCAGCCATGTTATGTGCTCACTGCTGTAAGGCGCTCTTGCTCCATAGAGTAACATGGAGGAGGCTGGCCCCATGGGATGCCAGCCTATCTTCCCATAGGAACAAGATGGGGCATGAGTGAAAGATATCCCTGAACTCAGAATTTAATAACACACCCTTTAGTGAAGGTTGTTTTTAAATCCTGTGTTGGAGAATAGCACTTTTAGAAAGTGGCTGTTCTCTTGTCTAAACCTTTCTGTGTGCCTGGGTTTGTGGAATGCCTGTCTGGTCTGGGTGTGACAGGGGGGCTGCAGAGCCCCCGGAGGAGAGGGTCGGAGCCAGCCCGGGGATGAAAGGGCACATCTGCTGCCAGGGAGGTGGGAGGAAGAAACGCCTGATAGTGCTGGGCTGTGCCTGCCTGCCCCCCCATGCTAGCTCCCTCCTGCCGGCCAACTGACACCTCTGACCCTGAAGCTGACAGGAAGAAGAAAACCAGAAACACCTCAGTGCTCCGCAACCCCCAGAACTGGTTTAGACCGGGCCCAGGGCCCCCTTGCACAAAGACTTCAAAGGACTTCAAAGACATTGAGGGGTATAAGGAAAGGACCCCTGACTACAGAAGTTTAGATTCTGAAATTCTCCTCCGCTGGAAGAAGGACGGCTGGAGAACTAAAGGAAGACTGCCTTGCTGTGTGCTCTAAGGGCTGACCTGTTCTGCTGTCTAACTGGAAGCTGAGGAGGAGAAAGGGACTTTGCTGTGTGCTGTGACCCTGCCTGCTTGAAATTGCCAAGACTTTGCTGTGTGCTGTGTCTACAACTTGAATCTCCAAGGGCCTGAGAAGAGCTGGCCTCCTGTTGGGAACCCAGGGTTAGAGGTTCCTAAAGCTTTGCCCAAAAGCAGCTGCAAGATCGTGCTGTGGTGACCTGGGACGTGTGGTACTTGACTGGGGAGCGTGAGGAGGGGATCGGTGTGCTCATCGGCACATTCCCAGCGAGGGTCGGAGGCTTGTGGTGCCTCCCCTCGTGAAATCCGCTCCCAAGGGGTTGTGAGGCCGAGAGGGGGGTCTATTCGTGACCCGCGCCCTCAAAAACCCTTTGCCGCCAAATCACCATCGCGGCCCAGGGCCAGGAGTACCCCCAGAAGATTGCCGATCGTTGGGGGAGCTGAAGCGGCGAAGAACGAAGCCGCCGTGCTCCCATTGGCTGAGGGAGCCGAGCCCCCTCACTAACGCCGCAACGGGATTGGCCCGTGCGGCGCAGCGTCATCAGCGTTATTGTGCGTGATTGGCCGAAGGAGCGGAGCGTCATTGTTTGCCTGTCCCGGGAGCCGCACTGCCAGTGGCTGACTCCCGGGTGCTGCTGGAGGCTCGCCCCCTTTGCCGCGACAGGATTGGTCCCCGTCATCGGGACCTCTTTGAGGGCCGCCTGATCACCGCCGGACCCGGGAAGAAGTGACCTGACCCCGCCGAGGGATCCTGAAGCGTCCCGCACCCCTGGCCTGCCGTCCCCCCACAAGGTGAGCTGCACCACCTCCCCCTCCGCTCGTTTGATTGTCGAGAGCGGGCGGGAGAGGAAAGGGGACCAGCCGGGGCGGGGACGAGGGAGATCTGCTCGGCCCAGGGCGACTGAGGTCCACAAAGGAGTGAGGTGGAACCGGGGGAAGGAAAGAGTCCCCGGGCCTCGCGAGGGAGCGCATTTGCAGCGCTTAAGGCCTAAAAGTAAGATTACTCGTGGGCAGGGTTTGGAGTGCTCGTTTTTGAGAGCACATTTTTGCCTGGAATAAAGCAGTGGTGCTTATCTCTTTACTACTGATTTTTAGAGACTTGAGACTGATCTTTTACCTAAGAACTTCCTGAAATTAAATACACCCATAAAAATTAAGTGCAACCATTAAGATTAAGTGATACATCTTTCTAAAGAAGTGATTATCGTGCAACTGTTTGATTTACCTTGCTGAAACTAGATAAAGTTATATATTTTTTATAAAATATACTTACCTGTGTGGTCTCAGTTTGTGGTGGGTTGGGGATCATTGTTGTGTTAAGTGCAAATGTTATCCACATTGCCTCTGTTTAGCCTAGACTGCTCGTGCCATGCTACCTAGAGGGTGAGCAGGGGTTATCTCAGAGGGTTATTCCTTCACCCTGACTAGAAGCAGGGGTCCCTACTTGGTCTAAGGTACTTACCTCTGCCAACTAGAGACCCCCGGTTCTAACATTGTTGGACAGCGGTGCGGATTTTGAATTAATGATTGCACTTGACCGGCAGTGATTTCTTGTACATCACTAGTCTAGTTTAGCAGCACAGGTTGCGCAAGATTTTTTTTTCTTTTTGGTGAAACCTTTTTAGTTGAAAAGGTTAGGAAGTATCATGTCTCAGAACGCGCCAAGCGTGAATGGAGAAGTGGAAGTGGAATTTGAAATCCAGGAGTTGTTCACCTATAACAAGGAGCAACTGAGAAAATTCTGCAAACGGCTTGAATGCCCAGTAAGGGGCAGCGCAAACAAGGAAGAGCTAAGGACAGCTCTGAGGGCCTGGTGGGAGGCCAAACATGGTGATCCAGAAGCTACTACTGGAGAGAGAGGCACACAGGAGAATGGGTTTTTGTCCAGTGAATTGCCAGTGGGGAAGCCAGGGTCTAGGCCCGGCAGCAACCACTCCGGTAGGGTTATTTCTCCAGAGGAAGTGGAGGAGAATCAGAGAGCTAGGGCCCATGAGATTGAGCTTTTTAAGCTCAAAGCGCAAGCAGAGGCGGATGAGAGAAGAACCGCTCTCGCTTTGGAGGAGAGGAGACTCCAATTGGCTCATGAGTTGAGCATGAAGGAGTTGGACATCAAATTTAAACAGGTGGTGTCCAGTTCTAATGGTGGCAGCGCACAACCGGTACAGGCGGGTAAGGTATACATACCAAAGGATCTGGTACAGAATTATCAGAGGGGTGAGGATATTTATGCGTGGTTCAGAGCGTATGAACTTGCCTTAAAGATGAATGAAGTGCCTGAGAAGAATTGGGGGGCAGGATTGTGGAAGCATTTTCAGGCCTCTGGGAGGGATGTTTTGGCACCCTTAGAAGCAGAGGATGCTTTATCCTACCACGCTATGAAGGAGGCTTTGTGCCTCAGGTATGGGCTCACTGCAGAACAGTACCGCCAGAAGTTTAGGAACTTCAAGAAGCTTGATTCAAGTACTTGGGTGGAGAGTGTGAGTATGTACACGCGTGCACTGGAAGTTTGGATAAAGGGCAGCAAAGTTACTGATTATGTGGGGTTGTGTCACTTGATTAGTAGGGAGCACTTAAGTAGTTTATGTGTCCCAGAGCTGCGCCAGCATCTGTTGGATAGCAAGTTAACTGATCCCAGTGAGCTTGCTAAAGAGGCGGACCGGTGGACTAGCACCAGGGTCCACAAGGGGGTGGTAAGTACCCCAGCCAAAGGTGGACAGGGTCCCCAGCAGAAGAGTGGGGGGGAAACGGGTAATCAAAAGGAGTCTTCTAAAGGGCCCCAAAGTCGTTCCCAGGAGAAGGTGTCTCAACCCCCCAAGCCTAAGAAGTCCTGGCCCCATAAGGGCACGCAGGACAAAAAGACCCCACTTACTTGCTATTCCTGTAGGGAGGTGGGGCACATTGCCCCCAAATGTCCAAAGAAACCTCCAGCACCCTCTGGTGCTCCCGCACCGGCGTTAGCCAGTGTAGCATTGGGAGGGGATTTGATTTCTAGTGGGGAGACGGGGTTAGCATTGATGACCCTTGTCTCTCTAGGAGACCAAGAGATGGCCCAGAAAACGTTGCTGCCCCAAAACACTAAGAAGTACGGGCAGAAGGTGACCATCAATGGACAGGAGGTAGAGGCTCTCAGAGACACAGGGGCCAGCGTGACATCTGTCAGGTGTCGGTGGGTGTCTGAAGAGCAAATTGTTCCCAAGGTACTCCGACCTGTGGTCGCATCTGACAGTTCAGTGCGCTACTGCAAGTTGGCAAAAGTTCCATTTGAATGGGGAGGAGTCTCCGGTATTTTGGAAATTGTTGTAAGTGATGCCTTGCCTGTAGATTGTCTATTAGGTAATGACCTGGAGAGCTCTCCATGGAAAGAGGTGGAGCACAGGACTCACTTGGAGATGTTGGGTTTGCCTGCGTGGATCTGTGTGTCCACCCATGCAATGACAGCCAGAGAGGGCGGTCTAGCAGAACTGGAGCCTGGATCAATGGCCCAGGAACCTGCCAAGAGAAGACGGGGTAGAGGGCGCGGGAAACTGGCCCCCACTGTTCCCACGGTCCAGGAGGAAGCAGACCCGGAAGGGGATGCCCTGGAACCTACAGGGGAGCAGGTGGCCGAACTAGGGGAATTGCCTGAGCTGTCCTAGTGGCAGCAAGAGGGTGGTCCCTCCAGGGAGGAATTCTGCCAGGCTCAGAAGGAGTGCCCTTCTCTCATTGGTGTGCGGCAGCAGGCTGCAGACCAGGCAGCAGGCCTGGGGTCCAAGGAGCATTTGATCTACTGGGAGGATGACTTACTTTATAGTGAGCCTAAGTTTGCGGAGCCCGGTGCAGCCCGTGTGCTGGTAGTACCGGAGCGCTTCAGGAACTTCCTACTAGGTCTGGCTCATGACGTGCCACTCGCAGGACATCTGGGGCAAGACAAGACCTATCACAGGCTTGTCACCCATTTCTACTGGCCCCAGATGAAGACGCACGTCTCTGCCTTTTGTAAATCTTGCCAGACTTGTCAGGCCAGTGGCAAGAGCGGAGGGAAGCACGTGGCACCCCTCCAACCCTTTTCCGTGGTGAGCACCCCTTTTGAGCGGGTGGGCATTGACATCGAGGGGCCCCTGGATCCCAAGACAGCCCTAGGCAACAGGTTTATCCTGGTCTTGGTGGACCATGCCACTCGGTACCCGGAAGCCATCCCGCTCAGGACGGTCACAGCCCCAGTGGTGGGCCGTGCCCTGATGGGAATCTTTTCCCGTGTGGGATTTCCCAGGGAGGTGGTCTCAGACAGAGGGACAAACTTCATTTCTAGGTATATGAAGTCCCTGTGGAGTGAGTGTGGGGTGACATACAAATTCACCACTCCTTACCACCCTCAAGGAAATGGGTTGGTTGAGAGATTCAACCGCACATTGAAGGGCATGATTATGGGCCTGGAAGAGCCCATGAGGCGGAAATGGGATGTCTTGTTGCCATGCCTGTTGTTTGCCTACAGGGAGGTGCCTCAGAAATCCTTAGGGTTCAGTCCCTTTGAGTTGCTGTATGGCCACCCTGTCAGAGGGCCTCTGACTCTGGTGAAGGAGGGGTGGGAGAAATCCCGTGGGAAAACCCCTCAGGATGTGTTCAGCTATGTGCTGGCCATTCGCAACCAGACCAAGCGCTTCAGGAAGCTCGCTCAAGAGAACCTGGAGGCTAGCCAGGAGGAAATGAAGAGGTGGTATGACCAGAACACTACTCTGGTTGAGTTCCACCCTGGGCAGAAAGTGTGGGTGATGGCGCCAGTGGAGCCTTGTGCGCTCCGTGACAAGTGGTCTGGGCCATATGAGGTGGTGGAGCGCAAGAGCGAGGTTACCTATTTGGTTAACCTGACGACTCCCAGGCAGCCCCTGAGAGTGCTACATGTGAACCGCCTCAAGCCCCACTTTGAGAGAACTGAAGTGACTATGCTCATGGCTACAGATGCTGGAGGGGAGGAGGATAGTGATCCTCTCCCTGACCTCCTGGCAGTCAAGGAGCAAGATGGGTCAGTGGATGGTGTGGTCCTCTCCCCCACCCTGACTCCAGAGCAGCAGGAGGACTGTCGCCAAGTCTTGGGTCAGTTCGCCCCCCTGTTCTCACTGACCCCAGGTGTCACCAAGTGGTGCGTCCACGACGTGGACACTGGAGACAGTCTGCCTGTGAAATAGAAGTTTTACAGAGTGGCTGACAAGGTCAGAGCCAGCATCAAGGAAGAAGTTTCCAAGATGTTGACGCTAGGGGTTATTGAGCCCTCCAGCTGCCCCTGGGCTAGCCCAGTGGTCGTAGTGCCTAAGAAAGCTGCTACCCCCGGTGGCACCCCAGAACTTCGGTTCTGCGTGGACTACCGCGGGCTCAATGCGGTCACCAAGACTGACGCGCACCCCATCCCCAGAGCTGATGAGCTGGTGGATCGGTTGGAAGCTGCCCAGTACCTGAGCACTTTTGATTTGACTTCAGGGTACTGGCAGATTGCCTTAACTGACGGGGCAAAGGAGAGGTCAGCATTTTCAACGCCAGAGGGGCACTTCCAGTTCCGTGTCATGCCCTTCGGGTTGAAAAATGCCCCCGCCACATTTCAGAGATTGGTCAACCAGGTACTGGCTGGGCTGGAGCAATTCAGCGCGGCCTACCTGGATGACATTGCTGTGTTCAGTTCCACTTGGGAGGAACACCTGCAACACCTCACTGAAGTGTTGAAGGCTCTGCAGAAGGCAGGCCTCACTATCAAGGCCAGTAAATGCCAGATAGGGCAGGGATCTGTGGTGTACTTGGGACACCAGGTGGGGAGCGGCCAGGTGGCGCCCCTACAGGCAAAGATTGATACCATTCTGGCTTGGGAGCCCCCCAAGACCCAGACTGAGGTGAGAGCCTTTCTAGGTCTCACCGGGTATTACAGACGGTTTGTCAAAGGTTACGGCACCATTGTGGCCCCTTTGACAGAGCTGACATCTAGAAATCAGCCCAGGAAAGTGAATTGGACTGAGGCCTGTCAAACTACTTTTGACACCCTCAAAACTGCCATGTGCACAGCACCGGTGCTTAAGGCACCTGACTTTTCCAGTGAGTTCATTGTGCAAACTGACGCTTCAGAGCAAGGCGTGGGAGCAGTACTCTCACAGATCAATGATGAGGGCGGAGACCAACCAGTGGCTTTCATTAGCCGGAGGCTAATCCCCAGGGAACAGAAATGGAGTGCCATTGAAAGAGAAGCTTTCGCTGTGGTCTGGGCTCTGAAGAAGCTGAGGCCCTACCTGTTTGGGACTCACTTCCGTGTTCAGACCGACCACAGGCCCCTCAGATGGTTAATGCAGATGAGGGGCGAGAATCCAAAATTGCTGAGGTGGTCCATTTCCCTACAGGGGATGGACTTTACGGTGGAGCACCGCCCTGGTACAGAACACGCCAATGCTGACGGTCTGTCCAGATTCTTCCGCCTTAGTGATGAGGACTCCCAAGAGGTTGGGTAGTTCTCCCAACTTTCAGCTGGAGGGGACACGTGTTGGACCTGACACCTTTGGCGTGGTTCTTCCCCCATCTTTTTGCCTCTGACTCATGTGTTTTTGATGCTGTGCTGGATTTCGTTTTTGCTGGTTTAGATGCTTTGGACACTCTGCCACTGCTGATCAGTGTCAGAGTGTAAGTGCTCCCTCTGTAAATTGCCATATTGATTGAATATACCTGATTGGCATATTTGTATCACCATGGCGTCCCTAGTAAAGTGCACTGTGTGTGCCAGGGCTGGTGATGACAGATGCTACTAGTGGGCCTGCAGCGCAGATTGCGCCACCCACAGGAGTAGCCCTAAAAAGGACTCAGGCCTGCCAGCGCAGGGCCTGTGTGCAGTCAGTGGACTGCCCTGTCCCCCTGGCCAGTGTCTCCACTGGCTGGGCCTAACCCTTCCCTGTCTGTGCACATCAGTCACCCCTATGGAAGGCTCACGGTACCCCCATGGGCAGGGTGCAGTGTATAGATAAGGTAGAGCATGTACTAGTGCAGGTCACATGCTCTGGTAGTGGGCAGCAGCCATTTTATGTGCTCACTGCTGTAAGGCGCTCTTGCTCCATAGAGTAACATGGAGGAGGCTGGCCCCATGGGATGCCAGCCTATCTTCCCATAGGAACAAGATGGGGCATGAGTGAAAGATATCCCTGAACTCAGAATTTAATAACACACCCTTTAGTGAAGGTTGTTTTTAAATCATGTGTTGGAGAATAGCACTTTTAGAAAGTGGCTGTTCTCTTGTCTAAACCTTTCTGTGTGCCTGGGTTTGTGGAATGCCTGTCTGGTCTGGGTGTGACAGGGGGGCTGCAGAGCCCCCGGAGGAGAGGGTCGGAGCCAGCCCGGGGATGAAAGGGCACATCTGCTACCAGGGAGGTGGGAGGAAGAAACGCCTGATAGTGCTGGGCTGTGCCTGCCTGCCCCCCCATGCTAGCTCCCTCCTGCCGGCCAACTGACACCTCTGACCCTGAAGCTGACAGGAAGAAGAAAACCTGAAACACCTCAGTGCTCCGCAACCCCCAGAACTGGTTTAGACCGGGCCCAGGGCCCCCTTGCACAAAGACTTCAAAGGACTTCAAAGACATTGAGGGGTATAAGGAAAGGACCCCTGACTACAGAAGTTTAGATTCTGAAATTCTGCAATCAAGGAGGAACCTCCGCTGGAAGAAGGACGGCTGGAGAACTAAAGGAAGACTGCCTTGCTGTGTGCTCTAAGGGCTGACCTGTTCTGCTGTCTAACTGGAAGCTGAGGAGGAGAAAGGGACTTTGCTGTGTGCTGTGACCCTGCCTGCTTGAAATTGCCAAGACTTTGCTGTGTGCTGTGTCTACAACTTGAATCTCCAAGGGCCTGAGAAGAGCTGGCCTCCTGTTGGGAACCCAGGGTTAGAGGTTCCTAAAGCTTTGCCCAAAAGCAGCTGCAAGATCGTGCTGTGGTGACCTGGGACGTGTGGTACTTGACTGTCAGGATCCCTATTGCACTGCCCTATGTCTCCCGTTTTCTTACCTGCCCCGTACCTCTGCTGCACTGCGTAGTGTCATACTGTTTATTTATGCTGTGTCAATGCTTCTGTGCTGTACCGCTGCTGCTTCTTTGCATTGTATCTGTGCCCAGTGTAATGCCCTTTGAAACGTTCCTTTTGCCAATGCTTGTTCCAGTGCAATGCCCTTTGAAACATTTCCTTTTGCCAATGCTTGTTGCATTTGTTTGGCCGCTACCGCTTTACCACTGCTTGTTGGCCCCAGGGCTTTTGAAGTTCTTGTTCAGATTTGCTGCCGAGGTCTTTTTTCCCTCTGCAGCACCTGTACCTCCGTTCAGGACTATAAAAGGAGCCGCGCCCTGTTCTCCGTGCGGATTATTCTTGCCGGTTCCCGAGTTTGGAGGTCTCCTGTTTCCTGTCTTCGCTCCGCGCTGAGGATTTCTCCGCAGTTCCAGTTTCCAGACTCCTGACTCCTTGAATGGTAGTAAACTACCACGAATATCCGCTTGCTGAAAACGCAGGTAGGATTAATCCTTTTCTGATCTTGATGCCAAGTCCTGAGTTGCCGGCTGGTAATTTCTTCAAGGGCGCTCGTCAGACAACGCGCGAGGGGCGTTTTCTCTGGCGACATTTATTGCTTTGGCTTGTTGAACGACTTTGTTTACCTAGATCTTTTGGTTCAGACTTTGCCTAAATCTTCCGCTTCATTTGGTGAAGAAACAAGGTGTCGGAACCTGGTTCTCCTTCAAACTTCATTGAGTTTGTTTCAGTCTATGCTGTGAATTCAACAGAGTGGCTGTAGTATTGTTTTGAACCCAAAGACATTCCGAAGCTAATTTTATCCTTTGATGCTTTGAGTTTACTGTGGTTATTCTTTCAAGAAACTGTTCATGTGAATCGGATAATAATGTTAATGGTCTATTGAGCTTTTATTCCACATGAGAGTCTAGAGCTGATACTTCTGTTGTTGATCTGAATCTGTGCCAATTCACCGAACTGATTATAAAAGCTTCTTACTATAATGACAACCATTCTTGCCTCTTTTGTGATGTGATGATATTGGTTCCTGGTCATTGCTATTGTTGAAACCCACCTTATCTGATCAAGGCTTACTTGCTAATTGGGGAATAGGTGGAGCTGCAAGGTGGGCCTAGTTGTCTGCTTCTGAGGAACTTTTGAGAGCCCAGAAAATCAGGGTTCTGACAGAATAATCCGCCCACGAATCTGTTCCTCCCGAGCAGCAGCCAAATGGAAGCCACCATGAATGACCTGTGTGCAATGATAGGGAACTTGCAGACGGAACTACAAGCCAGTAGGAATGAAACTGCAGCTTTAACCCATAAGGTGACTCGCTTACAGTCACGCATAGACTCTGTACCGTCTTTAGGCCATCCCCAAGCAAACGTAGCTGGCTCATCACCCACTGTGTCTGTAACTGTTCCTACAACTGTTCCCTTGGCCCAGCCAGAGAGGTTTTCTGGGGAGCCTAACAAATTTCAGACCTTTTTAACCCAGATTCAGTTACATTTCATGGTCAAACCAGCTTCCTTTCCAAACGCCCAATCTCGAATTGCCTTTTTGATTTCCTTTCTGAGTGGTGACGCAGCTATGTGGGCAGTTCCTTTGGTGCAAGCAGATGATCCCCTGTTGTCCAATTGGGTACAGTTTAAACGAGAATTTGAAAGAATCTTTGATAGACGTACTATAACAGGGTCCGCTGACAGAGAACTGTTGGAGCTAAGACAAGGAAATAAGGAATTAATACACTATCTTACTCAATTCAACCGCCTAATAGCAGAGACTGACTGGCCAGAGGCAAAAAGGGCGGCTCTTTATTATCAAGGGCTTAAAGACGAGTTGAAAGACCTTATAGCACCAATTGATCCTCAGCCTCGAACTTGTGCAGAACTTATAGCTCTTAGTCTTCGCTTGGACCATCGAGTAGCTGATCGCAAAGGTGACAAAAGAAGAGCTGACGTCCGAATCTTTTCTAGAGCCAAGGAAAGGTCGCACCCAAATAATCCAGAAGCCTTTGAGCCCATGGAAATTGGAAGCCTAAGGAAACCCTTAACATCCGAAGAAAAAGAGACTCGACGAAAAAATGGCCTGTGCCTATATTGTGGTAAAAAGGGGCACTTCGTTAGAGAATGTTCACTGAAACCTAAGAACTCTTGGTCTCGAGACAAAAAGGAAAACAAGTCGGAAAACTAGAGAACTCGAATTTGGATCAGGAGACTTTTTCGAGTTGGTTACCCCCTCCTGAACAGTCTGTTGCAAATACCTTACAGTTAACAGTGCCTCATTTGACTTTGAATGTTTTCTTTAGCTTGCCCAATTTGAAACAAATTATGGTGGCAGTGATGATTGACTCTGGTGCCACCGGAAATTTCATTGACTCCAAGTTTATCGAAAAGACACACATACCTTTAATCACGAAAGAAAAACCCGAAGTTGTTTATGCAGTCGATGGAACTCAGCTAACTTCTGGAATGATCACCCACTGTACCACTCCCATTGTTATGGTTTGCAATGTAGGTTCCGGAAGACACCAAGAGACCATATCTTTCGACGTAATCGATGCACCCCAATTTGGTGTTATCTTGGGCATCCCTTGGCTAACGCTGCACAATCCAGTTATCAACTGGGTAGATCGTTCTGTTGATTTCAATTCACCCTGGTGCAAACAAGAATGTAATACCTGTTCTGAGAAAGACTCAAAGGACTCTCCTAGTACCCTCCTGCATTCAGCCTCTGCACTATATATCTCCACAGCTGCTGAACAAGACATTGACTTGCCATCCGTATACGAAGAGTTCACAGATGTTTTTTGTGAGCAAAAGGCCGAAACTCTTTCACCACATAGAGACTATGATTGTGCCATTGATCTAGTACCAGGTGCCAAAATACCCTGTAGCAGAATTTATGCCTTGACCGAGCTGGAAAACACTCATCTTCGTGAATACCTTGATAAATTTTTGAAAAATGGTTTCATTAGGCCCTCCAAGTCTCCAGCAGCCTCTCCTCTTTTCTTCGTGCCTAAAAGCAATGGAGAACTGCGCACCTGCATTGACTATAGGGCTCTCAATAACATCACTATCAAGAATAGATACCCTCTACCTTTGATCCCGGTGCTTCTTGATCAAGTGCGCTCAGCCACAATTTTTACGAAACTCGACTTGCGAGGTGCCTACCATTTGGTACGTATCAGACCAGGCGACGAGTGGAAAACTGCTTTCCGAACTCGCTTTGGTTTGTTTGAGTATTGTGTAATGCCTTTTGGCTTATGCAATGCTCCAGCTGCCTTCCAATTTTTTATTAACGATGTCCTACGAGACTTCTTAGATAGGTTTGTCATAGCTTACATTGACGACCTTCTAATTTTTTCAGCTTCACCCGAAGAACACATTCGACACGTCAAAACAATTCTGAACACCTTAAGAACCCATGGGTTATTCTGCAAATTGTCTAAGTGTGAGTTCCATACTACCAAGGTTGAGTTTCTTGGATTTATCCTCTCTCCATCAGGGATTACTATGGCTCCAAGGAAAATACAGGCAATCCTAGATTGGCCAATTCCAACTTCGGTGAAAGATATCCAACGCTTCTTAGGCTTTGCTAACTTTTACCGACGTTTTATCAAGAATTTTTCTACCCTGGCCACACCCTTAACCCAACTTCTAAGGAAGAAGGTTAAATTCATTTGGACCACCGACACAGACTCTTCTTTTCAAACTCTTAAAAGAGCCTTTACTCAAGCTCCTGTTCTACGACATCCAGATCCTGAGATGCCTTTCATTGTAGAAGCCGATGCTTCTGACTTCGCAATTGGGGCCATTTTATCTCAAAGAGACCAAATCACCAATGAATTGCATCCTATAGCCTTTTTGTCTAGAAAATTTTTACCTGCAGAAACCAACTATACCATCGCAGAGAAAGAACTCTTGGCTATTCGTTATGCTTTCAAGGATTGGCGCCACTACCTGTTAGGGGCTAAACATACAGTGACTGTTTACACAGACCATCGGAACCTCCAATTCCTGAGATGTGCCAAGGCTTTAACTCCTAGGCAGCTTCGCTGGACTTTATTCTTTGCAGAGTTTGATTTTATCATCACTTTCAGATCAGGCACAAAAAATAACAAAGCAGATTCCTTATCTCGATACGATCACAAGTCTGATGAAGTTCCTCAAGATCCCAAACCCACAAGCATGCTTTCAGAAGGTCAAATAATAGGCGCTACAATGTCCGAGGTCTTCTTCCAGCACATAAGACAAGCTATGCCAATTCCAACACTGTTATCATGGGTTAAAGAAGGGCCTAAAAGAACTATTCATCAGAACTTGCCCTTTTACTCCAATCTCTTATTTGTTCCAACTAAGAAGTTACAAACACAGGTTTTACAGTGGTGTCACGAAAGTCAATTAGCAGGTCACCCTGGGATCACCAAAACCAAGGAACTTCTACAAAGAAATTTTTGGTGGCCAACATGGAGCAAGGATGTAGTTTCGTTCATACAAGCCTGCGATGTTTGTGCTCAAGCTAAAGGGGAACATGGTCGTAAAAAAGGTCTTCTGCTTCCACTTCCCACCCCGACACAGGTCTGGGAGGATATTGCAATGGACTTCATAACTGATTTGCCAGAAGAAAAGGGGATGACTACCATTCTCGTAGTTGTGGATCGTTTATCTAAGATGGCCCACTTTATTGCTTGCTCGAAACTTCCGACTTCTTCTCAACTAGTTCAATTGTTGCTGGAACACGGGGTGCGTTTGCACGGTCTTCCCAGGTCCATAACTTCAGACCGCGGACCACAATTCATTTCACGGTTCTGGAAAGCCTGGTGTTCAGCTCTTCACATCAAAACTAACACTTCTACCAGCTTCCATCCTGAATCAGATGGGCAGACTGAACGAGTTAACCAAGTCTTGAAACAGTATTTGAGGTGTTTTTTGTTCAAAAAGCAGGGTTCCTGGTTAGCTCTGTTGTGGGAAGCTGAATTTGCGTACAATAATCTACAGAATGTCTCTACTGGTTTGTCACCATTTTTTGCTGTCTATGGCCGACACCCCCATTTCTCACCTCTACTCCTAGCTCATCCGGAAACCAATATACCATCCTTGGATTCCCATTTCCGTGAGATGGAACGAGTTACTAAGGTCTTGCGGACTAATGTGTTAAAAGCTAAAGCCTCTTACAAAAAGTTTGCCGACAGAAAAAGGCAGAAGGGTCCAGATCTTCGCATTGGAGACATGGTCTGGCTTTCTACGAAAAACTTTCAGTTCAGGAGCCGCTATAAATTCCACCCAAAGTTCATTGGCCCATACAAAGTGATTAAGTCTGTAAACCCTGTGACTTACAAACTTCTCCTTCCCAAGGGCATGAGGATTTATCCTGTTTTTCACGTGTCACTATTGAAAAAGGCCACTGTCAAGAAGAGGGCTCGTCCTCCGGCCTTGTGTGTGAAAGGCCAGGATGAGTTTGAAGTACGCTGTATCAAGGATTGTAAACGCATCAGAGGGAAATTGTGGTATTTGCTTTCCTGGAGGGGCTACGGGCCTGAGGAGGATTCCTGGGTATCCGAGGTGGACGTTCATGCTCCTCGTTTGTTGCGATTGTTTCATGCCAGGCACCCGGTCTCCCACTTTTGAGCCTCAGGGGGGGTGTCACCTTTTTTGTTGGGGGGCACTGTCAGGATCCCTATTGCACTGCCCTATGTCTCCCGTTTTCTTACCTGCCCCGTACCTCTGCTGCACTGCGTAGTGTCATACTGTTTATTTATGCTGTGTCAATGCTTCTGTGCTGTACCGCTGCTTCTTTGCATTGTATCTGTGCCCAGTGTAATGCCCTTTGAAACGTTCCTTTTGCCAATGCTTGTTCCAGTGCAATGCCCTTTGAAACATTTCCTTTTGCCAATGCTTGTTGCATTTGTTTGGCCGCTACCGCTTTACCACTGCTTGTTGGCCCCAGGGCTTTTGAAGTTCTTGTTCAGATTTGCTGCCGAGGTCTTTTTTCCCTCTGCAGCACCTGTACCTCCGTTCAGGACTATAAAAGGAGCCGCGCCCTGTTCTCCGTGCGGATTATTCTTGCCGGTTCCCGAGTTTGGAGGTCTCCTGTTTCCTGTCTTCGCTCCGCGCTGAGGATTTCTCCGCAGTTCCAGTTTCCAGACTCCTGACTCCTTGAATGGTAGTAAACTACCACGAATATCCGCTTGCTGAAAACGCAGGTAGGATTAATCCTTTTCTGATCTTGATGCCAAGTCCTGAGTTGCCGGCTGGTAATTTCTTCAAGGGCGCTCGTCAGACAACGCGCGAGGGGCGTTTTCTCTGGCGACATTTATTGCTTTGGCTTGTTGAACGACTTTGTTTACCTAGATCTTTTGGTTCAGACTTTGCCTAAATCTTCCGCTTCATTTGGTGAAGAAACAAGGTGTCGGAACCTGGTTCTCCTTCAAACTTCATTGAGTTTGTTTCAGTCTATGCTGTGAATTCAACAGAGTGGCTGTAGTATTGTTTTGAACCCAAAGACATTCCGAAGCTAATTTTATCCTTTGATGCTTTGAGTTTACTGTGGTTATTCTTTCAAGAAACTGTTCATGTGAATCGGATAATAATGTTAATGGTCTATTGAGCTTTTATTCCACATGAGAGTCTAGAGCTGATACTTCTGTTGTTGATCTGAATCTGTGCCAATTCACCGAACTGATTATAAAAGCTTCTTACTATAATGACAACCATTCTTGCCTCTTTTGTGATGTGATGATATTGGTTCCTGGTCATTGCTATTGTTGAAACCCACCTTATCTGATCAAGGCTTACTTGCTAATTGGGGAATAGGTGGAGCTGCAAGGTGGGCCTAGTTGTCTGCTTCTGAGGAACTTTTGAGAGCCCAGAAAATCAGGGTTCTGACACTTGACTGGGGAGCGTGAGGAGGGGATCGGTGTGCTCATCGGCACATTCCCAGCGAGGGTCGGAGGCTTGTGGTGCCTCCCCTCGTGAAATCCGCTCCCAAGGGGTTGTGAGGCCGAGAGGGGGGTCTATTCGTGACCCGCGCCCTCAAAAACCCTTTGCCGCCAAATCACCATCGCGGCCCAGGGCCAGGAGTACCCCCAGAAGATTGCCGATCGTTGGGGGAGCTGAAGCGGCGAAGAACGAAGCCACCGCGCTCCCATTGGCTGAGGGAGCCGAGCCCCCTCACTAACGCCGTGACGGGATTGGCCCGTGCGGTGCAGCGTCATCAGCGTTATTGTGCGTGATTGGTCGAAGGAGCGGAGCGTCATTGTTTGCCTGTCCCGGGAGCAGCACTGCCAGTGGCTGACTCCCGGGTGCTGCTGGAGGCTCGCCCCCTTTGCCGCGACAGGATTGGTCCCCGTCATCGGGACCTCTTCGAGGGCCGCCTGATCACCGCCAGACCCGGGTAGAAGTGACCTGACCCCGCCGAGGGATCCTGAAGCGTCCCGCACCCCTGGCCTGCCGTCCCCCCACAAGGTGAGCTGCACCACCTCCCCCGCCGCTCGTTGGATTGTCGAGAGCGGGCGGGAGAGGAAAGGGGACCGGCCGGGGCGGGGACGAGGGAGATCTGCTCGGCCCAGGGCGCCTGAGGTCCACGAAGGAGTGAGGTGGAACCGGGGGAAGGAAAGAGTCCCCGGGCCTCGCGAGGGAGCGCATTTGCAGCGCTTAAGGCCTAAAAGTAAGATTACTCGTGGGCAGGGTTTGGAGTGCTCGTTTTTGAGAGCACATTTTTGCCTGGAATAAAGCAGTGGTGCTTATCTCTTTACTACTGATTTTTAGAGACTTGAGACTGATATTTTACCTAAGAACTTCCTGAAATTAAATACACCCATAAAAATTAAGTGCAACCATTAAGATTAAGTGATACATCTTTCTAAAGAAGTGATTATCGTGCAACTGTTTGATTTACCTTGCTGAAACTAGATAAAGTTATATATTTTTTATAAAATATACTTACCTGTGTGGTCTCAGTTTGTGGTGGATTGGGGATCATTGTTGTGTTAAGTGCAAATGTTATCCACATTGCCTCTGTTTAGCCTAGACTGCTCGTGCCATGCTACCTAGAGGGTGAGCAGGGGTTATCTCAGAGGGTTATTCCTTCACCCTGACTAGAAGCAGGGGTCCCTACTTGGTCTAAGGTACTTACCTATGCCAACTAGAGACCCCCGGTTCTAACAAAAGAAATCAGGAGTTTGTGTAGCAGAGGATCACAATATCACAGGCATAATTGACTGCAACAGTATTGCATCCCTAGTATCAATAACTGATGTATGGTTAAAGTAAGCTCATGGGAGTTCAATATTCCTCCTATATACTTAGTTTGGCTATACAGCGATTGTCTATCTTGTGGATATGATATACTTATAGGTCAGTCTTTCTATTATGATATTGTGCCATAGATTCCTACGGGTGACAGAATTGAATGGAAGGCACGGACAATCCAAGATTCTGTAAAGCGTGGACCTTTAAGCGTGATTTAGGGCCTAAAAGAAAGAAGTCTGGAAGAGGTGTATCTGTTGAGAGGTAAATGTTGAAAGTCCAGCGAACTTTCTTATTAAGTACTTCAAAGGATTCCTAGAGACTTTAGGACTGGCTTTAGTGGTGATATAATTTTAAAGGTGTCGTGGCTAACAGGTATTTCAAAGTCGCGGAGGAGACTCCCGTGATTCAGATTGGTTTAAATTCAGTGAGACAGCACTAGCAAGAAACCAACCCGGAGCGATGGTACAACCAGCATTAGACACAAACTCCAGCTGACAGAGACACAACACTTACACCTCATAACAGAACAAGTTCTAGATGACTTAAAACATTGAGCTAGCTCTAGGTTAAAAACTCAATATGTGTGTGCAAGGGATAAAAACATTTGTTTTTTATGATGGCCCTCACCCACCAACCTAGTTGGTGGCATGCTTCATCATCGGGCCCAACCCAGGGCACGAGTGTGCCTCGGGTGTGCTGCAACGTCTGTTTACAGCGTGCCTTTGTGTGTGCACAAGCCTGACATAGCACCTACCTATGGGCTTTGATATCAGTAGTGCCATAGGTGGAGGGGCACATGGTTTGGACAGGCCCACAGCACCCAACTGATATGTTTAATCAAATGTACCTATAATACCTGCCTGTCTTCATTGATGCAATTCATCGCGCAGGTTTGCTCAATGCGCTGCGATGGCCCTCTCATGGACCAGTTTTACGTACAAAAAAGACATTAATATGATTGTTCACATGAGGCCAATGTAACGTTAATTGAAAATTATTGATATTATAGAGTCCATTAGCCATTTCCCAGCATGTAGTTTTGTTTTTCTTTTTCTTTGCATGCTGCCGTGTTGCATCATTCGTATGGACTCCATCATTGTGAAGTAGGCTCCGGAACAGTCCTTGACTTGAAAGTCATCAGGGCATCCAAGTCTCAGGAACAAAGGTAGAATCCCAGGCTGCAATCACACAAAAAGAAGATAGCTACAGAAAAGCAACTGATGACGCAGGTCTACCACGCACACCAGCAGCCTGGGAAATAAAAGAAAGACTGGTTACGCAAGGAGGGTCACTTGTACTCGAAGAAGAGAAAGAGAACATCTATCTATCTATCTATCTATCTATCTATCTATCTATCTATCTATCTATCTATCTATCTATCTATCTATCTATCTATCTATCTATTTATCTATCTATCTATCTATCTATCTATTTATCTATCTATCCATCTATTTCTCTATCTATCTATCTATCTATCTATCTATCTATCTATCTATCTATCTATCTATCTATCTATCTATCTATCTATCCATCTGTCTATCTGTCTGTCTGTTTGTCTGCCTGTCTGCCTGTCTGTCTGTCTGTCTGTCTGCCTGTCTGTCTGTTTGTCTGTCTATCTATCTATATATCTATGTATCTATCTTTATCATTTCAATTAATACATTTAAATAAATTAAGTATAGTAGTAAATCATTTCAGAAATGTGATTATTAATTGGGGGTAAATGACTACCCACCTAAAATGCTTGCCTTACCTACCAGAGGGTTGTGCTCAAGTTAATTTAGTGGCTTTAAAGGTGCACCCTGACATTTGTTTTGATTATTCCTTGAGGTGGGTAGTCACCTGAGCCCAATTAATAATCACATTTATCACATGATTTATTTATATAATTAATTATTGTAACTGTATGCATTTAATTTATAAAAAAATTAAACAATAATTAAAAAATAAATCTCAACCTCAATGTCATTTTTGTTTAGTAGGTAATAAATATTTTTTTAAAGGTATGTGTTGAATTTTTATAATTAAATTAATAATAAAATAAATGATAATGATGCCAATTATTACAAACAACCTCATATGTACTTGGTGACTGTGTAGTTATATGTGAGTCAGAGTTTCCATAGGAAGAGCATTTTTGGTTTGCTAACTACTTTGGTGCTGTTTGATGATCTTCATGAAGCACTCCAAAAAAAACTTCATCCAGCTGAACTTCTCCCTAGAAGGTTTTGGGGTGAATTGTCAAGCAGGGCTAGGAAATAGAGGGTCGAAAAACACGTTTTCCCTCATTCTTTTTCTATAGGAAAAATAAGACAACGATACAGAAAAACAGCTGAAGACAATTACACCAAATTTGGCAGGAAGCTAGACCTTAACTCAGAAAGCCTGCTTTTGTGATTTGGTATAAATCTGTTTTTGATGAATTAATTGTTACAAAATCGAGATACTTGAACGGTTGGTACCACAGGACTCCTGCACATCAATCAGTTGGGTCCCATGGGACCTAGCAGTCCTATGGGATCGAACAATCTCAATAACTGACCAAAACACGAAACAAAAAAAATGTTGTGGCCCGATTACAGTCAAATGGGACTCTGTCCTTGTTTTCTGAGGTAGTAGGGGGCAGGGTAGAGGTACCCTGAACCCCTGGTCTTTAATGGGGGAAGGGTAAAAGGATTGCCCCTGGGGTAAAAATAAAAAATAAAAATTGGCTGGTTGGTCCCACAGGACTCTGCCAGGAGAGTTTGACAGCTCAGTCACTCACAGGTACTCAAACATAAGTGGTAGTAAAATGTTACCTTACATTACAAAACCATTAGGGAGTATAGGGTGTCCACTCTGGCTTCTGCGAGAATCCTACAGGACCCAGAGCTGCTCATGAGTTGTCCCACAGAACTCTTGTGGGATCCAGTGTGGACAGCCTGAACTCACGCAGGAGTGCCGCAGGACCCAAACAAATATTTAAAAAGGGAAGAATATGGGATGGGGTCTGTAGGTTTTTACCCACTGAGTGCTTCACTGCCTAGGGAGTTGGACGTACAGCTAAGCCATGCGACCAACACCTCACCATGTATGGCCTTTGGTCATGAGCTGCAGTGGGTTGGCCAGCTGTTGGATGTTGGGTGCAAGGGCTGCCCACAGGCCAGGTGGGAAATCCCTTGCCATACACAGGCAAATGCAATGGTTAGCAGGGTTTGGCCACCAGGGGGTGTTGAGTGCAGAGCCTGGCCAGAGACCAGGCCCACTGCCAACCCCCCACTGCACATGGGTGAAGTTCAAGTGAGGTGGGGGCTGGCCATCCACAGTGGGTTGGGCTCTGAGCCTAAAAACGGCTATGATTCTGTGCTTATAACTGGACATATTATGTCACTGAGGAAGTTTGAAATCTACAGCGGTGCAGGTTATACTTATGTCAGTTATGTATAGCTGGTGAATTTAAGTGTTTAATTTTAAAGCTGTAGGATTTTTAGTATTACATCCACGTATAAATACACTTTAACCTTCCTATGTGTTTTTTCTGTGAGCTTCTAAGGTTTATGTCATGTAAGTTAAATCATATTTCCACTTTTGTTTGAGTACCTGTGAGTGACCATGTGTGATGTTTGACTTACTACAATGCTCAGCTGAAGTACATTTACGCCTGTTTTGATGCCTTTAGAACTTTAATAACGTTAGAATTGTAGTTTGTGTATAGCAATGATCTTATGTTTTGCTGAGTGTGTGTTTGCATTAGCCTGTCATTCACCGGACCGCTCCTTAAATTTTTATGAACCCATCTTATTTTGTAAGTATTCCCCATTTTCTAGCCACTTCTCCTTGTCTCTCCCACATTTACTACAAAAATATATTGCAAAGTGAGCCCAGACCAGACCTATAAGCTTTGTCATTGATTGTTACTATATGACCACAGTATTGTGAGTATTTGAACTCCTGTTTATTTATATTAAGGGCTGTGTACATTCTTAGTTGAGTATGAGCGGTTGTGTTTAGCTCCATAAATGTATGTAGCACAGCCTAGACCAGCAAAGCATGGTTGATGTATTGCTGTGCTTCGTTGTATTCTATGCAGCTGCCTTATGTTAAATCTGGATGTGTTTGTGTGGGGCAGAGAGTTTTATATGCATGACTGTTTGTGGACATGGATATCTTTGTCATTCTGTATGAATATTCAAGTTTAACTATATATAGCGTATGCAGTTATGTGCATGAGTAGATGTGTGTGTTTTACCATGGAATTAATTAATGCATCATTGCCCATGTGTACCTCTAGGCTTCCATGCAAAGGGTGAATGAGTTTGTAGATATGAGATTCTTCATGCCGGGTCCGGCGAGACAGGCCTTTTATTCTACCGGGTTTTCCCCGGTAGGCTGGTGCCTTTGGAAGCTGGTTTTGAGAGCTCAGGGCCACTCCCGGTGCCCCTAAATTTCTACAGATACTCGAGATTAATTGCAGCAGGCATGGGAAGCAGTGGTGGAACACAGGCCCCCCACAACCCCCGCTGCGTGGGGGGGGCTAAGCTTCAGGGGGCCCCCTCAGCCCAGTACTCTGGCCAGAGATCTCCTGGTTGAGTCCAGAGATAGCCCCTCCACATACCTTGCAGGGGGGGGCCCTCAAGTTTTGTTACACCATTTATAAGAAGGCTTCTGGAGAGAGAGCAAGTGATAGAGGAAGACGGTAGAGAGAAAGTGCCCAGAGAAAGAGAGAGGAGAGAGAGAATGGATAGATAGAAAGAGAGGGACTGCACAAGTAGACAAAGGGAGCGAGCTGGTTTGAGCATTTTGCCATGACCCTGCTTCATGCCATGTATCAGCAGGGACGTAGGGTTGCGCCGTGAGGGGTGGGGGGGGGGGGGTGATTGGGTGATCAGATGTCAGCAGCAATATAGATATCAACTTAATGTTGCTGTAGACTGGTTAAAGGTGTGCAAGCCAATTTATTAACAGGCCTTGCCATAACCGGGAAACAGCGTTTACATCACACGCGATACAATGCATGCCATTACAATGCTGTCGTTACAAGTTGCTTTAGGGGGCAGAGGTGCTGGATTCACAATCCAACACCTTCCCTGCTGTTGCACAAACTGGAGTAGGAATCGTAAATTATACTATTCCTAAATTCAGCGCGCCCCCTACAGCAAGTCATTGTAACAACTTGCGATGTAATGGTTCGCTATATACAACGTATATTTAACAAGGACCCCCTGAAGACATAGATAATGTAGTTCCTAGGTCAGGGTAAAAATCTCATGTGACAAAAAACAACCTAGGCAACTAAAGATATGGAGGACAATGATTAATGTGAAGGGACACAAGCTGGCAATTATTCTGAAAGTACAATTTTATTCTCCAATTTAAAAACACAATAAACAGTGACAAAGAACAAATTTAAAAATATGTTAAGCAAGAAATTGTAATACAATGAAAATTTCATAAATCTGACATAGTGCATAAAATTAATTTATACAATGACTAATACATAATAAAAAACAAAAAGAGACAAAATATAATCAAATATTAAGAAATGAGTGGCCTAATGGTTCTCTACGCGCGTTTCGGCGACCAGCGCCTTCTTCTGGAGTTGCCACGTGATATTACGTAATTGTGCACTGCGATTAATACGGTGCGGCTGATGTGACGTATCGTATTGTTGTCTTTATAAAACTTCAAGGCAGTCTTTGATAAAGCCTCAATTTATGCGTCAAAGTACATTTATTTTTTCTTTTTCCAAAAGGATGTAGTTGGTGGCGTTTTAATGACGCTGAGTGATGGCTCCCGAATGTAGTTTAGATCAAATATAGTATATTGAAGGACCTCCCTACTCGACATTCGACGACAGGGCTCCTTCACTCATTTGGAGAGATATGCAGACATGCAGACTGGCGTCTTGGTTTATATTCAATAAAATATTTTAAAAGATCTCCCTGCCCAGCAAAAGCCAGCAGAGCTCCTTAAATCCTTTAAAAAGATGCGACAAATTCGCGTTTTGTTCAGAGCGGTGGAGATGGTAGATGAGCTCATCTACCATCTCCACCGGTCGAGACACAGGACGTAACCTGCGCAGTATCTCGAGGGAATCAAGGAGCCCTGCCGTTTATCCTCGGGCAGGGAGATCTTTTAAAACATTTACTATTGACGATACGTCATCCTATCAAAACGCGAATCCTTGCAGTGCGAGTGAATAAAAGAGCCTGCTCCTTATCACTGGGCAGGAATCTCTCTTATAGATATAAAATCAGTCACCAATGTGTGCACTTGTCAAGAGTCATCCATCGCTCTGAACAAAACGAATGTCGAGTAGGGAGGTCCTTCAATATACTATATTTGATCTAAACTACATTCGGGAGCCATCACTCAGCGTCATTAAAACGCCACCAACTACATCCTTTTGGAAAAAGAAAAAATAAATGTACTTTGACGCATAAATTGAGGCTTTATCAAAGACTGCCTTGAAGTTTTATAAAGACAACAATACGATACGTCACATCAGCCGCACCGTATTAATCGCAGTGCACAATTACGTAATATCACGTGGCAACTCCAGAAGAAGGCGCTGGTCGCCGAAACGCGCGTAGAGAACCATTAGGCCACTCATTTCTTAATATTTGATTATATTTTGTCTCTTTTTGTTTTTTATTATGTATTAGTCATTGTATAAATTAATTTTATGCACTATGTCAGATTTATGAAATTTTCATTGTATTACAATTTCTTGCTTAACATATTTTTAAATTTGTTCTTTGTCACTGTTTATTGTGTTTTTAAATTGGAGAATAAAATTGTACTTTCAGAATAATTGCCAGCTTGTGTCCCTTCACATTAATCATTGTCCTCCATATCTTTAGTTGCCTAGGTTGTTTTTTGTCACATATGGTTCGCTATATAACAACGCGGTAGTTGTAATGACCGCATTGTAATGGCATGCGAAGTCTCGCAAGCGTAGTAAAGACATATATTCCCATAACCGAGGCAAAGGTCTGGCCTGGCTGTAAGAGCCCATGCACAAGCCAAGACATGAATGTAATTGACCTGTAACCCATGCAAAAACATAATGAAGTGGTTTCAAAATTCAAAGACATTGTATTTCTTTAACATGTGGAAGCGTTTCACCTCAGTAGTTCAGATCGTATCACTGCATTGAGAGTCATTTATTAAGAGTGACTCGGTTTTAAACATGAACTTATAAACATTCATGCCTCCTTCCGCCCTGACGACAATGCCACTTGTGAAATCAGAGGGAATCCAGTTGCCACATGTACCCTGTGTGCACCTAGATTATTATCGTTATAGATTTAGCAATATCATAGTCCTTTAAATCAAACTCAAGGTTTTCGAACAGTGCATTTCCTGAACTCAGACATTTGAAGGTTCTCTTGTATGGGTTAATGAAGAAAAAGGAGACATGATGAAATAAAATATTTGCCTAGGATCACACAGTTTGCCCAAGCAGGGCTTGATCCCAGATGTCCTGGTTTCCCAATGTGAAATTCAGCTACTAGATGGGTATCTGTTTCTCTTCCACTTTGCACATCAACTGTCACTGCTTTGTTGTCAATTCTTGGCTCCTAGAATGTGGGGGTAGGTAGATGGCACATGAAAGCTCAGGGCATTTTGCGGCTCCAGATTCCAAAAGAATCTTAACATGAGCCAGAGCCAGGCATCTAACTCAAGCTGTCAGCAAATCGCTCTCCTCTAAGGCTGGGCCTGGGATGGCAGAGTGCCCTATCAAGATATGTGTGATTCACAGGCAGGCCAGATGCATGGATTTGATTTGCCCTTGCCCGGCTTTCAATCCACATTAGAGTGCCACTTTTAGGATTTCAAGTGGGCAGGGTCCTGCTGGTCAAGCATGCAACAGTAATTAAAAACTGTCTTTGAAATGAGTCCCTATTTGGCCCTAAATTAATTTCCTTTACAGACAAAAGCAATGTTTGAATTCCCAATAAGGGCTGTATAAAGCCTTGCGATAATCTGTTTCAGTGATGCAGTCAATGTTTACATTTAATTTTAACTTCATCTTGCAGTACTTATTTTTTGCATGTGCTTTGTTCATGCAATGTATGATTATTTTCTGTGAACCGAGTCGCCTCTGGACATATGGGTGAGTTCTTGTTGTGTCAGAGTCTTCATGAAGGGGCGCAAGCGAATGCTCTGGATATGAATTTGAAGGTAGTGTGAAGTTCTCATAGTGATTGGCAGTGTGTCATAAAGTTTTCTGAATTCATGCACATGCCATCTTTGGTCTCTCTGCAAAGTGCACATAACGATGGACACAGATGTGGCAGTTGTAATTGAGAGATTTTATGACAAAGTGTGTGAAGGGGGTATAGTAAATCCGATATATGTACAAAAACACTAAGGGCCTAATTACGGGTTCCGCGGTCCATGGGACTGCTGAACCCGTGGTGGAGGTGCAGTGGCGGTCGTGGTCCCCCGCACCAGTGGTCCTACCACTGCATTATGAGTGCGGGGTTTGGACCGTGAGGTGGCCGCCACAACTGCGGGGATCCGCGATCCCTGGTGGTGGCCTGGGAGTCCTAAGGCCGCAATATGCTTGGCAATGCTGCTGCGGTACAGCCAAGCTTATCATGAGTTTCCTCCCAGCCTTATTTTTCATGGCGGTGACCACCAAAGTCGTAATCAAACCCTTAGACTGTCATCAAATCCACATCATTAGAAAGAGTAGCTCAAAACTCAACAACCACTTGACGCCGAGCCATGGACAATTGTACATCCCAGTAGCATGATACAAATGGCAATGTCTTCAGCACACTAATCCATGCACATAATCTTCATATCTTTACACTTGTGGCAACATTTCTATATTCTCTATGAAAACGAATAAAGAAATAGGTACCCCTGGTTAGCTACTGTGTAGATCACCACAGTGTACAAGGGCATAATGGTCCAGGGAGTTTCAAACTTTCCTTTCCTGGGGTTTCAACATCTTTATTTCATTATATATTGTATATATTCTGCATTATTTCCTAACATTTAGCAGTGTTCTCCTCGCCTGCGATCCCGGACTTCCTCTCGTATTCCAAATGTGGCCAGTTGCAGGGCCTGGGCGATTAAAAGGCCTGCTCTGGCTGCCCATCCCAAGTCTGGCTTGTGGATGCTAGTTATGGACTAGCTCACTCTCCTGGGCTTCTCTGACCTATATAGCTGTGAGGAGGAAGTCGACTAGAATGGACAGTATAGTCCGGCCTATGCCATTTAGGCCATGTGCTGACAGGCCTCACTTTTCCAAATAAACAAAAACGAATGCCCCTTACCCTGTCCATTATAGCCCCCTCGGTGGCCCCTGCCCACCCTATCTTATTTAGTTGGGTACCCCTCATTGCTTGTTGGGAAATCCCAGACTGGCATCTCATAATATTATTGATAAGGCAGTGTATCGGAGAGTGCACCTCTATTGCTTTGTGTCCTTTTCTTCTAAATGTCTCCTGTCCTTAAAAGTCTAAAACCCAGCAGCCCTAGCTTTAAAGTCACAGCAAAGGTTTCTCCTTTCATTAGAAAACAATACAATTTAGGAAGTCACATTTCTTCTCTATGGTGAATACATTTTCTATTAAATGAAAAAAATATTAATTAAGCATACTAATTAAGGCAAGATATTTTGTGTGAATAAGTTCTCTAACCCTACAGTGAAGGCACTCTTTAATATATGTCAAGTGCAACACTTACATTAAATCATTAAACCATACATGAATCATGAGCTAAGTGCACTTTCATACCATGTGTTTCTCAAGTGTATGTGGCATTTTTGACGTGTAAAATGTGGGTAATATTTGAGCTGCACCAGTCGTCATTGCACTGTGTTTCCAAGCTATGCTGCCTGCAGCTCATTCACTAACTAGCAAAGTTCCATAGTTCCTTAGAGTATGCGCTTATGCAGTGCAACTTTCTCTGCGACAGTGACGCACAAGCACATGTTGGTGAAACCGTCACAGATCAATGCTGGTCATCACAAAGCTGGACCACCGCTTCCTGAGGTTCCCCTGAGTTACAGTTTTGAAAGCTTTGTCAAATTCAAGGCTTGACAAAGAACTAGTTGAAACAGGTATGTAATTCAACAACAGTTGAGACAAAAAGAGCAATAACCACAAAAGACATAGGTTGCTAAAACTAAATCTAAAGAGTAAGGAAAAGGTGGATGACTGGAGAAGTCTACTCACTGTAAGTCATGTGTAGACAGTCTAGGAGGCCATACTTAGTGGAAGAGGATGCCTCACACACAATATTGTGTCATGCTTCATCATAGGCATCCCCACCCTGGTAAGATGGTACAACCAGGGCAGACTCAACCTCCGCAAAGACTTTTGGCGGTAGGAGGGAGTTCTTACATAAAACGTACAGGACAAAAGTGTGATCCAGTTAATTAAAAATACCTTTAGGTTCCTCTGTTATCACCTGTATTCGTGAGGACCTAAGGTACGCTAAAACCAAAAGTGCCGATGGACCCTAGAGAAAATATTTGTCTCCAGTCCATCTTTCAGTGAACCAACATGTTTCTGCCCACACATGGAGCCAAAGAGGTCTGGGGCATTCATCAGGGCTGTCGGGTCCCTATTATAGTGCGAATCAGGTGTCCCCTAAGACCGTGTAATCTTAGATGGGGAGTACACCTAAGGTGTTCTCAAGTGAATCCTACCTGGGATACTCTCATACTCAAAACATAATGTACCTGCAAAGGGGAAGAATAATAAACAAACAAGTAACGGTGTGACAGATACAAATCATCTCCAAACGCACACATTGGTGAGTCACATGATTAAAACCACATATTTCCTCGCATGCTTTACAATCATCACCCAACACGTGCAAAAGATAACACACCTCCTGAGTATAAGTGGGTAATGAAACAACAAAAATCTTTTTGTCCATAGAGTATAGCCTTAATAATAAAGAGCATACAAAGAAATATAGACCTTACGAACACCTACAAAGCGGAGTACTTAAAGTCCTCATTGGGATACTTCAAATAAAACAAGGTGCAGCACAGACCATTATGTTTTTAACAAGTCTTAATGTTCACCTAATACCTTTATAAGGAGTTGTTTAGCTTGAGCTGTTGGATTTAAAATCAAAATATCTTTGTTACAGCTTTTCTTGAGGTATCTGAGACCTACATATGCCCTGGAAATCTTGCAGCTCTCATTTCGCACAGACAAGAACGCAAGGAAAAGAGGTTGATTCCATGTTGTGATGTTAGAGCTGGGAACATGAGCACAGAGATTGCCTATTGGTACTGCTGTAGCTAGT
This sequence comes from Lissotriton helveticus, assembly GCF_964261635.1. Taxonomy (NCBI): domain Eukaryota; kingdom Metazoa; phylum Chordata; class Amphibia; order Caudata; family Salamandridae; genus Lissotriton; species Lissotriton helveticus. Next base: position 753,939,678 of record NC_136073.1, read on the forward strand.
GGGGGTGCCTGGTGGGGCCGGTGCCCCACCTGTAATTGTTCAGGCTCACCCTTGGGCCCCATCACCGGGCCGACAGCTGCAGCCAGAAAAAACAGAGACTGGCCCCTCAGCCTGGGAACAGTGATGTTGTTTCTGTTTATATTTCATGTATTACTTACTCTTGAATTTCCAAGGAATATTTGTTTTTTTTAGCATGTTGTGTTTAATTAGTATTTTTCCTGTACTGTTTTACTCGTATAGCTCGGACTGCGAAAAGAGCTGCCTCTATACATCTGTATGAGTTCAGGTTGTGGCTGAGTGTTTATAGCGGGCGACAATTGAGACCTCTGGAGTTCAATTTGAAGGGAGTGTGAATTTCTAACAGTGCTCATCAGTGGGTCATAAAGGGTTCAGAATACATGCTCATCAGATCCTTGGCCTCTCAGCAGAGCACATCGAGCAATGGTCGGGTGTGCCAATTGTAAATGTGATTCTGCGCAATGGTCTGTGAAGGAAGTGCACAGCTGTTGAAATATTAACAGGGCAAAATATCAAAAATGCAGTGTTTACAGCTGAGTGGGTGTGACGTGTGAGTAGGAGGTGAGTGGTAGAAGACGCAAGGAGGTAGGTGCATAAGAAAATTCGAAGATCCCTGAAAAGATATTATACTGGGAAATTATAGCATTTTTACAACACATTCTCTTGAGAACCTGAGAGCATCAGTTAGTTACAAAGTAAAAACAGTCACATCATTTCAAAGGGAAATGTTTATTTAAATTGTATCTGAAGTGGTTTGTAACCAATAGTTTCTGCAGAGATGTCTGTGAAGAGGAAAGACCAGAAAGAGCCAGACATGTTTTTCCAACCAATTTCCTGTCAAGTGAGCTGATACAAAAGTCAAACTTATTTCCTTAGCAAGTGTTTCAGCGTTGCCACTTAGTGGCAGGAGGTAGCTGAGGACTTGCGGTATGTATGGGCGGCCCCTGTGACGTATCTATCTATCTAAGCACATCGAATAAATTATTAAAGATGAGTCGTGGGCTTTTTTTCCTATTTTAAACAGGGTCACTGGAATTATGCGGCACTGGAGCACCAAATTATGTGGCAATATTGACCCTGTTATGCAGCAAGGAAAGGAAAATTGTACTGCAAAATGTGGCACATTTGGTGATAGTATTACTTTTTATTTTACGCATGTTGTCTGGGTAAAGGTTTCTCTTCATTTGTGCGAGTTTAACACCCTAAAATAGCAAGAAACAACAGAAATGAGACCACCCAACCTTTGCGATGGGGCTTTCCTGGCACAACAAGTGTCCTCTCAACGGATTTACGTCATTACGACGCACACTTTTACAACGCGTTCCATTACAACGCGGTTGTAACAACGCAAGTCGTTACAACGACTTGCGTTGGGGTGGCGCAAATAAAAAAAAAATTATTTACTATTCCAACACCAGTCCCCGTGGATAGTAAGGAAGGTGTTGGGATAGTAAATTAAATGATTTACTATCCTTGAGCGCCCCCCAGCGCAATTCATTGTAACAACTTTCGTGGTTATGACCACGTCGTAATGGAACGGCGTTGTAAATGTTGCGTCGTAAACGTTGCATACCCCTCTCAACATCATGGGATACCGGACAAATCACCTAATCACCCCAAACCTTTAAAGAATGAATGGTTAGCTTGTGTAATGGAAGTATTTTATTTGACCAAATCCCCTTTTTTCTTCTATCACGTATGAGAGCACTTTCCAAGATGCGAGTTCACAAAATCAATTGTACAAAATCCTATTGTGTTTGAGAAGACTATAATGTTTGTCTATAATAATAATAATAGGGGCCGCATACAGGGATTAACATGAAAATTGCCTTATGTTCTTAAGTCACTAATGGTTCATGCTTAAAAACTATCACTTTTAGTAAACACTCTCAGTGCAATGCTATAATGTCACATTAATGTCAAAGCTTTCAAATGTTAAACTGTGAAAGAGACTTTATCATATCTAACATGATGTTTGTTGTATGATTTAAATTGCAGACATGTTCATGGCTCGGCTCGTGCGCGGGCTCTAAGATCCGAGCCGGACGCTTGGCTCAGGTCTGGATCGGCTCTCCTTGTTAATTTGTTGGCTCCCCCGCCTCTATTCATTATAACACCTTACACTGGTGGCTATAATTTCATTCCAAAACCTCCTTTTTGAAAATATATTTTATTGAGCTTTTAACTTTGAAATATGGTGAGCATGACATGTGACTGGCTCTTCTCCAGCCCTATTGGCCAGACTGTCTACAGAATTTCAGAACATGATCTCATCTTCTGTCACAGGTTTTCTCTCTGCGATGACCTGCTTTCGGTGACAAGTAAGTTACTCAATCTTTGATATTTAAAGCAAAAGCCACCCCTGCCACTGTGATGGGTAGTATGCCTTTATTATACTTCCAACAATACTCTCCTTAACCTCCACCTCCTATAAAAAATGTAACCTGAGGTTCACTGTCTCTGTTGATAAAATATCCTGTTTAAACAGCGAGTAGGTACGGTTTCAATCATATAGTTGAAACTGGTTCAGGCTGCCTGGCTAAACCAGGAGGGGGAAACATAATGGCACTGGCGGGCAATCCCATCTTTCTTCTGGGGTCAGCTTGATGGGGTGGTGACGCTCTTGTAACAGCCCTGCTGCAGTTGACACACGTGTCTCCTCAGAAATCCAGGCTGGCATGAGGCATCGCAGAGCAGCCCTGTGACACGTGGAGGCTCATACAGTCTTCTGTGGAGCTGCTGCAGACATTGAGTTCTATTGTAGCATTTGTATAGCACTTCATACCTCATTGTAGGGGGCCAAAGACCAATGTTGGGCTGGTTGCCCGAGACACCGCGGGCATAACCGGCCTTTGCCAGCATAGCGGCCTGGTCGGAGAGAAATTCGACACCCTTACTGAGGGTATTGAATACAATGAAGCAGGAGGGGGGTCCTTTGTGTTCACTGGTCAGTCCCTGACTGAGCAGTGAATGGCCCCCGAACACAAACATCTTCTGACCACCCCCAGTGTCCCTAAATCACCCGTAGCTTAGCTGCCTCTGGGGCGAGAGAGGGAAGGGAGGAGGGGGCTAACGGGGTGTTACAAACATCCTGTACGGTATGATAATGAAGGAATAAAACCAGTTTAAACTGGCAGATCAGACAGAAACGAGCACACAGGGACACGGACAAGGCTGGAGCAAGAAGAGAGGGGTGCTGCTGTTTGTATAAACTTAATGCACACAGCTCTGTGCACCCCCCTGAAGATTGGAGGCCTGGGCCCAGCTCGCCCATGCCAAAGGCCGGCCCTGCCCGTGGGTGAGTGCATGGTTGGCAGAGTGCTGTATTTGTTGTGATCTTATATGGGAAGCATTTTGGTGCCATGCGTGAGTGACCAGAGAGGCACTCGTATCTCGCCTCAGAGTGTGGCGCCAGAGGATGTGATTGAGAAAGAGATGTGTGAGATAGGTGCTCAATTTATCATTGTAACTATCTGACATTTAGAAGCTACTCCTACAAGGTAACTCAAGCCATGAAGCACAGGGCAGTATATGCAATCCCCCACTAAACAGACATTAATGCGTTATACTTCACTATTTATTTATTTATTTAGAGAGTTTTATATAGCGCTACTGGACCCGAGGGTATCAGAATGCTTTACAAGGTCGATATACATACACGAAATAGTTCACAGTGTGCATTAATCATGAAAATTTCAAAACATTACATCCACATGGAAAGGAGGTAGCCAAATAAGACGGCATAGCCGCGTGCAAATATTCATGGAGGATAAAAGTGGGGAGGACAGGCAAGGAGAATGAAAAGAGGATGGAGGGTATAGAGCGTTGGAGAAATAGGGGGTGAGAAACAGGAGAAGAGGAGGTTAGAGAGGTGAGAAAAGGGGTGGGGTGAAGGGAAAGAAGGGGGGCAGGAGTCGGGCAGCACTCGAATCAGAGACCTTAGGTGCCCCAGTATTTGTCGAGAAGAAGTGATTTGAGCCTTTTTTTAAAAAGAGGGTAGGAGGGGTTGCAGTGGAGATCTTTGGGGAGAGAGTTCCAAATCGTTGGGGCATTACCAGAGAATGCACAGGATTGGGTATTTTTGCATTTGAGTTTGGGAGGGATTAGGACAAGGGAGTCCGTGCTCCTAAGGGACCTAGAGCACCCAGCTTTTTGTAGTTTGTCAGCCAGATATGAAGGGGTGTTTAGGTGGAGGGCTTTGTACGCTGCGGTAACCATGTGTGTGTCAAGACCTAAAGACCTATGGACAATGTATGAGGGAAAGTGACGCTGACAATTTGCTGACAATTTGAGGTTGGGTGGGGGTGGGTTCTGGGTAGTTGGGTTCCTATATAGTTGTCCTAGCTGTAAAATACAAGGTGGCGTAGTGTAACGGATATATGTCTACTGTACTGTTGTGTAACAAGTGCTTGTGATTTGTTTGAGAAATTTTTAATAATTGCATGCAGATATCAGATGTGTCTATACTGCTGGATGTAAGTTCCTTAAATGCCAAAAAAAAAATGAAAAAAATGGAGCATATCAATAAAGCAAGATTTGAATATAAAAAAAATAATTAAAAAAAATGAAGCACAGGGCAGTATAAATGCTCAGCAAAGTGGCACAATCTGGAGGAGTGCACAGGCCCGTTCTGAGTGATCCCTAGGAAACCCACCGAACACCGATTATTGCTATATTTTACTACTAAACAAGCAGTCAGGCATGCTCTTTTGGTTCTGCTGTAACCATGGCACCGAATGTAAGACATAGCCTAAAGCGTCACTCTAATAAAAGCTGTACCCTATTGGACTTTTCTGTCTGTGATAACTTGTGTTACATTCAGCGCATTTATATGGCACATTTTCACAGTTGGTGTATGGTCCTAAAATGCTTCTGAATCTGGACATGCTAACCTCTTAGCAAGGGCATTCTCCATTCAGCTGTTGTAAACATTATATAAATACTTATAACTTATCATATGGCATTCCATACCAAGCATTGGCAAAGCCAATATATCTTGCATATGCAAGATCTATTCGCTTTGTCAATGTTTTTTAGCCATATTATACAGCAGCGCTAGCTTCAGTGTAGCATAACTGGAAAAAAAATTACGCAATATACTGTGGACAATACAGGCTGTGACATATAGCTTTTTTTTACATTACTCTCAGCTATTTGCAACATAGCTAAAAAACATTAGCAAAGCCACAAAATCTCACATAAGCAAGACCTATCGGCTTTGCCAATGCTTGTTCTGCGTGTGCACTGTTCTGGTGTGTACTGGCTCTGCACTGCTCTTGTTCTGCCCTTGTTCTTCACTGGTCTGGTTCTGCTCTAGCCATGGTTACTGGAAACAGGTATGCAGGGGTGCTGCATCACCTCCAAAATAACCACGCTGGAGTACAGAAGATGAATGAATGCTAAAGAGGTCTTTTAATTTTATTTGTATTTTGTCACATTTGCTGTGCATTTTAGGGGCAGAGTTCAAATGTCGGGATATGTCTTTTGACGAATTGCTGCTTTTTTAACATGGAGATTGGTGTTTACTTTTATTCATCTGACTGCATAATAAATACGAGAATTTTGTGATGTGAGCTATCAGACCATCTTGCTCGGGTACAGGGGGTGTAAATGGAAAGGTTGTAGGATGTTACAGTATTTTTCTAACCACAACATTTAAATACCGGAATAGATATTTAAAAAATTATCAGGAGTTAGGAAAGCACAAATGAATCACTTTAATTTTAAAGTGTGATGGGAACAGGTTTTAATATGATCAAAACTAATTAAGACCTTTTACTTGGTGATGTGCAAATGGTAAATATTGACTGAAAACTGATTTCTGCACATCATCGTTTGTGTACTATATAGATTTATCAGCAAGCCAGGTTGTCAGTCCAAATTTTGTGCCCCTTTAAATTGAAAATGTCCTTACTGAAAATGAGGGTGTGCTACCACACAAATCTATAGTAATATATTTGTGATGGGTATGCTCCAAAATGCACCACCGGCTATATATCATACCCTTACCCATGTCCTGCTGAGTGGGAGTGATTAGTCTCAACACTTGCTCTTTGTGTGGTGGTTGGATTTTCCACAATTCCTTTGACATCAGTGATATAACAGTGATGCCAGCACACCAACTCTGAAAATTGTTCTAGCACTGTTGGCTCTAGTTCTTTTGCGTTCTGTCTCAGTACTGGTCTGGTTCTAATCTATGATCATGTCCTAGTACCATGACAGGTCTGCACTGTTACAGTTCTGTTCCGTGTCTGCATTGCTTCATTGTTACAGTGGGTAAACAGACAGAATATCGAGTTGTTATTGTCAACTTGCACTAATATCGAGTGCACAACATCGGGATACAAAAATATTGACTGTTAGAATATCGTGGTACCGAGTATCGAGTCTAAGGTAAGTAACGTAGTTTTTAACAATATCGAAGTCATTAATATCCTTAGCAAAAATAAAGTTGTTAAAAATATCGTTGTTTTAGGGGCACATTAGGATGGCACCCTAAAGGAGAACGGGACCGCCCGCCATAAGGGCGGGGGTCCCGTAGGGGGAATTAGGATATGCCCGCCACAGTGGCGGGCACATCCTACATGTTTATCATTGTGGCGGGCGGTGCACTCAGCACCGCCCGCCACAATGATAAACATTTCAGCATGCATTTGCATATGCACAGCGGCAGGCACCGTGCGGTGCCTGCGGCTTTGCATATGCAAATGTGGGGGGTACCATAGGTACCCCCCATGTGCAGCCCCAACACTGACATCACCTGGGGGCCCCACAGGGTGCCCCGGCAGCAATCACCGCCTGCCTTTCCGTGGCAGCATTGCCGGCGCGGAAAGGCCCCTAAATTTAGCCATCGTAATATGGCTGGCGATGTCCATTGGACACCGCCACCATATTATTCCATTACTGCCGCGGTCGCAAGGCGACCACGGTGGTAAAGCGGCGGACGGTCTTTCCGTCCGCCGCGGTCCCCCCGCCATCCTAATATGGCAGGGGGTATCCAGGCATTGGTGTCGGGCGGATTGCCTCCACCAGGCCGGCGGTGGCCACCGCCAGCCTGGCGGAGGCAATCCGCCCGACATCATAATGGGCCCCTTAGTTAGTGTTATGTATTTTAGTATGTATTTTAAATGTATGTGTTCTATTTTTTGTCTAAGTATTGCATTTGTTTTTAGTATATGTATTACATTTTTAGAAGTTATTCTTTTTAGTATAAGTAAAGTTTGCGTTTTAGTTCCATAGCGGGTTCTGGGTTTATAGGGAAATAGGGTGAGAAGTAATTTAATTATATTTAATTAATAAATATTTTTTAGTTATTAATATTTATGTCTTTAATATTTTATGTCCTTAATTGTGGTAACTAAATTATATTATGTATTAATTGGTTGTTAATTATTATTCATTAATTGGTAACTATGTTAATTGTGTAATTTTTTTAGGAGCGGGTTGTGGGTTGATAGGGGAGTAGAGTGGGAAGTAATTTAATTTTAATGAATGAATTAATACATTTAATTACTTAATATTTATGTATTTAATATTGTTAATGGTAATTGTGGTAATTAATTTATTATTAATTGTTTATTGATTGATTGTTAATTATTATTAATTGGTAATTGTGTTACTTGTGTAATTTGTTTAGGAGCGGGTTGTGGGTTGATAGAGCAGTAGGGTGGGAAGTAATTCAATTTTAATTAATTAATATTTGTTATTAATTAATATTGATGTATTTATTTTTTGTTAATTGTGGTAAATAATTTATTTTTAATTATTTATTAATTGGTTGTTAATCATTATTAATTAATTGGTAATTGTGTTAATTGTGTACAGTTTTTTAGAAGCGGGTTGTGGGTTGATAGGGGAATAGGGTGGAAAGTAATTTAATTGTAATACTTTTTTATTTTTTTAATATATATTACTTAATTAATTAATATGTTTATTCATTTATAATTGTGTTTTTGTTGTTAATTGTGGTAATTAATTTATGTTTAATTAGTTATTAATTGATTGTTAATTATTACTAATTAATTGATAATTGTGTTAATTGTATAATGTTTTAGGAGCAGGTTGTGGGTTAATAGGGGAATGGGGTGGAAAGTAATTTAATTTTAATACTTTTTCATTTTTTTAACATAATATTTATTTAATGTTATTTTATAGTGTTTATTGTGTGATTTAATTGTTCTTTTGCTTGTTAATTGTTATCAATAAATTATTTTATTGTTAATTAATTAGGTTAATTGTGTCATGTTTTACAACATTGGTGGTGTCATTTGTAGGGGAATATGGTGGTAGGTAATTTTTTGTATAATTAAGTAATTATTTGTTAATTATATATTAAATATGCTAATTGTGGAATCATTTTGATGTATTAGTTGTAGGGTTTATTAGTCATAAATGTTGGGAAGAAATGTATTTTAAATTAAAAAACGTATTTGTTGTTAATTGTTATTAATTTATAAATGTAAAATTAGTTATGGAATTTGTGTCAATATTTTTAGGTGTGTGTTTTGGTGTTTGTTGTGGTACAGGATGGAAAGTAATTTAGTTTAAATAAATTAATCAATAGTTGATTATTAATATTGTATTATTCATTTATACATATGTTGGGTAATTATTTTGTTTTTATTTTGTTTGTGGCTTTAGATTGAATAGATTTAATCTTTAGTTTTAGCCCCTCCGCTTTCTAACACTTTCCCTACTGTTGCATTAACTGGAGTGGGAATAGTAATTTATTCCCCTATGCTATCCAACACTTTCCCTACTGTTGCACTCGCTGGAGTGGCATTAGTAATTTTTACCCCTTCACTATCCAGCCCTTTTCCTACTGTTGCACTTGCTGGAGTGGGTAATGTAAATTATTCCCCTCCGCTATCCAACACGTTCCCGACTGTTGCACTTGCTGGAGTGGGAATAGTAATTTTTACCCCTACGCTATCCAACACTTTCCCTGCAGTTGTACTTGTTGGAGTGGGAATAGTAATTTTTACCCCTCCGCTATCCGACATTTTCCCTATTGTTGCAGTTATTGGAGTACGAATAGTAAATTATTCCCCTTCACAATCCAATACTTTCCCTACTGTTGTACTTGCTGGAGTGGGAATAGTAAATTATTCCCCTCCTCTATCCAACACTTTCCCCACTGTCGCATTTGCTGGATTGGGAATAGTCATGTTTACCCCTATGCTATCCAACACTTTCCCTACTGTTGCACTCGTTGGGGTGAGAATAGTAACTTTTACCCCTCCGCTATCCAACATTTTCCCTACTGTTGCACTTCCTGGAGTGGGAATAGTAAGTTATTGCACTACACTATCCAACACTTTCCCTACTATTGCACTTAAGGGAGTGGGAAGAGTAAATTATTCCCCTCCGCTATCCAACACTTTCCCTACTGTTGCACTTGCTGGAGTGGGAATAGTAGATTATTCCCCTCCGCTATCCAACACTTTCCCTACTGTTGCACTCGCTGGAGTGGGAATAGGAATTTTTCCCCCTTTGCTATTCAACACTTTCCCTACTGTTGCATTCGTTGGAGTGGGAATGGAAATTTTTACCCTTAGCTATCCAACATTTTCGCTACTGTTGCACTCCCTGAAGTGGGAATAGTAAGTTATTCCCCTACGCTATCCAACACTTTCCCTACTGTAGCATTTATTGCAGTGGGAATAGTAAGGTATTCCCCTCTGTATCCAACACTTTCCCTACTGTTGCACTTGCTGGAGTGGGAATAGTAAATTATTCCCCTCCGCAATCCAACACTTTCCATACTGTTGCACTCGCTGGAGTGGGAATGGTAATTTTCACCCCTCCGCTATCAACATTTTCCCTACTGTTGCACTCCCTGGGTAGGAATAGTAAGTTATTCCCCTATGCTATCCAACAATTTCCCTACTGTTGCAGTTATTGGAGTGGGAATAGTAAATTATTCCCCTCCACTATCCAACACTTTCCCTACTGTTGCACTTGCTGCGTTGGGAATAGTACTTTTTTTCCCTTCGCTATCCAACACTTTCCCTACTGTTGCACTCATTGGAGTGGGGATAGTAAATTATTCCCCTCCGCTATCCAACGCTTTCCCTACAGTTGCACTCGCTGGAGTGGGAATAGTAATTTTTACCCCTCCGCAATCCAACACTTTCTGTACAATTGCACTAGCTGGAGTGGGAATAGTAAATTATTCCCCTCCGCTAACCAACACTCGCTGGAGTGGGAATAGTAATTTTTACCCCTACGCTATCCAAAACCTTCCCTACTGTTGCACTCGTTGGAGTGGGAATAGTAATTTTTACCACTCCGCTATCCAACATTGTCCCTACTTTTGCACTCCCTGGACTGGGAATAGTAATTTATTCCCCTACGCTATCCAACACTTTTCCTACTGTTGCACTCCCTGGAGTGGGAATAGTAATTTATTCCCCTCCGCTATCAAACATTTTCCCTACTGTTGTACTCCCTGGGGTAGGAATAGTAATGTATTCCCCTATGCTATCCAACACTTTCCCTACTGTTGCACTTAGTGGAGTGGGAATAGCAATTTATTCCCCTACGCTACCCAACACTTTCCCTACTGTTGCACTCGCTGGAGTGGGAATAGTAATTCATTCACCTCCACTATCCAATACTTACCCTGCTGTTGAAGTTAATGTAGTGTAAAATGTAGTTTTAAAAATTAATAAATATTTTAAAATGTTATTGTATAATATATATATTTGTTTTTTATGTTACAGGTGTATGTGTATATATATATATATGTGTGTGTGTGTGTGTATTTATTATTGTTAATATATTTGTAACATTTTATAATTGTATAAAATAATTATTTATTAATTATTATTAAGTAAATATATATTACTTTATATATGTATGTTTGGTATTCAATTCAATACAATGAAACTTTATTTCCGTTTTGAATTTACACACCATAAAAGTTACACAAATACAGCGAGATAAAATTAATTATGGAAAAAAGCCAACATTAAGATACAATCAATACTTAGGGGGTCTTTAGGATGGCGGGCGGACTTTGCCTGCCTGCCATCCTGACGGGGATTGGGACCGCCCGCCATAAGGGCGGGGGTCCCGTGGGGGGCATTAGGATGTGCCCACCACAGTGGCGGGCACATCCTGCATTTCTAGCATTGTGGCAGGCGGTCCTCTCAGCAACGCCCGCCACAATGTTAGAAATGCATTTCAGCATTTGCATAAACAAAGCGGCAGGCACCGCTTTGTTTATGCAAAGCGGTGTGCAGCCCCCACCCCTCCTTCACACTGGGGGCCCGCAGGGGGCCCCCAGAGTGAAGACCGCATACCTTTCCGACATTGTAAAATGCCCATTGTAATATGGCTGGCGGTGTCTGATAGACACCGCCACCATATTATTCCTTTTCCGCCCCGGCCGCAAGGCGACCGGGGCGGAAAAGCGGCGGACTGTCTTTCCGTCCGCCGAGGTCCCCCGCCATACTAATATGGCGGGGGTGGAAACGAGTGAGGATGTTGGGCCGATTGCCCCCGTCAGGCTGGCAGTGGCTACTGCCAGCCTGGCGGGGGCAATCCGCCTGACATCATAATGGGCCCCTTAGTTTACAACAATTTGTAAACAGTGCATTTTTTGTTAATCTATGTAGCAGCATACAGTTTTTAAAATGCTTTTGAGAGAAATTCATTATAAGTCCAAGGATTTTCTATATTTGACAACTGATTTTAAAAATTCTAGTACAAAAAGGATACAATCACTATATATTAATTGTAAATACATCATGGCTGGCCTAATCTGATAAAAGTTAAGTTTTTTTAAAAGAGGGACCAGATAGCGTTTGCGGGGAAATTCATACAAATTGCATAAAAACATAAAATGCAGCATATCCTGTGGAGACTTTCTGTATGTTTGATATATTTTCACATTACATGTATTATTTATAATTGTTAACATTTTCTAATAATTTGAAATATTTTTTATTAAGTTATATCTATTAATTTATTTTACTTTTTTGTTATACATTTTTTTAAAACTATCGTTTTTTTACTTCGATATTTTTAACAACTATGTTTGATATCTCGATATTTTAGTAATTACCATTATGTAGATAGGATGTTGATATTTTTGACATAGATATTTATGTCCCGATATTTTAGGAACACAATATTTTGTCCACCTATATTTTGTCAGTGATTCATTGCAGTAGTTGGTTCTTCTCCAATGGCGCACTCCCATCATTATGCTCACCTTTGTTCTAGGTCTGCGCTTTTCTGGTTTTGCTCCTATTGCACACTATTGTTTCTTTGTTCTAGCTCTGCGCTTTTCTGGTTTTGCTACTATTGCACACTCCTGTGCCTTTGTTCTAGCTCTGCACTTTTCTGGTTTTAATCCAATTGTGCACTCTTGTGTCTTTGTACTAGTTCTGCACTGTTCTGGTTTTGCTCCTGCTGTGCACTCTTGTGTCTTTGTTCATGCTCTGCACTGTCTTGGTTTTCCTCTTGCTGTGCACTCTTGTGTCTTTGTTCTAGCTCTTCTCTGTTCTGGTTTTGCTCCTGCTGTGCACTCTTGCATCTTTGTTCTAGCTCTGCATGGTTGTGGTTTTGCTCCTGCTGCATACTCATGTATCTTTGTTCTAGATCTGCGCTATTCTGGTTTTGCTCCTGCTGTGCACTCTTGTGTCTTTGTTCATGCTCTGTGTTGTTCCTGTTTTGCTATTGTTGTTCACTTTTGTATCTTTGTTCTAGCTCTGCTCTCTTCTGGTTTTGCTCCTGCTGCGAACTCTGTGTCTTTGTTCTAGCTCTGCTCTGTTGCTGCACACTCTTGTGAGTTTATTCGAGCTCTATTCTGATTTTGCTTCTGCTGCACACACGTGTCTATGTTTTATCTCTGAGCTGTTCTGGTTTTGTGCCTGAAGAGCACAATTGGGTCTTTCTTCTAACTTTGCACTGTTCTGGTTTTGCTCCTCCTGCATACACTTGTGTATGTGTTCCTGCTCTGCATTGTTCTGGTTGTGTTCCTGCTGTGTACTCTTATGTCTTTGTTCTAGCTTTGCACTGTTCTAGTTTTGTTCCTGCTGTGCACTCTTGTGTATTTGTTCCAGCTCTACACTGTATGGTTTTGCTCTTATTGTGCACAATTGTCTTTGTTTTTCCTCTTCGCTGTTCTGGTTATGCTCCTGCTGTGCACTCTTGTATCTTTGTTCTATCGCTGCTCTGTTGCTGCGCACTCTTGTGTGTTTGCTCTAGCTCTGCTCCTGCTGCACACTCTTATGACTAAGTTTTAGCTTGCTACTGGTGAATACACTTGTGTCTTGGTCCTAGCTCTGCACTGTTAAGGATTTCTTCCTGCTGCACAATCTTGTGTCTTTGTTCTAGCTCTGCGCTTTTCAGGTTTTGCTCCTATTGCACACTCTTGTTTCTTTGTTCTAGCACTGCGCTTTTCTGGTTTTGCTCCTATAGCACACTCTTGTGTCTTTGTTCTAGTCTGCACTTTTCTGGGTTTGCTCCTATTGTGCACTCTTGTAACTTTGTTCTAGCTCTGTGCTTTTCTGGTCTTCTTCTTTCGGTGCACTCTTGTGTCTTTGTTCTAGCTCTTCGCTGTTCTTGTTTTGCTCCTGCTGTGCATTCTTGTGTCTTTTTTCAAGCTCTGCGCTGTCCTATTTTTTTCTCCTGCTTTGCACTCTTGCGTCTTTGTTCTAGCTGGTTGTGGTATTGCTCCTGCTGCACACTCTTGTATCTTTGTTCTAGATCTGCTCTTTTCTGGTTTTGCTCCTGCTGTTCACTTTTGTGTCTTTCTTCATGTTCAGTGTTGTTCTGGTTTTGCTCTTGCTGTTCACTTTTGCATCTTTGTTCTAGCTCTGCTCTCTTCTGGTTTTGCTCCTGCTGCGCACTCTGTGATTTTGTTCTAGTTCTGCTCTGCTGCTGTGTTTGTTCTAGCTCCACTTTTTTTTTGCTCCTGCTGCACAGTCTTGTGTCTATGTTTTAGCTCTGCGCTGTTCTGGTTTTGTGCCTGATGAGCACAATTGTGTCTTTCTTCTAGCTCTGTGCTGTTCTAGTTTTGCTCCTGCTCAATACACTTGTGTATGTGTTCCTGCTCTGCATTGTTCTGGTTTTGTTCCTGCTATGCACTCTTTTCCCTTTGTTCTAGCTCTGAGCGGTTGTGGTTTTGCTCCTGCTGGGCACTCTTTTGTCTTTTTTCTAGCTCTTCGCTGTTCTGGTTTTGCGCCTGCTGTGCACTCTTGTGTCTTTGTTCAAGCTATGCACTGTCCTGTTTTTTCTCTGGCTGTGCACCCTTGTGTCTTTGTTCTAGCTCCACATGGTTGTGGTTTATCTCCTGCTGCTCACTCTTGTATCTTTTTTGGAGCACTGCTCTGCTCTGGTTTTGCTCCTGCTGCGCACTCTGTGTCTTTGTTCTTGCTCTGTTCTGTTGCTTCATACACATGTGTGTTTGTTCTAGCTCTGCCCTGTTTTTGCTCCTGCTGCACATTCTTGTGTCTATGTTCTAGCTCTGTGCTTTTCTGGTTTTCTTCTTTCGGTGCACTCTTGTGTCTTTGTTCTAGCTCTTCGCTGTTCTTGTTTTGCTCCTGCTGGGCATTCCTGTGTCTTTATTCAAGCTCTGCACTGTCCTGTTTTTTTCTCCTGCTTTGCACTCTTGCGTCTTTGTTCTAGCTCTACCTGGTTGTGGTATTGCTCCTGCTGCACACTCTTGTATCTTTGTTCTAGATCTGCTCTTTTCTGGTTTTGCTCCTGCTGTGCACTCTTGTGTCTTTCTTCATGTTCAGTGTTGTTCTGGTTTTGCTCTTGCTGTTCACTTTTGCATCTTTGTTCTAGCTCTGCTCTCTTCTGGTTTTGCTCCTGCTGCGCACTCTGTGTTTTTGTTCTAGTTCTGCTCTGTTGCTGTGTGTTTGTTCTAGCTCCACTTTTTTGTTGCTCCTGCTGCACAGTCTTGTGTCTATGTTTTAGCTCTGCGCTGTTCTGGTTTTGTGCCTGATGAGCACAATTGTGTCTTTCTTCTAGCTCTGTGCTGTTCTAGTTTTGCTCCTGCTCAATACACTTGTGTATGTGTTCCTGCTCTGCATTGTTCTGGTTTTGTTCCTGCTGTGCACTCTTTTCCCTTTGTTCTAGCTCTGAGCGGTTGTGGTTTTGCTCCTGCTGGGCACTCTTGTGTCTTTGTTCTAGCTCTTCGCTGTTCTGGTTTTGCTCCTGCTGTGCACTCTTGTGTCTTTGTTCAAGCTATGCACTGTCCTGTTTTTTCTCTGGCTGTGCACCCTTGTGTCTTTGTTCTAGCTCCACATGGTTGTGGTTTATTTCCTGCTGCTCACTCTTGTATCTTTTTTCGAGCACTGCTCTGCTCTGGTTTTGCTCCTGCTGTGCACTCTGTGTCTTTGTTCTTGCTCTGTTCTGTTGCTTCATACACATGTGTGTTTGTTCTAGCTCTGCCCTGTTTTTGCTCCTGCTGCACATTCTAGTGTCTATGTTTTAGCTATGTGCTATTCTGGTTTTGTGCCTGATGAGCACAATTGTGTCTTGTTTCTAGGTCTGCACTGTTCTGGTTTTGCTCCTGTTGCGTACACCGGTGTCCTTATTCTAGCTCTGCGCTGTTCTGGTTTTCTTCCTGCTGCAAATCTTGTGTCTTTGTTCTAGCTCTGTGCTTTTCTGGTTTAGCTCCTATAGCGCACTCTTGTGTCTATGGTCTAGCTCTGCCCTGTTTAGGTTTTGCTCCTGCTGTGCACTCTTGTGTCTTTCGCACAAAGGTCTTCTCCGAGCACTCAATATACAATAAATCAATGCTGTCTGGCGTGTGTACGGATACAGAATACAGAAGCATGGACTAACTGTGCCAACTGAGGAATATTAACTTGAAGAGAGACTGTACATGGACAGTATTGATTTATTGTATATTGAATGCTCGGAGAAGACCTTTGTGTGATATTATCATCTGCATCTGTGGATAGTTTATCTGCATTTGTGGACTGTGGTGGGGTTGTTTGGTAACCAACCTCTCTTCCCCTTTGGAGCACCATACTTTACTTTCCCCGATCAGCTGAGCGCCCTTTCATATTTCTGGTTACCATTTAATTTAGGATTCACTCTTGTGTCTTTGTTCATGCTCTGCGCTGTCCTGGTTATTCTCCTGCTGTGCACTCGTGTCTTTGTTCTGGCTCTGCGTAGTTGTGGTTTTGCTCCTGCTGCGCACCCTTATATCTTTGTTCTACCTCTGCGCTGTTCTGGTTTTGCTCTTTGCTGCACACTCTTGTCTCTTTGTTCAAGCTCTGCGCTGTTCTGGTTTTGTTCCTGCTATGCACCCTTGTGTTTTTGTTCATGCTCTGCGCTGTCCTGGTTTTGCTCCTGCTGTGCACTATTGTGTCTTTGTTTTAGTTCTGTGTGGTTGTGGTTTTGCTCCTTCTAAGCAACCTTATGTCTTTGTTCTACCCCTGCACTGTTCTGGTTTTGCTCTCTACTGCACACTCTTGTGTCTTTATTCTAGCTCTGTGCTGTTCTGGTTCTTCTCTTGCATTTCACTCTTATATCTTTGTTCTAGCTTCTCTGTTCCGGTTTTGCTTCTGCTGCGCACTCTTGTGTCTTTGTTCTAGCTCTCCTCTGTTGCTGCGCACTCCGGTGTGTTTGTTCTAGCTCTGCTCTGTTTTTCCTCCTGCTGCACACTCTTGTGTCCATGTTTTAGCTCTGCGCTGTTCTGATTTTCTGCCTGATGAGCACAATTGTGTCTTTCTTCTAGCCTTGCTTTGTTCTGGTTTTCCTCCTGCTGTGTACTCTTGTGTCGTTGTTCTAGCTCTGTGGGTTGTGGTTTTGCTCCTGCCTAGTATGGCTGTGTCTTTGTTCTAGCCTTGCGCTGTTCTGGTTTTCCCCTGCTGCGCACTCTTGTGTCTTTGTTCTAGCTCTGCACTTTTCTGGTTTTCCTCCTGCTGTGCACTCTCATGTCTTTGTTCTAGCTCTGCGTGGTAGTGGTTTTTGCTCCTGCTGTGCACACTTGTGTCTTTGTTGTAGCTCTGCAGCGTGTGATCACAGATCACTTCTATTTCCCTTTTTAAAAAGATTCCCTCGTTTTGTTTTCCTCCTTTGACACTCAGTGCTGTTTTGGTGCAAGCATTTTCGTAACCCTCCTTCGCTCTATTATGTTCTGCACTGTTAAGAAGTGATGATGAAAGAAAGGAAACTACACGAATGGTGCAGGGAGGAAAGACCCAATGTCTTTTGAAAACACAAAGTAGAAATTCACCTCTCAAACGAAATCCGGCAGTACAAGCATCCTTTACTCGAAGGAGCCATTCTGATTGGCTAGCCGCTTCCATGATGCAGGCTCTGCTGAGACGTGTCACTAGGGCGTGTTAGTCTGATTACATCAACGTCCCTGCACGTCACCAGAATCACCATACACTCACAGCAATCGATCTAAAAGTTGAGAACGAGTCGGGTCTTCTGTAATTTATAAGCAATGATGGTCTAACTACAAAATAACTTCAAACACAAAATTATTTATTTTCATAACTTTGAGCTTATGTGACACAGTAACACGTTTTAGGCAAAATTAGAGTTTGGTTTAGGGTAAGTGGCCATTGTGCCTATTAACAGTTGCCAAAGGAACAAAGAAAAAATACAAAAAAAGCTTATGTATAAATGGATTCTTCTTGTTTTAAAGCACATTATTAGCTTTAACTGTCGGTGTGTCGGTGGTTGTACCAAAAGCAACATGGTTAAAAATAATCAAACAAAACAGACAAAGAATCCTACACAAATGGAAAGCATCATTCTTCAAATCATCTCCCCACCCACCCCTGCAATCTGGTATTAATTTGCAAGCCTAAGGGCTCCTCCTGTGGCAGAATGGGATCGCATCGAGCAGTTAAAAATGTACACATTTCTCAAAAATTTGAAAAGCGAGAGTACTGGGGCGGGGGGCGGTGATCGGAAACTTGATCAAATGCCTACCCTTTCAGCTGCGGCGACCGACTTCGCCAATTTATAATTTAAAACGTTGCGAGTGTTTACATATATGTATATATGTTCCTAATGAGTATTGTCTGGGGATGAGGTCATGAAATTAGCTGCATCTCGGACATCTGGTTCAACTCAGCAGAATGAAGAACTGTGAAAGCTGAAAAAAACACAAGCAGCCCCCGCCGCTGCCCTGCATTCACCCTGCCTCCCCTCCGTCCTAGGGGGCTGTCGCCAGACTGCAGAGACGTCCTGCCTCTCACAATGAAGACAAAGTCTAGGTTCCTCCCATTTTCACGCCCCCGATAAACAGATTGCCAACAGTGACTACAATTCCCGACAGCCCCATTGTGCACGAGACATGGGCGTAGTGAAAACAAAGGACGGGCCAGCTAGAACAGACATTCAGGCGGCCATCATGAAGAGGAGCCATGCGAATTGTTTCCAACAGCGGGTTCGATAGGTGGGCTAGGATGCTCATATTTTGCAACTTACTCGAGCAGAAATAGTCAATATTTTTGAATCACTGTCAGAAACAAAGAATATTGTTATAAAAAAATAGAACTCTGTATAACATTTTATCTGTTATAAAAATTAATGAAAGTGAATGACTGAAACACGCGTCTACTTGAATGGTGTCCACCTATTTAGAACATTCAGTGTTCTTATTTCACGCCAATCTTCTGTATGCTTTAGTTTCACATATAGTTTCCTTGAATTGACAATGCGTTGAATGCCGTCGTTTGCTACGCACTACCCTAGTCCGTCTTCTAGCTCAGAGCAAGGCTCCTCCGCTCGTCCGAGTCCGACTCGAAAGGAGCGCGCGATTGCAGCCTATAGATCCAATGGGATTGACGTAGAAGTGGGTCCTTAGAAGTTAGAACGCAGATGCTTATAGAACATGTTCTTACTATTCTGGGGCGCCGTTTCATATGTAACGCTTCTGAACTTAGTGCTCAGCTGCATTCTTCCAGAATAGTCCCCATTTTAATATGTCTTGCCTTTAGATACCCACCGAACTTTGCGCCCTTGTTTGTCTTTAGGTGTCCGGCTCAAGTCAAAAGTGGTTTGTATGTGACGTGGGTCTGTGTTCCTATTCAATGTCGGGCTGAAGAGAGTCTCGGATTCAAGATTCTGATTTACTGTAGCTTTATTTATTGTTTGGTGATTACATTGAAGTTTTGATTTTTTTGTTTTTTTATGCCAGTGTCACACATATGCCTGCTTTCAAGGCTCCGTATGAAACTGTTGCCTTGTTATGGCACAATTTCACATCATGTGTGTAATTGTTACTTTGTTTCAGTGTACTTTGCTAGTTTATTGAAGGTCATTTGTGTCTGTTTTCAGTGCAATGTGATGAATTACATTGTAGCAACACAAGGCTGGCTGGGAAATTTTGCCTAATTTTTTTTATAATCCGATACATTGTATTATTTGTTGCAAGGCAGATGCTTGCTTGGGGAAGTGTTTATGCAAGCAGCTGCCTTGATTTATTTCGGTACCATTTAAAGGGACAACCGTTCTTTTCTATGAGCCGTTTTTTAAATGTATTAATACATTTTACATAAGTTGTTCAAAAAAAATATTGTGGCGGTTCAATTACAATCTCTTTAATTCCTGCGGATGGCCGATTCCATTTCCAGCAAGGGGAATTATGTGATCATGATGGCAAAAAAAATGATGAAGAAATATTACATTTCCCTTAATTGACACGAAGGAGATGAGTTTGGCGGGACTTCATTTCTGCAGGAACATTATGATTTGATGTAAATGTGGCAGAACCATATTGTGGCTTCTGTGGGAAGCCCAAGTAAGAGGCCTTATGATGATTATGTTCACAGAGTTTTCAGTGAATACTGGGAAAATGACAAATATTACACTGATGTTTATTTTAAGTCCTGAAAAGATTAAAACTGAGGATAAGCATCATATTGTTATTTTGGATGTGGGAGGTATTCTCATGTTTGAGTTTGGGCTTATTCAATCAGCACCCGAATTCAGAGAAGTGTGCTCCTCTGCTGTTTATTGGTTGAATACATAGGTGAAAGATAAAACATTCGATGGACAAGAGTGTTAGATTTAAAATGAGGGTGGAGTGCCCCAGGCCAATAATATCTGAGGTTGTGCCATAACATTGGTATCGGAAGACAAAATAGTAAAATTTTTCAGCAACTGTGGGAAGGACCATAGAAAAGGTGTGGATAGGGTATGTACTCTACTCGTGCCAAGATACATTAATGGATACTAGTATTTAGATTCAAGTACCTTCCATTTGGTTTATCTTCTGCTCCTTGGTGCTTTACCAAGTTGATGAGGCCTCTAGCGATGACCATCCGAATACAGGGAAGTATGTGGACAATATTATAAGCCTGAGACAGGATAGAGGTAGGTTGGGAAAGCAAGTTCAATGGGCCACATTGTTGATTGTCTTTTGGTTTCATTATCAGTGTTGACAAATTGGAGTTTGATCATTCTTGGTGCTTTCTTTTGGATTCTGAAAAAGAGGTTGCCTGAAGCAAAGTTAGAGATGAAAAAGGAGGAGTTGAGGGTGATGAAACATCAGATTTCTCTTTGCCAGTTGGTTCAGCTGTTGGGCCTGCTCTCATCCTCAATTCATTTTATTTTTTCCACGACTCTATTATTACAGGGCTCTTCAGTGCCTGAAGATAAGACACATTCAGAGAGTTCTAGAATACTCTCAAACAGACCCTTAAGATCAGGAGTCAAAAGTGGAGATAATTTGGTGGCCAACTTATATAGACCCATTTAATAGGCAAGCAACCTTTCCTACATCCCCATATATTGTCTTAGAATTAGATGCAAGCCTGATGGCCTTGTGCACAAAATGGGTCAGTTACTCGAATGCAGAAGGATGGTCCAGGGAGAATCCTTAATGCACATAAGTTGTTTAGAGCTTCTTTCAGACTTCTTTGCATTTCAAGCCTTTGCACAAAAACTGGGTCAAATTTGGGACCCTCCTTTGCATGGACAGCATTATAGTAGCCAACTTTATAAATAGACTGAGAGGAACAATGTCAAAGCTATTGGCAGGTCTAGCCAAATCCATCTGGGAATTTTGTCTACAGAGGAAAAGATGTCTTGTGGCATAATACCTTTCGGGGGTCAAACAATACAGTTGCAGATTGGTATTCAAGGACCATATACAACAGCAGCACGTGCTATCTGTATATCCAAGTATTGCAGACTCTGAACAAGACATGTGGACCTTTCAATGTATACCTCTTTGCATCCCACTTGACCTTTCAGGAGAATTTTTATAGCTGGTGACTGGATCCATAAACTCTAGCAATAAATGTTTTTCCTCAGGATTGGTCCAGTCAGAATCTTTAGACTCCCCCCCCCCCCCCTCCACCCCCCATTTATCATTATTTATAGATGTTTTCCCAGAATTTCAGGCAGTTTACAGAGGTCACATTGCCAACTCCATTGTGGAGGGCACAGCCTTGGCTCCCTTCAATCCTAGAATTGTCAGTCAATTGCCAAATACTTATTCCAACCTTTCCCAAGCTGTTGAGGTACCCTCTGGAGCAGTTTTCCAATTTGGTCTTGGAGGGCACACCCACTCTTATAGCATGGAGCCTTTTGGGGGTGCTCACAGGCATGCCGGGCCTTTTGGAATCCGCTTCTACTTATACAATAACGTCATGGGTTAAAGGTACATGTGTTTATATGTCTGCATTGGATACTTGGAGGAGTTGGTGTATGGGAAGAGCTATCAATCCCATTTTTGCTGATGTCAGAAGTATTGATGGTCTGACATCCTTTGCAGTGGAACATAAGGACATAATTAATAATGCATAAATTGAAGCTATATTAGCAGGACATCAGAACGTTGAAGGGAAACTGGTATGAGATCACCTGCTGGTTTGTAATTGTCTGTTATTAGGTGTACCCATTTACCTAAGCCTACATATTCTAGTTTATGGGATGTAGAGAAGGTTGTAAACCTTTTTCCATCATGGGAGGCCAATGACAGATTATCCTTAAAACTTTTTAAAGAAAATTGGTAATGTTATGTTTGGTTTCTTTTCAAAGGGCATCAGATGTTAGAGTGCTAGATATTTCTGCCATGCATTTTTCTTCTGTGGGGTTCATTCTACTATATCAAGATATACCAGAAATGCATCAACTTTCATCTAGTTCCCTGCCCACATTCTGCAACCATGATTGCATAAGGTGACATGTATCACGCAGCACGTACACGTAACAGAGAGTTTGAGGACATCTGTTCTGCAACGTTTGATAACTTTGCACAAACAATGTTAGCCTCAGTCTTCTACTCATAGTTGGTAGGTTAAAAGTATAATAAGGGTAGACACAGATTATGTTGGGGCTCTCTCAGCAATGGGTTCAATGTCTTCTACAGTTTTGTGTGCTGAAGCAAGGTTGACAGAAATTATATGAGAACTGCAGATTTGCCAAGTGTATCTACATTCAAAACTTTCTATGGAAATTCTTTGAGCATGTGGCATTAGCAGTTGTGCAAATGCTTTTAACCTGCATAACAGAGCCTCCTATCTTGTAATACAATTGCACGTTCTCCTAGATAATATTGAAGGAGAGAGCTGAAAACAAAGGAGGCAAACATCCTCTGATGTTAGTTAGCACTCCCTATGGCTGATGGTAGTATATCTCTGTGATTTACTTCTAACTTCAGTCTCGACTAGCCAAGACAGGGGTTCAGCATCTAACCATACTCTGGGTGGACAACGGCATGTGTAGCAGGCTGAACATTCACCCTGGAAGAGGACGACAAAGGAAAGTAGTTATTTGGCTTCTTCTTGGTTTTCGGCTACTGTTCATGACTTTTCATTTTGTTTTCGCCTACTATAGACTCTGACTTATCAAGAAAAAAAGGACATCCTGGATGTACTACTACTGTTTATAGGTATGGATGTCATTTGTTTCTGTTAGCAACGTTCTGCCCATGGGAACAGAATTAAGGGAGTTGTCGTTTTCTTTTAAGTGCTGTGCAAAATAAAGCAACAAAGGAAATTGAAAACTATTTGCCTCCTTTGTGTTTAATAAAATCAGGACTCCTCTCCAGTATTATCTAAGACAATCTGCTATTCTAAACACAGTCATTTAAGATATTCTTTACTTCTAGCGCCCCATTGAATTTGGCAAACTACTTTTGTTTCTTGAAGTCTCTTGAGACTGTTGCAGAATACTCTCTTACTTCACTCCCTTGGAAAGTGTTTTCTGGTATTTCTTATGTTTCTAACCCCCATTCACCTCCACTTTAGTGTTGGATTTCTTTTTGTTGTGTTTTTTTTAGATTCTAGATGAATTTAGGTTATTTTGATTCATTTTTATTTTATTATACGTAACTGATGCAGCACAGATCTAGCTCCAAGGAGAACCCAAGCCATTTTCAGAAACATTTACATTCCATCAGAAGAATTTAGAACACATGTCTGTCCACACCAGACAATAAGATGCAGGAGAACAAGGTATGCTATTTCAGAAGCATGGTTACAAATAGGGGAGATGAGTTTGAGGCACATAATTGCGAAATTTCTAGACCACACACTATACCATTTTTTAGTTTATACTAGACATATTTCCAGTTCAAATTAAATCAAATTATGGTGTTTCATCATCCAGGCAACTCAAACTGAATATGCAAATTGTCGTATAGGTAAATTGTATACATAGGGTCAGAGAAAACACATTTGTAAGGCAAGCAAATTAATTTGTGGGAGAGGTGTGACGCCGCGGCAATAGCTTGCTTAATCTTCCCGACGGCCCCCGGCGCCTAGAGACCCTAACGGGTGATTGTGCGCTATACAAATGTGGATTATTATTATTATTATTTATTGTTCAAAATATCCTTAAATTCATATGTATTAGAATCAACAAGAAATAGGTCTCATGCTTTTCAGTGAAGGGAAGGCCCAGTGAGGCATGATAAAGGAGTGGAAAACAGTGCATCACCATTAAAAAGAACTATGACTTCTGTCGATATTAATTTAAACAATAGACGGAGTCTATAAAATTACTTTTTGACCTTCGTTATTCTGAGGTCATCATCAGGACTGAGCAAGAGCGCTCTGATTCTATGGATCAGGAATGATATCAAGAAGTATCAATAAAGAATCGGGTAGGGTGCAGCTAAGTTGCCTGTCAAAGAAGGCCCCGGCCAGTGATGGACAGCAGAAGAAGACTGTGATGAAGGTCTGGCACTTCAAGGCCAGCTGGCCTGAGGTGGAGGCATGAAAATTAGTTAGATGCAGGGGTGTTTAAGCGATAGTTAGAATTATAGAGTGTTCAGCAATGAGCGGTTCATCTAGTTGACAAATGTAGTACAGGAAATGGATACTGTTAAGTAATGTGAGAATTGCGTACTGATCAGCAAGGAAGTCTACAAAAGCAGGGCCCAAATGTCAATTCTGCTTTGTAATATGGGGTATCCAAGTATAAAGCCTCGCAGGAGCTTGTATGAACCCCGGAGGACTCTGATTCATACTGGCTCCTGGGAGGCTTTATGTGGTCACTATTGTTTTCCTGTATATATTTACGGTCCGAGGCACAGGAAGAGAATGGGATTTATCCAGAAACCGGTGATTTTATTGATTAGGTACTGTTAGGGACTTAATCAAGGTCATTAGATTTCAGGTTTACCAATGGCCCACATCTCCTAAACTTGGGTATTCTACTATGTCCTATTGTTCTACAATGCTCTGGAATTGCTGGAAGGCACAGCTTACGTTTCTATACTTTCTTAGAAGACATGTACTTGAGTACATCTTTAGCACTTACATCCTAATAAATTTTGAAGTTTCAATAGCCTTCAAAATGTATAATTCTATGGAATTTGGTGTTTTAATTTCTAATTTTTACAGAATTGCTTTAGTGCACTTGAGTCTGCTAGGCCTAGAACAGTATTAAAACCTATAGTAAAACACTTGACAATGCAAAAGATGTAACAGAAAAACGAAAGGCCCGCTGTTCAAGGAGGAGTTGTTATTCAGTGATGTCGGGAAAGTAAAGGATACAGAGTCAAATGGATGGACTGGTAAGTAAAGAAAGTAAAATATGGATAACAATTAAACACTTTATAAACAATTAGTTTCCTTTTTCTAAAAACGAATCTTATAACCTATATGACCAATGGATTATTAGTATTATACGTTCCTATCATTTTGAAGTCTGTTTAATGGATTGTAAGTGGGGTAGTGGGATATTTACTCTGTATATATTTTTTTAATGTTATAATATTTTAATGTTTTGTGGACCTGCAATTTTAGTGCTGTATCAATTTCTAAATGTTATCATGCCGTTTTATTTTATATTTCTGCGCTTTTATGACTGTTATTATCACGGTCGAATAAAGCTTTTTGATTGATTCATTGGATTGTAAGTGTGACATGATTAGTTAAAAACAGGGGGTACAATACTTTTAGGTTATTATGTCATTATGTTGGTGGGTGTCTTTATTGGCTAATTTTTTAGCTTGAAAGTAGAAAAGTCAATTTTATCAATTAAAGAATCTAGGAGTATATGTATGAACAAGCCCTTTTGCGATTCCGTAATAGCGATGTTTAGCGAATCGCTATTAAGGACTCGCAAAATGCCATGTATGTAGGAATCACAATAATAATTGTGATTCCTTAATATTCCTTAATTGCGAATCACAAATTGCGATTCGCAATTAAGGAATACCTTCCCATTCCTTCCTATGGGCCTAGACGCCCAACTTGAAGTTAGTGGTAATTTGCGATTTCTTCGGGCAAAATCGCACAACTTGGGGGCATATGTATCAAGCCCTTTTCTCGTTCGCAAATGGGGCGATTCTCAGAATCGGCCCGTTTGCGAACGGGAAAAAGCCCTTTGGGATGTATTATCCCAAAACGCCATGTAATATAGGGAATTGCAAAATTTGTGATTCCCTATTTTGCGAATGCATTTAAGGAATCGCAATTTGCAATTCCTTAAATGCAATGCAGGAAGCACCCAAGTTGTGCAATTTTGCCGTAAGAAATCGCAAATTATCACCAACTTCAAGTTGTTGGTAATTTGTGATTTCTTTGAAAAATTCACCTTTTTGCATTTTTCAAAGTGGCATATGGTGCACATACATGCCCTAAGGGCATGTATGTGCGCCTCATGTGCACATATACATATTTCAGGGTTGCAACAGGGTGTCCTTTTGACACTCTTGCACCCTTGAAATTGCATTTGCAATTTGCGAGTACCTAAAGGGTACTCACAAATTGCGAATGTCTTCCCATGAATAGGAAGGTATTCCTTAATTGCGAATCGCAATTTGTAATTCGCAATTAAGGAATATTAAGGAATCACAATTATTATTGCGATTTCTAAATACATAGCATTTTGCGAGTCCTAATAGCGATTCGCTAAAAATCGCTATTAAGGAATTGCAAAAAGGTGTTTTCATACATATGCCCCTAGGGTGCTTCCTGCATTGCATTTGAGGAATCACAAATTGCGATTCCTTAAATGCATTAGCAAAATAGGAAATCGCAAAATTTGCGATTCCCTATATTGTGAGGGCCTTTTGGGAGGATACATCCCAAAAGGCTTTCTCCCATTCGCAAATGGGCCGATTCTGAGAATCGGCCCACTTGCGAACGGGAAAAGGGCTTGATACATTTGCCGCTTGGCCTGTTTTAGTCCTAGGCAACAATTGCTAGATGTACCTATTGGATGGAAAATGGATGCGAGTGTTCATGTGGGTGTATTTGTGCATGTGTCGGGATGGAGTAGCATTCTTTCTTGTCCAAGGATTTCTGTTTGTTCCTGAAAGAGCTACCAGCTGCCATATTTCCCCTAAAATAGAGTTCTGTTGATGCCTTGAGATTATTCTCCCATATTCAGTTAGAGACGTCCTTAGTATTTACAGGTAATCTTCATTAATCTTAGTTCTATTCATCCTCCTCCCAGTTATTACTTCATGAGGGAATCCCGCCACCAGAGACAGGAAACTTCAGGAATTTGTTGCCAATGTGAGTCATTTTCCACCTTTACCTCAGTGGCATTAAAAGGGCTGGAATTTCACTAATAAACACCAGTCAAAGGCCAAGATATGGCGAGAGGTCAGGGGAGAATAATTACTTGGAGGAGAATGAGTAGGACTAAGAGTAATGAATAATATCAGAAAGTAACCGGGACAATACCTCGCCATCCTTCATTCCAGTCATGACTTCATGGGGTATTCTAAAGCTCACAAGCCGTAGATGAAGAACGCATTGTATTCATTCAAATACATACTCTTCATTTTAAGGAATAACCAGTAATCGAAACTTAAACTGCCCGTAAATGCTCATCAATATCATTTTACGACCAAAGATAATAGATATCATTCAAGTTTCATTCACCAGATTCAAAACACCAGAACCAAAATCTACGTCAATAGATAATTCCCTCACAATCGGTTATGATTAAGGAATAAGCCCAACTTTGAGCTCTTCACATCTCATTCTGAGAAATTCCTTGGATTTCCCAAAACACAAGAAAAACATTTTCTCTGTAGCCAAAAGGAAATTGCCAATACAATCTCTGCTTACTCCCTTGAAAGCTGTAAAGAAACTCTCTTATTCCAGTGCTTAATTTAAGCTGGTGGTTTCCAGTGCTCGGCACCAGCACTTAATTGTCAGAACCAGAGCTTGTGACAGCCTGCCTCAAGGTGGCTCTGTTTAGCTAATTTCAGAGTAGAACACAACAACATGTAATTCTTAATGCTATATTTATTTAAAATGACTACTACCTGCAGCCAAAGACATTCTTGTAGCTTTGGCGGTCTGAAATAGTCTGAATTGTCTACTTGTAGGAGTGTGAGGCTTGCTAGTTGTGTTGTTACTATAATTGGCAGCATAACAGGGGCAGTGTGTGTTGTAAGCTGCAGCGGCCTCCTGACAAGAACTCTGGCACGTTATTGTGTGTTTTGTTGGTTTTTTTTTTGTTTACAAATTAAGTACTGTCTTAAGATGAAGCGGAAGGGAGAAAACGCACAGTAATTTCTGGGCTCATTCTGCTGAAAACAATCAAACCCCCCCTGTCCCCCAACTCTGTTCTCTGGATTCTGAGAGTCAATCCGTGTAAGTTGAGCATGTTTCTGGGTAGCAAAAAGAAGCAGAAATGAGTATCAAAACCTCTTGCACTCCTGAAAAATATTGGGGATGGGGTAAAGTTTTGGGAAGATGGGAAAACCCTGCTCAATTGGTCTGCTTCAATATTTTTCTGACCATAACTGTGCAAGGCGGAGCCTGACTGGGGCCATGACTCAAACTGCACTGTATAGCAAATGGTTCCTGACCATTTAGTCCACAAAGATTTTGCGCTTTTGACTACCTGGTTTTTGAACTTATACTGTGGATGAGCTTCACTACCTGAGTCTTGCTCACAGTAAATTCACAATAATTGGATTGAGCATGCTAAGTGCTAGTGTACACCTTTTAAGATGAGGCCACTGCTGTGCAGCTAGGGCAAGAGTATCTGGGCTGGTTACACATGAACACTTGATCACACGTGTATGAGGGCTGAGACTACAACTGCGCAACCTGCTACCAGCACACAGGGGGCCAGTCACAGAAGGGACCCTTCACATTATATGGAAAATTTGCTCTAAAATACAATTTTTCTCCACTTAGGCCCTCGGGGACAAGCGAGGTACAAATCTGGAGTAAAACATGTATCCCGAGTGTGAATTTACTGTACCCAATATACCACATTACTTTCCATGATACAGCTCAACATGAGATTTTAGGCATTTGGCCACCATAAGGAGCCAGGTTAATTGCCCGGCTCCACAGCAGATGGATCAAAGGCCTCACCACACCATTAAGCAATTAACAGTGCTTGACCCAATTCCTTGGAAAGGAAAGGATGGGTATGGAATATGCATCTGTAATGAGTTTGTCACACTAAACCTGGGCTGGGACAGCTCAGAACCACTGAAGCAAAGGAGGAGGGACAGACCTCTGTTGCCAACAAAGGAGGGGCTATCCTCTGAAGTGTTGGCATGGACGGATCAGGCAGTGGTGTGATCAAGGGATTTAGAAAGGGCTCTCAAGGGAGCTTTTCTCAAAGACATTTTGAGGTCACCATAATGATTTGTCCCAGAATGCTGTGCAGGAAGGTTGATAAAGGGGCATAGGGATAATGTGGCATCCAAGCTGGAATGGCATGGTGAGCAAAAAAAACCCAATGGATTTAGGCCCAGATCTCTGTACTGGGGTGAATGTATGGCATTGTTCTGCATTCTTTCCATCAATTGTTCTTT
This sequence comes from Lissotriton helveticus, assembly GCF_964261635.1. Lineage (NCBI taxonomy): Eukaryota > Metazoa > Chordata > Amphibia > Caudata > Salamandridae > Lissotriton > Lissotriton helveticus. The sequence goes on from NC_136073.1 coordinate 753,968,887, forward strand.
TGCATCCTAGGATTAGCCAGGGTTGCCTGCCTCCTTTGACCTATCAACCCCACTTTAAAGCCCTCACACAAGGGAGAGAAAGTCAAAGACACTTGATGATGGTGCAGGGATACCCAGCTGAAGAGAAAAGCCACCTGATCCTCGGCAAAGATGGACTGATGGACTTTGACTCGTGCTGTCCACAGGCCTAGGATGGGTCTCTGCATACCAGTGGCCCTGGGTCATTACACCCTCTTAGGAAAAGGTGGTGGAATAGATCTGCTGGTGGGTCCTGGATGGTTTCCCTAGGTTTTCTGTGGACTGGTCCTGGACACCACTGAACTGCTGGTGAGTATACAATTATAATGAATGCATTTTAGTATTGCTACTGTCCCTTTTGATTTGAATGGTGGTTCAATGTTGAATTATGACATGTCTGCTTTTCTTAATATGGTGACACCCTAACAAAACAACTAGTAGGCCTGCCTTCCTTAAAATGAGACCCCTTTATGATCTTGCATCTAGTATAGATGGAGGGTATTGTTTTCAAAAGGGTTCAGGCCCCACTAAGAGGGTAATGTGACATGAGTGTGTTACCACAGGCGTTTCCAACTATGTGATATAAATATTTATAATTTAATGTGTATTTAGTAGTCTGTGTATAATAAAAATAGCTTTTCCCTGTTTCAGAAAGCACTGATCGGACAATTATGTAATGAGGTAGTTGTTGAGTACCAGCTGATTATGTTTGTATCCTAGATCACCTCACCTGAATGGGCCCTGTGACGGCTCTGCTTTGCTGCAATGGAAGAGTCATTTGCTGCAATGGGGTACTTCATTCTAGTAAAAAGACAATTGCAGACTTAATACTTGTGAAGGACGAAATCATTTTCAACTAGAAACCCCATTTCGTATATGCTGCTACTGCATTTAAGACTCTAGAAAGGCCCCCGATCATTTTTGTCTGCTGGTCTGACTGGATAGTTCGTTTTCACTGGATCATATCTTGCACTATTTTCTTTAAAGTTTTGGAAATCTAGGAACACTGCAGACAGTTTCTTCCACTTCGATTATTAAAGAGGGACAGTCAAGCTTCAAAAGTCTGGTCTCACAAAACAGCTCCCCAACTTGTTATACTGGCATCCCTTTATGCAGTGTCCCACTGTACACCATAGGCCTGCGACATAGCATTAGAGAGATGAGTTGAAGGCAGGCTTAGAATGTTAAGTTCTTACTTACACACAGCAGGATAAAAATTTGTAAATGTATTCGCCATGTGTGACGTGTTTATAAGCGAGTGCCTGAGCTGGCAAGATACTACAACTGGTGACGAGATATGGGATACTAAGCCCATACACTGAAAGTGCTCCTGCAGAGAGTTTGCCGTGGTCCAGCAAACTGCACATGCATGCCACGTGTGCCAAAGTTGAAGTGTAGAATCAATGCTGGAACCAATGGAGTCTCAGCTCAACGCCACCCTGTATAAAACACTTAAAAGATAAAAAAAAGTGACATTGAAAGTCTGTGTGTTGGTGACTAGGAGTTGTGTTTAACAGCTGCGATAACCACCAAAGATGCCAAATAGGGGCACAGATCAGCTCTCTAGATCACCATCAAGTAGGAGTTCTAATGGAGAGCCAGGCGAGATCCAAACTCCAAAAGTCATTAAGGTGACCCTGAAGGCAGCACGTCACAAGGCGCTAGAAAAGGTCTGTTTAATCAAGTTTCACAAGAAGCTCCTGAGGGACCACTTCTGTCCCCCAATGTATATACCGCTGCTGCATTCCTAAAACCACCAACTGCATTTGATACTGCTAAAAAACACCATATCGGTAATAGATGGACTGCATGGATATGAACTTTTGAATATTTAATACATTCAGTAGCTAAAAAAGATCATAAAGTATCTGAGAAACATGGCTGGTGAAGGAGTGAAAGAAGCCATGAAAAAGATACCACAAGAAGGATAAGTGATGTACGATCGAATCAAAACGGCCTTGAATGTCAAGTTTAATCCAGTGCCAAATGTGGATTATGAAGGATACATATTCTGTCAAGATCGCCAGAGAACAGGTGAAACCATTGATGAGTTTGTTGAGAGACTGGATGCTCTGGTGAAACACTGTAAATTTAATGATGAGGAAGCTACCCATTGCAGAGTAATCAACGGATGTCTGTTGGATTCCTCTCGACTATGAATGCTGAAAGAAACTGAGTTTAGAACAAGTCCTCAAGGCTGCCCACACTGAAGATCGGGCTGATCGTCAAATGACTGACATGGAGGCCGAAGATGCCCAAAGTGCGTCAGTCATGAGCATGAAATGTAAATCAAGGCAGAGACACACAGGGTAATGTCTCCACAAACACGTTACAGGTGTGGACTGTCATTTCCACACAAAGGTGAATGTCACGCCATTGGACAGCTATCTATCCACCATGGTAAAGCAAACCATTTTGTGATGCCTTCCAAGGCGTAGAGAAAAGTGTGTCACAGCATGAAGACAAAATGGCCGAACTCTACCACAGCCACGTTCGACACACTCCCACCAGGCCAAACGGTCAAACCAACAGAGATAACTCAATACCAAACTAAGATGATCATCTTCTAAATCATCAACAAAGAGTTCCTCACTATCAGTTTCCTGTGAAAGAGATTATGACAAATGTGCAATGTCAATATTTACTTAAAAAAATGCATGCATGAATGGTACTAACCAAATGTGTGGAAAAACCCAGGGTGAGGAAAATCGACATGAATAAGAACCAAAAACATTAAAACATTGTCCAAAGATCACTCTAAAGATAAACAGGTGTTCAATACCATTCATAATTGATCTCATGCCCAAGGCGAAGTATCAAGAATTATCTTCGTTACCGCAACTTATGAAGTTAAAGACTAAAGTATACACATGGGCTGCCGCATGGCCCTTAAAAAGTCAAGGTTTGTTTGTAGCCACGATGGAAAATAAGAAAACTCTTGTACAAGTGCCTTTTCATGTACTACAAGGAACTGTTTCAAGTTCCTGTTTGCTGAGATTCAACACTGCTGCTGATACAGGACTAATATCAGTGAACTACAATGTAAATTCTCATCATGAACTTGTAAGTCAATTTCCTTAATTATTTCATGGGTTAAGAAAACTCAAAGCAATGCAAGTAGAGTTATAAATGAGGATGTTCGTCCTGTTGCCCAAAGACACAGAGTAGTTGCGTTTCACTTGCGAGAAGCTGTTGAAAAGTAATGTAATTTGTACGCATCAGGCCAACATGGCAATTGAGTGAGAGAGACCTCCAGGTTCACACAGAGACTATTCTAGATGTATACAAGACTTTACTATGTCCGTGTACCATTTCGAGAACTAATGAAAAAGAATGCATCTTTTCATTGGTCACGTGACTGTGAAAAGAGCTTAAAAAAAAAAAAAGATTTAGCGTGCAACTGAAATGGCCTACTTTGATCTCAAACTTCACACAGAGGTTGTAGTTGATGCTAGTCCTGTCGGGTAAGGCACAGTCCTTGCATAGCACAACGGAGAGCCAAATGCCCGAGACATATTGAGGCATACACCAGTAAAAGCCTGTCACAAACGGAATGTGCTTACTTGGAACTGGAGAAAGAAAGTATGGCAGTGTTCTGGGCTTGCAAATATTTCCATGTGTTTTTGTACGGAAAGCCGTTTGCAGTAGCAATTGATCATCAAGCACTGTTGAATATATTCGGTGATCCCAAAGCCAAAAGGCCTCCTAGAATTGAAAGTTGGGTTTCTGAGGTTACAGGAATACAACTATACGATTCTTTAACATCCAGGGAAAAATCGGAATCCTGCTGATTATTTATCAAGAGTGTCAGTGCAGTGCCCTGGTACCCCATATAAGAGAGAAGAGGTCTACATCAATTTTATTGTGAAATCGAGCACATCAGCTGCCATGTCTTTTGAACAAATTGTCACCGCCACGAGCCAAGATGCTGACCTGTTAAAGTTAAAGGACATCATTGCTCATCAATTGTGGAACTATCACTCTAGACCTCTCACTAATGATAGTGAGTATTTGAAGTTCAAAAATGTAAGAGATGGACTTTCAGTGACTCAAGAAGGCCTCATTCTGTGAGGTGCACAAATTATTATTCGCAAGAGTCTTTGACAATAAGTAGTCAACATTGCCCATGAGGGACATCGAGGAATAGTTGACAGTAGGAGCTCTCTGTGATCGAGTCTGTTTCCCTATCAAGACAGGGGGGTCAAAAAGAATTGAAGACGTGTCACATATGCAACTGCCTTTTTATCTCAAGGTGTTCAGCACCCTTTGAACATGTCAGAATTGCCACGTCATGTTTGCGGGAAATTTGCTATTGATTTCATTGATCCTCTTGAGAATGTACATTATCTTCTAGTGTTAATAATGAATACTCCTGTTTTCCATTGGTTGAAGATCTTTCATCCAATACACATGAAAAGGTTATTCAAAAGTTGTATCTATGCGACATGGGGTGTGCAATCAATCTTAAAATCTGACTATGACTCAACTTTAAGTCGAGAATTCAAAGACTTTCTAAATCACCTCAATATAAAGCATAAAAAAAGCACTCCTCTTTGCCCCCTGGTAGCCCGGTTCATGAGTACCCTAAAGTTGTTTTGAACACTACCTTTCAAGCTTACAGTTCGACCTCTTACTCAATGACAGGGGAAAGCCCTGCAACTCATGTTTGGAAGAGCCATTAAAACCAAGTTGCCCCAGTGGACCAACCTCAGATCAAAGAATAAGGAATACATTCATGCCATGGACTTTGGTCGCAAACAGAAGATGAAAATGTATGTTGACAGATGACTTCATGGAAAAGATGTCACCTTTACAAGAGGAGATTGAGTGCTTGTTAGACAACACAGAAAAAGAAAGTCTGATGCTCCTTTTGAGGCTGAACCTCTTACCATCACTAACACCAAAGGGCACATAGTGATTGCCCAGCGTCCCGGGAAGTCGCTCACGAGAGATTTCGCTCATTTTCAACATGGCCCATCACTCGCTAAACATTGATGTCAATGTGGAGACTGGGTTACGACAGACTGTTGATGACTCGGTGTCTGCTGATAATTCCACGTCACCTGTGCAGATTACTGACACTTCAACTGCCATCCCGGTTTCCAGTGGTGTGATCGGGGGTGTGATTCAAGTGTCACAATGTTAAATTGAAGTATTATAATTGGCTGTATATCTATGATTATCTGTGTATATATCCATGTATTTATTTGTGTATTTATTTACTTACTTGTCTATTATGAAATTCCCAATGTACACCGTAGGTCTGTAACATAAGCATTGGAGAGATGAGTTGAAGTCAGGCTTAAAATGTTGAGTTCTCACTTACACGCAGTGGAACAAAGATGTGTAAATGTAGTCAGTATGTATGGCGAGGTTATTGGCGATTACCTGAGCTGGCAAGCCACTACACATTAGACAGAATCAATGGAAAATGTTATTATTTTGGAAGAACTTTGGAAAGAGAGTCTTGATGCAAGCATCAAAGCTAACTTTATTTCTACCTTTATTGGAACAATGGCAGTGGTGCGGGAAAACTTTTCAGAATGGGGGGGTGCTGCTATCAGTGTTATCACTGAAGTCATAGGGATTGTGAATAATCCAAGCATCACTCCAAGGTCAAGTGTAGCAACTGTATTTAATCAGAGATGGGTAGGGGTGTAGTACGTAGCTGACAGTACATTTTGGAGCAGACTGTCGCAAATATGTTAGTAAAGCATGATGTGGTAGATCACTGTTGTTTACGGACTACATTTTTCATGAAGTGACCTCTGCAGTTGCACAGATGAACATTTTTACTTAAAAAACTATGCAACGCATAAACAATCATTTGTGGCCATTAGGTTTCAGCAACTATTGTATTTGAACATCAGCAAAAGTATTGATTTTGATCATATTGAAATCATTGTTTCCATTACACGTCTTTCCGAACTATTGGATTACTCTGAAATATTTTTACAGTTCCTTTACATGGAATTTAATTGTTTTGTGTTTTAATAGAAACAAGCATTGATAGTCAATGAGTCTCGCATATGCAAGAACGATTGGATTTTCCAACATGTTTTAGCCATGTTGTACATTAGCGTGGATGCTGTTCAGGATGGCTAAAGGTTAGTGGGGCAAAGGAGAGTGGCATAGAGTGGAGAGTCATAGAGTGGAGCGTTATGGAGTGGCGTAGAGCGCGGTGGAGTGGCGTTGAGTTGAGTGCTATGGAGTGGTGTGGTGTGAAGTGTTATGGGGGAGTAGAATGTCATACAGTGGAGTAGCATAGAGTGGAGTAGTGTAGGAGAGTGGGATGTCATAGTGTCACAGATTAAAGTGGCAGGGAGTGTCATAGAGTAGAGTGGAGTAGTGGAGCCAAAGGAGTGGAGTAGTGTGTCATAGAACAGAGTGGAATAAGGTGGCATGAAGTGATATAGAGGGAGTTGCATGAGTGGAGTAGTGTTGAAGAGTGGCATAGAGTGGAGTAGAGTGCTATAGAGTGGAGTGGCATAGAGTGGAGTAGAGTTTAATGGAGTAGAGCGTAATACAGTTCAGTGCCGTAGAGTAGCCTAGAGTGGCGTAAAGTAGTACGGTGCAGAGTAGATTGGCATAGAATGCAGTGTCATAGAGTGCATTAGTTTGACTAAAGTGGTGACTGCAGTGGCGTAGATTGCAGTGACTTAGAGTAGAGTGGTGTAGAATGCAGTGGTGTAGAGTAAATTGTATCAGAGTAGAGCGGAGTGGGAAAGTGTAGCGGTGCAGGGTCGAATGGAACAGGGTAGAGTGCAATGGCGTAGAGTAGTGTAGAGTGCAGTGGTGAATGCACGAGTGATGTTGAGTGCATTGGCATTGTGCAGTGGTGCAGAGTAGAATTGTGTTAAGTTCAGTGGCAGACAGCGCGGTCTTGCAGAGTAGTATTGTAGAGTGCTTTGGCGCAGAGTACAGTGGTGCAGAGTGGCATTGAGGACAGTGACATAGAGTGAGGTAGCATGCAGGTGCGTAGATTACAGTGGAGTGTTGCATAGTAGAGTATAGTGGCATAAAGTGCAGTGGTGCAGATTTGTTGGCGTAAACTGCATTGGTTTTTAGGAAAGTGGTGTAGAGTGCATTGGCATAGCTCGCAATGGCATAGAGTGGTGCAGATTAGAGAGGTGTGGAATGCAGTGGCATAAAGTGGAGTGGTGCTGGGTAGAATGTAGTTGCATAGAGTAGTGGCATAGAGTGCAGAGGTACAGAGTGCAGTGTTGAAGAGTAAAGTGGCTTAGACTGGAGTGAGTGTAGAGGACAGTGGCAAAGAGTACAATGATGCACAGTAAAGTGGAGTAGAGTGTAGCGGCGTAGAGTGGTGTAGAGTAGAGAGGTGAATAGTGCAGCATTTCACAAATTAGAGTGGATTAGCATAGAGTTTAGTGGCGTAAAGTTTAGTGGCATAAAGTGTAGTGATGCAGTGTACATTTGCTTAGGGTGCAGTAGAGTGATGCAGAGAAAAGTGAGGTGGCACAGAGTGCAGAGGGGCAGATTGGAGTGGCAGGGAGTGCAGTATTGTAGAGTTTCGTGGAGTACAGTAGTATAGAGCAGAGCGCATAGGTGTCGAGTGCAGTGTAGTAGAGTGTTGCAGAGTATAGCGGCACAGAGTGCAGTGGTGCAGAGTAGATTGGTGTAGAGTGCATTGGTTTTGAATAAAGTGATCTACAGTGCAGCGACATAGAATCGAGTGGCGTGGAGTGTTGCAGGGTAGATTACAGTGACATAAAGTGGAATAGAGTGCCGTAGAGTGCAGTGTCCTAGAGTAGAATGTCAGAGTGCAGTGCTGCAGAGTAGATTAGAGTGGACTGACGTAGAGTTCAGTGGGATCGAGTGTAGTGTTGTACAGTACATTAGCATAGAGTGGCGTCAAGGCGAGAGGTACAGAGTAGAGTGCAATGGTATAGAGTGGAGTTCAGTGGTGGAGAGTGCAGTGTTGCATAGTTGAGTGGTGTAAAGTGGAGTGGTGCAGAGTAGAGTAGAGTGGAGGTGCAGAGTAGAGTGGTCGGGTGCAGGGTAGAGTGCAATGGCACAGAGTGGAGTGATGCAGAGTAGAGTGACATAGAGTGCATTAGCATAGATTGGGGCAGAGTAGAGTGCAGTAGCATAGAGTGCAGTGACTGAGTGCAATGTTGCAGAGCAGACTGTCGTAGAGTGTAGTGGTGTACAGTAGAGTGGCGTGGAGTGCATTGGCGAAGAGTGAAGTTGACTTAGAATGCAGTGGCATAGAGTGTTGCAGAGTAGATTAGAGTGGCATAGAGTGCAGTGACATAGAGTAGATAGGTACGGAGTTCAGTGGTGTGGACTGCATGGGTTTTGAGTAAAGTGGTTAGAGTAGAGTGCAGTGGCATAGAGTAGAGTGCCATGGCATACAGTAGATTGTTGCAGAGTAGAGTGGAGTGGTGCAAGGTAGAGTACAGTGGCATAGAGTTGCGTATAGTGCACTGATGCAGATTAGATTAGAATGTCCCATATCTCAACACACTTGTTTATCTCTTCTCTGTTGGCTCTTTTTTTACTTTGTTTCTCCAGATACATCTTTTTAACCACTTGGATGCTAAGGCCCGTGGACCCTCTTCATGTCATTTCCATTGAAATGAATGGGCACTCCATGACGAGTTACCCTTGTCATTAGCATCCAAGTGGTTTGTCATTTTTGCCATATTGCAATAGTCCTACAGAATAGATCTTCATCACCATCTTTAAGTAGCTTATCCATGTATGCTAACCATGGAATTGTATTAAAGCGTTCATATGCTAAACTCCTCGATTATGTCCTTGGTAAACTTTCTTCCCTCCTTGCACCAAATGTATATCAGGAACATAAAGCTCTAATTTGTATTAAATCAGCAACATATGGTGCATCCAGTTCCTCATATAAAAGATACACCAAAGTGGACCTTGGACAGCCAACATGCGGCAGAAAAAAGTGTTTTCACAGGTTTGTAATGTAAGTGTGTTGGCATTTCCCCACACTATAGAAACATAAGTTGCTACTGATAAGCATTAACTACTATATAATTTGAGCATGTCACGTATGGATCTGCTACCTATCTTATTAAAAAATCTAAAAATTACCTCCACAGTTCAGATTAGTTTAAGTCTTTATGGGAAAACAAAATGCCTAGATAGGAGAAACTTTGGACTTCAGACAACTTGTATTCACTCACATGATGAATCTTTATCCTGGCCCTACCCCATCCACAGACACATCACAAACATCTTGGTTAAGTTTAATTTTAGGTCTCTTTGCTCCATGTACGAGACAAAAGCATCAATCAGCTGTTGTGAACCATTAGCAGTTCTGGATATTAAGACTGCATCGTCTGCATACTGGGGCAAAAGGGGTTGGGCGAGGACCTACTTTTGGGGCTTCAGTGTTCAATTCTTGGACAGTTTTGTCTATCCCATTAATATATAATATGAAAAGGAAGGGTGCAAGGACACAGCATTGTCTAATTCCCCTAGACACCTTAAAGCTTGTAGTGCATTCTCCTTGCACTCCCATACCTTACTCTTGCTGTTAGTCTTGCATATAGTTGTGGCAGGAATGATGAAATATCATCCGGCATGCCCATATCGGTCATTGTTTCCCATAATTTGTCCTGGTTTACTCACTCGAAAGCGGAGCTTAGGTTTGCAAAACATAGATTGATATGTTCTTCCTTGGCCAGCGTATGCTTGCCAATAAGTACATTAAGGTTAATGCACTGTTCCCCATCTCCCACCCCGAAACCATATTGGGAGTCTGTCAAGATGCTATAATCAGTGGCCCATGCCTCCAGTCTCCCAAGTACTATTCGCCCCAAGATTTTGATGGAGGAGTCTAGAAGGGATATGGGGCAGTAGCATTTCACGTCCCCTCTATGGCCTTTTTAGGTCTCGCCTAGGCAGCGCGCATGCGCCCCTCTAGGAGATGACCTTTAGAAATTGGACATCTCCTTTTCAAGCACACTTGTGCTTGTGGTGGCATCCGCCTTGTGGTTACAAGCAGCGGCTCGCGAGCATGTGTGCACACCACTCGCGGGACGCTGCAGCTGCTTTTGGGACTGCGCTTGTTTTGAGTGTCTCGCTCTGGACTTCAATACACATGACAATTAATTGCTCAAGGCCCACCTTACGGTTACAAGCAGTGGCTCGCGAGCACACGGCACGCACCACTTGCAGGATGCTGCAGCTGCTTTTGGGGCTGCGCTTGTTTTGAGTGGCTCGCTCTGGACTTCAATATACATGACAATTAATTGCTCAAGGCCCACAATACCAGTGGAATTCCAAAAGGTTTGTCCACCCAAACTTGTAAACGCTTCGAAGCAGCCAAAGAGCACCATTTGCTGCCATATTGTGAAAGAAACAAACAACACCCTTCACGCCAATAAAGATGCTCGCCTGGTCCTTCATCACAAAGAAGGAAGTATGCACCTTCCTCCTTTAACAAAAACAGTCAGGCACTTAACCCCTTCCATGCTCATGACGAGCTCAGCTCGTCATGCAGTACAGTGCTCCTGTGCTCATGACGAGCTGAGCTCGTTATGACCACACCCAGTTCTATTAGGGCCCAGCACAGGAGAGGAATCTCTCAAGCAGCGATGTGGTTAACCCCTTTCACATAAAATGCTCTTACTTCCTCCTTCGTACAAGCAAGCAATAACCCTCATTTCCCTCCAAAATGACAACTTTGCTAACAACTATTCACTCTCACCCCAAGAATAGAAGCATTGAATATTAGTCTACAACTGTGGACTGCTGCACAACAGCCATGTGTGCAAGTGTGTACTCTCCTTCACAACATACATAGCTGAACCTCTCTGTCGCACGCAAGCATGTAGTCTGCTTCTGATCACACAATATGTACCCTACTTGGAATCACGGAATATGTGCTCTCCTTCCCTACACACACAAGCAAGCACTCTGCTTCCCCACACGAGATTATATTCTCATGTTACACACCAAAGCGTGCTCTCTACTTCTGATCACACAATATGTACCTACTTTCATCACACAATATGCACTCTCATTGCCCACCCACATGATTATATTCTCATGTTACAAATATAAGCATGAACGCCACTTCTGATCACACATTATGTACCCTACTTTCATCACACAATATGCACTCTTCTTCCCAACACATAAAATTGCATTCTTCATTCACATACAAAAGCATGCACATTCCGTCCATGAACACAGTATGAAGTCTACTTCCAAACACACACTACAACACTTTCCAACACATAGGCTTGCACTTTTCTTTTCCCCACAAGCCCATCCCCTAAAATTACAGAGCATACACTCTCCTTCCATGAATCGTATGGCACAAACCGCACACCACATCCCAACTGCAAAGCTAATGACAAAAGACGCACCTCTCAAACACGTGGGGCTGCTGTAAGTTGCAAGACCAGCCATTTGTCCGGCGGCGTGGTTTCCATTGGTGCAACAGGTGCAGGGGCACCGTGGCCCAATGAACCATGAGTATTGCTGTATTTCACAGTTTAAACATCGGCGTGGGTGGTGGCCGGATGGGGTGCGAGTAAAGGGGAGAGGGTAATGCATTTGACTCGTGGTTACACTCACTGCAGATAGCCAATAGTTACTAGAAGGAGCGGCAGGTAAGACACGATTATCTTATATATATATTTTTTTTCAATCACAGAATATCATAACAAATACCAGAGGGACAAAGAGAGAAAACAGGACAGGATGGCTTCTGACATCTGGCATGGGACTTCTCAAGGGGTCTGCAGGTGCATGCAGTCTCTAGGACACTCAGAAACTGCTTTCCTAAAAGGCACACATGTGTGCACTCTTTTTCATACACAGCCACGCATGCATACATACACACAATCTTTCCAAAGACACTCAGAATCATACACATTCACGCTGACTTCACACGCACATGCTCTCCACTCACTTCTCTCACACACACTTCAAATACACCCTCACATATCACACTTGCACAATTTCTTCCACAAAACTGCCTTTCCCAGCTGTACATCGGTGAATGCACTTTTACCCCAAACATGCATTACTACAAAAAGACATATTGCTGTATTTGGGTGTTTAATTTGTACTAACAAAATGCAATCGATGCCCAAAGAGTGTTAACAAGTTTAATAAGCATTGGCATAGCCAATAGGTCTCACCTTTGGGACCTTATAAGTATTTAGTTATGCAGCACAATATCCTTGGGGCAACATTATCAACTGTTGCATGGTTAAACACTTATAAGGTCCCAAAGGCGAGACCTATTGGCTATGCCAATGCTTGTTAAATATTGGGACGATTATGCTGTCCATCCATGTATTAGGAATGCAGTCTTTAGCGTCTGCGTTGCAGACCTGTGTTAATATTGGTGCCCATCTGCTGCGAACCCCATCGGGTCCCGGGGTGTTTACCACATTTCATTTTATCGATTGACAATATGTCCTCCTCTAGACCAATCTGTTGTAAAGGTATGGGGTCTTTAGAGGCTGACTCTCTTATGTTATTAATGGATGTGTTAAATATTCCCCGAAAATGTGTAGGCCAGTCGCAGGTGGCGATGACTGTTTCGATTATAGCGTCTTGTTCTTTCCACAATGGTGTATTTACCACCTTCCAGAATAATGGGGAGTCCCTTGAATCCTCTGCCTGGTTGAATTTGGACCAGGCCTGCTCTAGTACGTCTTTCTTCCTCCGTGTTAGTGCTTGATAATATATTAATCTGAGTTGCTTAATTTCTGACCTATCTCTAGGATTTGGATGTAAGGCTTTTTTAAATTCTTGATTACCCCGAGTTCAATTGTGATTAAACCATCCTTTTGACTGTCTCTTATTAGCCATACTATCTCTTCTTAGATTAGAGGTTATAGCCATTGTAATTTTATCGTACGTAGCCACTACCATGTCGGGAGAAGAATCAATATCCGTGCAGACAGATAAGCTTTCTCTATTGTCTTTAGCCAACCACCTTTTCCAGCAGAAAATCTTTACTTGTCCCTGTCCATTGTATACCGATACCTTTATTACCAGCTACAGCTATATTGGGTGCCAGCAATTTATCTTCAGTTCTGTTTGTTTTAACACTTCAGGACAGAGTCAAGGAAGCATGGTCACTGTAACTTGTAAATACAACATAGAGTGACCCACAGTATTTCAACCATTGGTAGAGAATATAATGTGGTCAATACATGATAGTTTACGTCTATCTTGAAAAGTGGGTTTTGTTGTTTCACCCTCATCCCAATTAGATACTAATATTTCAAGGTTACATTTTTACCCAAGAGCTCATTTAGCCTTTCCCCAGAACTGTCATGAGGGAAATGGCATTGATTGTTCCCTGTGATATCAGTGAAACCACTAGCACTTGTCTCTGAAAAGCTGCACTTACAGGTGTTAAAATCCCCCACCCAGATGTAATTATATTCATGGCCCTTCCCCTTTACGAAATTAGCCAGTACTTTTGCCAGCTCCTCCACAACCTTATAACGAGTTGCATTAAAAATGTTGTTATAGTAGTTTACTAGAATAAAAGATTAAATATTGCCCACTACTAAGAGTGCAAGGGTAAGAGTAATCACTATGCACTTTTTTAAAATACAATCAGTGCTGTAGTGGGAAAAAAGTTTGCCAAACCGCCCTTAGCTCATCCAAGCAATGGGGGTATAGCTGGGGTAGAAATTGTGGCAAAGCCATCAATGTATGGTGATTGTGTATGCCATGTCTCCTGGAGACACAGCAGTTGTAACGGTTTGATACGATCTACCCACTCCTTATCTTTAAGCTTGCTTTTGATCCCAGTTACATTCCATCATCTAAGTTTTATTTGGCTGATTGAACCAGTTGCTTTTTTGATTTGGCCAGCATTATTGGTCTCCTTGCCTTTCGGTCTTCTATACCTATTTTTAGTTTTTACCACATAGGTTTCATTCAGTCAATCCTGTTCACCCAGACTAGAAAATGTGCATAACGGTTCAAACAAGCCAATGTTGGGCCCTTACTGAGTGTATTTACAATGTTAAACCACAGCTGGTTGAGTGTTTTGGGAAATACAAGAAGAGGTTTATAAAAGAAACCTAGCGGCACAGCAACAACTTATTCCTCTTGGTTGCTCATATGTTGTTTGAACTGGAGGTTCTTATGGAAAGTTTTTACCACCCCTGGGTGTCGAAAATTAATATCTATACAAGCTCCAGTGCCTGGTTTTTCAGTAGGTCCCACCCAATTCACATGTCTAACCATTATGATTTCTTCACAGAGGAGGTAGATATTTAAATCAAAACTGGCTATCCAGTGCACCACTTTATTTCTTAGTTCTGCCCAGGATTTTCTTGCTTGGGATGTTAGTTTGGAGGCTCGTTTTAAGACAATAATGTAGGGTGTTGCCTCTGAAGGTAGATGTAGGGTATCTGGAGTGGATTGCCATACCCTCAATGTGTTTGTGCTCTGTTGCCGAAGGAAAGCCTCCCTATCTCGCATCATCTCCACTCTTGGCACTGATGATGCCCCAGGATTATTTATTCTAGGATATTGTGTTTCCACAGGGCATGATATTTCCGAGGGTTGCGGAACGTTTGATAGGACACCCCTTTCTGGTGCCTCCACCGGCTTTCTCACTACGTTCATAGGAGCGTTTTCTAGCTCTGTCAGCCTATCTTCAATTTCTGTGAGCTCAGCTATGACCCTTGTCTCTACATTCTCTAATTGGCATACAGGTTTTTCTTTTAGAAGTCATTTAAATCTTTTCATTAGGTGCCTTTTTTTGGGTAGTATTTTTCCCTCTGGTACTAAAGTTTTTTTTTTTTTTATGGTTGGTTGAGATTACCGCACTTGGGCCCCCAGGCTGTTTACTTTTCTTTGCAGGTGGCGATTTTGTTTCTTGGGAGATAGACAATTCGACTAACTCTAACGATTTATTAAATACACAAGGACATTCCTTGTGGTTTGTGAATTTTTCACCAGGTTTCCCTTTTTCAACAACTTCTATGGTGTTTATGTCCTTCACTTGTGCCACACTACATTACAAGGTACTCTGCTAACAATCTGTTTGGTTGCCGCAAGCCTTTCTTCCGCATTACATATTTCAATTTCAATTAGGCCCACGGCATTGGTTAGATAATAGGTAATTGCTTTCAAATGCGATTTCCCAGGGGGTATTTCAGTTAGCTTTCTTTTGCCCATTTTCAGCTAGAATACTTATACGCGGCTACCAAATTCCGGATACTGATCAATTTTTTCAGCTGTCCTGAAGTAATTTTATAAACAGTTTCCTTCTAGAGTGTATAAACAGTTCCAGATGTGTGCCAGTAATGAGTCAACAGATCAAACGAGAGATCACTTACAGTACTTCTTAACTTGCATTTTCATGAACTTAAGATGAAAGGGGGTGGCCCTGCCTCTTATTGACAAGGACGGACAGGGACGGGTATGGCAGGGCACGTCCCGTGCCACGGGGGATGATGTGGCGCTAAAAGCGCAGGGGTGTAAGACCCCTCCCCCTTTTGAACTTGTTGTTCCCAGGGACTTTGAGTCACTCCAGGGAGTTAGCAGGCAGCAGTGGCAGCAGCTTGTCAGTTATCCAAATTCTTCCCTGGAAGGCGCAGATCCGGATATTTATATTTGCCAGGCAAACTCTTTCTTTAGCATTAACTAAATGCATTGGAAGATTGCTGCTTCTTGTAAGGTTGTTGAAATTATGAACCCTTCTAGGAGTATTAAAACTTTGTATTGATACTGTATGTAGAAGGGAGATTACATCTTCTCCTTAAGCAAATAGCAATATTTCTTTTAATTCAGATGCAGGTTCTATGAAATGGCATCCGTAAAGAAGTTTGTCTGGACTGCATCAATGTTCCAGTCTTTCAGGAGCAAATTACAATAGGCGGTAACAGATGCTGCTCCTGTCAATACTAAAGCTCTTAAGACTTCAAAAAGAGCTAGCTGAAGAAAATGTAATTAGCCAATCCATACCTTATGTTGGGGGTAAACAGTCCACCCGTTCCCCAGCTGGCTTGTAGAGTTTCATGAAATTTGAGATGAGTGTAT
This sequence comes from Lissotriton helveticus, assembly GCF_964261635.1. Taxonomy (NCBI): domain Eukaryota; kingdom Metazoa; phylum Chordata; class Amphibia; order Caudata; family Salamandridae; genus Lissotriton; species Lissotriton helveticus. The sequence continues at coordinate 753,984,931 of NC_136073.1, forward strand.
GTGAGGTATACGCACCATAAACACCAATCCTCAAAGTCAAGTGGTACCCAGAATAAACCTTTTTAGGTGCTGAATCAATCGTCCTTTCCAATGCATCTTTCTGAATGTTTTTTTTTCCTGCCAGATTTTTGTGCCCGCCAAGTTACCTCCGAAGAAATTCACTACAGTAGAGTCGGCAAGATTAGACTCCATTTTTTCAATGGGTGAAGAAGGGACATAAACCTTGGCATGTTGATCCAAGTCGAATTAAACCAATCCCCCGTGACAACATCCGTGACATAGTACGATTCAAAACTCTTAAGACAGGTGGTATCTTGAATTATCAAAGCAGAGCTTCATCAAAAGTACCATGAGCCTAATTAATTGGACACCCCATATTTTCCCTTTTTTGGATCAACATTTCTAGAAGAAAACAGAAGTACCTAAAATCTGAAATAAATAATTTAGAAGTCCATTGCGATGCCACGAGATGTATCGTTCTGTCCTTAAAGGATGAAATTCATCACCAACCATGGGGTGATGTACTTTATCATCGGGTCCCTCCTCACATTAGCTAAATCAAATCTCTTTTAAAATGCAGAGAGAAATCTGCTAACAGTACTTACTGGTAGGCTAACACACATTTTATTGGTGCCTCCAATGATTAGGATTAAAAAGGAAAGGGAATCAGTGTATACTTGTAGTGAGTTTGACATGTTTTTGCCACTCTATAAGCCCTAGAAAGGTGTCAAGGAATTCCTTCAGGACAAACCCTCTCTGATTAAAACACAAATAAATAGCATGAACATAACAAATACAAAGCCTACGTATACACAAGTACATCAGTGTTTTCCATCTTGTAAGGATCTAGTAAAAGGCAATTATAAGCACAGTCAAGAGAAACACAGAGTAAATACTATTTAAAATCTCTGCATGGGTAGAGTGACCAAAAACAAGTGTCACTACCTATGCACGTGTGCATAGTGCAATTGTATAGATAGTCCACTCAAAAAAGCCCTCTTTAGAAAAATATAATTATACCCGATAGCTCCCTTATTGTGCTCTTGTGTACGACCACAAAAGTCAATTCATTGCCATAATGTGAGAAGTTGGCCTGATATATGATGTTTCCAATTCTGGAACCACCTTGTATCAGTCCAAGCAAACCCTTATGGTGTCTGGTTGTAAGTCAACCTTGTAGACAAGCTATCTTAATGGTTGCATAGACTAAGCAGCCTTAAAGGCTTAACTCAAGAGGTCGTGTTAAGCGAGCTGTTTTACCAATCACAGTCCTGTAATATCAAATGAAAGGACACCACACAAGTATATATTATAAAAATATATGTATTTATTATTTAAAATAATCCCCAGTATTCTTTATGAACAAAGGGGCACAAGCGTTAAATCAAAAGCACAGTATAACATACAAAGTTGCACAATTTTGGATGAGGGCGAGGGGCCACTCAAACCATATACTAAAAAAATGGTATAAGAGATACCAATCGATCAGTGGTTAGGCCTAGGGAATTGCTGGGAGCAGTCGGGACAAGCAATGCTGAAGTCGGGAAAAGCCCGCGGGATTCGGGTGCAGTGCTGAAAGCACACGCATGCACCAATGCAAGTCAATAGTGCGTAAAAGTTAAGCAAATAGAGTTATAGGACACTTCCGCTGAACCTAGAAAGACAAAACTGAAGACACAGACCCTAGAAGTGTGTACCAGTGTGGAAACACCGGCGTTGCAATGTTACCTCACCCAAAGGAAGCGGGTGCACAGGGTCGAAGTAGTGTCGGGTTTCGTCACGCTGGTTCTTGGTGCTTGAAGCTGAAGAGGCTGCAGGCGCTGTGAAGGAGAAGTGTCCGGTGTGATCCAAGGGTGGATCAGAGTCGAAAAGTACCTGAAAGCAGAGGGGACAGAGTCTGGGTCACTCAGCAGTGACCAGGGTGGAACCAGGATGGAACCAGGCAATGTCGGGCGCAATCATGTGGTTGTCGAGGAGCTTCTCTCCGCTGTCACGTGGGCTCTGGGGCATCTACGACGTCCAGGAGCAGGTCACGATCTGTCCCACAAAGCCTCTCGCCGTCGGCGCTCTCGGCTTCAAGATTGGAGCAAACAACACTTGGCAAAAGCAATCCACGCGGAACTGGGAGATTGCTTCTCACTCGGACCAGGAAGGTCAGAGCGGGGGCTCCTTTTCAGGAGAGCTGGTGTAAATCTGGAGCAACCAGAATCACAAGTCGTATTTCAAGTTTCGTCGGCACAGGGGCCACAAGCCGGCTGGCAAGTGACCGGGCCAACGCGTTGAGCCAAAAAAAGCAGAAGGGCCCCACGCAGCACTCGTCGAGTGTGGAGGGCTGAACTTCAGTGCAAGAGTGGCTCAGGGTTGGGGCTTCTCAAACCCCGGTGTACAGCTTCGAGGGTCACTCGTGGGCTGCACGGTCAGCGTCTCGTGGTCTTTTCAAGATGGCGTGCCCCACGCTTCCAGTCGCCTCCTCAGGTCTCAGCTCTGCAGGGACTGTGGATCGGGCTGTTAGAAGGCAGGCAAGCTTGATCTCGTCGATCTCTGTCACTCGAGTTCTGGCAGGAACTGCAACAAAGCAGACGTTGATATGCTGGATGGTGCCTGTTTGCACAGGGTGGTCACTCCTTGACCACAAGGGAGATTCTTCAGTCTTCTACGTTGAGTAGGATGTCGAAGGGTCCAGAGTTTCATTTCTTATGTTTCATCAGGATAATCTGAAGTGCATTGGCACTGCTCCCATTCTTATACCAATCTAGGGGGCTGGATTACCTGCTAGGTCCCCTCCTATGGGTGGGACCCAGGAAGGGGGTGGGTTCACCCCTTTCCTTTGATCCAGGCCACGCTGGGACTGGGGATGGTGTGCCCCAGAACCGTTTTGACCGGATTATGCAAGGGGCAGCCTTGTGCTCCCCATGCAGTGTCTGGTTTCTTTCAAACCTCCCTGCTACAATCCACTAACTCCTGTCTGGGGTGGTGTGACACCTCCCTGCAACAGGAAACCCTTTGTCCAGGCCCCCTTGGCTGAGTTTCGGTCAGCTTCAGGGGGTCAGACTTGTGTCTGTGGCAGAAGCATCCATTTTGTGGATCTGAGGCTCTTTTAGAAATTAACCGCATTTCAATAAAGTAACATGTCTTCTCCCTCTAGAGGGGTGGAATGCTATCCCCGTCACCAGAACTAGCGAGGGGATAGTATTCCAAATTGTATGACACCTTACACGACATGTTTTGATAAAGCCAAACCAAAGTTGCTATATAACCGCGAGGATTATAATGCACTTAATAGTATATGGTATGGCATTATCCTGAAACAGCTTAGGGAGTTGTTCCAGACAGCTGCAGACAGGTTCAGCTCATGCTAGAGCTCCATCTCACATTAAACCACGCACTCTGCCTCCAGCATTGATAAGGCCTTCCATAAGAGTGACTCACAGGTTTATATGTGTCCAGATATAGGTTTAGATATAGGTTTAGATATAGGTATACTATACCTAAGCAAGAGGTGATTAAACCATCTTGCCCCAACTGAGTGATCAGCCAGTTGTGTCAATTTAAGAACCAGCCAGGTGTGGCAAAAGATATGCTGCAGCCCCTGGTAGGCCTTGGTGGCACCTATGCCCTGAGCACCTATAGTGCATGGTACAGGGGCTGACAAGGAGTCCATTTCCAATTGTGGTATGTACCTATAGCACATGTATTATAATTTAGAGAGAGAACAGCAGGCTGGGGGTCTGATTAGCAGGCCCACAGCCTCAGTAGTCGAAAACCAGTGAAGCAAAAAGCAAAAATTTGGGGTGACCATAGGATAGCAGACCCTACTCTCCTACACAACCCCCCCCCCCAAACGCAGGAACATTAAACTAACCTTGACCAGATAAGTCTTCATGTTCTAAGTGGAAGTACCTGGAGAGACCATCTGCATTACCATGGTCAGTCCCTGGGCGGTGCTCCACTGTAAAGTCCATCCCCTGTAGGGAAATGGACCACCTGAGCAGTTTGGGATTTTCACCCTTCATCTGATTTAGCCACAAGAGGGGCTTATGGTCTGTCTGAACTAGGAAGTGAGTACCAAATAAGTATGGCCTCAACTTCTTCAGGGCCCAAACCACAGCAAAGGCCTCCCTCTCAATAGCTGACCAACGTTTCTCCCTGGGGGTCAGCCTTCTGCTAATAAAAGCAATGGGCTGGTCTTGACCATCTTGATTAAGTTGTGAAAGCACAGCTCCCACCCCCAACTCAGAAGCATCTGTCTGTACAATGAACTGTTTGGAGTAGTCAGGACTCTTCAGGATAGGTGCAGAGCACATGGCCTTCTTCAGGTCATCAAATGCCTTTTGACAGCTAACTGTCCACTGAACCTTTTTTGGCATCTTCTTGGATGTCAAGTCATTTAATGGTGTCACAATAGACCCATAGTTTTTCACAAACTTTCTGTAATACCCAGTCAGGCCCAAGAAGGCTCTGACTTGTATCTGGGTAGTTGGAGGAGCCCAGTCCTGTATGGTCTGGATCTTGCTCTCCAGTGGCTGAACCTGACCTCCACCTGTGGTGGCCCAGGTATACAACCTTGCTCTGCCCTATCTGGCACTTGGTAGCCTTGATAGTCAGGCCTGCCTTTTGCAGGGCCTCCGGAACTTTCTTCAGGTGGATCAGGTGATCCTCCCAGGTGGAGCTAAAGACTGCAATATCATCAAGATGTGCTGCACAAAAGTCATCCAACCCAGCAAGGACTTGGTTCACCAACCTTTGGAAAGTGGCAGGTGCATTCTTCAAACCAAAGGGCATTACCACAAACTGATAATGTCCACTAGGGGTAGAGAATGCTGTCTTGGCTTTTGACTCTTCAGCTAGTCTGATCTGCCAGTAGCCAGCTGTCAAATCAAATGTGCTCAGAAACTTGGCAGCAGCCAATTTATCAATGAGCTCATCTGCTCTTGGAATGGGATGTGCATCTGTCCTAGTGACAGCATTGAGACCTCTGTAGTCCACACAAAATCTCATTTCTCTCTTTCCATCTTGGGTATGAGGTTTTGGCACAAGGACCACTGGGCTTGCCCATGGGCTCTCTGATGGCTCAATCACTCCAAGCTCCAACATCTTTTGCACCTCAGCCTTTATACAATCCCTGACATGGTCAGGTTGCCTGTAGATCTTATTCTTCACAGGCAGACTGTCACCGGTGTCCACCTCATGGGTGCACCAGTTAGTTTGACTGGGTGTGAGTGAAAACAAGTGTCTGTGAGCTTGCAAAACTTGTCTGCAGTCCATCTGCTGCTGGTCAGTGAGGCTGCCTGCCAAGGCTACTCCATCAACTGAACCATCATCAGGGTTCTGAGAAAGTAGGTCTGGGAGAGGGTCACTCTCTTCCTCCTGTTCCCCATCTGTGGCCATGAGCAAGCTCATGTCCTCCCTGTCCACAAATGCTTTCAAACGATTTACATGAAGCACCCTGTGGGGGCTCCTAGGGGTTCCAAAATCAACCAAGTAGGTGACTTCTCCCTTTTTCTCAATGATAGGGTAGGGTCCAGTCCATTTGTCCTGGAGTGCTGCTGGGGTCACTGGCTCCAACACCCACACCTTCTATTCTGGCTGGAACTCAACCAGAACAGCCTTTTGGTCATGCCAAGCTTTTTGTAATTCTTGGCTGGCCTCCAGGTTTTTGGATGCTCTCTCCATATACTCAGCCATCCGGGAGCGGAGACCAAGTACATAGTCCACAACATCTAGCTTAGGCTTTTTTAGAGGTAACTCCCATCATTCCTTCACCAAACATAGTGGACCCCTCACAGGGTGGCCAAACAAAAGTTCAAAAGGGCTGTAGCCAACCCCCTTCTGTGGGACCTCTCTGTAAGCAAAGAGCAAGCAGGGTAAAAGGATGTCCCATTTCCGCCTGAGCTTCTCTGGTAAACCTTTTATCATTCCCTTGAGGGTCTTGTTGAATCTCTCCACAAGCCCATTGCACTGTGGGTGATAGGGTGTGGTAAACTTGTAGTTTACTCCACACTCCTTCCACATTGCTTTTAGATAACCAGACATGAAGTTAGTGCCTCTGTCTGATAGTACCTCTTTTTGAAAGCCCACTCTTGAGAAAACTGCAATGAGGGCTTTTTCCACCACAGGTGCTGTGGTGGTCCTTAGGGGAATTGCCTCTGGGTACCTGGTGGCATGATCCACTACCACCAGTATAAATCTGTGCCCAGATGCTTTTTGAGGATCCATGGGACCCACAATGTCTATTCCAACACGTTCAAAGGGTACCCCCACCACAGGTAGTGGTATGAGGGGGGCCTTTGTTGTGCCACCTGACTTACCACTGGCTTGGCAAGTGACACAGGAGCGACAAAACTCCTTGACATTTTCTGACATATGAGGCCAGTGAAAGTGTGGAACAAGCCTGTCCCAAGTCTTGTTCTGGCCTAAGTGTCCTGCAAGGGGAATATCATGGGCCAAGGTGAGAAGGAAACCCCTAAACTTCAAAGGTATAACCAACCTCCTGGTTGTACCAGGCTTGGGGTCTCTAGCCTCTGAGTAAAGGAGTCCATCATCCCAATAAACTTTATGGGCACCTTGAGCATTCCCTGCAGCCTCAGCAGAAGCTTGCTGTCTGAGGGGTTCAAGTGAAGGGCAATCTAATTGAGCCTGCCCCAGGTCTGCCCTTGAGGGTCCCCCTGTCCCCAGAAACTCAACCTGATCAGGCTCCAGTTCCTCTGAGACAGTCTCCTCTTGGACTGCAGAATCAGTCTCCTGTGAAATCTGATCCTCAACCTGGGGCAAGGGGGAAGACATAGCCTTAACCCTCTTGCTCCTTCTCTTGGGTTGTTGTTGGTCAATTGTTCCAAGATCCACCACTGGTTCAGGAAGGCACTTCTTAGCCTGAGTCCTTGTCACTGCAAGGACATGTGCTGAAATCCCTAGCATTTCTGCATGAGTCCTGTACTCCACTTCTGACCAAACTGAGCTTTCAAGATCATTGCCTAACAGACAGTCTACTGGGAGGTCTGCACTCACAACAACTTCTTTAGGCCATCTACCCCTCCCCAGGAGAAGTTCACAACAGCCACACTATGTGAAGTAGTGGAGTTGCTTGCATTGGTCACTAGGTAACTTTCACCTAGTACAATCTGTCCAGGGTCCACAAAGTCAGGTGTCACCATTGTGACACTGGCACATGTGTCCCTGTAGGCCTGAGCCAGTTTCTCATTTATCAAAGGCTTCTGCCTATATTTGCCCAGGTTACTGGGACTCACTGTAGTGGACAAAGCTAGGTCCACATCATATAGGAGAACTGCCTGAGTAGGTATTCTGACTAGGCCAGATTCCATCTCAGTACCCAAGGTTAACCCCACTATACCCTTAGGTTGTGTACCACCACTGTTAACTGTACTAGGGGGTGCAGGTGCTTTAGGAGCTACAGTGGTGGGGACTGGATTTTTCTTGGTGCAGTCACTGCCCCAGTGTGAACTGATTTGCAGGTATTACACCAAGGTTTCTTTGGGCCATCATTCTTCTTTTTCTTGTTGCCATTTTGGTAACCACCCTCCTTATTACTAGTTTGGGGGCCTGAAGACTTCTGGCCCTTTTCTTTATCTTTCTGATTCCCACCCTTCTGGTCTGTTTTCTTCTGGTCACCACCTTGGTTCTGGGGTTTCTGCTTAATCCTTGTTCTGACCCATTTGTCTGCCTTCTTTCCCAATTCTTGGGGAGAGGTCAGATCAGAGTCAATAAGGTATTGATGCAACAGCTGGTTTGTACAGTTATTAAGGATCTGTTCTCTCATGATAAGATTGTACAATCCTGTATAGTCTGAAACTTTACTTCCCTGCAACCAACCCTCCAGAGCCTTAGTGGCACAATCAACAAAATCAGTCCAGTCATGAGTCTGTGCTTTTTGGGTGTCTCTGAACAACATCCTGTATTGCTCAGTGGTTAGGCCAAACCCTTCAATAAGAGCACTCTTCAGGACAGAGTAGTTTTTGGCATCCTCAGGTCTAACTGTGAGGAGCCTGTCCCTCCCTTTCTCAGAAAAGGAGTACCATAAAATTGCAGCCCACTGTTCTTGAGGAACCTGCTGTACCATGCAGGCTCTCTCAAGAGCAGTCATCCATTTGTGGATGTCATCCCCTTCCTTGTAGGGGCCCACAATTTTTGTCAGGTTTCTATTGTCATAGCCCCTGTCTTTTTCTCTAGGAATATTGCTGCCACCAGTGGCATCTAAGCCACACAATGTTTGCTCTCTTGCCAAGGCAAGTCTAGCTTGAGCCAGGGCTACCTCCTCCCTCTATCTGGAGTTTGACAGTCCTCATCCTGGCCCTATGTTCTATCTTCTGAGAATAAGTCATTCCTCTCTGAGATTCTCTTGAGGCACTAGAAATATGAGAGTCCACTGATGGAGATCTCACTCTTCTGTTGCCTGGGAGAATGATATGTTGGGTTCTGGGGAGGTGCTGGCCCTCTCCATTCCCCAGTAGGTCTAAGTTGGCCTGGTTAAGCCTGGCAACTACAACCTGGTTACCCCTCTGATCCTGATTTTCTAGATCCTCTACATCTGAATCATCCTCCTCCTCCACCTCCTCATATTCTTCCTCCTCTGGAGTGGTATCAGTTACAGGGGGGTTCACTCCATCTCCTGACTCTAGGGGAGCTGCACTCGCCTTAGCTAAGTCATCCTGTTCTAGAATGGCTATCAGGGTAGGACTGGTGGGACTTCTGACCCTTTTTAGCCCTCTTGAGATGCACAAGGCAACCAAGTCTTTATGGCTAAGTTTGTCATAGCTGGAAGTTGCCTTGGTAAGGTCAACTGTCACAGGCAGAGAGCTGGGAGTCTCACCTGTGCCAGACATGACTGCTAGTGAGGTGTAAGTGGTGCACTTACCTACACTAAGTGTTTTCCTACTGTACCTTGCTAGTGAGTTGTAGTCAGGGTGTGCTAATCCCTTTAATCTACAAATACTAAGTTCAGTAGAACTTAATATGCTAAGCTTTTGATTTATATGTACCTAAGGTACTTGATGTGATCTTTCAATTTGATAAAAAGATTGCAATGGTAAAACAACAGCAAGCTCAAATCCGCACCGCTGCGCACCAATGTGAGAAGTTGGCCTGATATATGATGTTTCCAATTCTGGAACCACCTTGTATCAGTCCAAGCAAACCCTTATGGTGTCTGGTTGTAAGTCAACCTTGTAGACAAGCTATCTTAATGGTAGCATATAGACTAAGCAGCCTTAAAGGCTTGACTCAAGAGGTCGTGTTAAGCGAGCTGTTTTACCAATCACAGTCCTGTAATATCAAATGAAAGGACACCACACAAGTATATATTATAAAAATATATGTATTTATTATTTAAAATAATCCCCAGTATTCTTTATGAACAAAGGGGCACAAGCGTTAAATCAAAAGCACAGTATAACATACAAAGTTGCACAATTTTGGATGAGGGCGAGGGGCCACTCAAACCATATACTAAAAAAATGGTATAAGAGATACCAATCGATCAGTGGTTAGGCCTAGGGTCTAGGGAATCGCTGGGAGCAGTCGGGACAAGCAATGCTGAAGTCGGGAAAAGCCCGCGGGATTCGGGTGCAGTGCTGAAAGCACACGCATGCACCAATGCAAGTCAATGGTGCGTAAAAGTTAAGCAAATAGAGTTTTAGGACACTTCCGCTGAACCTAGAAAGACAAAAATTAAGAGACAGACCCTAGAGGTGTGTACCAGTGTGGGAACACCGGCGTTGCAATGTTACCTCACCCACAGGAAGCGGGTGCACAGGGTCGAAGTAGTGTCGGGTTTCGTCACGCTGGTTCTTGGTGCTTGAAGCTGAAGAGGCTGCAGGCGCTGTGAAGGAGAAGTGTCCGGTGTGATCCAAGGGTGGATCAGAGTCGAAAAGTACCTGAAAGCAGAGGGGACAGAGTCTGGGTCACTCAGCAGTGACCAGGGTGGAATCAGAATGGAACCAGGCAATGTCGGGCACAATCAGGTGGTTGTCGAGGAGATTCTCTCCGCTGTCACGTGGGCTCTGGGGCATCTACGACGTCCAGGAGCAGGTCACAATCTGTCCCACGAAGGCTCCCGCCGTCGGCGCTTTCGGCTTCAAGATTGGAGCAAACAACACTTGGCAAAAGCAATCCACGCGGAACTGGGAGATTGCTTCTCACTCGGACCAGGAAGGTCAGACTGGGGGCTCCTTTTCAGGGGAGCTGGTGTAAATCTGGAGCAACTAGAATCACAAGTCGTATTTCAAGTTTCGTCGGCACAGGGGCCACAAGCCGGCTGGCAAGTGACCGGGCCAACGCATTGAGCCAAAAGAAGCAGAAGGGCCCCACGCAGCACTCGTCGAGTGTGGAGGGCTGAACTTCGGTGCAAGAGTGGCTCAGGGTTGGGGCTTCTCGAACCCCGGTGTACAGCTTCGAGGGTCACTCGCAGGCTGCACAGTCAGCGTCTCGTGGTCTTTTCAAGATGGCGTGCCCCACGCTTCCGGTTGCCTCCACGGGTCTCAGCTCTGCAGGGACTGTGGATCGGGCTGTTAGAAGGCAGGCAAGTTTGATCTCGTCGATCTCTGTTGCTAGAGTTCCGGCGGGAACTGTAACAAAGCAGACGTTGATATGCTGGATGGTGCCTGTTTGCACAGGGTGGTCACTCCTTGACCACAAGGGAGATTCTTCAGTCTTCTACGTTGAGTAGGATGTCGAAGGGTCCAGAGTTTCGTTTCTTATGTTTCATCAGGATAATCTGAAGTGCATTGGCACTGCTCCCATTCTTATACCAATCTAGGGGGCTGGATTACCTGCTAGGTCCCCTCCTATGGGTGGGACCCAGGAAGGGGGTGGGTACACCCCTTTCCTTTGATCCAGGCCACGCTGGGACTGGGGCTGGTGTGCCTCAGAACCGGTTTGACCGGATTATGCAAGGGGCAGCCTTGTGCTCCCCATGCAGTGTCTGGTTTCTTTCAAACATCCCTGCTACAATCCACTAACTCCTGTCTGGGGTGGTGTGACACCTCCCTGCGACAGGAAACCCTTTGTCCAGGCCCCCTTGGCTGAGTTTCGGTCAGGTTCAGGGGGTCAGACTTGTGTATGTGGCAGAAGCATCCATTTTGTGGATCTGAGGCTCTTTTAGAAATTAACCGCATTTCAGTAAAGTAACATGTCTTCTCCCTCTAGAGGGGTGGAATGCTATCCCCGTCACCAGAACTGGCGAGGGGATAGTATTCCAAATCGTATGACACCTTACACGACATGTTTTGATAAAGCCAAACCAAAGTTGCTATATAACCGCGAGGATTATAATGCACTTAATAGTATATGGTATGGCATTATCCTGAAACAGCTTAGGGAGTTGTTCCCGACAGCTGCAGACAGGCTCAGCTCATGCTAGTGCTCCATCTCACATTAAACCACGCACTCTGCCTCCAGGATTGATGAGGCCTTCCATAGGAGTGACTCACAGGTTTATATGTGTCCAGATATAGGTTTAGATATAGGTATACTATACCTAAGCAAGAGGTGATTACACCATCTTGCCCCAGCTGAGTGATCAGCCAGTTGTGTCAATTTAAGAACCAGCCAGGGGTGGCAAAATATATGCTGCAGCCCCTGGTAGGCCTTGGTGGCACCTATGCCCTGAGCACCTATAGTGCATGGTACAGGGGCTGACAAGGAGTACATTTCCAATTGTGGTATGTACCTATAGCACATGTATTATAATTTAGAGAGAGAACAGCAGGCTGGGGGTCTGATTAGCAGGCCCACAGCCTCAGTAGTCGAAAACCAGTGAAGCAAAAAGCAAAGATTTGGGGTGACCATAGGATAGCAGACCCTACTCTCCTACACATAAGCTATGACGCCATTATAAGCATGGCCCAGTCCAGCTTTACATGTTCCGCATATATCTGAGATCGCTGGCAGTGTCTAGCATAAATGATGCACGTCAGTGGGAATGGAAGTGCTAATAAGCTAAACAAATGTAAGTTTCATTGTTAACAAATGCCGTGGTATCTGGACATGTTTGTTTCCAAAAATTGTTTCCTATGTTTCCTGTCAAATGTTGATGACAAAGGACAGAACGCTGTATTATATACAAAACAGCAAGGAACTGTAAATGTTCAGCTAAGTGATTGGCATCTGTTTGGTTGGATTAAATCAAATCATGCAGAAACATGAGTAGGTGGGAGGATGTTGGTAACATTCATCATGTTCTTTGCAGGGAAAATATCCAATCTCTAATTATCACTCACAATGTAATCTGGATGGCAACAGAGCGTGGTGTCCTCTTTTGCACTCTGATCCATATATATTTCTCATTATGCCTGAATCTGATGATAGGAACCTGACAATGTTAATTTCTTCATTCGAGAAGTTGTGGAATGGACATCTGTAGTTGTTCATGGAGGCTGTTAGATTCTTAATAACAGCCTGCTTTAAAGTGCCCACTTCTGAAGGAATAGTATGTAAAGGTGGGATACACATGGATTTACACTTAAGTCCATTCTTGTTTCCTATAGAAAAATCTTCATCTATGGTAGTGACCAAATGTAAGTCATGTTTTCCAGAAAAAATATATAGCTCAGTCTATATTGCAAATTCGTTGAGTATATCAGGTGGCTTTATAGTCAATAATTCTCTGCTCCAGTTTACAGTTAAATTCTTGCTTGGCTAGTTGCTGCTTGTTGAACCTTCAGCTTGTTCCGTGCATGGGGTTTTTATGCTGTGGTGTTCCAACAAACCTGTTGAGGACCGCTCTATTTTTGTGCGGCTCTTTCCTCTTCCTAAAAAGCAGCCTGATTTTCAGTTCAGGGAGGACCTGGAGAGGCATTTCCAGCTGGCTTGTCCCCATTGGTTTATGGTCAAGACTGATTTGTATATGCCTGGGTCCAAACTGAGGTGTTATGGTGGGTGAAGAACGATGGATTGGAATGTGGCCCATGCAATGCCAATAGCTGAGATTTATTCAAACATTACATTCCTCACCACCTTCTTGTTGCAGTTGACACCTTATATATGACCAGTATGCCCAGACATGGGTCCCTTACTCACTATGCCACTGGAACCAAGCTATACCTGGCTGATGAGCCCAAATCATGGCACAACCAGTCCTCGGTTGCTTGTCTTACAGTTGATGGAGGACCAGGCCGGGCAGTTCAGGCTGGACTGTTCCACTGGAGCAGGTTCAAGACTGATTTGCATATGGATAGGTTCATAGTGGGAGAAGAGCGATGGACTGGAATGCAGCCGTCACCTTTTCTTTGTTACAGCATGTCATAAGGAGATAGAATGCTTTTTAATGTCAACCCTCCCTTAAATTTAAAGATGGCCCTTGGGAGATATGTTAAGACACATGTTTATCTAATGTCAGAAAGGGACAATGTTGATAACCTGATACACTTGTGAATCTTCTTTGCTGTAATGGGTAACGACTCTTACCTTGTTATTGTCCATATTTGTTGATCTAGGGAATCTTTGGTTATACATTGAAATGTGTCTTTGAATCACGGAGGCTCTAATAGATGCCACCTCAACTATTTTCTCACAAAAGCCTCTCTAAATGAATATTTTTTAGATCTTTTTTGCTACTGTTTTCAAATCTATAATGAAAGTTCATATTCTCCGTGCTCACTGAAAATCACTTTATGTATATCGGTAACCTTGCGTTTAGAATCGGCTCAGGAGTCATCTGCGATTCTATTAATTGCTGTTGTTTCCTGAATATCTTACTGTGTAGTTTGTTTTCAAATAGATGCACCATACAAGTAAAAAACATATTTCTGAAGTGCTAAATTCCAATGTTTATGCCACATTTACATAATTGATTGTCAATCATCTGAAATTCAACAAGATTTTTATCATAAAGACATCATCAGTAAACTGTAACCATAGCATCGCATTGGATTCAAAAGGTTGTAAATCTGATCTCAAGATTTGCTCCACCTCTAATCAGCTAAAAAAATGAGGCATAAGAAGGAGAACATCTTGAACCCATTTCTGTAGGTATAATTAGTCGGAAAAGGATATTTTCATAAAAAAACAAAATTGTTATTGCAAATTCTGCCAATTTCATAATTTATGCATGAAACAAAATATTTGCTGATAACATGTTTAAATATTGTCTTATACAATATAATCTGACCTTATGTGCAATACTATTTTATAGAGAATCAACATCCATTAGTACAAGACACATTCCCTCTTTCCAAGACACAGCATCAGTGAAATTCAAGAAGTCAGTAGTGTACTTAATGTCAGAGGGGCTTGTTTTTACTCAAGGTGCAATGAACATGTCAATAAAAGTTTACACGCTTCCAGTTAATGATTCATTCCCAGAGTCAATAGGTCTCCCTCATTGGTATTTAATAATTTTATGAATTTTTGGGCAAAAAGTATATGCCCTGTTTTGGCTTTAAAACTCTTAAGGTGCATACATTCCTAAATACCAAAGTCCTTCCTCTTAAAGTAGAATTCCAATTCAATCTCACACTTTTAAATCAGTCAGTGGAGGTATTTTACAACACACTCCACCATTTAGCTATCAAAGAGCGTCATTATGTTATTCATCATAGCTCATAATAATTACACCACAACCCTTATCTGCACTTCTAATGATTATACTAGGATCATATTTAAAGGAGTTTATACCTTCAATTTCATTTTTGTACAGATTAGGTGGTTAGTTATGAAAATGACATTTATCTTAGCTGTTATCAAATATTTATTGATGTGCCATTCGACATGAGTTAAGTTATCATGCACTCTTTTCAATAAGTTTGATTATAGCTTACATATATTTTGTAGTCATGAATTCAAATGTATTAATCAGTAACCACATATTCATTGAAAACTGGCCGTCCAACCTTCTTACTTATAAAGCTGCCATTAAATATGTATCTGTGTTTATACTTGTCATTCAAAATTATCTTATCTTGCCCAGTTTTCATTTGTTTTGAATAAACATTTCTTATATATACCTGTCTGGAGGCGTGTCCAAGATGGTGGACGGCTGAGACATTACTTTCGGTCTCTCCATGCCGCTGCCACCGTGGCACCGTCTTACAGCTTGCCAGCTCCCGCACAGATGATCCCAATGAGGCACTGTGACTGCAAGACAGCGAAGGGTATGTAATACGGTGGAGGTACTGGCCGTTTGCTGGGATCCCGTCACCAGCGCGTGGAGGAGTCCGTACCGGGGCCTGCCGGACTACATGGTGGCCTGCTAATGAAAGGGCCCAGCCAGGCTCCGGATGATGGAGCAGCAGGGAACAGACAGTACTCTGCGGAAGTCTGAGCCACTCCACATCCTAGAAAAGAAGCAGCGTCTGGAGGAGGCTCGGTGATTGGCACCAGAGGAGTGGACAGCGGTGCAGGTATTCCATCGTATGAAGCAACGCCTGTAGAGAGACGGGACAGGTGAAGCCTGCGGGTCCCGAAGGCCCCCTGACGTGGAGGGTGGGTCTAGGGCAGAAGACCCCTGTGAGGTGCATTGATCCCAAAGTCGCCAACAAGCAAGGAGGTGAGGAGAGCGGGAGGGCACGGGGGAGTGGTTGAATCTGGCACCCCTCCCACCCCAGCAGACCAGCAGGGAGCTGTGGGGGTTGAGGCCAGGGTCCCCTGATTTACCTAGGCGTGTGACTTACATCACGGCCAGGGACGCCTGCAGAGGCCAGAGCAGGCCGGATTCCGCTGCTGGGGATTGAGCAGTCCCGGGCACTTCCTGAGCCTTGATTGTGACTGTTGGCGGATTCCTGGATTCACAGTAGGGCCCGACAGGGGAGTCGGCTGGCTGGACTCTGCCTCTGTGAAACTACCTGTGTGACCGACAGGATAGGAGCCTAAACGGAGAGGTAGGACGAGGATCTTACTCAGCCATGTGCTGAGAGTGGGCCGGTATCTGGGGAACACGGCAGGGCACCTGGGAGCTGTTAGCAGAGAAGAAAGGAAGACAGTGTCCCACATTGACTGGCAAGTTTCCCTGGGGCACACATCTTTCCACAACAACAAGTATATCTAAAGTCTACAAATGCCTCAGTAAGCATAACTCATATGTCTCTCAAAATTAACCACTAGTGAATCATCCAAATTTATTATACATTGTACAATTAAGAAGGGGGAACATCCCTTAAGGATAAGAACCCTCACTCACCCGAAGGTGACATGCTTCATCATTTGGGTCCTCCTTACCAAATGTTGAAAGCCTAGTCAACACTGGGAGCTACTACTTCAAGAGAATTTAAGGAAGGAGCTCAGAGATGTTTTAAGTAGTAAGGGATAGGATGGTAAGCCCAAAAGTGAGCTAGGGTATAGTGAGGTGTGCAGCGCTCTGTGAAATATAAGTGGTGATGCTAAAACTATCTAGGTAAAATCACAAAAACATATTCTAATAGTGTGTAATACCTGACAGGGTTAAAAAGAGAACAGCCCAGTGGTATAGATTTAAAACCACTGTCACTAAGTGGTCGACATGTTTCAGCCTAAGGATCACTACTCGTGTATCCACGGCTTTCTTCAGGACCAGATAACCTCTGTGATAATGCTGCTGCACTGATTAGTGAAAACAATATTTAAAGTGGAAATAAAAATAGATTATATAAAACCGGTATTCCTGCTTGTGTTTATCAGTCAGGGCATACCCAGGTATCCTCATATGTAGGATAGTCCTGCCTCACCTCTACCTGGCAGACTGCTCTGGAAGGAGGCCCCGCACTCTCCGTCGGTACCTCGACACCCACGAGAGCTAGTCCCGGGTGGGTGTCGAGGTACCGACGGAGAGTGCAGGGCCTCCTTCCAGAGCAGTCTGCCAGGTAGAGGTGAGGCAGGACTATCCTACATATGAGGATACCTGGGTATGCCCTGACTGATAAACACAAGCAGGAATACCGGTTTTATATAATCTATTTTTATTTCCACTTTAAATATTGTTTTCACTAATCAGTGCAGCAGCATTATCACAGAGGTTATCTGGTCCTGAAGAAAGCCGTGGATACACGAGTAGTGATCCTTAGGCTGAAACATGTCGACCACTTAGTGACAGTGGTTTTAAATCTATACCACTGGGCTGTTCTCTTTTTAACCCTGTCAGGTATTACACACTATTAGAATATGTTTTTGTGATTTTACCTAGATAGTTTTAGCATCACCACTTATATTTCACAGAGCGCTGCACACCTCACTATACCCTAGCTCACTTTTGGGCTTACCATCCTATCCCTTACTACTTAAAACATCTCTGAGCTCCTTCCTTAAATTCTCTTGAAGTAGTAGCTCCCAGTGTTGACTAAGCTTTCAACATTTGGTAAGGAGGACCCAAATGATGAAGCATGTCACCTTCGGGTGAGTGAGGGTTCTTATCCTTAAGGGATGTTCCCCCTTCTTAATTGTACAATGTATAATAAATTTGGATGATTCACTAGTGGTTAATTTTGAGAGACATATGAGTTATGCTTACTGACGCATTTGTAGACTTTAGATATACTTGTTGTTGTTGAATATATACTAGGGAATGTATATCTAGGGTCTTTAAACTTTCCCTAAGGACCCCCAATCCACGGTAGTGTGATAGCACACATCTTTCCCCCTGCCCTCATCCCACAAAGCTGCAATAAGCCTGCTGGGATAGATGAGGGGAGGAGCGGGGAGCGAATAGAGACCCCAGTGCCTCCCTCTTCTGGCTGAACCCGCTGCAGCTCCGAAGACTAAGATCGCCCCACAATCAGTCTTAAGTTTATTTGCATAGTTAATTAAAACCATTGCTTACAGTAAAACCAAAACAAATATACAAGATAAAAAGATATAAAAGGTAAAATTATGAACATCTCAGTCCTTCTCTAAAGACCTTAGTATTTTTAACATTTGTCAGTGCGTTTCTAGGTTTGTGCAAAAGATCCTGCGATTTAAAGTCTTATACCAAAAAAGGTTCTGTACAGTCGGTTTTGAAGTTATTGTATGTACTTTAGAGGTAGTCCACAGTGGCTTTAGCATCATAGCACTCGCCCAGAACCCAGATCTTAATCATAGTTTAGGTTTAAGGTGCGTTTACATACAGCATGCATGGTCCCATTGCGATTAGAGATGAATCCGAGAGGATAGTCTTTTTTTTGGAGCATGTTCCCAGAGATAGGTAGAAGGAGAAGGCTAAGCCTTGTTTGTCTTACGCGTTCATAAGTAGTTTTTGTTCGGCTATCGTTAAGAATTTAACTAGACTGCAATTTAGCTGGATATTTTCTGGCTTTAGACAGGCTAACACAGCTTGCCACCTGGTGCGAATGCCTTTTTGATTTAATAGTTTTTTTAGGAAATTGCACCGTGCTTGAAGCATTTCTTTGCATAGGCAGATTACATGTAGTATGTCGCCTGATTTAGCGTTGCACAGACTGCAGGTATTTTGTGATGCTTGCCTTTGCCATGGTGGAAGATGCTGAGCACAAGGCAGAATTCCCAGTCTGTGCCTCATAAATCTAATTTTTGTTGCCTTGGGGTACCCCTGATTGAAGTATGTTTGAGGACTGAATGCTTTATATGTGTTGAGGGTCATCCATGCATGTGCTCGGTTTGAAAAGGTTGCCTTGTCTTCCACCAATGAGATTTGTTTGATGGTCTTCCAGACCAGTTTTTTAAGTTATCCCATAGCCCCTTGAGTTTGGTACGTTCCAGGGCTATATGGAGATAGTCTATGGCTTGGGAAATCTCCCTGTGCTGTACATCATGCCACATAGAAAGAGGAGCGGACATCCACTCCAAATCCAGGGGCACTGTTGCATATCACATGTTTTGTGACCGTCGCTATGAGCATTATTCACAAAGAATCCATGTATTCCAAATCTTTTGAATTCATTCTCTTTTATTTGATTTTTTCACACACAATTTGCTGATGCGTTTTTCAATTTTTCTCATGCCATGGATATGCACATCCATGCCTTGTTCCAGGCACGTTTCCAAAAAACTTAAAACATCCTTAGTTGCTAGCTGTTATATTACCCAATGCATTTCGGGCTCACATTAGCCCTTCGTCAGGGGTTTACTACAAGATAAAAAAACGTTGCTGTTACAATTTAGTCACACATCACTACATTACATATCACCAACAATGTGCCTGATCTCATGGTGCACACTAGTCTGGCGTTTTCCCTCACAACCTGAAGCTACAGCGCTCCCATGGTTTAAAACGAACCACCCTCGAACCGCCCACGTTATTTCATATATTCAGACCCTCCCTTCACCTTGCTTAATGTGCAGACTGAACTCCCTGGTTTGCCTAATCCCTCCTGTTGCCGTTCTCGCTGAAATCACCCCGATACTCCTACTCACTAACTCGTACCTGCGCAACCACCTCCGGTGTTCAAACTCCTCCGTTTCTGCAGAATGGCAGCAATGAAATGCACGCCATTATTACCAGCTCAATTAAGTAATCTAAAGTTGCCCCGCCCCTTGGACTCCACCTGTTCTTATCCATTGAATGCTTACTAACTGGATGACTCCTGCCTACAATCCCCATAATGCATCTTGTCTTAGATTGCCAAAACCAACCCAGAGTTCATACCCCGTCACCTCCAGCCGATCCAATGTATAGCTGATCTATTGACGATTCCCCACATGATTCTAACTATACCCCGCCCACCCTTTTGATGTAATCTTGTACGCCATACTGTTGGAAATTAAAAAACATTCTACCCTTCATCATGTTGTAAGCTGTTATTACTACTTAGTCATTGTCACAAAACATCACAGCAATAATGCAACCAAACATTAAAACCGCAGCTTTCTTTTATTTCCTCAGATGTGCTCCTTGCGTGCGTCCATCTATCCAGAAATGTCAAATGTTTATGTTGTTGCTGGGTGCTACGGGTTAGAGCAGTTATTTGATAAAGTTTATGAAGAGATGCCGTGCACACCAATTTTACTACTTGTTACTCCATCTAATCCAATATTCAATGCGTGCTCACTGGATGCGTGATCTGCCCTTTTGTCACGCGGATAAACAACATAGAAAGAGGAGCAGACATCCACTCCAAATCCAGGGGCACTGTTGCATATCACATGTTTTGTGACCGTCGCTATGAGCATTATTCACAAATAATCCATGTATTCCAAATCTTTTGAATTCATTCTCTTTTATTTGATTTTTTCACACACAATTTGCTGATGCGTTTTTCAATTTTTCTCATGCCATGGATATGCACATCCATGCCTTGTTCCAGGCACATTTCCAAAAAACGTAAAACATCCTTAGTTGCTAGCTGTTATATTACCCAATGCATTTCGGGCTCACATTAGCCCTTCGTCAGGGGTTTACTACAAGATAAAAAAACGTTGCTGTTACAATTTAGTCACACATCACTACATTACATATCACCAACAATGTGCCTGATCTCATGGTGCACACTAGTCTGGCGTTTTCCCTCACAACCTGAAGCTACAGCGCTCCCATGGTTTAAAACGAACCAACCTCGAACCGCCCACGTTATTTCATATATTCAGACCCTCCCTTCACCTTGCTTAATGTGCAGACTGAACTCCCTGGTTTGCCTAATCCCTCCTGTTGCAGATAGTTAGGCAAGTGAGTGGGGGCGCTTTTGATCTTGAACCAGCAGATGATATATACCCCATGCCTTGCAAGATCTTGTCGTAGAAGCCCAAACTCCAGCCTTATTTGGACTGGGGAGGTGTAGTTCGGAAGGCAGAGCATTTGTCTGTAGGCTTTAACCTGTGTATTGTCCAATTCCTTTGCATCTCTGCCCCGCATGGCTTCGCTACCATATGCAATTGAAGGCAGTAGTTTGGCCTGGACTACCTTTAGTAGAGGAGTCAGTCAGCCCGGTTAGTTTGTTGGCAAGGTTTTTCATTGTTAGAGCCATTAACACACCCTTTCTTCTGGTTTCCTCCATCTGGGATTTGAACGTCCTTCCATTGTCGAATGTAACTCCTAGGTACTTATATTCCTCAGCTGACTCGATTTTTGTGTCACCAAGGAACCAGTTTCTCTGACATTTCCTTTTGTTGTTGTGTATTGACATCGTGCGTGTCTTTTGTAGATTTATTTTTAAATTGTTCTCTGTGGCGTTGTTCTGCATTGCCGTCAGTAGATGCTGTAGGCCGACGTAAGTATGACTTAGCAGAACTATGTCGTCTGCGTACATAAGATTGGTCGGTGTTTTACCGCCTATCCTTGGTGAGTGTGAGTTGCAAGCATTCAGTACCTTTGGGAGGTCGGCCATGGACAGATTAAGCAGGGTTGGTGCAAGCACACAACCCTGATTTAAGCCTTTTGTCATAGGTATTTTCATGGACACGTGGGTGCCTCCTCCTAGTTTCACCTGCACCCAGGTGTTTGTATGTAGTAGCTTCAGCAGGTTTAGGATGGGCTGTGGTATTCCCCGTTGTGCCAGTTTCCCCCACAGTCTGCCTCTATCCACATTATCGAAAGCAGCACTAAAGTCAATGTAGCATAGATGTAAAGGTAGCTTGGAGACTTTGGCTGCATCGATTATTAAGGACTTTGTGAGGATGTTAGTGGTTGTACTAGTTGATTTGCGAAACCCAGTCTGATTCCATGGTATAATGGAGCGCGCCTCAGCCCAGGAATCCTGCTTGAGAGGCCCTGTGGGCTCCTGTAACAGTTACTGGTGGCTGCTGCTTCCCGCCAGGTTGTTAGGCCTAGGAATAGCATACCAGGGTACTGTGGCCCATCAGCTTTCCAGCTGCGGCATCAGAGAAGCTCTGCAACTGGGCCAGAAAAGAGAGGAACTGAGTACCTCGTCGACGGCCACCGCTCACCCGGACCTCATGGCTGAGCCTCCCAGCAGGTCTGTGCCATGGTGGTGAACAGTGTAAAAAAAGATCGCTCCCTCAATGACCTATTTGGGAAGCAGAGGGAAGCAGCAACAGATGAGACAGTATTGGGAGCCGGGGGAGAACACAATCTGGATCCAGATGATGGGGAGGGTCCTGTCACTAAGTCTTTCTGGAATCCCTCTTTGCATCACTTAGGAGAGACCTACAATCCAAGAATGTAGAACTGGCAGCGGACCTACATGATGTCCATCGTGACCTGGAGGAGGTAGGAGACAGAGTGGCTGCAATAGAAGACCAAGAAACGACCCAGGTGGAGGAGGAGTTGGAGTGGCTCCAGCAAGAAGTCTTGCATCTCAAGAAGTACCATCTAGACCTACAGGCACATAATGAAGATTTGGAAAACCAATCCTACAGGAATAATATTCACATACGGGGAATGCTTACACAGGCTGAAGGAGTGAACCTTTGAAACTATGTTATAGAACTCGTTCAACATATACTAGGCCACTCAGGTGAGACAAAACGGCAGCCTGACCGTGTCCACAGGCTGGGGCCTCCCAGATCCTAAAAGATCCCGTCTGCCGACATAGTGGTGTGCTTAACATGATTTTCAAATAAAGGAGGACATTCTAATGAAAGCTCAAGAGGAGCAACTGCTTCAGTTCCAAGGCCACTCCCCAGTGCTCTACCAAGACCTCTCTTGGATCACCCTGCATAAACGTAGAGAATTCCGCCCAATCACTGATCACTTGCAAAAAGCAGGCATAACTTACTTATGGGGACAGCCGTTCAGATTCATCTTTCACCAAGAGGGAGCGATGCACCAATTGAGATCCCTCAGGGAAGCCTGTGCCTTGCTCCATATTGAAGACCATATGGAGTTGCAGGGACAGGCCAACTCCCACGATTTCAGAAGGCAGAAGAAACTTGGCTGGAAGCGAGCTAAGGAGGCCCCTATCAGAATAAAGCCGGACCCAAATACCATAACCAAAGAGTGACAATCGGTGCTCCAGGTGAATTCACCCTCTCAGAAGAATCTTGAAGCGAAAGGGGATCATTCGAAAAGGAGTGCAGTCGAGGGGCTGTTGAGGGACAATGTGCAAGCAATGGGGCTTATCGGGGCGCCGCAAGACTGTTTTTTCTGATGCCCTGCCCTGATTGCATCTACAACTCCTCGGAGTTTCTTCTGGGTACTTACAGATGCCACAACTGGATGATACCCCTCAATAACCATGCTGTTCTGACGAGCTCTGGCCATATTACATTGTTCCTACCCTTAATGATTTGTTCTTCCTGGGGCCTTTCCTGTCTTTTAGTTATTCTCACTCCTCCGCACCAGCGTTACTACCTAGGCCCTTGCAGCGACACCACAATATGGCCCTACATTTATGCAGCTGGTGCCCTACCCATGCAACACTTGGAGTTGATTTATTTGCGCAACTCAAGCCCTAGCTTCATGTGCATTGTTAGTTTAAACATCTGGGATTTGAATAGCCCGGTAAAGCGTGCTGAGGTACTGTCTCCTGGAGCGGTCTGACGGCGACATCTTGCCAAAGATACTCCCCGCATGCAATTGCGCTGATTCAACCAACAGTACTGGTCCTCCGGCCCGGTGAAGAAGAATAGTAAAGCTATTCTCCTCACCCAGAAGTTCCATGGCAAGCTTATTTCCAAGTTCATGGAGTTCAAGGGAAGAGTATAAGTGATCAGACTGCAATGGGGCACCTTCGCCTTCACTTTGGCCAACATATACACACCAAATGACAGACAAGAGCCCTTCATCATTAACGGCCTGGCGACGACCCTTGCTTCCCCTGACTCACTTTTCTGATAAGGGGAGACTTAAACCTAGTCATGGACCCCAAAATGGACCACTCTAGCCAACGCTCCTCCCAACCGGGGGCTTTCTCAACCGCCGGCCTCAAGTGGCTCACTGATGGCACGCTCTGTAATATCTGGAGACACCTCCACCCTTCCTCTATAGAGTTCACATTTTACTCAGTAGCCCCCAGTCATATGCTCAAATTGACCACTTTCTCACGTTGCCAGCCCTTACAGCCTGTGTCAGAGAGGTGAGCATAGAACCCCGATCTTTGTCAGATCATGCCTCAATCGCATTAAAGATACAGATAAACATCATGCAACCCCTGTCTTCACGATGGTGACAGCGAGACGCTATGCTTCAATCCATTTAGACGGTAGCGGCAATCTGAATGGTCATAGGGGATTATCTCTGCCATAAGGACCTCAAATAGGCTTGTCTCTCCTCACTGTGGGAGGCGCTTCAGCTCATACTTAAGGGCGAGCTGATCGCTATTGCGGCGGCCGAGAATAGTCTGCACCAGGAGAAGCGACAGCAGGTTGAGCAAGCGCTCTCCGTGCTAGAATCGAGTCATAAACGCACAGAGGCCCCAAGGGTCTGGAGGGAACTTGAGAAGCAGAGGCTTCTCCTAAAAAGCCTGGATCTGGACTGTTAGAAAGGCGATCCCAGGGGAGACAGAAGATGTCTGACTGTCCGCCCCGAGACCCACCTCTCTCTGGAATAGGCCGAGCGCCGTAGGGAGACCTCCTTGGCGAGGCTCCTCTCCTACAATCGTAACAGCTGAGCAATCACACTACTACAGAGGGACACCACACGAAGGAATATTCACAAGTATCTTTATATAATAAAGCGAAGGCACGTTCTTGGCCGGCTAGCAGGCCGGGATCGAGGGATCCGTAAAGTCTTGGTTTCGGGAGGAAGGGGGTAGCGGGACAGTCTTGGCACCAACTGGTGCGTGGATAGCTCACGGGGTCAGGCCGGGACAGCATCAGCAGGGCTTTGGTATAGTTCAGTGTGGGTTAGGCCGCGACAGCGTCAGCAGGGCCTTGAAGATGGTTTAGTTCGGTCAGGCCGCGACAGCGTCAGCAGGGCCTCGAAGATGGTTCAGTTCGGTCAGGCCGTGACAGCGTCAGCAGGGCCTCGAAGATGGTTCAGCTTGGTCAGGCCGCAACAGCGTCAGCAGGGCCTCGAAGATGGTTCAGCTTGGTCAGGCCGCAACAGCGTCAGCAGGGCCTTGAAGAGGGTTCAACTTGGTCAGGTCGCGACAGCGTCAGGAGGGTCTCGAAGAGGGTTCAACTTGGTCAGGCCACGACAGCGTCAGCAGGGCCTCGAAGGTTCCAGGGCATGAGTTCGGATCAGGATCAGGCGCGACAAGGTCAGCAGGGCTTCGACTCCAAGATACAACTGGAGTCCTACTCCAGGGCTGGCCCAGATATAGGACTAGAGTCCTTTGATGTACGGACCCTCGGGCCAGGGGGTCAGAGGGGCCGGGATGAAGGTGTCCAGACACCCAGCAGGGGGGTCGAGCCAGCGCCCAGGGAGGCTGGAGGGCGATCGATACCAGGCGTCCGGGGACGGCTGGAGGTCCATCGAAACTCACCTCCTCCGGGAACAATCAAGTGGCCACTCTACCACCTGGGAGTATCTTGGTGCCTCGATGTCGGGGCTTGGCCGGGGCCAGGGATGGCTGCGGCCACGTGCTCGGGACGTGATTGGCCCAAGATGGAGTCGGGCCGGAAAAGGGTGGCCTGGCATGGTCGCCAGACCGGCAGTGTTGGCGAGCAGGGTCTGCCGGGGTCCCAGAGGGGAGAGCCGTGGGCTGCCAGGGGGGCTGCTCTCGTCGATGGTTCGTGTTCAGGGGGGTTGACGGCGGGTCGACGGAAGCCGATGCCGTCCTGGGCCCGCCATGCGGGAGGGGTAAGACCACGCCACGAGGCCGGGTCCAACACATGTCCCCTCCAGCTGAAGGCGGGGAGAGTCACCCATCTTCCTGGGTATTCTCCTCGTCGAGGCGGAAGAAGCGGGACAGGCCGTCAGCGTTGGCGTGGTCGTTGCCAGGGCGATGCTCCACAGTGAAGTCCATCCCTTGGAGGGAGATGGACCATCGCAGCAGCTTTGGGTTTTCGCCACGCTTCTGCATCAGCCACCGCAGGGGCCGGTGGTCAGTCTGGACCCGGAAGTGGGTGCCGAAGAGGTAGGGCCTGAGTTTCTTGAGGGCCCACACAACGGTGAAGGCCTCTCTCTCAATGGTGCTCCATCGCTGCTCTCTGGCCAGCAGCCGGCGGCTGATGAAGGCCACAGGATGGTCAATCCCCTCTGGGTCAATCTGCGATAGGACCGCCCCAATGCCGTGTTCCGAGGCGTCGGTCTGGACTACGAACTCCCGGCTGTAGTCAGGGGCTTGGAGCACAGGGGCGGTGCACATGGCTGTTTTCAGAGTCTCGAAGGCCACCTGGCATGCGGGTGTCCATTGTACTTTCTGGGGCCGGTTTTTCGAGGTCAGTTCAGTGAGGGGACCCACAATGCTCCCATAGTTCTTCATGAAGCGCCGATAATATCCAGTGAGCCCCAGGAAGGCTCGGACGGCTGTCTGGCTGACCGGGGGCTCCCAGGCCACAATGGTGTCAATCTTGGGTTGGAGGGGAGCCACGTGGCCGCTCCCCACTTGGTGTCCCAGGTAGGTCACGGACCCTTGACCTATTTGGCACTTGCTGGCTTTCACAGTTAGTCCGGCCCGCCGGAGGGCCGTCAGGACCTCCCAGAGGTGCTTCAGATGCTCGGCCCAGTGGAGGCTGTGCACGGCAATGTCGTCTAGATAGGCGGCGCTGAATTCTTCTAGCCCCGCCAGCACTTTGTTCACCAGTCTCTGGAAGATTGCGGGGGCGTTTTTCATGCCGAAGGGCATCACCTTGAATTGGAAGTGGCCATCGGGCGTGGAGAAGGCCGATCGCTCCTGGGCGCCCGGGGTGAGGCCGATCTGCCAGTACCCGGCTGTGAGGTCGAAGGTACTGAGGTACTTGGCGGCTCCCAGACGGTCGATTAGTTCATCGGCCCGGGGGATGGGATGTGCGTCGGTTCTGGTAACAGTATTTAGTCCCCAGTAGTCGACACAAAACCTGAGTTCTGGAGGGGTGCCAGGTGCGGCTGCTTTGGGGACCAGGACAACTGGGCTGGCCCAGGGACTGTCGGAGGGTTCGACCACCCCCAGGGCCAGCATTTTGGCAACTTCTGTCTGGATGCAGGCCCGAACTCGGTCGGGAACTCGGTAGGCCCGGTGTCGCACGGGCTGGCTGTCCCCGGTGTCGACATCGTGGAAACACCACTGGGTAACCCCGGGGGTGAGGAAGAACAGGTCCGTGAATTGCCCCAACAGCTCTTGGCAGTCTCGGCGCTGTGCGGGGGTCAGGTCGGAGGAGAGAGAAATTCCCTCGACGGAGCCGTCTTTCTCCGCGCACCTTAGGAGGTCGGGCAGGGGCTCGGAGTCGTCTTCGGCCCCATCATCGGTAGCTAGCAGCAGGCTCAGTTCTGTGCGGGCGAAATGAGGCTTGAGCCGGTTGGCGTGCAGAACCCGGAGGGGGTTTCGGGGTGACTCCATGTCCACGAGATAGGTGACGGGGCTCTTGCGCTCGATCACTTTGAAGGGGCCCGACCATTTGTCCTGGAGGGCACAAGGTTCGACCGGGGACATGACCCAGACCTGCTGACCCGGCTCGAACTCGATGGATGAAGAGTTCTGGTCATACCAGCGTTTCATGTCCTCCTGACTGGCCTCAAGGTTGGCCTCGGCAAGGGCCCGGAACTTTCGAGTCTGGCTTCGGAGGGTCAGGAGGTATCGGTAGACATCCGGCGGTGCGTATTGGACTGTAGTTTTCCAGCCTTCTTTGACCAGGCTGAGGGGACCTCGGACAGGGTGCCCGTACAAGAGTTCGAAGGGGCTGAACCCCAGGGATTTCTGTGGTACCTCCCGATAGGCGAACAAGAGGCAGGGCAACAGGACGTCCCATTTGCGGCGGAGGGGTTCTTCTAGGCCCTGGATCATCCCCTTGAGGGTTCGGTTAAACTGCTCCACAAGTCCATTCCCTTGGGGGTGATACGGGGTGGTGAACTTATATGTGACCCCGCATTGGTGCCACAGGGACCGCATATACTTCGATATAAAGTTCGTGCCCCGATCGCTCACGACTTCTCGGGGGAACCCCACTCTGGAGAAGATCCCCATCAGTGCTCGGCCCACCACTGGAGCCGTTATGGTTCGGAGGGGGATGGCTTCGGGGTAGCGGGTGGCATGGTCCACCAGGACGAGGATGAAGCGGTGCCCTTGCGAGGTTCGGGGGTCCAGGGGCCCCACGATGTCGATCCCCACTCGCTCGAAGGGAGTGGTCACTACTGGAAAGGGTTGGAGCGGGGCCTTCATCTTCCCCCCGCTCTTTCCGCTGGCTTGACATGTCGGGCAGGTGCGGCAGTGGTTATGCACATCATTGCGCATTTTCGGCCAGTAGAAATGGGTCACCAGGCGGCTGTAAGTTTTGTCCTGTCCCAGGTGCCCGGCGAGGGGCACATCGTGTGCCAGGTTCAAGAGGAAGTCTCTGAATCGTAGGGGGACCACCAACACTCGGCTGGCCCCCAGCTCGGCTATTTTCTGTTCACTGTATAGGAGGCCGTGGTCCCAGTATACCCAGTGGGACCCTGAGGTGTCCCCGGCGGCTTGGGCTGTGGCTTGCTGCCGGGTCCCCTCGAGGGAGGGACAGGCCTTCTGTTCCTGCCGGAATTGTTCTTGGGTGGGACCACCCTCCTGGCGCCATTGGGCTAGCTCAGGTATGTCGCTGAGTTCGGCGCTGCCTTCTCGGTCATGCTCCGATGGCTCGGGCTCGGATTCTTCACTGACTGCGGGCGGTGGTGGCGCGGGCCACTCCGGCTCTTCAGTCGGGGGAGCCTCTGTTGCCGCCGGGGCCCGGGCAGTCATAGATCGTGTCGTAGCGCAGACCCACTCTGGTAGTCCCATCATTCCTAGATGTTCTCTCCGCTCGACTTGGGCCCAGGGGGAGCTCTCGAGGTCGTTTCCGAGGAGGCAGTCCACAGGGGCGTCGTCCCGGACGGTCACCTTGAGGGTGCCCGACACCCCCCCCCCACTCGAAGGGGATTCGGGACATCTGACACAGAGTCTCGGAGTTGTCGGCGGTCTTCGGCCCGGGGCCAGCGGAAAGTCTCAGCTCCTGTTCTGGCCTCCTCCGCCACCACGCTGGCGGGGGTGCCCCTGGCCGTTCCGTCCTGTTTCTCCTATCGGGGTCCGGGGGACCCGGGTGCTCACCCATCGATCAGCCTCGACGGCGAGTTTCCGGGGCTCGGTCAGCTTGCTGTCGAGGAGATGCTGTCTGAGCTCGACAAAACAGTTGTTGGAGAGGTGTTCCCAAACGATGAGGTCGAACAGCTGTTCGTAGGTGGACACCTTGCTGCCCTTGATTCATCCTTCCAGGGCCCGGCTATAAAAGTTCACGTATTCCACCCACGTGGTACCGGGGATCTTTTTGCAGTCTCTGAACCTCTGTCGGTACATCTCGGGGGTGAGGCCATACCGGGTGAGCAGGGCGTCCTTCATGTGGTCATAGGAGGACATCACGTCCTCGGCCAGCTCGAGCAGGGTGTCTCTTCCTTCGCTGACAAATCTCCCCCATAAGCCGGCACCCCAATCTTTTCGCGGGATGCGGTGCGCGGTCATGGCCACTTCATACGCCTTGAACCATTGCTGGATATTGTCATTCTTGTAGTATTCCTTGACGATATCCTTGGGAATGTGGACCTTCGGGTCGGCAGGAGGTGGAGGGTCCCGGGTTATCGCGGCGCCAGCCTCTTCGATCTTGGCCTTGATTTCTAGTTCTTTGAGGCCACGCTCGTGTTCGTATGTGAGCTTTTTTTTTTCCAATTCCCTTTGCCTCCGCCTCTCGTCCAGATCTCCTTCTAATCTTAGTTGCTCAATGGCCATTTTCTTTTCTGCTAATTGAAGTTCTCCATCCAGCCGGAGTCGGGCGAGCTCGAGTTCATGGAGCCGACTCCTCTCTCGCTCCCGGGCGTCTTCAGGGGAGAGGCCCGGTTCTCTGTTGGCGGTTCTTTCTTCCACTGGGGCTATGACCGTACTCAGGGGTACTTCTAGGATAATGTCATCGTTAGTCTGGGGTGGGGTTGCTCCGGTCTCCACCCATGTTTGCAGCGCGTCTTTGAAATCGTCTTTTGTGCTTAGTCCGGTGGTAGCGATACCCAGGGATTTGCAGAATTGTTTGAGTTCTTTATGGGTGTACTCCTCTAATCGTTCCTTCTGGAATTCTGTGGTCGTTCCGGCTTCCTTAGTAGTCATCGTGGTTGTGGGTCTCTGTTAGTAGTGGCGAGTTACTCGCTGTACGATTTGCGCGGGCTCGGATCCCGTCGCTTGCCACCAATGTTAGAAAGGCGATCCCAGGGGAGACAGAAGATGTCTGACTGTCCGCCCCGAGACCCACCTCTCTCTGGAATAGGCCGAGCGCCGTAGGGAGGCCTCCTTGGCGAGGCTCCTCTCCTACAATCGTAACAGCTGAGCAATCACACTACTACAGAGGGACACCACACGAAGGAATATTCACAAGTATCTTTATATAATAAAGCGAAGGCACGTTCTTGGCCGGTTAGCAGGCCGGGATCGAGGGATCCGTAAAGTCTTGGTTTCGGGAGGAAGGGGGTAGCGGGACAGTCTTGGCACCAACTGGTGCGTGGATAGCTCACGGGGTCAGGCCGGGACAGCGTCAGCAGGGCTTTGGTATAGTTCAGCGTGGGTTAGGCCGCGACAGCGTCAGCAGGGCCTCGAAGATGGTTCAGTTCGGTCAGGCCGTGACAGCGTCAGCAGGGCCTCGAAGAGGGTTCAACTTGGTCAGGCAGCGACAGCGTCAGCAGGGCCTCGAAGAGGGTTCAGCTTGGTCAGGCCGCGACAGCGTCAGCAGGGCCTTGAAGATGTTTCAACTTGGTCAGGCCGCGACAGCGTCAGCAGGGCCTCGGAGATGGTTCAGCTTGGTCAGGCCGCGACAGCGTCAGCAGGGCCTTGAAGAGGGTTCAACTTGGTCAGGCCGCGACAGCGTCAGCAGGGCCTCGAAGAGGGTTCAACTTGGTCAGGCAGCGACAGCGTCAGCAGGGCCTCGAAGAGGGTTCAGCTTGGTCAGGCCGCGACAGCGTCAGCAGGGCCTTGAAGATGTTTCAACTTGGTCAGGCCGCGACAGCGTCAGCAGGGCCTCGGAGATGGTTCAGCTTGGTCAGGCCGCGACAGCGTCAGCAGGGCCTTGAAGAGGGTTCAACTTGGTCAGGCCGCGACAGCGTCAGCAGGGCCTCGAAGAGGGTTCAACTTGGTCAGGCAGCGACAGCGTCAGCAGGGCCTCGAAGAGGGTTCAACTTGGTCAGGCCGCGACAGCATCAGCAGGGCCTCGAAGGTTCCAGGGCATGAGTTCGGATCAGGAACAGCTGCGACAAGGGCAGCAGGCTTCGACTCCAAGATACAACTGGAGTCCTACTCCAGGGCTGGCCCAGATATAGGACTGGAGTCCTTTGATGTTCGGACCCTCGGGCCAGGGGGTCAGAGGGGCCGGGATGAAGGTGTCCAGACACCCAGCAGGGGGGTGGAGCCAGCGCCCAGGGAGGCTGGAGGGCGATCGATACCAGGCGTCCGGGGACGGCTGGAGGTCCATCGAAACTCCCCTCCTCCGGGATCCGTCAAGTGGCCACTCTACCACCTGGGAGGATCTTGGTGCCTCGATGTCGGGGCTTCGCTGGGGCCGGGGCCAGGGATGGCTGCGGCCACGTGCTCGGGACGTGATGGGCCCAAGATGGAGTCGGGCCGGAAAAGGGTGGCCTGGCATGGTCGCCAGACCGGCAGTGTTGGCGAGCAGGGTCTGCCGGTGTCCCAGAGGGGAGAGCCGTGGGTTGCCAGGGGGGCTGCTCTCGTCGATGGTTCGTGTTCAGGGGGGTTGACGGTGGGTCGACGGAGGCCGATGCCGTCCTGGGCCCGCCATGCGGGAGGGGTAGGACCACGCCACGAGGCCGGGTCCAACATGGACCGAGCGGAAAACACTTTTTTAAGCCTCAAGCATAAATTATATTTAAGCGGGGATGGATGCTGCCACATGCTGGCACATAATTGTGTGGCAAGGCACTGTCCGGGTCTGTTGGCACTGTTCGCACTCGAGTTTGGGTAGAAGTTCACACGGACCCAGAGATAGCCAAGGCTTTTAAATATTTCTATAGTTACCTATTCGCTAAATGCCCTGCTGGAGACGCTGAAGCCGATCTGCAAGAGATCCCTTTGACATGCCTCCCAGTGTACCTCGTGTCCCAGCTCGATCAACCCATATGTGTCAAAGAGGTAGTCATGGCTATTGCTCACCTCAAACCCTCTTAGGCGCCAGACCTGGATGGCTATACCCCCTTTTCTATAAAACCTTTTGTCAAGACCTAGCTGCCCTACTGACTCGGTTGTTTAATTCTTTCTTAGATTCCGGCTCTCTTACAGACCTGATGATGGGGGCATCCATCTCAGTGATTCTCAAGCCACAGAAAGGCCCCAAGGATTTTGGGGTCTATAGGCCCATCTCTTTGCGCAATACAGACACTAAACTCTTTGCAGGCATTCTGGCGGTGCGACTAAACCCTATCATGTCAGGCCTGATTGACCCCAAACAATCTGGCTTCATCCCGGTACGAAAATGTGGGGATAATACGAAACGCCTTTTTCACCTCACTGACCTTATCCAGCGATCCCGGAGGGAGCTCATCTTCATCTCCATTGATGCAGAAAAGGTGTTTGATCGCGTACACTGGCACTACTTACTTGCCAGTTAGGAGACCGATTTATAGCTTGGATACACTGCCTATATAGTGTTCCCAGGGCATTAGTTCGGGTCAATGGGACTTCATCCTCAATGTTCCCTATTGCACTGGAAGCCCATCAGGCCTACCTCTTTTCTCCGCTCCTTTTTCTGCTTTACACGGAGCCCTTGGCGCAGAGAGTCGGAGATAACCCTTGAGTCACAGGGATTCTCCTCCGGGTCGACACACCTACGATTATCCTATATGCTGATGATATTATCCTGTCAATGACAAACCCGTTGACCTCGCTTATGTCCCTGCTGGAGGAATTGAGAGCGTTTAGCGAAGTGTCAGGGTTCAAATTCAACGTTCAAAAATCCAAGATATTGAATCTTTCAGTTGCTCAGCCCCTAGTAGCTACACTACAAGTGCAGTTTCCCTTTGTGTGGGAAGCGGAGACTATACCATACCTCAGCATCTCACTGGCCTCCATGCCAGCAAGGACACTGGCAGCCAACTATGGCCCCCTCCGTGCTCAGACCAACTAGACGCTCTGCCTGGAGCCACTCGTGGCTGTCATGGTCCGGCCACTTTGCGGCAGTTCAACTGACAATACTCTCACACATCCTTTTCATATTTCAGACCATACCACTGACTCCATCACCAACGATCCTCCGTAACCTACAAGTCACCATTGACCAGTTCATCTTGGATGGCAAGAAACCGCATCTTCACCAACAACAGCTTATCCGCCCCAAAATGGAGGGAGGCCTAGCAATCCCCCTGATTCCGCGATACTTCCAGGCTGCACAACTACACTTTGTTGTGGAGTGGAACTGACCGCTCTTGGAAAAGCACTGGTCTTTTAAGTATCAGGCGATTGCTGGAGCTAATATCTGGAGTGAGATCTGGCTGTCACGTAAGCATAGGGCTTAGGGGTCTATACTGGTCTCCAGTGACGGCACGGCCATGAAAATCTGGGACGCAATGGCACATAAATGCAAACTAACAACATTCCACTCTCCTATTATGCTGATTCTTGTCAGCCCTGACTCCCCCCTCCCCCCCCGGAAAGAAGATCAGAGGATTTCCAGTGCTGGCGAGAGCAGGGATGCAAACGTGTGGGCTCGCTATTCGAGCCTCAGTGGGTCATTCCTTTCAAATAACCACAACAGAACCATGCACTGAAAGAGACTGGCCTGTTTCACAACGTGCAGGTGAGGCACTGGGTGACCTACCAGAGTTATGAACCTTGATCATTTTGCCGCCTAACTCACTTAGAGAATTTGGCTAATATGCAAAGAAGGAGACAAACATCTTTTTTCTAATATCTATGCTCTCCTCTCCGACGAGGCCAACGCCTCCAAGACCAAGGGCCAACTCCACTGGGAGGATGAATTAGGGCGCCCCCTTTCTACCAAAGAATGGCAGGATATATACTATAAGGTACACCACATGATATGTCTGGCACAGCTGCAGCATATAAAAGCGCCTCCTATTGGTACTTAACCCCTGCAAGACTTCATGGATGGAGCAGGGGGCACACTGAAAAGCATTGGAGGAGCTGTGGTCAAACTGGCTCTCTCCTCCACCTGCTGTGGCACTGTCCAGAGCTGACCAGGTATTAGGATAGGGTCCTGACCGACATCAACCGAGCATTTGACATGACTATTCCCTGCTTCCCTGCATACAGGATACTGGGCTTACCCTGACTTTTCCTTTGCGATCGATTAGAGGCAGACAATGGCGCTGTCTTTGAATGCTGTCTGACAAGTATTCCTTGCGCAAAGGGGCACGGAGGGGATCCCAGACCATGTGTCATGGCTTCATAGATTGTGGGTCTCGCTGGCAATGGGACGCATGGTAATGATGGTGGACAACAGGGCTGTCAAATACCGAGAGCTGTGGGCCCCGTTCATTAACATCCTGTCAGCAGAGTTTCGGTAAGAGACCTGCCCAAAATATTTGCAAATCTTGCAATTACTCCCTGGGGATGCCACGAGGGGTCCTAGACTGTCTTCTGAGAGGCCTACTGTTCCGGAGTCTCATTTACCTCACCTTCCAGGGAATTGTGACAATGAAGCTTAGGTGTGGAGGAGTCTGGGAGTGAGGCGGGGTGGGAGGTTGAATGGGTTTTGTTCCTGGTTTTTCTTTCTTTGAGTTCTTTCCTTTCTTCTCCCCCTTTTTCAGTTCTCCTTAAATAATTAAGTTTAAAATCCACATGACGCTGCCGGCCTCCGGGTTGCAGGCGCAGAGTTGTGTATCACTATCTACATTTGTGCACGCTGCCGGCCCATGGTTGTAGGCAGAAAGCTATGATGATGCTCAGCGGACCTCAGTAAAAAAGAATTGTTCCATTTATAGCTGTCTGGACCTTGAATTAAAATTCACATGTGGTTACCAATATAGTCATTGTAAAATTGGTGAACTTCTATAGGTTTTTTAAAATTTATGTTTATAATTAAGTAATTCACATTATGCCTTTGCTTAGTTTTGGGAAATCCATACAAATGTTTTTTACCCTGACCTGCTTCCCTTTAGGCATTGCTAAGCGAACAAACCCTATCCGTCATTTAGTCAAAAACATTGGTCTCAAAATGTAATTGGTCATGATCTATAGGCAACAAGCTTTTTGTAGAATTAATTAAGACAAAAGAGTCTGCAGGCTCCCTATCAACAGTAATTTAATTTTGAGAGATAAAATGTTTTTTTCTTTATAAACTATTAAAATAGCCTATGAGCTTGAGATGACTCAGTATTGTGCTTTTTATTAATTTACTATGTAAGACTTAGGAGATAGGTTCTTAAAATAGAATGGCTTAATTGGCCTCATAATGTCCACATAATTCACATGTTATCAATGTTTATATTGTCAATTTTGTATTACAAACAATATGGTTAACATATTTGAATACTATTTATTCAACTGACAAATGCTATATTGTGTACTTAATGTTTTTTTTGCTCATTGTTTTTCTTTACTGTTTTCTTCTATCTTCTTGGAATGCTCTCTTTCACCCCTGAAATTTCGCTTTTATACTTTCTTCTTGTCTTCTACAATGCCTAGTGTTCGATTGTCTTTAAATTCAAATAAATGTTATAAACTTGACATTTAAATTTTTTATTAGCCCTGAAGACGTGTTGGACTGTTGTTGCTAGATTTCGCTTCCTCTTGTTTTTTCAATTTTGGATGCACTTCTTATATTTATCACCCATGAAACTGATCATAAAACATAGTTAGAAAATCGTAAAACATTTAGTGGAGTAACAGCTGATTCATAATAAACGTCTGAACAATTTCAGACCTGATTCAAGACTTACTAGGCTATTTGGAACCCCCTACAAACTTTGAATTTGAGCAGCATTAAATTAGAGGCACTATAGCTCGAGTTTATGTTGATGGTCCATTATAGGAGCTATCCTTTACCTTTTGTCTTTTATTACACGATAATACCCTAGTCTGTTGGAGACTGCTACTGACCTCTATTGACATCAGTCTCAATTAAGAAATACGTGGGGCAAATAAGAATCCTTTTATACCGCCCTCCTACAACTATGATACGTGCTCCACCTCTGCGCCCCAGAGGGATGTACCGCAGAAGCTAATCATCGTACTGTGTACTCTGTTCATACAACACTATTCCTGCCTGACCCACGAAGGAGTTAATACACAAAGATCAAAGAACTGAGGGACATACCTCTAATAATTGTGGTGGTTTAAGAAAGCAGGAATTTCTTCCAACATTTCTCAAACTCGCAGCTCCCACTGTGTACCCTAATCTACCAACAAGTCCAACATGGAGAGAGTGAGCACCAAGAGGTATTCATGAGGATCCAGGCGTGCCAGGGACCTCTATTTACAAAGTCCTCATCCCACTAGAGACAGTAGAAATGGGAGGATGTGGGAAATGCCAGCCCTCTTAGGTCTCCCAGGTGTGGGTGAGTCTAACTTGCATTGGCAACATTTCCCTAAGGCTTTCTGTCTCTGGAGGGGAATTCACCTAATGAAGTAATGGCAAGGATAAGGGACCTAGAGGCAATTATCTTTAGGGCATGGCATTGGAGGATGAGTTGTTAAAGTTGGGCCATTCAATATCAGCAGTGAAGGATGCTGTGGTTCATCTTTTATTGAATTTGATTGCAAGAGGGCAGTCAGTGTGGAATTTCTTATAGTAGTCTTTTGCGTTTGTCATGGGTGAGTAGCTAGGTATGGCTATTCTAGCTAAATCCTACCGTTGTCTTGAAATTGTGTATCTTACATGTAATTTCACTGAATGTTACTATGTTCATTACAGCATTTATTATGCTTCCTCAATATCTTACCTCCTTTATACTTCGCTTCTTTGGTACCTCTGGCCAGCCTAGGATGTGCAGACTCACATTGACCTTCTGCAGATGGTGTGACCTTTGAATGTTGATCTTCATTCCCAGTATTGTTCAGGAAGGGTTTTTGGAGAGGGGTTCACAATCCTTACGATGTCTCTTTAACTCTTCTTAAACATCTCTTTAAAGAATTTAGGGCCATGTGCAACTGAATATTCTTGGCTAACCCAACTCTCTAGCAAGCCAGTATTCTCTCCTCTTGCGAGCGTAGCACCAACATTTTGTGGTTGTTTTTAAATTACATGGGTGCAGATGTCCGCTTCTCCCAACAATATCCCCCACTCTGCCATTGGCCACTGAATGGCTTCTCCCCTCATCAGTACAATGCTGCTGAATATTCTTTATGGGTTATGTAGTATTAGGGTTTTTGTGCCACACAGTGTACTATTGAAGCGGCATCGTATCACTTTCTGTGGTCTAGATTCACTTTCCAAATGGTTCAGAGGTTTTCATATTAGGACTGAGTCTGATTCGGCTTGTGAAGATCCGTTGCCTGGTGTGTGAATGGTATGTTCCTAGGGTAGGTGAATTTTCCACTTCAGTGCATTGTGAGTGAATGTACTTTGTATTTAGCGAGTGGAACAGGAATTACACACCACATACAAATGCATCTTGTTAGGTGAAAGGCATTTCTATTTCCCAGCAAAAGTATACTTCCATTAGACAAAACGTGGAAGCGTTGTGTAATGTATTAGGCACTCGAGGACATATTTTACATATATGTTTAGAATGCTCTCTTAGTATGGTTTTTTTGTGTGATAATGCATTGAATCCATGTGAAGAGTGCTGTTGTATGTACAATGATAAGTATATGGTAACATGTGCTTTTTTGGGTGTGTGTGTGTAGTTTTCTAACTAAATTGTCCTTTTGAGAGTTTCTCTCTGTTGTCTGCGCCTGGAATTGTTCTCCAAAGGTGGGAGTAAAGCTTTAACCCAACCAAGCAAGTACAGTGCTAAGCATTAGCATGCACTTCAGAGGATGAGCCTGCAAAGCAGATGAGCAGGTGAGAATCTAAGTTGAATGGCAAAGTATTCTGTCTGGTTCCTCACAAAAGAGGTCGATCCATTCCAATTGTCCAGGAGACGAAGGTGTGTATATATTTTCCTGTCTAAAAGCATTGAGAGCTTAATTGAAAGTCACAGTATCAGATAGAAGTGCTTCAAAATATTAGTTGCCTGTCTCCACGGTCAGAAACGTCCTGCACTGTGCCTACTTTGGTGAGTAAAAAGGTAGTTGGCTGGCCTTCATGGCTTCTGGCTCTCTGGAGATCTAAGAGCCAAAAAATCATTTGTATCCATTTTCCTCTGTTGCCTACTACAAAGTTTCCACACACCTCCGCTTCAACTGGAAGGCAATGGAGCAGAACGGCAAGCAAGTTACTTGGTCCTGCAACCTACCGGTTACAAGTGGCTGTCTGCAGGGTGACTATTAGCTTCTGCTGAAATGTGTTCAAATATATCTTCTGGTTCAATTCATCCACTAAAATAAGCTACTATGTCTTCTTATTATAAGCTCACATAGAGCCATGACTCCAATGGGCTAGGTGTAGTATGTTTTTTGATTTGATCTTTATAATGAGCTGGTGTTCACACATGTTTTCTGTTTCTAGATGTCTAACAAAATAGTTTATCCATTTTTCCCTGGACGTCTATGGCATTTGGCCTTTCAACAAAGTCTTCTTATCATTTATGTCTTTGATTGCTTCATACAACCCTTGTGTCGGTAGTTTCTGTGCTCAGTAAATAGTAGTTGTTAATATCACCAACTTTACAGTCCTGAATTTACTTACCTCAAAAGGATTCAAGGCACATTCTATCAAAGGGGATTCAGACTTATGTTATCCAGAACACCAAATTTGTCAGTGTTGGCATTTGGTTCACTGAGCAATCATGTCTAATACAATTCAGTATTCCTGTGTGTCGTGGATCTGGTTTTCTACGTAAGTTAGTGATCTACTTTCTGGTGGTAAACAATTGAGATTTCCTGTTTCCTATCCCTTTGGTCCAGGAATTCAATAACTTCGTCTTTTTCTGGTTTCCATTATGTATTAAAACTTGCGTTCCAGTATGTCTGCTGGTTGTAGGTTCAATTGAGCAGATGTTTTGGTATGTTACCTCATTCTACACTATTTTGTGCTCTAATATTTGGTAGGCTCCAAGACTTCTATGGGATTTGGTGATCTAGTGCATTTTCCTTTTCTAAGCTCCTGTTTTAATTTCTTCTGCTTCTCTGCCCCCGTCTATTGTGTTTTTAGATAAACCTTACTATATCATGCCCCATAGAAATCTTCTTTTGTGGTATCTTTTCTAGTCCTGATGTATGTCCGTAATCCAGTATTACACCTGTTCATAGACTTGTGAGCAGTTTAATATCATGCTATGCCTTCCGTTTTCTTGACTTGGGTGGAGGCTGGTGATTCAAGATGTCTTTTGATTCTGCAGTCCTACATGACTTGTAGGCTGATTGAGAGTTTGGAGGGCAGAGGGTTGTGGAGGACATTGCCCTCACCATCCTCAATCTACAGTTATCTGGTAGCCCCACAGATAACTCTTAACATTGTCAGGGACCACCATCACAGCAGTTCCTATCGATGATATAAAAATTTGACCGATGGCTCTGTCAAACATGACATGCACCTGTCAAACCTTTACAATGTTTTCCATTTTTCAAAAGAAATTCCCAAAGTGGGAGTTAGTTTTAGAAAAATTAAAAGCTAATGACGCCCACACCATGGCGCTTTTCTTCCATGGTAGGGAGGTTTTTCTTTCTTCCAGTCCTTACGGACAGCAGAAAAAAGCCATTTGATTGTCCAATCTAAGTTGGATGGGTGTCCTCCATCAGGCCATTGGAGGAGTCGGTGATGGAGCAGAAGTAGACTTCATTGTCAACATATTTAAGGTGTTCCCACCTCTAAATTTGGCAGACTGACCTTAAGTTTGACAGACGGGGGCACTCCATCACCATTGTGATGGAGTACCCTATCCGCCAAATGGTAACTCAGCCACTTGAAAACAACAAAACAAAACAGATGCCAATACTGAGCACAATTCCTTAACTTATTTGATCTCTAGACCCAAAGAAACTAAAACATATAGGTCCACACTATTCATAGTGTAGGATCCTACGGGAGCGAACGTCACACGCGGAAATCGGAGACGTGGACGGATGCAGTTTGTAAAATGCTTCTGATTGAGTGAATCGGAGAAGATAAAAAGCAATTTGGAGATTGTAAGGGGTCCTGGACACCCAAGAC
The DNA here is from genome assembly GCF_964261635.1 of Lissotriton helveticus. NCBI lineage: Eukaryota > Metazoa > Chordata > Amphibia > Caudata > Salamandridae > Lissotriton > Lissotriton helveticus. Next base: position 754,024,978 of record NC_136073.1, read on the forward strand.
CTCAAAAGATCAAGACACGTAAAGTGGAAAATACAAGGGGTCCCGATCATTCACGCCTTGCTCAGGCATGCCCGGACCTGGGTCCACCTACCCATGCTAGAGGGGACAGGCACTAGACAACTCACTACACTCAGCAATTCTTCCAGCAGATTTGGTCTGCCATCTGATTAAGAACTACATGGTCCTGATGAGAATCCTTTAATCTGTCGGGTTCGAAATGCGTCAACCTCCTTCTGTTTTTGTGTTGTCTAAACCAACCAGTTGTGTATATATTGTTCAGTAGGTGCACTGGAAATTGGCGCTTTATTAAGTAAAACTGCGGTTGTCTTGATTTAGTCGTGCACTTTAGTGAGACCTTTTAGGAATCATTTGGATGTTTGTCTTTGGTTGTGTAAGTGGATTCCCCCGGGTCTGTGGCCACTAAAACGTTTTAGTACTGTGAAATTGGGCCCGGCCTGTTGTGGTGGATGTATGGTGTGAATGTTGTGTTCAAATGATTGTGGATTTTGAGTGTTGGTATGAGTGAAGATTTGCATTGAGTGTGTTTTTGTGTCTCTTTGATTTTTTGAGTAGCATTGAGTTTGTGGGTTGTTTATATTTGTATTGTATATATTCATGATGTACATATAGAAATTGTGGGTAGAAAGCAAATATAAAAAAAGCATATTTGCCAAAATAAAAATGAGTTATGGCACTATGAATAGTGTGGACCTATATGTTTAGTTTCTTTGGGTCTAGAGATCAAATAAGTTAAGGAATTGTGCTCAGTATTGGCATCTGTTTTGTTTTGTTGTTATATTGACTCAGCCTTACTGAGTCGAGTCAAGGCCCTGTGGTGTTCCTTGAACTCAGCCACTTGGTCTCCTAGTAGGCCTGTGGGCTACTATGGAATTTAAAGTTCTAGACTCCTGTAGAATCTCATTTTTCTCTTTTTCTGTGGTACTCAACTCTTTTGGGGCTTAGTATCACAGTACCTTCTCCTAAAAACAAGATGATCTTGTATGCTTTTTTTTTTTTGTTTCGTTTATATAGCCTGAACAAGACCCGAAGATATTGGGTATCAGAGCGCTTTACATAGCACCAGTTTCGCGTTACACAAGGACACATTAATTTTTTTCTTTAGGCACGGGGAGATTAAGTGATTTGCCCAGAATCACAGGATGTTGAACGTTGTTGCCGAGGCTCCAACCTGGTTCCCCAGCTTCGACGTTGATGGCTCTCGCTGTAAGGCTACATCTTCTCCCCGGTTTAGGCCAGTTAAATGGAATTATGTAGCTATCTGTGTCCAGATTATCAGCAGAGTTGACTAAATTATGGTGCAAGAAATGTAAAATTACGTGACATAATGTTGGATACTCTGTGACAGTATATGTTGACTATTTAGTCATTTTAACACACACTAATATTGTCTGAGCAAAAGTTTGACCTTAATAAAACAAATTTAACACCGCATTCTGCAAGCAGGAACCATGATGAGATGAATTAGCCATTACGAAAGGTCTGCATTTTAAAAAAGTACTAATATGTGACACCTCTTTAGTAATTTATGACACACTTGTTCCAGATTTTTTGTTGACATCTAGAAATATCATAAAGACAGTGAATTATGTGACACAATGATCTGTAAAGCTGAGAAGCCAAAGACTCTAATAAATCAATGACCCTGGTTATGATGGCCAAGAATCTTGGGGGCCGATTCATGAAGCGAAGTATGTGTGCGCATATGGCATAAAAAGATGGATTTTTACAAGTTGAAAGCAACTTTTTGACTTCACATTAGTGGGTTTGTATTATGAAAGGATTTCTTCAAAGATTTTCATGTTCACAGCTCTAGGTATTCCAGGGCTAGAATGTGCTGTTACTTTGTAAACTGCCCCTTTATACCTATAGGAAAAGTCAATAATTTACTAGTCCCAGAGGGTGTCTTTCTTTACATACTGTACACTTTCACAGAGGTATGGTGAGGGTGCAGAAAAAGTGATGTATCTATAGTGAAAATATCTTCCCTTGGAGGAAAAAGAAAAAAAAGAATAGTAAGTGCATTGCCCACTCCAAGCAAATTCTCACGTTTATTTGCTCATGTAAAATTAAAATACACATTGGGTTTCGCAGAGTAAGTTTGAAACCTGTGACAGTGGTGGGTGTTTTAAGCTTCTTCTGGAAACTTCGGTGAATTACGAAAAGTCGTAATACTCCCTCAATGCGCGGTCTTTGATGAGCTGTTCAGATTTACAGCTTTCTATAAGAAGTTAGCCTTTACTGGTTAACTTTTCTTACAGGCTTGGGGCAACAGTGGGTACTACATCCTCAAATAACTGAGTAGTATACTCTAATTCAACTTTATGCATGTATGTCTCTAGATTTGAAATTTCAAATAAACGATAAATATTATGACACTTGAATCTAGATGACCGTGGACCATGCAATGTTTGCTGTCTACAGTTTTCTCTGCACTCCGTTGGAACTTTCATTTACAGTATGTTTTCAAGTTTTAGACTACTAGGGAAATTAATTATTGTCATTGATTGGAGATTTCCTCGGAAATCGTGATGACATTGTGTGATATTGTTATCACGATTTAAGGATCCAAGGGACAGCGATGGGGAGAAGGTGAGTGCCATCTGTGACCATGCCAATGTGCAGCTGAAATCAAGATCTTGAAATCGTTAGAACATGTTCTAAAATCAAGTTGATGACCTCAACAAAATTCAGGTAGAGATGGTGGCAAAAGTTAGTCTGAAATTGGATAAGATGGATGACAAGTTTTCACAATTTTTGGTGACAATGGGTGAGTTAGAACAATAGGTTTCAGACACTGATGATATACTGTTGAGAGATGACGACCAATCTGCACAATTAGAGCAGGCAGGGCCACAGGTACGATTTAAGCATGCGAAGATGGAAAACTGTTCATGTAGATCAACTGTTGGATTTACCGGGATACAGAACAACAAAGAATTAGGGTAGGTCATTTAAATGAAAATAAAAAAAGAGCAATGATTTTGTGATTCCCATTTATGACAAGGACTTTACTATCATGCAAGCCCCGTTGCCATCCCAAATTCATGTAAAATAGCCAACAACGATGTTGGTGAACCTTTCAGATTATTGATCAGAATCAAAGAGCAAATTCAAACTAAAGCAATTACCAGCAAATGATCTCAAATATTTGATGAATTTGAGTTGTATAGTTTTTTTCAGATACATCCATTGAAATTGTTTGCAGACGCACTGCGTTTATCAAAATGTCAGCTCAGTTACGCTTAGGCTAGACTTAAGGTGTTGTTTAAAGGTCAAATTGCTATATTTCAAATGTTGAAATTGCTCAGTGGTTTCTGGATAAGAGTGCTACAAATAACAGTATTTAATATTCTTGTGATCAAGTGTAGGGGTAAAGAATAATGGGGTGTGTAACTCATATGGAGCCAGAGGCGTTGCATTGGATCCAGTAGCATGGTACCAAGGGAAAGGACAGAGGTCAAGGGGATGAGCTGTGTGTGACCTCAGGGGTCAGTGAAGTGAAGAGGCTGTTGGATTGTCACAGTGCATTGGGAGGAGGTAGTCACTGTAGGGAGTGAGAGGACGAGGGGTCACAGTAAGGTGAACAGATACCATCATTATTCTCTAATTCTACAGCAAGACAAATTTTGAAAATGTAAGATGTCAAGATGATTAAATGTTTGGGAACAACATACTTTCTATGCATTGATAAATGCTGGGCACAGAGGTGTCGCTATATTTTTGGGAAATGGAATGGACGTTAACATCTATAACTACAATCCTGATAAGGCAGGTCAGTAGGTAGGGGCTAATTGTTCTATAGGTGGTAAAAGTTAATATCTATGCTCCATTAGAAGATAACCCTTCCCGTCTGGTAGAACTGTTTCTAGCCTAATGCCATTACGTGATGGAATTATTTTAGGAGGTGACTTCAACTGCATTCAAAATCCATCTTTTCTGAATCTAAACTAAAAGCAAAATAAGATACTGGATGCAGAAACATTCATCAAGTATTTGGTTGATTTAAACTTACAAGCTCTATGAAGAATGACATTTCTGAGGAGGGTGGACCATACCAGCCTCTTATTAAGGCATAACTAAGCAGCTAGATTTCATTTATTTTCATTTCAAAGACTCTAGTTTGTAAGCCAAAAAATTTTACGCAAATGACTTCTCAGATCATCATCATTTGAGTTTAAGCCGGGCACGGCCCATAAAAGACATCAAATAAATACAAAAAATAATATTTCATATATAGGAAATATAAAAAATTTACAAATATCAGTCTTGTACATAACCAGGAATGCAGAAACATTTAGCAAGGAGAAGAAAATTAAAAAACATGAATGCGGCAACAATAACATACAAAATCGGTTGTGAACCACGTTCATCGGGACATCTAAAAGAATTCACAAGTTTGTACATTATCCTCCAGGATCCTATGGGAAGATCTAAGGAAGTGCAAACAACAAATACAATTAAAACGTAACTTCCGCCTTTTTCCTATATAACTAAACAGCATGGAGGTATCAACTAGCCCCAAAGACAATAACCTGACTTGTATCTGTGCCTAACATCCAGTAGACCTCTTTGCAATGTGTCACCCCTATGTGAAGGCAGAGGGGTTTAAGCCCAGTCTGCAATGGCCTTGTTGGACTCGGCCTCGTGGCGTGGTCCTACCCCTCCCGCATGGCGGGCCTGGGACGACATCGGCCCTCCGTCGACCTGCTGTCGACCCCCCTGAACACGAACCCTTGACGAGAGCAGCCCCCCTGGCAACCCACTGGGACCCCGGCGGACCCTGCTCGCCAACACCGCCGGTCTGGCGACCATGCCAGGCCACCATTTCCGGCCCGACTCCATCTTGGGCCCATCACGTCCCGAGCAGATGGCCGCAGCCATCCCTGGCCCCGGCCTCAGTGAAGCCCCGACATCGAGGCACCAAGATCCTCCCAGGTGGTAGAGTGGCCACTTGGCGGAGCCCGGAAGAGGGGAGTTTCGAGGGGCCCCCAGCCGTCCCTGGACGCCTGGTATCGATCGCCCTTCAGCCTCCCTGGGCGCTGGCTCCACCCCCCTGCTGGGTGTCTGGACACCTTCATCCCGGCCCCTATGAACCCCAGGCGCGAGGGTCCGGACATCAAAGGACTCCAGTCCTATATCTGGGCCAGCCCTGGATTAGGACTCCAGTTGTATCTAGGAGTCGAAGCCCTGCTGACCTTGTCGCGGCTGATCCTGATCCGAACTCTTGCCCCTGGAACCTTCGAGGCCCTGCTGACGCTGTCGCGGCCTGACCAAGCTGAACCACCTTCGAGGCCCTGCTGACGCTGTCGCGGCCTGACCAAGTTGAACCACCTTCGAGGCCCTGCTGACGCTGTCGCGGCCTGACCAAGTTGAACCACCTTCGAGGCCCTGCTGACGCTGTCGCGGCCTGACCAAGCTGAACCACCTTCGAGGCCCTGCTGACGCTGTCGCGGCCTGACCAAGCTGACCCACCTTCGAGGCCCTGCTGACGCTGTCGCGGCCTGACTAAGCTGAACCACCTTCGAGGCCCTGCTGACGCTGTCGCGGCCTGACCGAGCTGAACCATCTTCGAGGCCCTGCTGACGCTGTCGCGGCCTGACCCCTTGAACTATCCACGCACCAGTTGGTGCCAAGACTGTCCCGCTACCCCCTATCCCCGAAACCAAGACTTTACGGATCCCTCGATCCTTGCCGGCTAACCTGCAAAGGACTTGCCTTAATTGCTTATATAAAGATTCTTGTGAATATTCCTCCTGTGTGGTGTCCATCTGTAAGTAGTGTGATTGCTCAGCTGTCACGATTGTAGGAGAGGAGCCTCGCCAAGGAGGCCTTCCTACGGCGCTCGGCCTATTCCATACGGAGAGGTGGGTCTCGGGGCGGACAGTCAGACACCTTCTGTCTCCCCTGGGGTCGCCTTTCCAACAGGCCTGTAATACTTAGGGGGGGAAAAGCAGATATTCAATATTTCCATTGGAATAGTTTCAGAATCAGCATGCCGCAGTCAGTGATGGATGGGATTTCCAATTGCATATAAATTTATTTAAGAACAATGTTTTTCTTTGATAGTCAAACCCCTGACATTAGCGATTCCCCCAAACTTATGGCCAATAAAGTGCTGTGGCCTGAGCTTTTACTCTATATATCTCCACTGCTGGGGAGATAGATTTAGGACTCGATGCTTTGAGTGTTTTAATGATAGCTGAAGCTGGATGTGCTAACAGTTCACTCTTTTCTATTTGAGAAGTGCAGGTATTGCGCTTATCAATTCTAATCCCTAAATAGTCAATTTTGTCTACAATTTGTAGTAGTTCACCTTTCATTGTACAACTGACTCCGTAGGCTCGATGTGGGTTCAAAATCCTAATTTTGGTTTTGGAGGCATTAACCTCTAAGTGTATAAAAGGCTGTTGGGAATGAATTCCCAGTGCCTAGAGGGTTGAGAGGATCCTAGGTTGGAGTATTACCTCCATGTCAAAGTATTAGACCACAAAAAATACTCCAATAGGCCAGCGTGTGGTTAGAGAAAAGAGTACCTAACTATGAAAAGGAAAGTATCTTGTGTGGGGATATATGCCTATCTCCACTGTACGGTGAGAAAGGAAACAATTCCTTTTTGTTTAGTTACCCTCACACACCCTAGTGGTGTCATCGTCGGGTCACCCCGACGCCTACAAGTCAGGGTGGGCTCAACCACAGTGTTGGGAGCCCTTGTGATAAATGAAGACCAGGGGGATTAAAGATAAAAAAAAACTCAGACCCCCGGTTTCCCCTTATTCTTGGGTCTGTCAAGGTTGTTAAAATTATTACAAGTCGGGTCAATGGGAGTGTTCTGGACCTATGACCCTATTGCCAACATGTTTCAGTCCTGAGTCGGCTGTAAAGGTCCTGGACTTTCTTCAGGGCAAGGGACATCCACACTGGGAAAACAGAGAGAGGGGAGTCCCTATCCTATCAGTTAAATAAGGGCAGAGTAGCTGCTCCTTATGTGAATGCTTGACAAAGTCAGGTATAGCACTCTAATGATCAACAAACTTAATTCATGTAATCCGTAGTTCTATTATGGTCGTTGGTGCATAGGTCGGTGCCCTACTGAGCGATTAGGGTATGTATACAAAGTTTGACATGAGTGCCCTGTGGCCACAGGACACACTCCTTCCTTGCACTCCGAAAGAATTCATGAAGATATTAAGGAACATAATTGACAACGCATTCAGTATCGGAACCATTGGTCAGAAAGAAAAGGAATATCTCATCAATGAAAATCCGACGATTCCTTACATATATATGACCCCGAAAGTGCACAAAGATATGCATCATCCACCTTTAAGACCCATAGTATCAACTATCGGATCAATACACGAACCCATTGGAAAGTATATTGATAAACACTTACAAAACATCGTCCAAAACACTAGTACCTATTTGAAGGACACTACACATTTTTTGAATATTTTGGAAGAACATAAAGATGATTTCACCAAAGATATGATCATGGCAAGCATAGACGTGAAGTCTTTATATACTTCAATCCCTCACAACCAAGGAATAACAGCAGTGGAGAGCTTGCTAGTACAGGAAGAGAAAACAGAAGATCTAAAAATATTCATAATGGAGTTGTTACATTTCACGCTGTTTCACAGTTACTTTAAATGGGAAGAAAAATTCTATATTCAAGCCTCTGGAACATCTATGGGCAATTGTGCCGCACCAACGTATGCGAATATTTTCATGTACAAATTCGAAGAACAGCATATACTAAAGAATGAAGTATGGAAGAAGAACACAATCGTATACAAGAGATACATCGACGATATCTTCGTTCTCTGGAAAGGTACCGAAATGACACTGAAGGATGCAATAAATGAATTGAATACTATAGAATCGAGAATACAGTTCACAAGCATCATGAGTAACAAAGAATTAGCATTCTTGGACGTTCTATTGACCAATACAGAAGGAGAAATTAAAACGAGTGTATATACCAAAAACACAGACAGAAATAATTTGCTACATTATAATAGCTTCCACCAACCTTCATTAAAACATCATTTACCCTTCTCACAAATTTTGAGAGTAAAACGGATAGCGTCTACAAACGAATTATACCAACAACACAAACAACAGACATTAAAAAAGTTTAAAGAGAGGGGATATCCTGATCCCATTCTGGAATCCGCAGCCAACAGAGCAGACAAATTACAACGTCAACATCTACTAAGAACAGTAGTTAAACCAGATGAGCAAAGATGTGTATTTGTGTCAAAATTTTCCACGAAAAGTACGAAAATAAAAAAGATCATTCGTAGCCATTGGCCGTTACTATCACTAGAAGATGACTTCAAAGGAATTTTCTCAAAACCTCCAATTTTTGCGTATGAAAGAACTAAAAATCTCAGAGTTGTTAAATCAACCAAAAACGCAAGAAGTCACGAAATATAATGGAACACTACCATGCCACAACTGTGGAAACTGTTCAGCTATCATCAGAGGAAATGTTATTAACCATCCTACCAAAGGTACTCCGATTCATTTGAAAGTATCAGGAACATGTAACACAGAGAACGTTATATATTTATTACGGTGCCCATGTGGCTTATCCTATGTAGGAAAAACACAAAGGAAAATAAAAACTCGGGTGATAGAACACAAAAGCAATATACGATTGAAAAACCTGAAATCTACAGTTGCTACGCACTTTAACCAAGCGAACCACAATGTGAGCCAACTTAAATTTTGTATACTGGAGGTAGTGAAAATCATCCAGGGAAGAGACAATAACAACCAGTTACTCAAGAGAGAAGCTTTTTGGATTAACTTTTTGTGTACCACACAGCCGAAAGGTCTTAATGAAAGGATGGACCTTAATTGCTTTTTATAAATGGACCTCACAATCTTGATATATATTTTTGACATATATTTTTGATACACATGTATTTTTGGATCTCTTTTTGATATGTATACATACTCATGCTGACTGTCACTGTATTTATGTGCACACCGTAACTGATATAACAACATGAGTACCATAACAGGAATATGTTTATAACTTGTTCAAAGTATTTCCACCTAGGTCATTTAATGATAGAAGCAACTCGAGGTGGAGAGTTTCGTAACTTTATTGTAAAACAAACACGAGGTCACGTGATCGGCACTAGGACATAGAGCCGCGCAGGGAAGTGAGGCTAGAGCGACGCACGCCAGAGTAGCGAGGGAGAACAGCAGGAAGACGCATTAGGTAAGAGCAGAGCTACGAGATACAAAATCCTTTAGCGCGCAGCGCATGTTTGAAACAGCATGGTATAATTGACGGGTTGCCGTCTTTTGGCTTACAGAACGGGAATAGAGATGGAAAAATAAGAAGATCTGTGAGTAAACACATGCGAGCGATAAGATGTAATGTGAGCACAAGTTTTTTTCCCGATCACTGGAACCTGTTGGGTTACATATATAACAGGACATAAACATGTAATGAACTATTGGAAATAGTGGTGATATAATTAGACAGGTGGCAATGGGTTATAAGGTGCAGATGAATGCACAAAGTCATGACCTAGTAAGAACACATGAATGAGAGAATGTGTAATTATGGTGATTTGCATATATAAATTGTTTCAAAATGAATGGGTAAGAATAGACCCCAATTCTTATTTTGTGCATTATGATTTCAGATTAACTAAATCCCCTGAAGAAGAGCGTTACGCTTGAAATGCATTGGGATGAGATACGATCATGTATAAATCTATGAAAGTTACATAATTTTGATGAATTGAAAACTCACTACAAAATGATGTTCAAATAAATTCTACGAATCATCACTTACACGTTTGGAGTAAATTCATATGAAAAGTGAAAGGAGTGCAAGGAAGGAGTGTGTCCTGTGGCCACAGGGCACTCATGTCAAACCTTATGTGAATGCAACAGATAATTGATCTGTCATGCGTGGTTCTCCATCCAAAATGCGGTGAGAGCTCATTTCACAAGGGACTGCTAGGAATGATGGGGTAGCCCTGTAGTCAAACATCCGTCAAGGGTCCTGCCCCGCCCGTAAATGTACTTGGTCCCAGTCCCCGACTTTTAATAATTTTAACAACCCTGACAGACCCAAGAAGAAAGGGAAACTGGGGGTCTGTCTGAGGTTTTTTATCTTTAATCCCCCTGGTCTTCATTTATCACAAGAGCTCCCAACACTGTGGTTGAGCCCACCCTGACTTGTAGGCGTCGGGGTGACCCGACAATGAAGCATGACACCACTAGGGTGTGTGAGGGTAACTAAACAAAAAGGAATTGTTTCCTTTCTCACCTTACGGTGGAGTTAGGCATATATCCCCACACAAGATACTTACCTTTTCATAGTTAGGTACTCTTTTCTCTGACCACACGCTGGTCTATTGGAGTATTTTTTTAAGGTTTTAACCTCTAAGCCAGGCAAATCACAAAACTCAGATTTATTTAAAAGGTTTGGAGATCCAGTGGGAGTTTGGGACAACAAAAGGATCTCATCGGCAAAGAGTAAGGCGGGGATAGGAGACCCGGCTAATCTTGACGAATCATGAATACACTCACTCAATGAACTAACCACATCGTTTATGTAGAAGGAGTAGAGTGTCGACACAAGAACACACCCCTGCTGCATTCCCTGCTGAACTGGGGCAAAAGCTGTCCGTTTACCACTCATCCCCCACCTTACTTGAGCAGTGGTGTTATTATGAAGTCTTATACGCACAGATTGTGGTCCATACCCATTTTAGCTAGAGTGGACCACAGGTACAGCCCTGAGGTCCACAATAGCCACATAAAGATGATTCCTTGCCTGTCTCAGATATTTTGCCAATGGCAAAATGTCAAACCTAAAAATGAGATCGATAGTATTCACCTTTGCCCGAAACCCAGCTTGCAAGGAGGAAAGAATAGAAGCTTCCTCCATCTAATCCTGTAGCCTAACTTTACCTAATGACAGAAAACCTTCTGGAGATTATCCATAAGGCTTATCGACCTGTAGTTATTAGGAATGCCTGTATTTTCCTTTCTGTAGACTGGCATATTGTCAGCATTTTTCCACGTTTTTGGGATATTATCAGGCCCTGGGGCTTTACCTGGAGGTATAGCATGTATGGCACGGAGAGTTTCCTGGAGTGAAAAGTAAAGTGGTTTAGCTACAGTAGTAGTTGCTTCCTCTGGAGCTGATGTTCCCACAGCTTCGATCCCTGGGCTAGCTGATGCATATATTGTAGAAAATGTTCTTTCTACCCATTGCTGCTGTTGAAATGTTAGCTCAATAGAGCTGATGGATTTAGAGCAGCCGTGAGGGAAATTATGCTAAACAAGCCTTAGGATCTTTAGTCCTAGATGCCTCTATAAGTGCTGCCCAATTGTCATCCACCCAACGTTGTGTAAAATAAGAGGTTCTCTGTTTATATTTGGTTTGTGCAGCCTAGATGTCCTCTTGGGCCCCTCTTTTAATAGCTTTTGTAAGTTGATCCTTTGCTTTAGGGTATTCCTTGTCGTACCAACCAGGCGTCTGTATCAACAAAAGTTTTTTTCTAACATAGGCTTTTGAACAATGCTGTCTCAGGGAGGCAAATAAGAGCCCATGGCAGTCAACCTTGGTGGAACTTCCTCATTATTTATCACGAACCAGAGACAAAAAGATATTAAAATCTGAGTAGATACTGGCTAAGATTTCCCTGTCCAGGCTTAGTCTAGGGCCATTTGATCGTCTTCCTGTTGTTACATGCGGTTACAGTAGTTTCAGACTTGTCCCCACTGACTTCCATATTCCCCTTAACCGCATGCGCGCTAGCGGTTTTCCCGCTGTACACGGCGGTTTTTAAAAACCCGCGTTACATGACGAGCTGAGCTCGTCATGAGTGTACGAGAGGCGTAACTCATGACGAGCTCAGCTCATCATGAGCGTCGAAGGGGTTAAAAAGACCCTTGATTGTAAGCCTCAATCCATTGTGGCCGCTGTCTGTCCATGTAAGAATCTTGAAATCTTCTGTAAAGTGCCAGAGGTCAAAATCTAAGAGGACGTAGTCTATTCTACTGGATGTGGGAGCGCGGCAGAAAGTAGGGGCACACTTCATGTCCAATGAGAACCTGCCATTGCATGCATGAAAGCCATGGTTCAATGCGATGGACAAAAGCTCTAAAGCTGCCACTGATCAGGTAAAGGTTTACTCTGTATCATAGGGATACAGCTGGCCTCATCTTCTTTATCATATACTATTACTAAACCCTCTAATGGTTCCAAAGTAGTGTTAAAATAACCCGCAACTAAAATGGACAGCTTTCAGTTCTCTTGGCAAGGTGCTGGGCGATAAGTAGTAGTGTGGCAGATTCTTTATTATGCTATACAGTACAATTATATACAGAAAGAAGGTGCTCTCAGGGGCCATTACTACCCCTTAAAGATAATCCCAGGATATTGTTACTATTAATCGCTTGTCTGGTAATCGTTTAGTCTAAAGTTAAAGTGTTCTTGATCCATACTAGGAGGCCCCCTGATGGGTGCCCTTTTTAGGTCTTGTCTATTCCATGGTAGGCGAGATTATGGTAGGCTTCCGAAAAGTCTACCCAAACAGAGGATTCGATACAGTTCATGTGAGCCAGGCGCGTGCACATCACATCACACACCATTTGTTATCAGCTTGTGCGCCTCGGCATCAGACTTAAAAGGATCCGCTCCCCCCCCCATCAGACTTAAAAAGGAATCCGCTCCGCTCCCCCCCCCACGCAATGCCGAGAGCTTGTTTTTCACTGCTCCGAGAGCTTCAGCCTCCTGCCCGTCCCCGAGCCTCGTCCTCCCCGCATGGCCTCAAGCGCCATCGCTCCAGGGCTTCCATCCAAAATACGTCAACAAAAAAATGGCCATATGTTTGTTTAACCACAGTGGGAAGGAGCCGCTCTCTTCCGATGCCCTCAGAGCTCAGCAGAAAGGCACCCACGGTCTCCAACTGGGCGATCACCATCAAAACAGGAATTAAGAAGAAACGAATCTCCGCATTAACCACAACTGGACCACAAGTTTTAAAAACACCTGTCTGCATCTGCCTTTGAGGAGTGTACATAACACTGAACAATGCCGGGCAAAAAAGACGCCCGCCTGTCTTTTTTACAGCACACATTGATCACAACACCAAACGACTGCAAAACGCTCCAGCAACATCGAGGATGACTTACGTTCTTAACGCCCCCCAAAACACAGCCATGCACAAAGGCACCCTCTTCTCCGACCTTCCGCTTAACTAGAAATGAGGGCTTGAAAGGCTACCACCCACTGACCTTGTAAGGTGTTCAGGGAGTACTTATGTCGATGGCACAAAGAACAGCCACCCAAACACGTGCACCCAGGGAACAAGTCTACAACGCCGCAAAACAGGGGTATATATTTAGACAGTACAGAAAAAACACTCTCACATCCCCTCACCCACCCTCTCACCCTCACACCCCCTCACCCCCTCATACCCCCTCACCCTCACACACACCCTCATCCTCATCCCCATCACCCTCACACCCCCTCACACCCCCTCACCCTCACACCCCCTCACCCTCACAACCCCTCACCCTCACGCACCCTCTCACCCTCACACCCCCTCACCCCATCTCACCCTCACCCACCCTCACCCACCCTCACACACCCTCACCCCCCTTACCCTTGCACCCCCTCACCCTCACACACCCTCACACACACCCTCACACCCCCACACCCCCTCACACGTCCACACCCCCTCACCCTCACACCCCCTCACCCTCACACCCCCTCACCCTCACACCCCCACACACCCATTCACCCTCACACCCCCTCACACCCCCTCACTCTCACACCCCCTCACCCTCACACCCCCTCACCCTCACACCCCCTCACCCTCACACCCCCTCACACCCCTCACCCCCTCACACCCCCTCACATCCCCCACACCCCCTCACCCTCACACCCCCTCACCCTCACATACCCCCTCACCCACCCCCTCACCCTCACACACACCCTCACCCTCACACACCCTCACCCTCTCACCCTCAGACACCCTCACACACCCCCACACCCTCACACACCCCCTCACGCCCCTCACCCTCGCACCCCCTCACCCTCACACACACCCTCACCCACCCTCACCCTCTCACCCTCAGACACCCTCACACACCCCCACACCCTCACACACCCTCACCCTCACACCCCCTCACCCTCACCCTCCTCACCCTCGCACCCCCTCACCCTCACACACACCCTCACCCTCACACCCCCTCACCCCCTCACAAGCCCACACTCCCTCACACCCCCTCACCCTCACACCCCCTCACCCGCACACACCCCTTCACCCTCACACACCCTCACCCCCCCCTCACTCTCACACCCCCTCACTCTCACACCCCCTCACTCTCACACCCCCTCACTCTCACACCCCCTCACTCTCACACCCCCTCACTCTCAAGCCCCCTCACTCTCACACCCTCTCACCCTCACACCCCCTCACCCCCTCACACCCCCTCAACCCCTCACACCCCCTCACCCACCCCCTCACCCTCACACACACACCCTCACCATCACACACCCCTCACCCTCACACACCCTCACACACCCTCACACACCCTCACACCCTCACACACCCTCACACCCTCACCCCCTCACACACTCTCACCCTCACACCCCCTCACCCTCACACCCCTTCACCCTCATACCCCTTCACCCTCATAACCCCCTCACCCTCACAACCCCCTCACCCTCACAACCCACTCACCCTCACAACCCACTCACCCTCACAACCCTCTCACCCTCACAACCCTCTCGCCCTCACAACCCTCTCGCCATCACACACCCTCTCACCCTCACACCCTCTCTCACCCTCACACCCTCTCTCACCCTCACATACCCTCACACACCCTCTCACCCTCCCACATCCTCTCACCCTCACACACCCACACCCCCTCACACCCCCTCACCTCTCACACACACCCTCACCGTCACACCCCCCTCACCCACCCTCACCCTCACACACCCTCTCACCCTCATACCCTCACACACCCTCACACCCTCACCCCCTCTCACCCTCACACCCCCTCACCCTCACACCCCTTCACCCTCACACCCCTTCACCCTCACACCCCTTCACCCTCACAACCCCCTCACCCTCACAACCCCCTCACCCTCAGAACCCACTCACCCTCACAACCCTCTCACCCTCAACCCTCTCACCCTCACACACCCTCTCACCCTCACACACCCTCTCACCCCCACATACCCTTTCACCCTCACATACCCTCACACACCCTCTCACCCTCACACACCCTCTCACCCTCACACACCCCCTCACCCACCCCCTCACCCTCACCCTCACACACACCCTCACCCTCACACACACCCTCACCCTCACACCCCCCTCACCCTCACACACCCTCACACACCCTCACCCTCGTACCCTCACCCTCATACCCTCACACACCCTCACCCCCTCACACCCCCTCACCCCCTCACACACTCTCACCCTCACACCCCCTCACCCCCCTTCACCCTCACAACCCCCTTCACCCTCACAACCCCCTTCACCCTCACAACCCCCTCACCCTCACAACCCCCTCAACCTCACAACCCCCTCACCCTCACAACCCCCTCACCCTCACAACCCCCTCACCCTCACAACCCCCTCACCCTCACAACCCTCTCACACACCCTCACACACCCTCTCACCCTCACATACCCTCACACACCCTCTCACCCTCACACACCCTCTCATCCTCACACACCCTCTCATCCTCACACACCCTCTCACCCTCACACACCCTGACCCACCCACCCTCATCCTCACACACCCTCACCCTCACATACCCCCTCACCCCCTCACCCTCACACATGCTCACACACCCTCACCCTCACACACCCTAACCTTCTAACCCTCACACACACCCTCACACCCCCTCACACCCCTACAACCACTCACCCTCACACCCCGTCACCCTCAAACCCCCTCACATCCCCTCACCCCCTCACACACCCTCACCCTCTCACCCTCACACACACCCTCACCCTCACACCCCCTCACACCCCTACAACCACTCACCCTCACACACCCTCACCCTCACACCCCCTCACCCTCACCCCCTCACCCCCACACACCCCCTCACACACCCTCACACACCCTCTCACCCCTCACAGACCCTCACACTCACCCTCACCCCCTCACACACCCTCACACCCTCTCCCTCACACCCCTCACCCTCACACCCCCTCACTCACCCTCCAACCTCCTCACTCACCCTCACACCCTCACCCCCCCTCACAACCACCTCCCAACCCCCTCACCCTCACACTCACTCTCACCCTCAAACACTCTCACCCTCAAACACCCTCACCAGCATACCATAAAAAAATTGCAGAACAAAAAAAGCATAGCATTACAAATAAAAGCATACGATAGCAAAACATAGCATAGCAAAGCATAGCATAACAAAACAAAGCATAGGATAGCAAAACAAAACAGCATAACAAAACAAAACATAGCGTAGCATAACAAAGCATAGCATAACAAAGCATAGCATAACATAACAAAGCATAGCAAAACAGCACAGCATAACAAAACAGCATAGCATAACAAAGCATAGCAGAGCATAACAAAATGTAGCATAACAAAACATAGCATAGCATAACAAAGCATAGCATAGCAAATCACAACAAAACAGTATAACACATGAAAACATAGCATAACACAACAAAACTTAGCATAGCATAACAAAACAAAGCAAAGGATAGCAAAACTAAACATAGCATAACAAAACAAAACCTAGCATAGCATAACAAAACATAGCATAGCTTAACAAAACATAGCATAGCAAAACAAAACATATAATAGCATAGCAAAACAGCACAGCATACCAAACACAACAAGACATAGCATAACATAGCATAACAAAACATAGCATAGCAAAACAAAGCATAGCATAATAAAACGCAACAAAACATAGCATATCATAACAAAACATAGCATAGCAAAGCATAGCATAACAAAACATAGCAAAGAATAACAAAACACATCATAGCATAACAAATCAAAGCATAGGATAGCAAAACATAGCATAACATTACAAAACAAAACCTAGGATAGCAAAACAAAACATAGAATAGCATACAGCATCACTCGGCACCACCACAGCATCACTCAGGGGCACTACAACATCACTATGCGCTACCACAGCATCACTGAACGCCACTGCATCACTCGTTCGCCATTACAACATCACTCCGCGCCACCACAGCATCAATCTGTGCAACCATTCAACAACAACTTGTTCAAATATGTTCTCTCAATGTTTCAAGCTTTATTACAAATGTAACAAAAATATTTCACTTCTGTTCTTGGATTTTCGTCACATACACATATTGCATTACAAATGCTATAGTTGTCTCATTTGTGAAAGTTAGAACTATTGGTATTGTAAATGACAAAGCTATTCATTTCGCAATTTTAAAAAACAAAACATAAATAAAAAATGTGTCATTTACAATACCAATAGCTCAAACTTTCCTAATGCGAGACCTATTGCATTGCAAATGCTTGTTTAGAAGGTGCTTCTTCGAATAGCCCAACCTGTATAATTTATCCAAAACCGATGTTTCTTGCATGATGATTATGTCATGTTCCTCAATCAAAGCACCCCACTCCGGATCTATAAATTTCTCCTTTTATTCCACCTCATTCTATGACAATATCTGGATGGAAGTCCCAGACTCTTTAATAACGACATCCAGATCCGTATTATGTGTTAAAGGATGTGGCCGCTCTACAATACTAATATTGCCATGTGTCTGGTCAGAGTGGATAAAAGATCTAGATGGACAAATGAAGGAAATCATACTCAAGGTGGGTTTTTTGGATTACATTCAACAGGCTTTAAATATGCCTCACTGTTTCCACTCACCCTTTCAGTCCCATTGTTCCCCCTGGTAAGAATCTCTTGGCACCCTTCTTCCAGGTTTAAAGGAAAAACCTTAAAAACACTGAATGGAACATCTACATTCTGTCTGATAAAGCTGGAATCAAGGCCTTCTTTAGAAATGAACAGCTGCCCCACAGCATCTACCTGCTTTGGAGCTCTGTAGTAAGCAAACAGTAAATCCAGCTCATTCAAATCTGAAAGTAGGGCAAAGCGATTATTTCAAGGCAGTGGGCGACGAGCACAAAAAGAGGGCTTTTGCAGGCTAGAGGGGGCTGACATATTTGCGCTCATCTGTAAGTGCCTATAGATAAAGCCAAGGGGCAAGACATTAATGCTGTTAGATGATGGAGAAATCTGGAAATGCTGGTTAAGGATCTGTCTTGCAATGGCCGGTAATCGGAAGGTAATGATATTAAATTATGTTAGGAAAATTTAAAAGCGTGCAATTACCAGAGGTGTGATGACACAGTCCCCTTGAAATGCCTTGGTTAGAGAACTGATCCATGCTACCAGTCGAACCATCAGGATATTATCATAGCCCTTAATATTAAATCTCGAGGGGGTGGCTAACCAAGGGCAGGCATTATTTTTGAGCTGCGCAGTAGTCTCTCTACTGATGGGCCACAATTGGAGAACATTGCTAAGCACCAACAACAAAGGGGCAACAGGCCGAAAGGGAGATTGAACTGAGACAAATTTGGGCCATACACTTTTTGAGAGGGAGGGTATCTTATCACCCAATCCATAGGCGCCTCTGTAGGGCTAACAGCAGGAATAAATACCTGAGATGAAAATTCAATTGGAGAATGAGCAGTGATCCCAGAGTCAGAGGCTGGCGGTGGATACAACGGTTGAAGGGGACAAGTGGGCTTAGTTGGCTGCGGGGCTTCGGTCAAAGTTCCTGGGCACGAGTCTCAAGATGGAGTTGGCAGACCTTTGAGATGTCACCTATTTCCAGTTCCAATTTCTCAATTTTGTCCCTAAGAGAAGCCAAACAGTCATTCTATACCACCAGAAATTTAGCTTTCCGCAGGCGCTTAAGTGGACCCACAGAATTAAGTGTTGGAGTATCCAAGGAACCAGATAGTATGGATAAAGTGGAGGATACACCTTCGGCCATGGGACTAGCGCCCCTAATCTTTCTCTTATGTTTGGCAAACGATGGACTACCGTGGACTACCTGGTCCCGGAAGGGACCTGGGTATCGGGCACAGGAGACCTAAGTAGCTCCTCTTCTGGCAATAGAAATTTACCCAGGCCCCCAATGCCTCAAAGGCCACATTGAGAGCAGAAGAGTCAATGGCTGAGCATGCAAAATCCATGGATAGGCGTCTTTCGGTTAAGTCTATTTCCTTGGATAGAACACCAACCGCTGTAGCAAGAATATAATCAATAGTGGCCTTAGGGCAGTCTACTGGAGGTTTAGGGTTCACCAGCTTTTTCTAGTCAGGCATGCAGGTAGAACAAAAGTAAGGAACCGAATGTCCAAAGGTGGAATAAAAAAAAGAAAAGTATGACTTACTCCAATGCTCCAGTGCAGCCAGAATCCTCAGATGGACCAAAGACCAGTGGTGGAGTGAAGGGCCAAGAGACAGGGCCCAGCACAGCCTCGCCCAGCCATGGATGGGCGCAGATGGGCCTTCTCTTGGCCGGGTCTTCGCCTGCGAGCAAAATGGCTTCTAAACAGGACTCTGGTTTTCATCCACAAGTTCAATGGTAGAATAAAACTAAATTGTTTCAGGTGTGCCTTATGGGAGTTCAATAACTGGTTCCAGATTTCATGGCCATGCCCACAGTTATTTCAGTTTTGGACGTGAATTTCTGAGTCCGTCACAAACAAGTTTGAGGTGGCGATTCAGTGGTCTCCCATAACTGCAATAATGTCCTTCAGAAAATATTTAGAATCTTTTCCCTTAGAAGGAAAACGCTTAATTTATATTGCAATGTTTTTTGCTTGATCTTTGATGACTCAATACTGGGTTCAAAGGGGGACAGTAGGTCAAAGTAATATGAGAAGCACACTACAACAGTATTTCATATTGAGATAGTCGACCTATGGAGAGGTGCTCTGTTCTTAGTGAGGACAGCAACTACTGAACGTAAACCGCAACAGATAATGGGGAAAAGAATGCCTCCTCCTTGCACTGATTTAGAGTAACAGATGCCAACAATATGTTGTCTGCATATTCAATTAGAGTAGACTTCTGGAGGAAAACCAAAGTGTCCAAATCCTTCCATAGAGCTTGAGAAAAGATGGAGGGAGGCTGTAAAGCTTTGACAGAGTTAAGTCGACGAAACCTGGGACCCTCACAGTGTAAATGATACAAGATACTGATTCTCCTCATGCATGGGTTTGGAAAATAAAGCAGAACAGAGGTCAACCATGATGGACCATTGAGCACTGGGAAAGATGCAGGGGAGGATAGTAGCAGGACTGGGGACTACAGGGAGTGATAACCACACTTTTATTAGCCCTCAGGTCTTAGACAAACCTGTGCACATTGGTTTCGTATGCCTTGTTTATTGAGAGAATTGTAGCGCTACATCTACTAACAACGGGTACTAAAATCGTTTACTAAACCAAGCCTGCTGTAATAGGGTCGGTCCCCTCCTCCGCCACTGGTTTTAATTGATACTGAGGTATCTTCTTCTTCGAGTAGAGTTTCACCTTTACGGGTTCCATCGAGGCCCCTATGGAGCACAATGTGCAAAAGAAATCCTGTAAATCAGGGGACAATGTAACCTTGTCTCCCGCATCTGGATAACTCAAACTCTCACATAGTAATGCAAGTTCTTTACTCTCTTTTTTTGTTGAGGTATATTTAGGAACACTCCTTCTGGGGTACAAAACACACTACAATTCAATCTACACAATATATTACTGCCTATCAAATTTGTTGGAGACATTGGCCTGAGTAGAAAGGAATACTTATCACTAACAGGTCTTACCAAAATAGATACAGGGTCTGTAATATACTGGTGTACTCAGATTGGTAATATTTACTATGTCTATGGACATGTCCGAGAGGCACAGAAGGAAATTTGAAGATTTGTGAGAGCCGAGCAGCTTGCAACCATGTCCATAAAGCAAGTAGTATGTTTATCGTCAATGATACAATTCACATAAAGGCTCTTTTGATCTGCTGTGGTAGGGATTCTGCACATATGCAGAACTATGCACAGGAAAACAGGACCTCAGTGAATAGGTTGTGTACCAACCTACCACATCCGTACCCAAAATACCTAACCGACTAGCTATAGTGTCTCATTCGTACTCCGTCTACAGCGGAGCTACCGATGATTAGACAACACTGAACACGTAACTCTATCGCGGGAGCCAGATACTCTTTCGCTTATCCACACTTACTTGTCCAAAATGCCAATAGTCAGAGACGCAGTATAGTTTAAAATGTTTATTTCAACTGAATCGCTCTATGGTGCAGTACACGAGCCAACACTAGCAGCAGATTGCATAAACACAATAAACACAATATAGTCAGCATTGTTACAATTCCATAGAATACCAATGGGGATGTCATGTTTTAGAAAACAATGCAAAAGGAATGAACGACCTAACCACCCTCCCAGTGACAAGAGATTGGGCCAGATGTATCAAAGGGTTTTACCCATTCTGTGTCTATGGGAAAATGTGTTCATACATAGGGCCCATAGTTTATTATAAAACAGAAGATCTCTGGGCTTTGTCAGCAGACCCCCATACCTCAAGGCCTAGAGAAATGTTCACATCGCAGGACAAACACAGGTCTTCTCTCTGGAAAGGTGTCTCATTGTGTGTGTAAAAACAGGTTGTGTTTGCAATATTAAAGTATACGATTTCCAGAAGTGCTGCTGTGTGTAGCCTGTTATGTTAAGGTGAGGGGGACAGATCAGAACACAATAACAAGGGGCATTGTTGTTTAACCTTTAACGTCGTGTGCAGACTTAACCTCAGAGCACTGCAAAGAACCTGCAAGGCAGACAGTTCTCATGTGTAAATTCAGAGACTCTGTCCCTCACCACCCCTTGTTGTAAATAATTTTGTCCACCCTAAGCGTGGAAGGGTATACTCGGACATGAGTCCCTTGCTCATTGCACCATCAGGATTCAAGCAAGCCGGGCCGAAGACGGCTGTAATGCCAGAAACCGGTCCCCGGAAGCTTGTTTCCTTCCCAGTGTAAGAATTGGCTTTTGTAGTTTGGTTTGCCCTGTTCCCATCATGCACTGGGACAGGAACGGACTAATTTGCATACAGCCAGGTTCTGAAACTGGGATGGTGCAATGAGCTAAAAAACGGTGTTGGATCTAGCCCTGATCTCTTGACTGGGTGAGAGTATTCTGCTTAATTCAGAGACTCTGTCCCTCACCACCCCTTGTTGTAAATAATACTCATGTGTAAAGGGGCACAAGCAAAGTACTGTGAAATAGATGCTTGCAGTGTCGTGCGAAAAGCAGCCCCATGGCAGCGAAGCTCATGATAACTTCGCAATTGTCGACAATGGACCTACAAGCCTCACTACACCCTTCCCCTGATATGGCCATTGTATGTACATCATACAAGAAAGCAAAGTTCAAAAAGCCAGAGCAGATATCAACCGACATGTCCATAAAATTTGGAAAATGCAGAAAAGAAAGTTTGTGCAAAAAAGAAAAAAATAGTCCTGGAAGAAGGCAAAAGACTAGAAAGAGAGGAGGAAGTGATAGTAAAAAAATTGCTGAAAGCAAGGCATCCGGAAACCCAGCTGATGTCTACTGGGTAATATACCTGATTAATCCATCAAGGTGTAAGTGCAAAAGAATGCAATTCACTCCAGAAGGCCATCATTTTGGTCTGTGGAAAAGTGAGATGCCATCCAATTTAGCAAGGTGAAAGAACAAGAATTTTCTTCATAGTCGGGTGCCTCCATTAACATTGATGGATAACTTGCGTGATATTCAATGTAGCTCTGTAGTAGGAGATTCTGTGAAGCCTCACAGATACCCCATTGTGCCAAAATGCCAAGTACAGCAGCACGCGCCATCAAGCCAATCCCGGTACACACCTGCTCATGAGCAACTAAGGGGCCCATTAGCCGATCGAAATCTGGGACTGGACATGATGTGTTAGTGAGACATAATTCCAATGCTCATGTAAAGTCACAGCGGAGGCACAAAAAGACAGTTTGCAAGCAAGTAAAGTAAGCAAAATGAAACCACAATCCATAAGACACACTGACTGTCGCAAGAGGCAGTGTACTGAAGCATTCATGCATCCGGTCACAAAGCAGTTGCAGCCGGCCTGGCCTGCGCAGTACCACAAGAGGAGCAGCCATTCTGTAGTAGGCACATCAGAAGCAAGACACCCGCTGTCAATGCCAATAGTAACGGTAAACCGCCAAAGACGCTGGAAAAGATAGAATGAATGAATGCAGGTATCACACCAAATATAGCCTGAAAAGAAGTAACAAGGCCAGAACACACATGTTTTCAAAAATGAGCCAGGCCTTGAGTAGGAGACTTATTGAAAATGCGATGAATCAACTCCCCAAAACGTAGTGGGAGGTATGTGTTTAAAAGTTTTTGAATTTCAGAGGCCGCACTAGCCACCTGGAGCGTGAAGGTTTCGCGTGCGGAAGTTAATGCAACTTCGTATTGCGTTAAAAGCGCTTTTAATCTGCTTAGCTTGTTGAAATCTGCCTTCAAAGTTGGAATTGAAGGCCACACTGGACTATCCAGCGTGCCATGCGGGGGTGGGAAGAGCACATTATTGCAACAAATTATACGCTGGGAAACCGTTACAATGTAAGGAATGCCAGCCTGCAAGCCGCAGCATTTTTGGTTATTTAAAATAAAATCGCGACCGTTAGTAAGCAGTGTGAATGTGGGAATTATGGCTGGATCTAGTTTACCTTCTAAAACACATGCAAGATTTGGAGCTGAAAGATTACAAGCCCCGTGCAACTGTATATTTTTACACACCAAGGAGTGTCCCACTTTGGGCGCTATGTTGTAGGGATTCTGCACATATACAGAACGATGCATAGGAAAACAGGACCTCAGTGAATAGGTGGTGTACCAACCTGCCACATCGGTACCCACAATCCCTAACTGACTAGCTATAGTGTCTCATTCGTTCTCCATCTACAGCGGAGCTACCAATGATTAGACAACCCAGAACACGCAACTCTATTTTGGGTATCGCAGGAGCCATACACTCTTTCGCTTAGCCACTCATACTTGTCAACAATGCGAATAATCAGAGACGCAGTATAGTTTAAAATTTTTCTTTCAACGAACACGCCCTATGGTGCAGTACACGATCCAACACTAGCAGAAGAATGCATAAACACAATATAGTCCGCATTGTTACAATTCCATAGAATACAAACGGGCTGCTGCATATTTTTTAATTTCAAACACATCAATGGACTGATTTTGATTTTGGCAGACAGTGTAATCTCTGTTGGGCTGGCGGAGGACTTAATGTCTGTCGGGATGAAAGTACTCCACCCGCCAAATTTATAAATGACTGCCAAGCTGGGGCTAATTTCTACAGCATTGTCAGGAACCACCATCATGGCGATTCCTGTCCGTGCTTTTTACAGTTAGGTGCGGGGACGGAACCCTGCACCAAACAGTATTCTTTTTTTATTTTCGAAAACAAAATACCAAAGTGGGATTTTCTTTTTGAAAATAAAAAAGAAAATTCTCCCCTAACCATGGGAGTCCTCACCCATCGTGAAGGGAACATTTAGCAGTTTTCACCATCCCTTACCACGATGATTCAGTGAAAAATGACCTCTAATTCTGCTCATCCAAATTAGGTGTTCAGAATTACCGATCTGCGTGTGAAGGCCCTTACTCCACAGGGCCATCTGAGGGGTTTATTTACGGCGGAGACGCAATAGTCTCTGCCATGATTTAAACCAAGGTCCGCCTGCAACTAAATACGGCGGGCAGGCTGCATACTTGGCTTTAAGGATACTCCATCAAACAGGGACAGAATATCCTTATCGGCAACAATAAAATCAGGTCCTAAGTTTAATTTAACATTCTCTTTCTTTTTCTTCTGTGATGTAAAAAATTGATTAGTGACCGTCACCAATTTGGTTAGCTCCTTAGTTTGCCATCTAGTGCACATGGTGGCCAACTGACCCTAAACATTTGTTAGTAAACCCTGTACAAAAGCAGCACTGACAGCATTGTGCACCATCTCTGGTGTACTGGCTAAACCCGAGTACCTTTCAAACACATCCTTAAGTCTATCCAAATAATCAGCTGCTGCCTCCATCATTTTGCTTACATTTCGAGCTTTAGTCTAATTAGTTTTCATGAATCATTTCTCTGCAATTGCATTGAATAAAGCACCCTTCGCAGCAGTCCACTACCTGTCATTTCCAAGTACAACTCTCGGCCATGACACTTTTTCCACCAGCCTTTCTCTCACCTCACTCACCACCACCAGTCGCAATAATTGATCCACAGCTACCCAGTCTTCTCAGAGCTGAACAGGGTTTTCCCAAATACTGCGAAATAGTTTCTTAATTTATTTAGAATTGCTAGAGTTCAAGGGATGTGGCCCACGCACTACCCGTGGCCACAAGGTAGTCCATCAAAGGGAAAAGGTTAGAAGAGGATAGACTCTCCTTATCAGTGTAACTTGGATGGGGAGAAGAACTACGCCTTCTAGGCAGTCGTCAAGCTTTCAAGAGTTATCGGATGACTTTGCTCTCTCCGATCCTTGTGCCCCATAATAAACATGTGCATGCTCTGGACTTATCCATAGTAGCGGAATCAGCCTCTGACCTGGTCGATGTGCTGCCAACCAATTGCATTGCAGTGCACGCTAGCCCATTACCTCCTTGTGCTGCAGTTGCCGTGGTCCGGCAGGCATTGCTCCATTTCTGGATACATCACCAGTTGCACCCTAGCCTTATCTTTTGGCATGGGTAACCAGTGCAACAACTCCTCATCCCTAGTGTATTTGCATTCCTTCTCTTTCTCTCGTGGTTCTGTGATCTAGAGTCAGAGTAGTTGGAGTACATGCCTTAAGTCTTGGCCTGATCGGGAAGCCATCCCGTCCTTCACACGACAGAGATGCCACCAGCCAAATTATGAAATTCCACTTGCACAGTGGACATTTCAAGCATTGGCAAAAACCTCTGCATTGTAACTTTGCCGGACTACTCCTTCAAACATGACAGAGTCCTTAGGCAAAGCTACATTTTTTATTTTCAAAAAGATTCTCTCAATGTACAGTTTCTTTTCTAAAATAAAAAAACAATGGACCCCTAACCATGTGAGTTTCCTCCCATGGCGAGGGCAGCATTGAGCACCTATCAGTGCCCCTTACCACCAGGTTTTTCCTGTCAGTGACAGGCATTAAAAAACAGATGTAAGTCCTCCTATCTATATTAGGCCGGCGAACATACAGCCAGACTTCCGATGGCCCTTACACCATCGGGCTATCAGAGGAGTTTGACCAAGGCACAGATGGAGTCGTCTCCACCATTGTCTAACTATGGTCCACCTGAATTTAAATCGGGCGGGTGGACAATAGTCTTGGCCAGGAGGTAACCTTGTTGCAACAGAGTTCCCTCTCTGCCAAGATATAAATAGGGCCCTTTGTCCCTAAGGTGCCTAATTAGGTATTCCAGTTTTTTCAGAGTATCATTCATACTACCCACTTGGGATTCATGCTTGCTTGGGTCTGCTTCCTCATGCCATAGTATTTAGAAATGCCATTTTTTAGCATCCACTCTATTTTTCGGTACTTTCAGTTTTTTCTGCAAATTGCATTGTCTTTTTTTTTAAAATAAACTTTATTTAAAGTTTTCAACAACATAACCATGGTATGCACTCAGCAGCGAGCAAGGGCAGTACATATAAAAGAAATACAGTGCTAATGATTCAAGACATTGGACCCTCGCTACCCCCTTTTTTGCTAAGGCAAGAACTGGACATTCGAGTCAGTTTACTCCCTCTCCTCCTCCTCCCCACCTTCAGACCCCCCAACATTTTTCTCTGCATTTGTGCTTTGCGTACTCATTTGGGACCCCTCTGCTATTAAATCACAGCAAAGCTCCCTCCATAGCCCTAAATCATCCTCTAGCTTCTCATCTTTATGACCTTTCTTCATGTGTACTTCTTCAGCTAGTGTCCACTTGCATACATCTCGCAAACATGCTGGATATTCTGGCGCGCGTGTTCCTATCCACACTATTGCAATTCTACGCCTCGCCAGCACCAGCAGCAACTGCTGTAGCCTATACCCATTTTAGCTTTGTATTTTGCTTTTGTAATTCAAACCCAAGAGGCAGTGTTTTGGCATTAATTGAACTTTTCTGTTCACCTTTTCCCTTATTAGCTCCACTACCGCCAACCAGATGCCACTAACATCAGGACAGTCCCAAGCCAGGTGCAAAGGGGCATGAGTTGGGCCTGCTGGGTGCCATGCAATGTATCCTTACCGGGGTCATATACATACGGCGAACGTAGTTGTAATGAATTAAGCGAAAACGAGCATTGCAGGAGATCGTGTGTGTGAGAGCACCCACCACCTTCCAGTCCTTTTCCTCCAAAGGCTCCACAAGGTCTGCATTCCAAGCCGCAAATGCGACCGGTGGGGAAGCACCAACTTCAGCTCTCATTGACCTATATAACAGAGCTCTATTGTGCTTGCCTGTCCCACTCGTGAGCAAGATATCTAGTGTCTGCGTGAGTTGTGGTATCAGAGGATACGTGGGCCATATTTCTTTAAATATATTGGCTAGGGCAGCGTGTTGTAGGTATTGTCCCTGCCCCAACCAAAGTCCCCGCAAGCCTGTTCAAGCATAATGAAGTACTGACCCGGGTACAAGTCTTCAAGCGAGTTCCAGCACCCTTTCCTGCCACGCCCTCAATGACATATTGGCCATTACTTTCCAGACCGGTGCCAACTCCCACACAGTCAATTCCAGATGAAACGGAGCATGCCGAAAGGGTTTGCTCCACAAAAAACTGCCACACAGACGCTGTCTACCTAACAACATAAGGTTCTGTTTCTTAGACACCCGCACCCTCCATGAATATGGGCTTCAGTTCAGAAGCTGGCACTCTGTCGCAGATGAGCTGTTTCTCCCAGTTGTCCCCTTTGGCAAACAACCTGGTCGCGTGCTGTAGATGAGCAGCATAGTAATATAGCTCCATTCTGGGAGCCTCTAGTCCACTCCCCTCATATGCACAACTTAATGCTGTAAGTACAACTCTACTTCGCCGTCCCACCCAATTAAGATCTATCAAAAGGAAGTCCAGAGTCCTAAATATTCATCTAGTTATGGGGCACATCGTATTCTGTAACATATACAGGCAGCACCACCATCTTGGCTATTGCTAACCTACCCATTAGGGATATTGTTTGAGTGTTCTAGAAGCCAACAGAACCCCTTTAAACCTCTAACATTTTGTAAATATTTAGTTGCAACAGTTCAGAGTCCTCAACCGCCACCTGTATGCCTAGGTACCTAAAGTGCCCAGTCTCTCATCTCCGTCCCAGTTGAGAGAACAACTCCACCGACTGACCAGCCAACTGAGCCAGAGGAATAATTAGAGATTTGCTTCTATTAAGTCTCAGCCCAGAGCAATTGCCAAACTCCTCTAGCACCTGTAGCAGTTTTGCCTCTGCCTCTCCGGCTGCAGGAACATAGAATAAAGCATCAGCCGCATACAGCCATACTACCTGAGAAGTTCCACAATCATTAATACCAAGCGGCCAGATCCCTCCGTACCAAAATCGCCTATGGCTCTATTTCCAGCGCGAACAACAGCAGAGAGAGTGGGCAGCCCTGACACGTTCCTCTCTCCAGGCTCCACTCGCCGGACCTGCTACCTCCCACCCGAACTCTAGCACTAGGCGCTGTATACAGGATCTGCACCCATCTTCTAAACCTTGGGTCAAATCCAGCCACCCTACGCACCTCCAATAAGTACCCCCAATCCACAGAGTCAAAGGTCTTTTCCAGGTCTATTGATACTAGGGCCTGTTCCTCGTCTCTTTGTCACATTTTGTGTAAGATATGGTGGGACAATCTCCTGATATACATGCCCGTATTACGAGATGGTATCAACCCACATTGATCCTCGCAGACCAAATGAGTCATGTGAGGGGCCAGTCTAGTAGACAGGACTTTACATAATATTTTCGCATCTGATCATTGTGATTGGTTGATATGCTGAAGGGTCCTGTGCGTTCCCCCCTGGCTTAAGGAGCATGACAATTTCACCCTTGCACATTGAGGGAGGCAACACCCCCAACTCAAATGCCTCTTCGTAAACCTGCAAAAGAGGCTGTATCAACTTATCTTAGTATGCCTGCAAAAAAGCCATAGGAAACCCATCTGCACCCGGTGCATTGAAACCCGGCATGGCTCGAATAGCCTCCTGCATTTCCTCGACCGTAATCTGGGCATCTAACTCCTCCGCGCCCTCCAGCGTGAGCTGCGGAAGCGCCAAGTCTCCAACAACTGGGACGCACCTGTCTGCCGTTACTCTAGGGTATGCAGCGTAGACCCACTGTAGGTGCTGTTGGAACAACCTCTAGAATGCCGGCTCTGGTGTGAACAAGTCTCCCTCCCTGAGTAGTTAGGGTGGTTGTCATCATGGGAGCCTCCTCCCTTCATAAGATCCAGGCCAACAAGCGACCCGATTTGTCACCCTCGGCATGTAACCACTGGCGACAACGCGTCAGGGTATATCTGTACAACCTGTCCCAAATATCAGCCTTTAGCTCCCTCCTTCATGTTTCCTGGTCTGCTGGGTTTTTGCTTGTAATGCAGCCAAAGCCTTCTCCTCCCTATCGAGATCCCCAAGCAATTGTCTCCTTACCCCACACACAAACCGCATGTCCACTCCACGAGTTACTGCTTTTAGGGTCTCCCACTCAGTGGCCCTCCCAGGGTCCCCCCCAACCAGTTCAATTCTAGATAATCTGTAAATGATTGTGCTAAAGAAACACGCCAAATGAGTTACCTCTGCCTCAGGGAACGCCGGCGCTCCAAACACCAGCGCTCTATCTAATCTACTCTGAGTTCCATGTGTCAGGGATTTGCAAGTAAACAATGGAAGTGTGGGATGAGTCTCCCTCCATATGTCATGAGCTTCGAAATCCTGCATGACCCTACTCAGCATTTGCGTCGTTCTCGATTTTGTGCCAACCTTCGGGGGGACCTATCAAGTACCGGGTCCAGCACGCAATTAAAGTTGTCCATCCAAAAAAATGGAGCATCTACTTCATTGGTAAGTAATTCCTGTGCGACCTGGAAAAAAGAGGGGTCATCTATATTAGGGGCATACGAGTTCAGTATGACACTTTCCCTGCCATCCAGGGCTCCACGCAGGAATACGTATCTACCACTCACATCGGACTCACTGTATGTCACCGTGAATGGGGTGCCCGGGTCGACCCAAACCATGGTACCCCTAGCGTAGTTAGAATAGGAAGAATGAAACATCTTGCCTTGACACTTCTTAGCTGTTCTAGTCGCTCCGCAGTCATCCAGGCGCATCTCCTGGAGGCAAGCAATCGAAACATGGTGACGTTTGAGGAACACCCTATGTCTCTTAGTACAAGTTCCCAGTCCCTGCACATTCCAAGTCAGAAATGTATATTCAGTACCCATTATGGAGTGTACTCACTTCAGGCACGGGCGCTGAATTCTGCCCACCCCGCATCCGCTGCTACAGTGCATACCTTCAAAACAAAACAAAACAACTCAAAGAACAACAACCCCCCTCCAGTCCCATCCCCCACCCACAGACATTTTACACACAACAAACTGGTAAAAAAATATCACCTATAATGATGTGCCAGGCCACACGCATCCCCATATATAGCCCAAAGGGGGCAATCCCTATCCAGCCAACCTCTCTACAGAAATCTGGAAGCATCATCCTCCCTTTCAATTTTTTTTTTGTCTTTGACAAGCTTAATTATGCCGTGTCCTACCAATGTTCGCAGCTAACAAAACAATTGCATCCTTGTTATTAGAGCCCCACCCGACGCACCCACTGCAATTTCCCAACCTTCCAATGCCCAAACTCTTTCCAGCCTGCATGCATTTAGTTATCAATACTATGTTCCTTGATTCAGCCAAATCACCAGTCTCCTCCCTCCGCCCTTCCTCTGCATCCCCCTCCGGCTCAAATAGCATCTCCAGGACCACATCAACTGATTCATTTAACCACTCCGACGTTGCGCCATTGTCTTAAGCAACATTGTCCCCTTCAGCTTCCGGGGCCGAGAGGGAGTCCTCACTCATGTGCAAAGCTCCATCACTTCCAACCCTGATCCTATTTTCGGAGCCAGCATCCTTGGCAGATGATCCCCCCGACTTGTGACCCCGATAAAGGTCTTGTGCCCCATTTCTTGTTGTGTGTTCTTGGTTCTCATGGTGGGAGTGCCCACCATGAGAACCATGTTCTCCCGTATCTGCAACCATTCCCATGCTTGCTCACGAGTCTCAAAGAAGTATGCCTTCCCCTGCATTAGGACCTTAAGCTTTGCGGGACATAGAAGCATGAACTGCAGATGGAGGGCTCTCAATTTCCTCTTGACCCCAGGAATGATTTGCGCTGTTCCTGTACCCGCCTTGTGTAGTCATGGTAGATAGAATTCTTGTTATTTTCGAAGCAAAGATCTTGCTGTTCTCTTGTAGCCCGTGAAATACAGTCCCTATCCCTGTGATTCAAAATCTTTGCAATAAACTCACGCAGAGGAGACACCTGCTCTCTATGAGCTCTTTCGATGATGAGCACATTTGATAAGCCCACTGGGCGCATCTGAGTCTTTGTCCATTGCTCCAAAAACAGTTCTACTGACCTCCCCTCTGCCCTTTCAGGGAAGCCCAGAATGTGAATATTGCTGCGTCTGGCCCGGCCCTCCGCATCCTCCACCCGGAGCTCCAGGGCTTTCATTGTGGAGGATAGTTCTGACACTTGTTTCTTCAGGGCAACCACTTATCCCTTGAGGCCCGATACATGTCCTTCCACAACTATGACCTTGTCCGGCACCTTGCAAAGGTCGGCCCGCCATAGATTAACATTAAGAGAGACGGTATCAATCCGGGCCTCCAATGCTTTTCGGGAAACCTGTATGGCAGCTAACAGCTCCACCCGCATTGTCTCTGCCTTTCCTCCTCTTCATCGGTACCAGCAGTCTGGCATGTGAATCGCTGCAGGGGGTGCCGCAGTATAGTGTATTGTGTGATGGAGTTGGGTGCCCCCGCTTGGGCTGGTTTATCCTTACC